>NC_088418.1:31402036-32602036 GCF_034236695.1 Oncorhynchus nerka
GTTACATCCCTGACCAATCCATTTTCATCCCATTCTGGAAGTTTGAGATTTGTTTTACCTTTCCCCTCTAGTAATTGAATAGGATATCTATGGTTTAGCTAGCCAATTTCGCCATGACATCACCTATAAGCCTGATCAGGGATTTGTATTACACAAGCAGTTCCTGCTTATCTTCTTTCTGTACTGTTTTAGCTTTAGCCCTATGCTTTTGCCCTGACACTCAAACGTGCCCATAGGTTCACCCTAACATAAAACCCACAATATACATTTATGTTTCAACATAACTCATCCTATTATCTCATATACTGAGTTTATTGTGCAAACATTTATTACAAGGTAGCTTTTATAGATGTTGTAGTGCGTGATAATAATCATATGTTCCCTCAATTTGGCACCTCATTGTTTTTGCCTTTACAATTGCGTCATGGGTCATGACACTCCATGAGCGGAGGGGGTTTAAAATTAGGTTGGTTGCTAAGCAACGATGTTAGTTGTCACCTCGATTCAAATGACTGTCTGGAGGAGAGGCGAGAGCTAGCGTTGAAAACATATGTTGGTGTTCAAATACAACATAACACAACAGTCAACCAGAAAAAAGAAACAAGGATTACTCAAAAAAGGATAAGGTGGGATGATTCCGTTTTGGGTTTTGCCTTTTTTATTGATCCAAAGTGTGTTGGTTTGATCATGACAGCCAGCCACAGGGCAAGTGTATTGCCAACTAGATAGCTAGCTAGATGAATCTAGTTAGCTAGCTAAAGGTATACCCAGCGATGTGAAGTAGGTACACAAAGGAAACAGCATAGTGGGTCAATTACCGCAACAACTACGAGCGTTAAAACTTCTCTACCAAACGTATCTGCTGTGTTGGTCCTGTTGCTACCACGGTGTAACAGCGTGAAGCAACACGTGCACATGCGCAGATACCGTATGTGACCGTTGCCGCATTAAAAACAACTGGGAACTCCGGAAATCTCTGCCTCAGGAAAAAACAGGCTCAGACTGGGAAAATTCGTTTAGTACAGTCATCCAACTTTGACCTATTTTTTTTCCCGAGTTCCCAAACAACAGACTGAGCACACTTGACTTGAAACAACGATATAGATGTAACCATTTGCCATTCAATGTATCATCTGAGAGGCACTGGTGCTCCCAAGTCAAAATTCCACGTGCATTCCACAGGTCATGTTTATAAGTGAGTGTTCCAAAAAATGATCACGATTAGGAAAAGAGTTGAGAGTTTTTCGAGGCACGCCAGTCCTCCTGTATCTCCAAAGGGGTCTAAGGGGTATGGCTTAAGGTTCAATTAGGGACTGGGATAGAGGATAAATACATACTCAAGCTAAGTCTATTATGTCATTGATTGTCCATTTAACATTTTCACACAATCACCACTGAACATTTGAGTCTGAAAACCATGATCTGAGAGCACTATGTGGACAATCAAAATATGTGAGAGTTCAACTTGTGAAAATAAAAGTTCATAAATAAATAAAAAAAGTTCAGAACTGGTGTGTTGAGTAACATAAGTATATCAGATTCTTTAGTAGAGGGGCAGCACTCAAAATAGATTTTTCAAAGTTACTTGATGTTTTTTGGTATTCATTGAGGCAACAAAAAGATTGTCAGTGGGTCTGATATTGTTTCTCCACAGTGTTCTTTTCCTGGGTGTGACCAAAGGTCAGGTCATATTGTACAAACCTGCAGTTTTACAGAAACCACAATAATATACAATAATACAATAATGTTATGATCAGTGCATTACAGTGAGAAAACACAAACAACACAATTATTGCCATTATAGTTAATCAAGTCATTCCCATTTCATTGCCAACTACATAAGATCAGTTATTTGACAATAGTGATTTCACACACAATAGTGTGTGAAAGAAATGCACAAATCATTTGTAGTCTCCCAGCAGTAGTTGGGGTACCATGAGGATGAGGTGTTTCTGTGATTATGCAGCCAGAGTTGCGCACTTGCCAGACATCAAATCAAAGTTTTTTTGTCACGTGCGCCGAATACAACAGACCTTACAGTGAAATGCTTACTTACAGGCTCTAACCAATAGTGCAAAAAAGGTATTAGGTGAACAATAGGGTAAGTAAAGAAATAAAACAACAGTAAAAAGACAGGCTATATACAGTAGCGAGGCTATAAAAGTAGCGAGGCTACATACAGACACCGGTTAGTCAGGCTGATTGAGGTAGTATGTACATGTAGATATGGTTAAAGTGACTATGCATATATGATGAACAGAGAGTTGCAGTAGCGTAAAAGAGGGGGTGGCAGGACACAATGCAGATAGCCCGGTTAGCCAATGTGTGGGAGCACTGGTTGGTCGGCCCAATTGAGGTAGTATGTACATTCATGTATAGTTAAAGTGACTATGCATATATGATAACAGACAGTAGCAGCAGCGTAAAAAGAGGGGTTGTGGGGGGGCACACAATGCAAATAGTCTGGGTAGCCATTTGATTACCTGTTCAGGAGTTGTCTTGTTTTGCACGCTTTGTGCAAAATAAGAAAATGCAGTACTACAGGATATTTATTAACGTTATTAGCTAGCTACAACTGGCATGTTGACGTATCTCCAACCATGATCAACTGACCATGACCTAACCATCTGGGTGGTCTTAACCAATCATAGCACAGTATGATACGGCAGTAAAATGCATCCAATTACAATTCAGTATGTTTACACAAATGAATATTACATCCCCCTTCTTTTAAAACAAAAGAAAAATGTTTACATATTCTAAGCGTTTCTTTTGAATACATGCTCTGTAGTTTGGACTCAAGGTAAGTAACCATTTATATTGCATACTACACCAACTGAATCAACATAGACTCTGAAACAATGATCCAACATACTGTTATTTTCAGAGTAAAAGCCTGAAACAATGCCTAAAGACTGGCCACATGTAGAAGAAGCCATAGAGATCGTGAACTGGGTCCTAAGTCTTTGTATGGTGGATAGGCTTTCAATGGAAAAACAGCCTTTCAAAATAATAGTACTTCCTGGATGGATTTTCCTCAGGTTTTCGCCTGCCATATCAGTTCTGTTATACTCACAGACATTATTTTAACAGTTTTGGAAACTTTAGAGTGTTTTCTATCCAAATCTACTAATTATATGCATATCCTAGGTTATGGGCCTGAGTAGCAGGCAGTTTAATTTGGGCACGCTTTTCATCCAAAATTCCGAATTCTGCCCCCTACCCTAGTGAAGTTGATTGAAAGAAAAAAACAAAAACCTGCAGAAACTAGGCCCTCCACGGAATGAGTTTTACACCCCTGGTCTAAAGGCTTGATTCTGTTTACTTGGTTTGTTCAGATCAAATGGTCACACCGCACATCACCCACCTTGAATCTGAGCGGAGGAGTTAGCAATTTGAAACTATTTAACCATGAACTTAACCTGGATGTTTTATGTCATTTATGTCATTCCTTGTTTGGGTCTGTTGTCACCTCCTTCTTTGCCCATAGATGGCTATTACCAGCTCATCGTCCTCTACGGTCCCGGGGTAATATCGCTCCTTTTCCCTTTTTTTCCGCTTTTATTTTAAGGGAGTATGCGAGTACACTCATTCGGTTCACCTAGCCAAGTTCTGCTAGGCACCAGCCAAACCTATGTATGCGGGCGGTTTAAGTGTTTAATGCTGTTTGCTCACAGGACCAGCTGCACTGGCGAGTCCAGCATACACAAGGCTGCGGGGCCAGACGGATTACCAGGACGTGTGCTCCGGGCATGTGCTGACCAACTGGCAGGTGTCTTCACTGACATTTTCAACATGTCCCTGATTGAGTCTGTAATACCAACATGTTTCAAGCAGACCACCATAGTCCCTGTCCCCAAGAACACAAAGGCAACCTGCCTAAATGACTACAGACCCGTAGCACTCACGTTCATAGCCATGAAGTGCTTTGAAAGGTTGTTAATGGCTCACATCCTGCAATGCTGAAATGCTGCAAAGGTCCCGCGAGAGAGGAGTCCGGCTCAACCCCGAGAAGAGCACAGTCGGCAATACAGAGGTCAGCTACTTCGGACATTTTCTCACAGCGAATGGAATCAAGCCAGACCCACAGAAGATCTCAGCCATAAAAGAAATGGAGCCACCAAAGAACCGTGCAGAGCTGAAACCGTGCAGAGCCAAGTTCGCACCCAGCCTCTCCAATGCTAATGCACCCCTGCGTCAACTGCTAAAGCAGTCCCGTGAGTTTCTCTGGGACAAGCAACACGACACTGCTTTCCAGAATGTGAAAGACTTGATCACGAGAGAACCAGGACCAATCCTTGCCTACTACGACCCCAACAAAGTGCTTAGACTCCAAGTGGACATGTCAAAGTATGGACTAGATGCAGTGCTACTGCAAGAAGGAAAACCCATCGGCTACGCTTCCAAATCTCTCACAGACTGTGAAATCAACTAAGCTCAAATCGAAAAAGAGCTCTACGCCATTCTGTTCGGATGTAAACGTTTCCATCAGTACGTATATGGACGACAAGTCATTGTGGAATCCGACCACAAACCCCTTGAGTCAATCATGAGGAAACCATTAGCCGCAGCCCCGCCAAGGCTACAGAGAATGATCCTTCAACTACAAAAATACGACTTCGCAATCACTCACCGTCCAGGCAAAGACATCCCTGTCGCAGACACACTCTCCAGGAAGTTTCTTACCTACAAGGACAGCAGCCTCTGTGAAGGCATGGACATGCAAGTGCACACTGTGTACAGCAACTTACCAGTCAGTGACACAAAACTGAAGGAGATCCGAGTAAAAACAGAAAAGGACTCACAACTCACACAGCTGAGGAAAGTCATACAGGATGGATGGCCTGAGGAGAGGAGAAAATGCCCTCAGAGCGTATAAGAATTCTGGAACCATCGTGATGAACTATCACAGATCAACGGAATAATTTTCAAAGGAGAGAAAATCATTATTCCTACCAGTCTCAGACTGCTGGACACATGGGCATGGAAAAGTGCAAACAGAGAGCACGGGACATTTTGTTTTGGCCCGGAATGTACAAACAAATAGAGGACATTGTTGGTAAATGCGCCATCTGTCTTGAACGACGCCCCTCAAACACGAAAGAGCCAATGTTACCTCACTGTATCACAGACCGACCCTGGCAGGTTGTGGCAACCGATCTGTTCACCTGGAACAACGAGGACTACATCGTAACAGTGGACTACTACAGCAGATACTTCGAACTCGACAACCTTAACAGCACCACATCTGCAGCTGTGATACACAAACTAAAAGCAGCCTTTGCCAGGCATGGCATTGTAGAGACTTTAATATCTGACAATGGGCCCTGTTACAAATCAAATGAGTTTGAATCCTTCACAAAAGCATGGGAGTTCACACGTCACCACATCACCCTCAAAGTAATGGCCTTGCTGAAAAATCTGTGCAGATTGCTAAATTACTCATGGACAAAGCAATAGCAGACAAGCGAGACCCCTACCTCAGTCTCTTTGAATACCGCAACACTCCTGTTGACAACTTCAAATCACCAGCCCAGCTGTTGATGAGCCGCAAACTTCGCTCAATCCTTCCCAGCACCAACCAGCAGCTGCAACAACAACAAAACTGAACACAAAAGAACAATACACTGATGAGATTAACTGTTCCCCTGAAAGAGAACGTGATGGACTAAACACACACACACACAGCACAACATACACCATACTGACATGCAACACCACAAGAACTGTTGACTGACACAGAAGCATGCTCAGCATCATATCGCACAAGGTCAGGAAGAGAGGTCAAGCCCAGAGCTGCCATAGACATGTGAAATGTCAAAGGGTGTAGGCGGATCGCTGCCCTAAGAGTTCCAGACTGTAAACTTGTTATTGAAAGTTCACTTGAAATGCTTTGGTATTGTAGTTGTTTGAAATGTTAATATGACATTTCTACAGTGAAAGCTGAGTTGCTGTTTTTCCATTGAAAGCCTATCCACCATACAAAGACTTAGGACCCAGTTCACGATCTCTATGGCTTCTTCTACATGTGGCCAGTCTTTAGGCATTGTTTCAGGCTTTTACTCTGAAAAATGAGGGAGATACGGCACTTTCATTGAGTGGACAGTGGAAATTTCCAGACATGATTTCAGCGCATGATCGGGAGTGCGCCTTTCTTGTTTCTCTTTTTCTATTGACGAAGCTTTTGTCCAGTTGAAATATTATTGATTATTTATGACAAAAACAACCTGAGGATTGATTTTAAACATCGTTTGACATGTTTCTACAAACTTTTATTGTACTTTAAAAAAACTTTTCGTCTGGATGTTGTGAGTGCGCATTGTGCCTTTGGATTACTGAACTAAACGCCCCAACAAAACTGAGGTTTTTGGACATAAAGAGGGACATTATCGAACAAAACAAACATTTATTGTCTAACATGGAGACCTGGGAGTGCCATCTGATGAAGATCATCAAAGGTTAGTGATGAATTTAATCGCTATTTCTGAATTTTGTGAGCCCTCTCCTTGGCTGGAAAATGGATGTATGGTTTTCTGTGACTAGGCGCTGACGTAACATAATCGTTTGGTGTGCTTTCGCTGTAAGGCCTTTTTGAAATTGAACACTGTGGTTGGATTTACATGAAGTTTATCTTTAAAATGGTGTATAATACTTGTATGTTTGAGGAATTTTAATTATGGGATTTCTGTTGTTTTGAATTTGGCGCCCTGCAATTTCACTTGCTGTTGTCGACCGTCCCACTGGTACCAGAGAGGTTTTAAGACCCAGCCAACCAGGTTTCGGGAGTACCTTACAATTTATCAGTGACCTTAATTCATCAATCAAGTACAAGGGAGGAGCAAAAAGCCGCAGACACTGTGCCCTCCGTGGAACGAGTTTGACACCTGCTTTAGATGTTAATGTTAATTATCCTTCATTATATTTGTCAAACATGACTGGCGTTTTGGCCTATGTTTATGTACTTAAACATCTCATTAAAGTTTGTCTACATTTTCTGGCGACTCCCTCATGTCAGCATCATTTTGGACATGAGGCTGTAGCCAATATGTATATCACTTACACTTTGACATGTAGGCTTTTAAAAAATGTATGTACATGAAAAATTGATTTGGAATAAAATTCCAATATTGGCCTATCTGATCCAATTCTAATCGGAGTAATTGTTTGATATTATTTTTTGTGCTTTTTTTAACTTGTCCATTCGGACAACTAAATCTATATTCTTCTTGTCCGACTATTTATTTCAGTTGAGCGGACAAGAGGACAAGCGTAAATGTCGAGTTGTGTACCTCAAACATGAGATGGTCGGAGATGTAGGGTTGTCTGGTTTGCACTGCCTGCGATGTAAAGGTATGCCACTGATTGAAGGACCGACCAGAAGCGCATTGGTGGTTCTTCAGCACAGGGTGGGAACAGTGGAAGAAAAAACACAAGTATTATTGGGCATTGGGGATATCATTACACAGATCAAGACACAGTCTGCCATGTAACAAAGTAACTGAGTCGAGGAAGATTGAGTGTAGTATTGAGAATAGCATGGAGTGTAATTGAAAAGCTCAAGTCGTTATTAGATAGAAAATAGAACGTCATGGCCCCGCCTGCCTGTGGGGAAACCTCCTGTGGTTACCTAGGTTACCCCATTGGCTCACAGAAAAATTGTCAACTTTTGCAAATGCAATTTTCTTATTGTCTCCTTGATTTAGTAAATTACAAAACAACATTTAAGAAAATTACAACATGTCTAAAGATGACTTTTCAACATTGCCTGCTTCCGAGCATTCTCACTAGTTAGAAAAATGTGACTTGACTGGCTCGATTTGGTCTTATGTAGCAACATTTGAAATTGTGTTTTTTACATTGGATTATAGTAGAGATTTAGAGCTAGAAAATGGTATATCATACACTGCAGTTGAGGAACAATGGGAAAGTAATTCTGCTTTGAAAGTTGAAAAACTTGTAAAACCACTTTTGAGAAAATGGCCCGTGAATGTTTCGGTACACCTACTGGAGAGCTCATTCTTTGTCTAGACCCATTCAGCATGGTTCATACCATCTTATGCTTTAGCCCCACCCATCTCTTTAAGGATTCACATGTGAGGCCATGTGCTAAACTGAGTGAGTACTTTATATTACTAAACAAGTTTTCAAGACTAAAGGCTGGTTTATACTACGTCTATCGACATGTCTATACAGTTGTCAGAGTGACATCATGAACATTCTATTGTCGCAGACATCAAACTTGCCGTTTTGTCATTATGAAAAAGTATAAACACAAACACGACAGGCTGCATGACATCAACAGCGTGATCCAAAATAGCATAACTGGTGTATTTTAACCGGAACATTAAGCTAGCCAAGACCAACACCACAAACAGACTATACAGCTACAACTAGTGAGTGGAATTACAAACCGACTATACTAAACAAATTAAATGTCTTACATGTGCCTACTTGGACACCAGGTCCCCACATTTCACACTCTCCCACACCGAAAAGCCTGAAGCCCTGAAGCCTCATTGTCTTCTCTTTACAGCAATAGCCATTTGCTTTCCAAACTATGTTTTCCTGCAATGAAATTGGGGGTTGAGGAGAGATATTAAAATATATAATAATTTTCTATTAGTTTACAATTCTAGACTTGGCGAACGGGAACAATATCAAATTAGGAAGATGGCATTTTCTCGCCCTTGGCTTGCAGGCCTGCTACTGCTAATGTAAAAAATGTAGGATTACAAACTAGTCCACTAGTTTAGCTCTTTTCTCTGGAATGGCTCGCATAGTTTTCCATGGTCCTGAAAACATTTATTTTTGTGCTCAGTTTTATTAGCCACAATCTTGTCTTTACTAATTTAGTTTCAACACCCCTCTCACACACAAAAACCCATTATAATTATGCACTAGCCTACGAAGAAATGTGCACGCTGTTCACAACAAGCTTTTTTGCTAACAGACATGAGTTAAATTAACTTAAGGTCTCTGCATGCATCCCAGCTGAAACAGTTTTGAACAGTATGTTTACATATTATGACAACGTTTTGTAACATTTTTGTTCATTTTGGTTTTATAGCAAGGGTTTTTTCGTGTTGTTTGTGCACACCATACTTTTTCTAGAGGCAAGTTGGAGTAGGTAGCCGAACTCTACGCCAGTCAACAGTAGCGATTCTTCTTCGGTGATAGTTAACGGCAGTTGGCATCCAATATTTTGCATTACCGCCCCCAACTGAATTATAGTATAAATCCATTACACTTTATTATACAAAATGGGACAGGGGAACTCCCCCCCCCAAAAAAATATATAAAATAATTATATACAGTACCAGTCAAAAGTCTGGACACACCTACTCATTCAAGGCATTTTCTTTATTTGTACTATTTCTACATTGTAGGATCATAGCGAAGACATCAAAACTATGAAATAACACATACGGAAGGAATCATGTAGTAACCAAAAAAAGTGTTAAACAGATCAAAATATATTTTATATTTGAGATTCGTCAAAGTAACCACCCTTTGCATTGAAGACAGCTTTGCACACTCTTGGCATTCTCTCAACCAGCTTCATGAGGTAGTCAGTCACCTAGAATGCATTTCAATTAACAGGTGTGCTTTGTTAAAAATACATTTGTGGAATTTCTTTCCTTCTTAAGCCAATCAGTTGTGTTGTGACAAGGAAGGGGGGGTATACCTATTTGGTAAAAGACCAAGTCCATATTATGACGAGAACAGCTCAAATAAGCAAAGAGAAATGACAGTCCATCATTACTTTAAGACATGAAGGTCAGTCAATCTGGAATATTTCAAGATCTTAGAAAGTTTCTTCAAGTGCAGTCGCGAAAACCATCAAGCGTTATGATGAAACTGGCTGTTATGAGGACCGCCACAGGAATGGACCCAGAGTTATCTCTGCTGCAGAGGATAAGTTCATTAGAGTTACCAGCCTTAGAAATTGCAGCTCAAATAAATGCTTCACCCTCATTAAAGTAACAGACACATCTCAACATCAACTGTTCTGAGGAGACAGCGTGAATCAGGCCTTCATGGTCGAATTGCTGCAAAGAAACCACTAGTAAAGAGTACCAATAAGGAGAAGAGACTTGTTTGGGGCAAAAAACACAAGCAATGGACATTAGACCGATGGACCTATGTCCTTTGGTCTGATGAGTCCAAATGAGAGATTTTTGGTTCCAACCGCTGTGTCTTTGTGAGATGCAGACGCAGGAGGATCTCCGCATGTGCGGTTCCCATTGTGAAGCATGAAGGAGGAGGTGTGATGGTGTGGAGGTACTTTTCTGGTGAACACTGTCAGTGATTTATTTACAATTCAAGGCACACGTAACCAGCATGGCTACCAAAGCATTCTGCAGCAATATGCCATCCCATCTGGTTTGCGCTTAGTGGGACTATCATTTGTTGTTCAACCATTTCAATTTGACAATGACCCAACGGAGCTCCATGCTGTGTAAAGGTTATTTGACCAAGAAGGAGAGTGATGGAGTGCTGCATCAGATGACCTGGTCTCCACAATCAGTTGGACACAGAGTGAAGGAATGGCAGCCAACAAGTGCTCAGCTTTTGTGGGAACACCTTCAAGACTGTTGAAAAAGCATTCCAGGTAAAGTTGGTTGAGAGAATGCCAAGAGTGTGCAAAGCTGTCATCAAGGCAAAGGGTGGCTTCCTTCATGACCTGGCCTCTGTAGGTTGGTATAGAATCTGCTTGATCCCCTCTGTCAAAGAAGCTTGGACCTTCTTTTTTAATATTTTCAGTAGTTTTGTTAACAAACCCAGCCCCCAAAAGAAAATGAGAATTAAAAACAGCCCCTGGAATGACCTTGATCTGGCAGAGTTACTCAACCTCAAGAATTCCATTTGGCAAAATGCTCTAACCTCAAGAAGTTCTGGAAAACGGTTAAAAACCTGGAGAACAAACCCCCCTCCTCACAGTCCCTTAATGTTGATAATGTGGTTGTTACTGACAAGGAGCACATGGCTGAGCTCTTTAATCAACACTTTATTAAGTCAGCATTCATATTTGACTCAGCCATGCCTCCTTGCCTGTCCAACATTTCCTCATCTCCCACCCCTTCTAATGCAACTAGCCCCGATGCGCCTCCCTTTTTTCCCATTTTGCGTCTCCCTTTTTCCTGACGACAAAACAGTGGTAGACCTGATCACCGACAACAATGAGACAGCCTATAGGAAGGAGGTCAGAGACCTGGCAGTGTGGTGCCAGGGTAACAACTTCTCCCTCAACATGATCAAGACAAAGGAGATGATCGTGGACTACAGGAAAAGGAGGGCCGAGTATGCCCCCATTCTCATCGACGGGGCTGTAGTGGAGCAGGTTGAGAGCTTCAAGTTCCTTGGTGTCCACATCACCAACAAACTATCATGGTCCAAACACACCAAGACAGTTGTGAAGAGGCCACGACAAAACCTATTCCCCCTCAGGAGACTGAAAAGATTTGGCATGGGTCCCCAGATCCTCAAAAAGTTCTACAGCTGCACCATCGAGAGCCTCCTGACTGGTTGCATCACCACCTGGTATGGCAACTGCTCGGCCTCCGACCACAAGACACTACAGATGGTAGTGCGTACAGCCAAGTACATCATTGTGGCCAAGCTTCCTGCCATCCAGGACCTCTATACTGGGCGGTGTCAGGAAGGAAGGCCATAAAAATGGTCAAAAACTCCAGCCACCCTAGTCATAGACTGTTCTCTCTGCTACCGCACGGCAAGTGGTATCGGAGCGCAGTCTAGGTACAAAAGGCTTCTTAACAGCTTCTACTTCCAAGCCATTGAACCCCCCCCTCCCATTTTTACTCTGCTGCTACTTTCTGTTTATTATCTATACATAGTCACTTTACCTCTACCTACATGTACATATTACCTCAATTACCTCGACTAACCTGTGCCCCCACACATTGACTCTGTACCGGTACCCCCTGTATATAGAGTCGTTACTGTTATTGTATTGTTGCTCTTGAATTTTTATTTATTTATTTATTAAGATTTTTTACTTCAGTTTATTTTTTAAATACTTTCTTAATACTTATTCATCTTAAAACGGCATTGTTGGTTAAGGGCTTGTAATTAAGCATTTCACTGTAAGGCCTACACCTGTTGTGTTCGGCGCATGCGACAACTATAATTTATTTTAATCTACTCAACATTTTAAAATGTTCATATCTTCGACTGTGAGTGATGTTTGCACAAAGTGATAACCAAAGTGTCTTATTAGGAATTTTGAAATCTAACTTCTCTATGTTCAATACCGGAACCCTGGCCCCTTGCTCGCTCATCGCAATGGTGTGTTCGAGCAGTAAAGATAGCGAAGCTGACTGTAGACATAAGTTGGCGAGGTGCATCTGTGGCACCCGAAAGTCAGTCACTGTAGTCTAAAGTGGTTTTCCAACAGCAAGACTCAGATCAACATGCCAGTGTCAACATAGCTGCCATTGTGTAAGTTTTTCTTTAAAAATACCTTTGATCTATAAAGTTCATAAAGAAAATCTATATTACATCTCATGTTCTCCTATCCAGATGTCTAACAATGCCACTGCAGCCTCCAGGAGAGGAGTCTTCCAAGCTCATGGTGATGGTGAAGAAGAGTCTAAACAACCCAGTCATAGCTATATGCTGAGTGACTTTGACTCAGACCCCAGCACAGACCCTGGATCTGAGACTGACCCTGACAGTGAAGAAGCAGAGTTAGACAGAGCACCAGACACACATAAAGAGAGTGCCACAACTGGTCTAGATCTCACTGAATTGAGAGATGTAGGTAAAGGCCCACAGACCAATGTCTATAAAGAAGAGGCGTACATAAGTACTACACACACCCAGCCTAAAACCAAAGGAGAGCTCCACATTCACTCTGTGTTGTAAGTAGGTTAAGCCTTGTGTGTCTGTGTGTGTGTGCGCAGAGATACCCATCCAAAAAAAATATTAAAGTAAACTACAAAGTACTGTTGCTAAAAATGTGTTTGTATTTTAAAACACAGAAAATACAAAATTCGATTTTACTTTTGTACCTAATTCACCCCATTATCCTTGCTCTGGAAGTGCTTTCTTTCAAGCTCCTCCACCAATACCTCGTGGCCTCACACGATAGTGCCATAAGACTTCTGATACCAATGCATTACATTTGGGATTGTAGGGCCCAAGAAATTGTGAACCGCTATTAAAAAAATCATTTTAGAGACGTTTTCCAGTATTTTGAAGATTTTCTGAAGTATCTTGTTACAAATTACATGGTGATTTTTTTCAGGCCTTTCATATACAGTGCATTCAGAATGTATTCAGACCCCTTGACTTAAACCACATTGTGTTAGGTTACAGCCTTATTCTAAAATGGATTAAATACAAAAAAATGAACGGAGCAAGGTACAGAGAGATCCTTCATGAAAATTTGCTCCAGAGCGCTCAGGACCTTCAACCTGGGCGAAGGTTCACCTTCCAACAGTACAACAACCCTAAGCACACAGCCAAGACAATGCAGGAGTGGCTTTGGGACAAGTTTGAATGTCCTTTAGTGGCCCAGACAGAGCCCGTACTTGAGCCCAATCGAACATCTCTGGAGAGACCTGAAAATAGCTGTGCAGCGATGCTCCTCATCCAACCTGACAGAGCTTGAGATGATCTGCAGAGAAGAATGGGAGAAACTCCCCAAATACAAGTGTGCCAAACTTTAGCGTCATACCAAAGAAGACTCAAGGCTGTGATCGCTGCCAAAGGGACTTCAACAATGTAATGAGTAAAGGGTCTGAATACTTATGTAAATGTGATGTTTAAGTTTTTATTTTGAATACACATTTGCAAAAAATACTAAAAACCTGTTTTTGCTTTGTCATTATGGAGTATTATGTGTAGATTGATGAGGGGGGAAAACTATTGAATCCATTTTAGAATAAGGCTGTAATGTGACAAAATGTGGAAAAAGTCAAGTGCTCTGAATACTTTCTGAATGCACTGTACAAATGACAAAATACTCTGTGTAAGTGTGTGTGTGTGTCTACATCTAAAATTTCACAATATGCACTGACAGTTGACAAATATCCAGAGGTGTGAAGGCCTTCTCCACCTCCATCTCTCTGTCCATGTCTCAGGGAGTGTGGGAGTGAGGTGATGACGTGCCAGTTCAACAATGAAGGAACTCTGTTGGCTGTTGGTCTGAGTGACGGAGCCATCAAGGTATTGGACTTGAACACCTTTTCTGGATTTATGTTCATCAAGGCACACTGTAGCAAAACGTTTTGCACCAGACAATGAAAACAAATGTTTTTTATTGGACAAATGCAGATAGTATCTCCCCACAATATAATTTTCCTTTTCCTTCCTAATGAACACAACCCCGTTGATATGTGGCCGACCAATTGACGTGTAGGAGAATGATAAATTATAGATCCGTCCTTATAGATCTGTCCTTGGGACGTCTGAATTAATTTAACTACATCTGTCTTTTTCAGCTCTACAGTATGGACAATGGGGATTTTTTACAGACACTAAGGGACAGCAGCAGCATTCTGTCCTCTCTACCAGTTACTGCACTACGATTCACTCTGAGCTCCCAGTCACGTTGTCTCCTGCTGGCTACCTGTGAGTAATACATCTTACTCCCATAGAAATAGAATGACTAGAATGGACATTCAAATTCAAGTCAATGGGTGGACCTGGCTGTGAGTGATACATGTTAGCCCTCTCTGAGGGCCCCTCTCCTGAACAAACATAACCTGTCCTAAAGGGTCACACACTCATAGAAATAGAATGACTAAAATGGGAGAAGCCCCTCAGACCAAGGCAATTAAGTGCGCTCAATGGTACAATCAATATGTCTGCCATTGTAGACCTGTAATTTCTAATAAGTTGACTTGGCAGGAGAGAGAGAAGATTTTAGGCCATGGTGTGGTTTAAGTAATAAACATCTTAGATGCAAGGGCATGGTACTAAATCATGTTTCTTCAATCTCAAGTTAGACATTCTCAATGATGTATACATGCATCATTACAAACGTTGATTGATATGAAGCTGATACAACTTTCAGTTAAACAATGAGAACAATGAGAGTTCTGCTACTTTGTCATGTTTCTGGTACAGTGATGTTCCGCATTTTGAGCCAGTAGAAGATTCAACTGTCACGAGTTTCTAGGGCCTCTGACAATTCTGCATCCTGTATGATTTGAGGCACATGGTGATGGAAAACACTTGTTTACTTCAGACTTTTTAAAGTTATGTGTAAGCAATTAAGCAGGTTACTCGTGTTATGATTGTAATCAAAGATATGTGAGGATATGACATCCGGAACGTCTTGGCATCCGGCTTTTCTCCTCCACAATGCACCAGTGTTGGGGAAGCTACTCTAAAGATATAGTTTACCAAGCTACCAATTACTTCACACTAGAAGAAATTAAGCTACCCTAAAGCTACCCTTAAGGAAAATATAGTATACTTACTACTTCTACTACTTCTACTACTTCTAAGTTACTTAGAAAAAGTAGTTCACTACATCCAAACTACTTTGTGAAAAATTATCATATGTAAATCTGAAATGTCATAAACTACAAATTGCATGAACAGATCCCTTTGGGTCATACTATGTTTAGATCATGTGTAATTTAGCCTATTAAACACACTATTATTATCCTATTATCCATCCACCTGACAGGTGTGGCATATCGAGAAGCTGATTAAACAGCCTGATCATTACACAGGTGTACATTGTGCTGCACTCCTTAGCTGTCTTCATAGGATAACTATTTTTGGTTCCAGGGAGAACCCTTTTTGGTTCCACGTAGAAGCCTTTTGGGTTTCATGTAGAACCCTCTGTGGAACCCAAAAGTGTTCTACCTGGAGGGTTATTCAAAGGGTTTTCCTAGCCGAATAACCATTTTAGTTTCTAGATAGCACCTTTTTTTCTAAGAGTGTGGGGACAATAAACGGCCACTCTAAAATGTGCAGTTTTGTCACATAACGCAATGCCACAGATGTATCAAGTTTTGAGAGAGAGTGCAATTGGCATACTGACTGCAGGAATGTCCGCTAGCTGTTTCCATAGAATTGAATGTTAATTTCTCTACCATAATCTGCCTCCAACGTTGTTGGCTTCTTCACCTGCAGGATCGTCTGAGACCAGCCACCCATACAGCTGATGAAACTGTGGGTTTGCACGATCAAATAATTTCTGCAAAAACTGTCAGAAACCGTCTCAGGGAAGCTCATCTGCGTGCTCGTGCTAGTGTCGTGTGGGCAAGCGGTTTGCTGATGTCAACGTTGTGAACACAGTGCCTCATGGTGGTGTTGGGGTTAAGGTATGGGCAGGCATAAGCTACGGACAATGAACACATTTGCATTTTATCGATGGCAATTTGATACCGTGACGAGATCCTGAGGCCCATTGTCGTGCCATTCATCTGCCGCCATCACCTCATGTTTCCAGCATGATAATGCACGGATCATGTTGCAAGGATCTGTACATAATTCCTGGAAGCTGAAAATGTCCCAGTTCTTCCATGGCCTGCATTCTCACCAGACATGTCACCCATTGAGCATGTTTAGGATGCTCTGGATCGATGTGTATGAAAGTGTGTTCCAGTTCCCGCCAATATACAGCAACTTCAGACAGCCGTTGAAGAGGAGTGGGACAACATTCCACAGGCCACAATCAACAGCCTGATCAACTCTATGCGAAGGAGATGTGTCGCGCTGTGTGAGGCAAATGGTGGGCAAACCAAATACTGACTGGTATTCTGATTCACGCCCCTACTTTTTCTTTTTAAAGGTATCTGTGACCAACAGATGCATATTTATTTGTATTCCCAGTCATGGGAAATCTATAGATTATAGTCTAATGAATTTGTTTCAATTGACTGATTATTTTATATGAACGGTAACTCAGTAAACCTTTGAAATTGTTGCATGTTGCGTATTATATATATATATTTTATAGTTCAACTACCACCAAGCTACTGCAAAATGTAGTTTACCTTTTAGTCATTTAGCAGATGGTGTTATGCAGGTGAGTGAGGACCCAACAGCGATTCAACAGAAACAGAGTCTTTTAATGTCCAAACAGTATAAATATAATCACACCCCAAGCCGACCCCAACAGATACTAAATGAAACAGCCCATGGCAGACCACCCAGATGTGACCCCGCCAGATGTGACAGTCTGGGTATTACGCACAGTGACTTTCCCCGGTCCCAGCTATAATAAGCACGCTGTGGGCTACATGGGGAGAAGTGACATCCAAGTGATAAAACCTCATAAAAGTGTATGGTGAAGCCCAACTTGCTGCAGCACAAATATCTCCTGTAGTTAACCCTTTAAACAATGCCCTAGATGCTGCCAGACCCCTGGTGCAGTGGGCACGTACACCGCTAGGTAACCCTTGTCGCTTGCTGATAATATGCCAGGGAGATAATCCAGTGGGAGAGACGCTGCTTAGAGAGCGCCTTGCTGCGAGGTGGATTAGCAAAACAGACAAAAAGCTGCTCAGATAACCGGATATCCCGGGTCCTTTCAATGTACGTGCGTAAAGCTGGCACTGGACACTGGATATGGAACCTCTGTTGTTTTTCAGAAGGAGGCGAAAAGGAAAATACTTCAAAAGCTAACGACCTGTAGGAAATAGCCATGACTTTTGGGGCGAAGGCTGCATTTGGACGTAACGTAACCTTGGAGTTGCCTGGGGCATACAGGAAGGGTGTACAGATAATGCATGGAGGTCCCTAACACATTTAGCCAAGTCCAAAGCCATGAGCAGGGAGGTTTTGTAGAAGAGGATCTTCAGATCCACAGACTCCAGAGTGCCTCCAAAACCAGCGCCAAGTCCCATGCGAGCGCAGTAGGTTTAGAGACCGGTCTGAGACTGCGTAACCTTTCAGGAACCGCACCACCAGGTTTTGAGCCCCCAGTGAGGTTCCGTCAATTCCCACATGAGCCCATAGCGGCTATGTGCACTTTTAAAGTGGAGAATGCTTAAAAAGCTCCGTAGGAACATAAGGATGTTCCTCACAGAGCTCTGAAAAGGAACCAGTGCTTTATCTTAGTACCACAGCTAAAACATTTGCCACTTATAGTCATACAGCCCTCTCACCCTTGCAGACTGAATGGTAGCAATAACATTCAGGGGTTAACCTCTAGCCATCAGATTGGCTCTTTCAGGGGCCAGGCCCATAGGAAACAAATACTCAGCCTCACAAGCCAAACGTGCCCGTGCGCCTGGGACACCAAGTCCCCATGCAACTGGAGTTGCCACCGGTCCCCACCTAAAAAGGCAAATGATCTCTGTGAACCAAGGCTGCCTGCCCCCTGACAATAGCAGAGGGTCCCCACCAATGGGCCATAGCCCATAGGCCTGACAGGGACACCCAAAGCGGCTGTAATAGCTGGGGGCTCGTGAGCATTCTGAGTTTGACTCTGAGGTGCTTGCTGAGGGCACGTAGGTCTAGAATGGGATGCAAAGTCCCATCCATTTTCGTAACCATGAAATACAGTCTGTACCAGCCATCCCAGATCTTCAACATAGGAACCACTCAGAACAACTTGCCTGCTTCTGGAGACGGGAGGATTTTTCATCTCAAAACGGAAGCTGAGGCCTCGGGAACAGTCGACGTGATGATGCTGCAGAAGCGTGCGGGACGCACAACAAATTGTAGCCTGTACAAGGGACACTTTTCATCGAACTCACATGCGAGAGACACAACATGTTTGACACCCGTGAACACTGTGGAACTGTTTATGTGCCATGGTTTGCCTAAAGCCCAGCCCACTCTGGGTACACAGGCTCCAGTGATCAGTGACAGTGCCACTTGGGGGTACTGTTGTCACAACGAGCCTCACTTGGTTTAGGCGGGAAGATGCGTTCCGGTAACTGGCTGGACCACACGCATTAAATATAGACACATAGAAAAACCATTATCATGTTGGTTACCCCACCGACCGTCGTAGGTACAGGTGACAAAGCGCCTAGTAACCTAGCTGGAAATGGGACAGACACAGGTCTCTACAGTGCAGCCATTTTACTCACAAATGAGCCTAGAAATTGATGTGTGCAACTGAAACAGACAAGTATGAGCACATGTGCAAGTTGTGATTTGTAGCAAAAATAAATGCTGCCGTAGCTATTTTCAAAGTATTTCTGACGTTTTGCCTCATAGCTGGTAGCTAATCGCACAAAGAACTATGAATCCCATCAAATGAATCTTTCAGCACTGGCACTGTTGTTGCTGCTCAAGGTAATACCACCACTCATGCAGCAACGGGGCTGAGAGCACTGTGAGTGAAGGGCTGAAAGAGTCATTTTTAGCATAGAAGTTGGTCGAATTTACCCGAAAGTCTACTAAAGTGTTTCTTGGCTATTTATAGCGTTTTGGTCACACGCTGGGTTGTTTGTCAATGTTAGTTTGAGCTCGCTCAACCACTAGCAAAGAGAAGAGATGTTTTGTCTCACCTAAGTTACTGAATATTTGAGGGTACATTGTGCTTGATTGAGCGTGGAACACTCCCAAAAACTTTTATCCGTGCACTTTTTGTCATTTCTTATCATAAAAACCCTCTTTCCTCAAATACTATCATTGTGCTCCTAAATTTATTTGTGTGCGCTTACAGTAGGGAAAAAAAGTCTTTAGTCAGCCACCAATTGTGCATGTTCTCCCACTTAAAAAGAGAGAGAGGCCTGTAATTTTCATCATAGGTACACTTCAACTATGACAGACAAAATTAGGAAAAAAAATCCAGAAAATCACATTGTAGGATTTTTTAGGAATTTATTTGCAAATTATGGTGGAAAATAAGTATTTGGTCACCTACAAACAAGCAAGATTTCTTGCTCTCACAGACCTGTAACTTCTTCTTTAAGAGGCTCCTCTGTCCTCCACTCGTTACCTGTATTATTGGCACCTGTTTGAACTTGTTATCAGTATAAAAGACACCTGTCCATAACCTCAAACAGTCGCACAAACAGTCAAACTCCACTATGGCCAAGACCAAAGAGCTGTCAAAGGACACCAGAAACAAAATTGTAGACCTGCACCAGGCTGGGAAGACTACAGGTGCCAATAAAGTAATCCTTCTCCCCCTCCCCCCCCCCCTTAAAAGACCTAGATGCACTATTGTAAAGTGGCTGTTCCACTGGATGTCATAAGGTGAAAGCACCAATTTGTAAGTCGCTCTGGATAAGAGCGTCTGCTAAATGACTTAAATGTAAATGTAAATGAATCTGCAATAGGTAAGCAGCTTGGTTTGAAGAAATCAACTGTGGGAGCAATTATTAGGAAATGGAAGACATACAAGACCACTGATCATTTTCCTCGATCTGGGGCTCCACGCAAGATCTCACCCCGTGGTGTCAAAATGATCACAAGAACGGTGAGCAAAAATCCCAGAACCACACGGGGGGACCTAGTGAATGACCTGCAGAGAGCTGGGACCAAAGTAACAAAGCCTATCATCAGCAAGGGTATTGAAGATGAAACGTGGCTGGGTCTTTCAGCATGACAATGATCCCAAGCACACCGCCCGGGCAATGAAGGAGTGGCTTCGTAAGAAGCATTTCAAGGTCCTGGAGTGGCCTAGCCAGTCTCCAGATCTCAACCCAATAGAAAATCTCTGGAGGGAGTTGAAAGTCCGTGTTGCCCAGCAACAGCCCCAAAACATCACTGCTCTAGAGGAGATCTGCATGGAGGAATGGGCCAAAATACCAGCAACAGTGTGTGAAAACCTTGTGAAGACTTACAGAAAACGTTTGACCTCTGTCATTGCCAACAAAGGGTATATAACAAAGTATTGAGATAAACTTTTGTTATTGACCAAATACTTATTTTCCACCAGAATTTGCAAATAAATTCATAAAAAATCCTACAATGTAATTTTCTGGATTTTTCTTTCTAATTTTGTCTGCCATTGTTGAAGTGTACCCATGATGAAAATTACAGGCCTCTCTCATCTTTTTTGCACAATTGGTGGCTGACTAAATACTTTTTTGCCCCACTGTAATTTGAGTCAATTGGAGTTGTACCTGTGGATGTATTTCAAGGCCTACCTTCAAACGCAGTGCCTCTTTGCTTGACATCATGGGAAAATCAAAAGAAATCAGCCAAGACCTCAGAAAAACAATTGTAGACCTCCACAAGTCTGGTTCATCCTTGGGAGCAATTTCCAAAATGCCTGAAGGTACCACGTTCATCTGTACAAACAATAGTACGCAAGTATAAACACCATGGGACCATGCAGCCATCATAAGTCTCAGAAAGGAGACGTGTTCTGTCTCCTAGAGATGAACGTACTTCGGTGTGAAAATTTCAAATCAATCCCAGAACAACAGCAAAGGACCTTGTGAAGATGCTGGAGGAAACAGGTACAAAAGTATCTATAGCCACAGTAAAACGAGTCCTATATCGACATAACCTGAAAGGCCGCTCAGCAAGGAAGAAGCCACCACTCCAAACTGCCGTAAAAGAAAGCCAGACTACGGTTTGCAACTGCACATGGAGACAAAGATCGTACTTTTGGGAGAAATGTCCTCTGGTCTGATGAACCAAAAATATAATTGTTTGGCCTCCCATACCCCAGAGCGCACAGGAACCAGGTTGGGAGCGGGCAGCCACCACATACCCCACGCCCAGTTAGACAAGTCCTTGGTCCGACCACCAATCCAACTCCGCCTCCTGCACCTCGGCTGGGCCGAGGTAATTCCAAGATTTCTCAAGAACGCTACACATCTCTCCAAGGAGTTTGTACGCAGTACGTGGCAATGCGCACACGAATGGTTCGATGGAGGGCTTCCTGCGAGTGTTCCAAGCTAAGACAAACTATACATAGATCATGAGTGTCTTTCAGAGAAATGTTATAGTCACATGACTGGGGACATGATCTCGACCCCGAACCCAGCTTGTAGGCATCGTCATCTTTGTCGTTTTCTTAGCCATATTACTCATTGCACCAACAAATTGAAGAAAAAGTAATAGTTTGTGATTAGAAGGCTTTTGAAAACAAGTACAAAATTCAGCACACAACATCCAGGGGCTGAGCACACTCTACCACTATAAAGCAATCTAGTTTTCCAATTGTTTTGTTTTACTAGAGCGAATCGTTCCGGGTCACACCGACATGAAGAAAGGAATAATTGAAGGAATAAATCCGAGCCTCATGCTTATCACCTGTGGAAGGTGGCCTTGTCAGGCATGATTGTGTATCCTTCAACCGAAGCCGTGAAAGTGCGACTCCCTATAGTATGTTGTACTGAAATTGACCGATTGAAAGAGAGCTATTGATAGACATGCATCATTGGATTCTCTAATATACAGAAAACTATAAAAGTATCTATTTCATGTGCAGTATGTTTCGTACTTTGGGTCTCCTGGATCCCAGACCACAGACAAACCCAGCCATTGATGGTTAGCTCTGCATGAAGTTCCCCCCCAGACCGCCAGTGACACAATCTAACTTTCAGCTTCAGTGCACACACAGTATTCCCTAGCGTGGGGCTGCAGCTGGGGCTAAATTCCTTAACAGCAGCAAAATGTGAAAACTGCAAGGGTGTGAGTACTTTCACTAGACACTGTGTGTGGTGAATCCCACTAACTAACACATAATCATGCATCGATGTCAATGGGAGAAATAAGGATTCTCCTCTGTATTGAAATGGACAATTACCAACTCCTTCTCTCCTGTGTCGCTTCCTCGAGATGCCAGCGGCATTGTGAGGAGCTGGTACGTGTGGGGAGGAGAGTGTTTGTGGGGGGTGAGAGACGTGGGGGAGACTGGAGGTGGAGAGGGAGGAGGTGGACAGAGACAGACCCTCTCGCTCTCCATCTCCGCCTCTGGAGAGAAAGCAGCCACAGGGGGGTCCGACTCAGCCATTCATCTGTATGATCTCTCCACTCACCAGAGACTGATGACCTGCAAGGCCAGGTGGGTAAAACATTAGTAATCCCTGAAAGCAACATTTTCTACAATACAATTTTTTCCTGATGTGGAACATTATGACAATTTTATCATTATTTAAAATAAAACATTTGAATGTGCCTGGTCGTTGTATTTATTTTCCACCATTTTATTTTCAGCTCCACAAGAACAGTTATGGATGGACATTGTTTTCGGGTTTTCGCAGTGACTTTTCACCCAGAGATGGAGAGAGAATTCATCTCTGGGGGTTGGGACAACACCATACAGGTAACAATTGCAGTTTACTGTATAGAATCCCAAAATCTTAAGAAGCTTGATTTGTGAACACTAGTCTGGTCTAGTAACTAGAGACCACATTCATACATTTGTTCTAGGACAGGGGTGTCAAACTCGATTCCTGCAGGCCTGTGTATCTGTTGGCTTTTGTTATTGATGTTATTTATTGTAAATTCGTATTCAGTTAAGACATAGAGCGGTGACAATGACATTAATTGATCATTGAAGTACAAGGTAGGAGTGCTAACCTGCAGACACATGGCCCTCCAGGAATTTTTGTTTGACACGCCTGTTTAAGTAGATCAATTTAGAAACTGCCGTGGCAAGCAAGGTGATTTTCCAGGGAAAGTCATTCAATTCAATTAATTAAATTTATTTAAAATATCTGTCGAATAATATTTGTCTTCTCACAGTTTTGGGATACCAGACAGCAGCACTCTGTCAGGTAAAACTGTAATTGTTTTATTTGTCTTCAATCATTATGGTTTATGCGTCAGGATTATGGTGTATGCATCCAGATTAGCCATGGACAGGTTTTATAAGGCATTATCTTTGTCTACCCTGCTTTTAGGATGCTTTCGGGTCCTCACGTGTGTGGTGATACGCTTCAGATCGATCCAGCTGTCAACCACATCCTGTCTGGCTCCTGGAGGAGGGACAACGCACTGGAGGTGACAACACAGCAACAAACAAATAGGGTTGGGTAGTAACGGATTACATGTAACAGGGATGACGTAATCAGAATGCAAAGATTAAGTCACAGCCCAGATAACTTTAGAAAAATGTGCAGACATATTACAGTAAAAAATTCAATGAAAAACACTGGATTCAACTTGTCAAGGGCTTGATGATTATTTGACGAGTAGAATTAGGTGTGCTTGTCTAGGGCCACAACAAAAATATGTACTGTTGGGGGTACTCAAGGATCAGAGTTGGGAAACAGTGTACTAGACTGTAATAGTATTTAAATGAATTATTTAAAATAAAATGTGGGTTGGGAAAGATTTCCCTGGAACTTGACAGTGCAGCTGACCTCTTAGCCGTGATGCCAGTAAATCAAGAAGATGCAGGAGGAAGTTGAGCCAGCACTTGCCCAAGATTGATGGTTCCCACTAGCTACAGTGTATATGGTTAAAATGTATGAAAACAGAAATAAGCTTTTTGGTCTTAATTTAAGGATAGGGTTAGGCATAAGGTTAGCAGTGTGTTTAGGGTTAGGATTTAAGGTTAGGTTTCGAATCAGATTTTAAGAAGAGAAATAGGTTGGGTTTATGACTTTGCCACTTGTCCAGATAGTGACGACCAAGATTGCTGGAGGGTTATTTAGAGATTGAATTTACACTGAATATACCAAACATAAGGAACACCCCCCTTTTGTCCTCAGAACAGCCTCAATTTGTCAGGGAATGGACTCTACAAGGCGTCGAAAGCGTTCCACAGGGATGCTTGCCCATGTTGACTCCAATGCTTCCCACAGTTGTGTGAGGTTGGCTGGATGTCCTTAGGGTGGTGGACCATTCTTGATACACACAGGAAACTGTTGAGCATGAAAACCCCAGCAGCGTTGCAGTTCTTGACACAAACTGGTGCACCTGGCACCTACTACTACACAGTACCGTGTTCAAAGGCACCTACATTTTTTTGTCTTTCCCATTCACCCTCTGAATTCCACACATAAACAATCCATGTCTCAATTGTCTCAAGGCTTAGAAATCCTTGTTTGACCTGTCGCCTCCCCTTCATCTACACTGATTGAAGTGGATTTAACAAGTGACGTCAATAAGGGATCATACTTGTACCTTTCACCTGGATTCACCTCGTCAGTCTATGTCGTGGAAAGAGTAGGTGTTCTAATGTTTTGTATACGCAGTGTATCTGTTTGCAGCATAAACTGAGAAGGCAGTTGCAGGCTAACCAAGGATAGTCACCCAGAAGTAATCCGATTTTATTCAGTACATACTGAGAGGTTTAGGGTAACCTTTCTCATGGTTAAAGGTTAGAGATCTGTCTAGTTACAGTAAATCACATAATCCTGCAATCATTGTCTCTGACTTTGACAAACATGTTATTGTTTTCGTCTTAATACAAAATGGTTTCCCCTCAGCTCAGGTACTGTAGCTTTACACAAACTTTAACAATTGTTTTCCTATTTCAATCAATGTGATTATTATCTCCATATTGATACCAGGGCATGACCCTAAAACTATAGCTTATTACACAATGTATTGGGACATTTGGGTGCCAAAGTGGGTGCAGACAAAGACAGCTGCATAGCATGCATACTTCTCTCTCTCTTGCACTTTTTCTCTCTCTCTTTTAGATCTGGGATTATGTCTCAGGTCAGAAAGTGACTGAAGTGCCTCATGACTACCAAGGAGAGAGCAAAGTGAGTCCATCAATATAGCCACACAAAAAAAATGATCTAAACCTCAACTACTATTCCAAAGGTTATATCTAGAACTTAATAGGGTTTTTCGGCTGTCCCCATTGGAGAGCCCTTTGAATAACCCTTTTGGGTTCCAGGTACAACCGTTTTCGATTCCATGTAGAACCCTTTCCGCAGAGGGTTCTACGTGGAACCAAAAGTGTTCTACCTGGGAAAACACAAGGGTTCTTCAACGGGTTATCCCATTGGGACACCCAAAGAACCCTTCTGGAATTATTTGTTCTAAAAGTGCTTGTGTCAAATGGTTGTTCACACAGATCTACACATGCCATTGGCTTGGCCAGGATCATATCGTGGCAGCTGGGAGCCAATCAAATATGCTGAGAGTCATTAACAGGTGGACTATGACGGTTAGTATATTGGTATTTTAGGTACAGTATAAAGTAGTAAAGTTTATAATTATGTAGGAATTCTTGTGAAGTAAGATATCTTGCAGCTTTGTTCAAGTCTATTATTGCGCGGTGAGTCGTTTATACAGTAAGCAAAACTCAGAGAAGCGATAAAATATTTATTTATGCACTTTATATAAACAAAAAATGGCACTCAACAGTTTACTTGCCATTTTACAATGGGCACCTCTTAGCTAGCAACTGTTTACCTTCCTCCTACAGCACGTTGTTGTTATACCCTCTGATGGTATAGTAAAAAAAAAACAGACTCCATCAATCAAAGGTTAAAGGGACAATCCACTCAAAACTTTTTTTTTCATTTTTTTTTTTCATTAGTCCACTGAGAACAACGGTGAAGGAGTCACAAAATGTTTTGCATGTCAGCAGTCATGTTTTCAAGATATTGGAATGATGCTTTTTGCATCATCATTATGATGTGGCCGGTGACACTTCTCAATGTAATCACATCAAGGTCCATCACCGTTGTTCTCATCTGGTAATCAATGGCACTTCTTTGTCTGAATAATGCATGGAAATAGATATATTTGTTCAAATCAACACTGAAGAAATGAATATAATTATGAATTCACAGAAATCTAATATTCTTCAACCACCTCTTTCTATTTCTGTCTTTATTTGTCTCTTTTACACTTCCTCCCCTTCTTCTTCCTCCTCCTCACCCTCCCTCTTTCTCTTTCTCCCCCTTGCTCTCCCTCCTCTCCCTCTCCCTTCCCACTCAGACTGAGTCCAGGTTGCTGGGCCTGTCCTCGGCCGTGTTTGGCACGTCCGTGTGTCTGGCGGGGAAGTGGACAGGCCTGATTGCAGCCACTTCTGGGACCAGTGTGTATCTGCTGGAGCGAGATGGTCAGCAGCATTCCAAAAAGTAGGGCTTCCAAGGAGAAATTATGTTACATTCAACGGC
The DNA here is from genome assembly GCF_034236695.1 of Oncorhynchus nerka. Classification (NCBI taxonomy): domain Eukaryota; kingdom Metazoa; phylum Chordata; class Actinopteri; order Salmoniformes; family Salmonidae; genus Oncorhynchus; species Oncorhynchus nerka. Next base: position 31,428,973 of record NC_088418.1, read on the forward strand.
GCCGTTCGGTTGTCGGTCGCTGTGTTTTTAACGCACGCGGAACATTACGTTTTTGTTTACATGTCCTGAATGTAAAGATGTAAACTTGTTTTAGTAAAAAAATATATACATAATAATTCTAAAACATTTTTTTTTTGGTGCACACGGATTACTTAACTCAAATGTAACGCAAGAGGTACCAAATTATTTAATGTTGTATTCATATATTTGCTAAATCTTCAACATTCATATCCTGCATGGAAGCAACAGTATTTTGTTTTAGTCTCCCTCTAAACTTACTGTTGTTAATTCTGCTTTTATTACTTGATGTCGAGATGTTGAGTTACAGAACGTACACTCTTTTTATATGTAAGACATTGAACTATGTCATGTACAGGCGGATATATTTCAACAATGCAGTGTGAGTACGGACACATGAGAGCAAAATGTTGACTGCCAAAGTGCCTGAGGCCTGTTGCTCCAGTCATTGTCTCACAGGACTAAGTCAAAAGTTAACTAACTTTAGTGTGTGTTTGCAAACTAGCAGGCTTCAACGTTTCATGAGAGGCCATCCAAGGGAACTGTAAAATGTGTGTGTGAGCAGGAGATTAGGCAAAGAACAATGGAATTTTAAAGCAGCCATAATATAAAAAGTGAATACTTAAACTAATCTATGTCAATCAAATGTTATTGTGCTGTCTTTTGTTTATTTCTTCATTAGACTATAGCAACCTGTTTTTACTTGGGAAGTAAATAGCCGAAGGCTAGCTCCTCTGTTTGGAACTGATAGTTCTAGACACTCCCTTGTCCCTCCCTCGAACTCCATCACTGGTAAAAAAAGAAAGTGGAATTCAGTCTGGCCTGGGGAGTTACATAAGGGCACTTTAGTATAGGAAGTCGGAATGGCTTACACCGGGATAGAGCTCAGAGCAGGCAGACAGCACTCAGCCAGAGAGAGGAGGTTAAAAACAGAGTCGGAGAAGGGAGAGAACATTTTGGGCCTAGACAAATATTCTAGGAGATAGGGATAGTAAGAAGGGAGTAAGATCATATAGTCAAATATTACAGAGAGAGGGGGGGGGGCAAGAGAGAGGGAGAGGGAGAGAGAGAGAGAATAAGAACAAGGAGAGGTAGAGTAGACAGACTAGTTTGAGAGCAGACACCGGAATCTACAGCAGCTAAGGTAGAGACAGATGCCATATACTCTTCTGTGCTTTTCTCGTCTTCAGCAGTCAAGAGATACAGAGAAAGCTATTTAGGATAAACAAAAGAAAAGTGAGAGATCTTGCATAGAGAGAGAGAGAGAGATGTTAGAAAGCTAGAGTGATACAGAGAGAAGAACAAGCAAGTCAACTTTCTGTGCATACTGACAAAGAGGACCAATCACTCCAAGAAGATAAGCAGAATACCGGACTTAAACACTTTTACGTTCTTGGTCTCCTTGTGGTCTGCTTGTGGTTCTGCTTCCTCGTGGAGGAATTTGAGATCATGTCTGGGAAAGAAGAGCTGTCGTACAGCGAGGCCATCGCGGCAGCGGGTGACGCATTCCACCGCTTTCCCCTGATCGAGATCCAAGGGGTCCCTCTCATGTGCCCCATTGTCCACAACTGGGACTCTATCGGGGCCTTCTGCCCCGATCCCTCTGATCTCCTCATTGCCACCTACCCGAAAGCAGGTAACTGGAAAGAGGTTATTTATAATTGATTTTGGCATTCACAGATGATTAAAGGTAGCCTGGTTTAACCAGACTGAAAACTGCACTCACAGAATGATGCAGTCACAGGGTTCAGGCTGGTTTAACCAGGCTAGATCAAAGGGACAAATATGAAATCAAAGTTTGTCAGATACTTTGAGACCTTGAAAGTAGTCGAACGCCAAGATGAGTCCACACACCACGGCATTGTTTGTCTAGAGCTAGCTTCACAGGAGGCTGGTGAGGGGAGGACATAATAATGGCTGGAATGGAGTGAATGGAATGGTGTCAAACGCATGTAGATCATGTGTTTGATACTGTTCCAATAATTCCATTCCAGCCATTACTATGAGCCCGTCCTCCCAAATGAAGGTGCCTCCTGTGCTAGCTACATGCCTCAAACCAAAATGAATGAACCAGATAAGCACAGCGAATCCTGAAAACAATAAGGTGCTTATCCTTTTCATTGATTTTGGATTGTGGTTCATAGCTTGATCTTCTTAACCTGGGTCATCGTGGAGTTACAGTATCTCAACAGAAGACTACCCACATGAAAAAATACTTTTCTATAGAATACTACAGTATTTACTATATGATTCTGTAGTATACTGTACAATACTATACTTCACACTGTAGTATCCCTTGATCTTGTGTAGTACTTACTACGTAAAATAGGTAAAAGAATAACACTGTACTACAGTAATGTTACAGTCCGCAGAAAAACTACAGTAACTACATCATAGTAATACCACAGTATTTAATTTGCATATACCCTGCCTATTTCCCTCCCCCATATCTCAATTTGTGCCACCCATAAGTGAGAAACATACAGGTAACTGACTAAATAAAGGAAACACCAACATAAAGTGTCTTCATAGGTCGTTGGGTCACCATGAGCCAGAACAGCTTCAATGCACCTTGGTATTGATTCTATACTGAACAAATATACAAAAACGCAACATGTAAATTGTTGTTCCCATTTTGAGCACACATTTGTTTACATCCCTGTTAGTGAGCATTTCTCATTTGCCAAGATTATCCTTCCACCTGACAGGTGTGGCATATCAAAAAGCTGATTAAACAGCATGATCATTACACAGGTGCACCTTGTGCTGGAGACAACAAATGGCCACTCTAAAATGTGCAGTTTTATTACACAACACAAGGCCACAGATATCTCATGTTGAGGGAGCGTGCAATTGGGATGCTGACTACAGGAATGTCCAACAGAATTGTTGCCAGATAATTCAATGTTCATTTCTCTACCATAAACTGCCTCCAACGTTGTTCTAGAGATTTTGGCAGTACATCCAGGTTAGGGTTAGGGTCTAGGGCAGTAAAAGTAAAGATATGTTCATAGAAAATGACTCAAGTTAAAGGGAAAGTCACCCAGTAAAATACTACTTGAGTAAAAGTCTAAAAGTAATTGGTTTCAAATATACCTAAGTATCAAAGTAAATGTAATTGATAAAATGTACTTAAGTATCAAAAGTAAAAGTATAAATAATTTAAAATTCCTTATATTAAGCAAACCAGACAGCATGATTTTCTTTTTTTTTTTTTAATTTACAGATAGCCAGGGATGGTGAGTAAGCAATCCGTCACACGTAAGGGATTACAAAAAACGGTAACTGTAATCTGTTACATTACCAGCAAAAATATTGTAATCAGATCACAGGTACGTTTGAAAAACGAGATGATTACTTCAATGATTACTTTTAAGTGCGAGAAATACATATTTGACACTTCTCTGTTTTCTCAATGACATTCAAAGCAGCATTGAAAAAAGGCACAAATTTAAGTTCTTTCCACCCGAGTGAGTCTGAACACATCAGAGAACACACCAAATGTGATTGATCGATTACGGGAAAAGCGCAGGAACAGGCTTTTTTAGGCTACAGTCCAAGGTATGTCTTCCAATGGTGCGACTGCTCTTGGCATCCAAAGATGATCCAATTTAAATAAACGCTTGGAGGTAAGAATGACAGCAGTGGTGTAGTCTACGGTGATATGGATATCACTTATTATTGATATCTACAAAGCGCATTGATGTGAATCACACTGCAGCTCTCTCATGTAGCTATTTGTGCCTTACATAGTGGTTGTTGTGGATGGCTGTTCACAAATCTAAATGTGTATTTGAACCCAATAATGGTTGAATTCAAGAAGTTTAAACTGCAATCTTTTTTTTTAAACAGTAGACAATGAATGCGCTCTTGCAACAGCTGCATAGTGTGGACTTTTATTGCTCAATCTAATTCATGCTAATAAATAAAAAATAAATCCACAGGCCTAATGGAAACATACTCAAACTCGCACACTTTTGACAGACTTAAAACCTCTCTGGGATAGGCGGGACGCTTGCATCCCACTTGGCCAATAGCCAGGGAAAATGCAGAGCGCCAAATTCAAATAAAATACTATAAAATCAAACTTTCATTAAATCACACAATAAGATACCAAATTAAAGCTACACTCGTTGTGAATCAGATTTCAAATAGGCTTATCGGCAAAAGCATAAGATGCTATTATCTGATGATAGCACAACAGTAAACAAAGAGAGAGTAGCATATTTCAACCCTGCAGGCACGACACAAAATGCAGAAATAAAATATAAATCATGCCTTACCTTTGACGAGCTTCTTTTGTTGGCACTCCAATATGTCCATAAACATTACAAATGGTCCTTTTGTTCGATTAATTCCGTCGATATATATCCAAAATGTCAATTTCTTTGGCGCGTTTGATCCAGAAAAACAAAGCTTCCAACTTGCGAAACGTCACTACAAAATATCTAAAAAGTTACCTGTAAACTTTGCCAAAACATTTCAAACTACTTTTGTAATACAACTTTAGATATTTTTAAACGTTATTAATCGATCAAATTGAAGACGGGATGATCTGTGTTCAATACAGGAAGACAACAAACTGACGCTACTTTTCGAGTCATGCGCTTCTCTCAAAAAGTACACTTCAAGTGACACTCATTCAAGATGGCCGTACTTCTTCATTACACAAAGGAATAACCTCAACCAATTTCTAAATACTGGTGACATCCAGTGGAAGCGGTAGGAACTGCAAACAAGTCCCTTAGAAATTTGGTTTCCTAATGAAATCTCATTGAATAGACAGTCACCTCAAAAAATAATCTGAATGGTTTGTTCTCTGGGTTTTGCCTGCTACATAAGTTCTGTTATACTCACCGACATGATTCAAAGGGTTTTAGAAACTTCAGAGTGTTTTCTATCCAAATCTACTAATAATATGCATATCTTATATTCTGGGGATGAGTAACAGGAAGTTGAATTTGGGCACGCTATTTATCAAAAAGTGAAAATGCTGCCCCCTATCCCGAAGATGTTAAAGGGGCAATCTGTAGTTGTTACATTTTTTGACAAATACATTTTATATATATATGGATGGATATATATATTGAAGATTATTGAAGAATATAACTTATAAATGTCTCATGAGCTTAGCTCAACTGTCAAACTACCCAAAATATAAGCTTGTTTTTTCTCCAATGTTTGTAAACATTGTAAATGTAAACAAACACTGTACAGCCTCATAACATGGTTAAAACAATACTTTTGATAACATGGATGATCAGTCCTTGAATCCATAGCTCTGTCTATTAATCTGTCTATTAATATGTGTCTCATCCTACATTTCTCCAGGCCCATCCCTCAGCTTTTTACGAAAACAGAGGTGGGGCAACGATTTTGTTAGTGTTTCATCTGTGGATTTGCCCTTTTAACGGCCTATAGCAAATGCAGCATATAGCATTAATTTTTCACATGTAAATAGCACTTTTCAGTAGCACTCAAAACATGCGTGAGCGCAGCATTTCTTTTTCAACTCAATGAGCCCAATCAATTAGTCCTCCATGACAGCAAAATCATAAACAACAGAGTAGGGCTGGCTAATGCGTCCTTAGTTTTGGGATTAAAAAAAACAATTTCGCTAATCTATACTTCCATATTTCCAGGTCCTATTCTTGGAATGACTGGAATTCTCATAGACTTTGGTTTTTAATGTAAAGATATAATTTAATCGTATTATTATTTGTAGTGGAAAGCAATGGGTTAGAAGAAGCCTACATAAACAACCCATAAAGAAAAATTGAACATCTATATTTAGCCAGCTATGTAAACTTTAACATTGATTTATCCTGCAATAGATGTTGTTCAATTGGTAACATACATTTTTGTTGTTCTTCTAATGCCCCTTAATGGGAAAGTAATCTAAAAGTAACCGAATGTAATCAGATTATGTTACTGAGTTTGGGTAATCCAAAAGTTTCATTACTGATTGCAATTTTGGACAGGTAACTAGTAACTGTAAAGATTACATTTAGAAAGTAACGTATCCACCCCTGCGGATAGCCAGGGGCAAACTCCAACACATAATTTACAAACAAAGCATTTGTGTGAGTCCGCCAGATCAGAGGCAGTAGAGATGACCAGGGATGTTTTCTTGATTAGGTCGTGAATTGGACCAGTTTCCTGTCCTGCTAAGAATTCAAAATGTAACAAGTACTTTTGGGTGTCAAGGAAAGAGTAAAAAGTACATTATTTACTTTAGGAATGTAGTGAAGTAAAAGTAAAAGTAGTCAAAAATAAAATATAGTAAAGTAAAGTACAGATTCCCCCAAAAAACGACTTAAGTAGTACTTTAAAGTATTTTTACTTAAGTACTTTACACCACTGGGGCAGGGATGTCTCAAGGATCCCTGATAGCACTGACTATTTTTAGACATGACCCTAAGTGTGATGGGATGTTGATTGCTTAATGACCTCAGGAACCACACCTCTCTGGAAGAACCTGCTTTCAATATACTTTACATCCCTAATTTACATAAGGGTTTCCATTATTTTGGCAGTTACCTGTATATGCCAAGTATAGACCATATATTGTGTTACTTACAGGTTATAGAAAATAATAGAAGCTCTGAACTGTTCATTCAGACCCCAGTCCTACCTACAGGTTATGGAAAATGGGCTCTTTTAGTATTTGTCCAGTACATTTCCTGAAGGTTAAAGCCCCCACTTCTATGTCAAAGATAATAAAACAAAAACACTATCGTAAATACTATAGTAATGTCCACAAAAAAATACACAGTATACTACAGTCTGCCAAAATGCTACATAAATACTACAGTATACCACAGTCCAAAAAAGCACTACAGTAATTCATATAGTATATACTACAGTTTTTTTACTACAGTATTTAAACTATAGTAAACTGTAAATACAACAGAATGTCCGCAAAATCACTACAGTGAATACTACAGTAAAGTCTGCAAAAAAACTACAGTGAATACTATAGTATTTACACCATATAATATTTTTTTCATGTGGGTATTTTGGAGTGGGTGAACACATTCATTGTACTGGCCACTGGTTTGGAATGTCCACTGCATACCCCTGGAGTAATGTAAATTCCAAAGAAATAAAATGACTAGAATGGACATTCTCATTCAAGTCAATCATCCGTGATAGGTGGACTGTTGGCGGTACCCATGAATGTTCCAGTCAACTTGCCGGGGTCTGAGGGGCTTCTAGTAATTATATTTCAATGGACCCCTCTACCTTTCCTGTCTCTCAGGAACCACGTGGACCCAGGAGATCGTGGACCTGCTGCTTAACAACGGAGACACAGAGGTCGCAAGGAGAGCACCCATCTCCTTCCGAATCCCATTCCTGGAGAGCCAGTCCCCCCCGCCAATCCCCTCTGGTGCGTGTGTGTGTGCTTTCTCATCCTACAAGCTGTTCAGAGCTCAATGTGTATCATTGTAGCAGACCTGGGTCAAATACCTATTTTGAAATACTTATTGCAATACGTTTCTTGCTAGAGTCTGCCTGGAGTGCCAGATGGGCAGGGTTTGCAATTTTGGGAAGTTTCTATTCGGTTATTAAGCCAGTCAAGCTCAAATAGGCACAGATAAAGTATTTATAGGCAGAGATAAAGTATTTATTTTCAAGCCTCTGTTCTATTTCTTCTTCCTACTTAAATGCATCTCGTAACGCTGGTCCGCAGTGCAGGGCCATATTATGTGTACCCCACGGCTCACAAACCCAATTCCTGGAGGAATGTTTGGGCGCTGGTCTTAATAACAACCCGTTTCCTCTACCTTGATCAGAGAAGGAGTTATTAACCCACAAACATCTCCCCCCAGTGTGTGTGTGTGTGTGTGTGTGTGTTTGTGCTTGTGTGTGTTAAAAGCAAGTACAGAGAACAAGGCCAAAATCACTTGTGCTGTGATTGCTAACCCTTGAATCTTTATTGAGTGTGCAACAGTGTTTTAAGATGCACGACGGCTGACGCAACAAATATAAAGTTTACTTTACTGTTCATGGTCGAGAGGAAATATGCCTTTTTCTTTTTACACACACACACACACACACACACACACACACACACACACACACACACACACACACACACACACACACACACACACACACACACACACACACACACACACACACACACACACACACACACACACACACACACACACACACGGCAGCCTAGTGGTTAGCGCGTTGGACTAGTAACCGGAAGGTTGCAAGTTCAAACCCCCGAGCTGACAAGGTACAAATCTGTCGTTCTTCCCCTGAACAGGCAGTTAACCCACTGTTCCTAGGCCGTCATTGAAAATAAGAATTTGTTCTTAACTGACTTGCCTAGTTAAATAAAGTTTAAGAAAATATAAAAAACACACACACATAAACACACTGCACAAAATGTTGTATTAGGCCTTGTATGGATGGATGCTTTTGTAATATACTGTATCTGTCCTACTATGGCATCTAAGACAGCATAGGCAGCAACATTGAGGCTATCTCCATTTTGAAGTAGTCAATTTCCTTATTTTGTGTTAAAAAAAGAATAAAGCTTATAATGGTAATTTAACGCCACCTGCAGTGCTGGTGTCCTGAACCAAATATTGTGTCGTTCAAGTATTTTGGCCACTAAATGGCAGTGATACAGCTTAAACCCATTTACAAATCAGGCAACCCAATTTGAAGAAGAAGCCAATGCGCTGATCATTGGCTGATCACTCCCAACTCATAGGAATCCCCACCCAGTTGAGAACTTTGGCAAAAATGGATTATATCCAACTAGAGACCTCTATGGTCATTCTTAGATTGAGGTGGCTTTTGGGAATAGCATTTTGGGGAGAGGAAAAAAATCTACATTTTTCTTGATTTCAATGTCTTTGGGTAAATCTTCTCATTTTAAATAAACTAATAAGGCAGCTTAATAACTTTTTGATGACACATTATATGTAAACTAAGGATAAAAAAAAAATGGAATCCCCAGATGCTTAAATATAAGGTCCTTCATTTCTAATGACATATGATTTATAATTTGGCTCACAATTTAATTTCCCTTAATTTAAATAGAGTAACACCATTGACACTTTTAGACACACCAAATTATCACACAGAATACTCAAATTTGTGACATATTAAGATTATTATTAAACAAATATATATATAAATACACACACAGTGCCAGTCAAACGTTTGGACACACCTAATCATTCAATGATTTTTCTTTGTTTGTACTATTTTCTACATTGTAGAATAATAGTGAAGACATCAAAACTATGAAATAACACATATAGAATCATGTAGTAACCAAAATACAAATCAAAATATCTATTTTAGATTTCAGATTCTTCAAAGTATCCACCCTTTGCTTTGATGACAGCTTTGCACACTCTTGGCATTCTCTCAACCAGCTTCACCTATAATGCTTTTCCAACAGTCTTAAAGGAGTTCCCACATATGCTGAGCATTTGTTGGCTGCTTTTCCTTCACTCTGCAGTCCAACTCATCCCAAACCATCTCAATTGGGTTGAGGTCTGGTGATTGTGGAGGCCAGGTCATCTGATGCAGCACTCCATCACTCTCTTTCTTGGTCAAGTAGCCCTTACACAGCATGGAGCTGTATTTTGTCATTGTCCTGTTGAAAAACAAATAATAGTCCCACTAAACGCAAACCAGATAAAATTGCATATTTCTACAGAATGCTGTGGTAGCCATGCTGGTTAAGTGTGCCTTAAATTGTAAATAAATCACCTACAGTGTCACCAACAAAACACCCACACACCATCACACCTCTTCCATCACACCTCTTCACACCTCTTCCATGCTTCACGGTCGGAACCACACATGCAGAGATCATCTGTTCACCTAATCTGCATCTCACAAAGACACAGCGGTTGGAACCAGAATCTCAAATTTGGACTCATCAACCTAAAAGACAGATTTCCACTGGTCTAATTTTCATTGTTTATGTTTCTTGGCCCAAGCAAGTCTCTTCTTCTTATTGGTGTCCTTTAGAAGTGGTTTCTTTGCAGCAATTTGACCATGAAGGCCTGATTCATGCAGTGTCCTCTGAACAGTCTCCTTGATGTTTAGATGTGTCTGTTACTTGAACTCTGTGAAGCATTTATTTGGGATGCAATCTGAGGTGCATTTAACTCTAATGAACTTATCCTCTGCAGTATGGATAACTCTGGGTCTTCCTTTCCTGTGGCGGTCCTCGTGAGAGCCAGTTTCATCATAGCGGTTGATGGTTTTTGCAACTACACTGGAAGAAACATTCAAAGTTCTTGAAATTTTACATACCTTCCCAAAGAGCCATGGACCTCCGGCCGAGAGGCAAGAAGGATGACCAAAACTTTGTTGAATCCCAAGATAATTCGAGACTGTTGCTCTCAGCAGAGTCTTCCGAGTCTGCCGGCATGCTTGCTACGTTTAATCTCCAAGATGGCGCAGCAGTTCAGATGTCTTGTCTTTTCGTGTCCCGTGTATATATATTTTTTTCCTTCGTATATATTTCGTATATATTTTTTATATTTTTAAATTAAAATTCAACATACTCTTCTGCAACCCGCCTCACCCAATTTGGTATGGATCTGCTATTTTCTATACTTTAGAATCGGAACCCCCAACTACTAGCTAGTAGTCAGTTAGCCACTGCTAGCGGTCATCAGCTAACCTTAGCCCGGTCCACTCCTGCCAGTCTGCACAGCGCGATTCAACCCAGAGCATACTAGACTGCTTTTCTCCACCAAATCTCCACATCTCTGGATTCCTACCGCAAGCTCTGTACCTTTTCACCTGGATCATCGCAGCTAGCTAGCTGCTATCCGAGTGGCTAACTTCTCTGTCCAGAAGCAAGCACCAGTTAGCCTGGAACTAGCCTCGTGCTAGGCCCCTCTTAGCTGAAGAGGTCCATCAGCCACTCCTTGGGCTACAATACCTACTTTGCCAATTAGCCTGGACCCCTTTTACTGCCGACGCCGAGCCCGCCGATCCATCACGACTGGTCTACCGATGTAATCCGCCAGAGGGGGTTTCAACAGGCTCCTCCATCGCGACGTCCCCTGAAGGTCCATCCGCTTGCATATCGCGGGGACGATTCGATGCTAGTGCAGTCCACCACAGGATGTTTTTGTGCTGGTCGAGGGCAGTCAGGTCTGGAGTGAGCCAAGGGCTATATCTGTTCTTAGTTCTACATTTTTTGAAAGGGGCATGCTTATTTTAGATGGTGAGGAAATTACTTTTAAAAATGACAAGGCATCCTCGACTGATGTGATGAGGTCAATATCCTTCCAGGATTCCCGGGCCAGGTCGATTAGAAAGGCCTGCTCACAGAAGTGTTTTAGGGAGCGTTTGACAGTGATGAGGGTTGGTCGTTTGACCGCGGACCTATAACAGCAGAGGTGTATTTGGAGGGCAAGTTGGTCATAATATCTATGAGGGTGCCAAAGTTGACGGATTTAGGGTTGTACCTGGTGGGTTCCATGATAATTTGTGTGAGATTGAGGGCATCTATCTTAGATTGTAGGACTGCTGGGGTGTTACACATACCCCAGTTTAGGTCACCTAACAGAACGAACTCTGAAGATTGATGAGGGGCAATCAATTCACATATGGTGTCCAGGGTACAGCTGGGAGCTGAGGGCGGTCTATAATAACAGGCGGCAACAGTGAGAGACTTATTTTTGGAGAGATTAATTGTTTAAATTAGAAGCTCGAACTGTTTGGGCATAGACCTGGAAAGTATCACAGAACCTTTCAAGCTATCTTTGCAGTAGATTGCAACTCCTCCCCCTTTGGCAGTTCTATCTTCATGGAAAATGTTGTAGTTGGGGATGGAAATCTCAGAATATTTGGTGGCCTTCCTAAACCAGGATTCAGACATGGCATGGACATCAGGGTTGGCTAAGTGTGCTAAAGCAGTGAGTAAAACAAACTTAGGGAGGAGACTTCTGATGTTGACATGCATGAAACCAAAGCTTTTTCGGTTACAGAAGTCAACAAATGAGAGTGCCTGGGGACACGCAGGGCCTGAGTTAACCTCCACATCACCCGAGGAACAGAAGAGGAGTAGGATAAGGGTACGGCTTTTAGGCTATCAAAACTGGTCTAGTGCATTGGCGACAGAGAATAAAAGGAGCAGATTTCTGGATGTGGTAGAATAGATTCGGGGCATAGTGTACAGACAGGGGTATGGTGGCATGTCGGTACAGTGGAGGTAAACCCAGGCATTTTGTGATGATAAGAGAGGTTGCATCTCTGGACATACTAGTTGTGCTGGGTAAGGTCACCACATGTGTGGGAGGTGGGACAAAGGAGTTATCTGAGGCATGTTGAGTGGGACTAGAGGCTCTGCAGTAAACTAAAACAATGATAACTATCCTAAACAACAATATACAAGGCATATTGACATTTGAGAGAGACATAAAGCAAGGCATAAAGCAATTACAGGTGTTGATTGGGAGAGCTAGCTAAGACAACAACAGGTAAGACAATAACAGCTACTCAGCTAAGACAACAACAAGTAAAATAGCGATGAATGGGCAGAGAGGGTCAGTTAACTACTCATAGTTCGAGGCTGGGAACGACAGATAAACAAAAAAAACAGAATGGAGTACCGTGATTAATGAACAGTCCAGCAGGCATCAGCCAATTGATCATAGGGTCCAGTGAACAGCAATAGATGAAACAGGGAAGCCGCTGGGTAGTCGTTACTACCTAGCAAGCGGGAGACACAGCGTTTAAAGTTAACAGGCCGGAGCTAGTAGATGCGCCTGCTCCGACGTCCGACAAAGGCTGGTTGGGGGCACAGCGGATGGAGTTATGTTGGCAGACCAGTCGTGGTGGAACGGCGGGGCTTCGTGTCGACAAAGGGTCCAGGCCAAAAGAGGTATTGTGGTTGTAGTAATTTTGTTTGCTACCCGGGTGTTATGGGATTTTTATGAATAATGACTAAATTATGTATACATTTAACTTAGAATTATAACTAAACAGAATACTACTATGTTACTGTATGAATGTATGAATCTTATTATAATCATAATACTGAATAATGTGTGTAGTTTTAGTCAAAAATCAGAACAAGGACTTTCTGTTCCTTGTTAGAAACGAATGGAGCTATCGTCAGACCGGCTGGAATACTGTGTTCCTTACAGGACATTCTGTCCCTACCCAGGGAGGGGGGAGACCTTGGGCTTGTAGTAGATTGTTTAACAGGTGGCAGACAATGTGGGAAGGCTTGTGAACTATATTGCCATTGTATCCAAGAGGAAGAGAGACATTTATGACGAAATGTGAGGTATATAAACCAATGTACATTGTATTAGGACCAGCGCTCTCGAGAATAAATGCTATTGTCTAATTTTGGTAGACTGGTCTCTGTCTATTTTATGCAAATAAGGATCTTACAAATTCTTAGAAACAGACACGAGTGATTTCAATTGAATTGGTTAATGAACACATATAGGAATTGTTATATTCCTTTAACACCGGGAGATGCACCTGGCTCGCGGCTAACTGGTGCTAGCTTCGGGGCAGGGGAGTTAGCCACTATAGCCACTCGGTAGTAGCTAGCTAGCAGTGATGACCCGGTGCGAAGGTCCAGAGTTTACAGCAAGGATCCGGTGGAGTAGTGGAATTCTAGCCGTGTTGGGAAAGAGTCCGGGAAGAGTCCTGGCGGCATCAGCTGTGTAGCCGAGTGATCACTGAGCGGGCCGGGAGGTGGGCCTGGCTCATAGCTAGCTTCCGTGCTGGGCCACTCGGTGGCAGCTAGCTAGCTGTGATGATCAGGAGTAATGGTCCAGGACTTACGGCAGGAATCTGGCATTGTAGTGGAGAAAACAGTCCGATACTGGCAGGCTGGCAAGTTGAATAAAGCGTCTGGTGTCTGTGCCGAAGGTAAAGGCCGCTAGCAGTGGCTGACAATGACGAAATAGCTAGTAGCTAATTAGCTGGTTAGCTTCTGATGGCTAGCTGCTGAAGGAGGCTCTGGCTAAAAGGTCTAAAAATAGCGGCTCCGTATCAAATTGGGTGAGGCAGGTTACCGGAAGGTATATTTAATTTGTAAATAAATGGAAATATATACAAAAAAAAGATGAAAAATACAAAATGTACAGGGGAGAACGACAAACCACGTCTGCACTGCTACGCCATCTTGCAGTCTATCACAGTGCCATCCGTTTTGTCACCAAAGCCCTCTATACTACCCACCACTACGACCTGTATGCTCTCGTTGGCTGGCCCTCGCTTCATATTGCTCACCAAAACCACTGGCTCCAGGTCATCTATAAGTCTTTGCTAGGTGAAGTCCTGCCTTATCTCAGCTCACTGGTCACCATAGCAGCACCCACCCATACAGGTATATTTCACTGGTCACCCCCAAAGCCAATTCCTCCTTTGGCCGCCTTTCCTTCCAGTTCCTTTAAATTATTGCTGCTGCCAATGACTGGAACAAATTGCAAAAATCACTGAGGCTGGAGACTCATATCTCCCTCACTAACTATAAGCATCAGCTGTCAGAGCAGCTCACAGATCATTGCACCTATACATAGCCCATCTGTAAATAGCCCATCCAACTACCTCATCCCCATATTGTTATTTTTAATTTTGCCCCTTTGCACCCCAGTATCTCTACTTGTACATTCATCTTCTGCACAATCTATCACTCCAGTGTTTAATTGCTAAATTGTAATTACTTTGCCACTACGGCCTATTTATTGCCTTACCTCCCTAATCTTACCTCATTTGCACACACTGTATATATATGTTTTTCTATTGTGTTATTGACTGTACGTTTGTTTATTCCATGTGTAACTCTGTGTTGTTGTTTGTGTCGCACTGCTTTGCTTTATCTTGGCCAGGTCGCAGTTGTAAATGAGAACTTGTTCTCAACTGGCCTACCTGGTTAAATAAAGGTTAAATACATTTTTAAAAAGTAAAATAAAAAACTCTCCTCCCGGAAATTCAAGATAGTAACAAAGGTCTTTCACTGGAAATTGACAAGAAATCGTCTGAACTCCGTTCTTCCATTGACGACCTGAAATCCTACCTGAACGATCTCCTTTTGAGAACGACTGAGGCTGAGTTACGCATTAGCACCGTTGAAGATACCGTCACTCGACATGACCAGGTTATGAACCAGCTGCAGAAGGACAACGCCTCTCTCATAAACAAGGTAGACCAGATGGAGAACCAGAGCAGGCGTAGCAATATCCGTGTGGTGGGATTGAAAGAGGACCGCAAGGGCCGTGACCCAGTCCATTTCTTCACTCAATGGATCCCGGATGTCCTAAGCATAGTCACTTAATAATGTTAGCATATCTTGCATTATTCATTCATGTACAGTGGGGCAAAAAAGTATTTAGTCAGCCACCAATTGTGCAAGTTCTCCCACTTAAAAAGATGAGAGGGCCTGTAATTTTTATCATAGGTACACTTCAACTATGACAGACAAAATGAGAAAAAAAATCCAGAAAATCACATTGTAGGATTTTAATGAATTTATTTGCAAATTATGGTGGAAAATAAGTATTTGGTCACCTACAAACAAGCAGGATTTCTGGCTCTCACAGACCTGTAACTTCTTCTTTAAGAGGCTCCTCTGTCCTCCATTAGTTACCTGTATTAATGGCACCTGTTTGAACTTGTTATCAGTATAAAAGACACCTGTCCACAACCTCAAACAGTCACACTCCAAACTCCACTATGGCCAAGACTAAAGAGCTGTCAAAGGACACCAGAAACAAAATTGTCGACCTGCACCAGGCTGGGAAGACTGAATTTGCCATAGGTAAGCAGCTTGGTTTGAAGAAATCTGGGAGCAATTATTAGGAAATGGAAGACATACAAGACCACTGATAATCTCCCTCGATCTGGGGCTCCACGCAAGATCTCACCCGTGGGGTCAAAATGATCACAAGAACGGTGAGCAAAAATCCCAGAACCACACGGGGGGACCTAGTGAATGACCTGCAGAGAGCTGGGACCAAAGTAACAAAGCCTACCATCAGCAAGGGCATTGAAGATGAAACGTGGCTGGGTCTTTCAGCATGACAATGATCCCAAACACACCACCCGGGCAACGAAGGAGTGGCTTCGTAAGAAGCATTTCAAGGTCCTGGAGTGGCCTAGTCAGTCTCCAGATCTCAACCCCATAGAAAATCTTTGGAGGGAGTTGAAAGTTCATGTTGCCCAGCAACAGCCCCAAAACATCACTGCTCTAGAGGAGATCTGCATGGAGGAATGGGCCAAAATACCAGCAACAGTGTGTGAAAACCTTGTGAAGACTTACAGAAAACGTTTGACCTCTGTCATTGCCAACAAAGGGTATATAACAAAGTATTGAGATAAACTTTTTCTGACCAAATACTTATTTTCCACCATAATTTGCAAATTAATTCATTAAAAATCCTACAATGTGATTTTCTGGATTTTTTTTCCTAATTTTGTCTGTCATAGTTGAAGTGTACCTATGATGAAAATTACTGGCCTCTCTCATCTTTTTAATATTAAAACCTAATATTAGATAAAGGGAACCGGAGTTTACAGACAACAAAAAAAATTATACTTATTTTACATATTTCATTAACAAATTTGTGCAACACCCAATTCCATTGTGTGAAAAAGTAATTGCCCCCTTACTTTCAATAACTGGTTGTACCACCTTTAGCTGCCATGACTGCAACAAAATGCTTCCTGCAGTTGTTGATCAGCCTGTCACATCGCTATGGAGGAATTTTAGCCCACTCTTGCATGCAGAACTGCTTTAACTCAGCGACATTTTGTCGTTTTTCAAGCATGAACTGCTTGTTTTAAGTCCTGCCACAACATTGGGATTAGGCCTGGATTTTGACTAGGCCATTCCAAAACTTCAAATGTTTAACCATTTTCATGTAGACTTGATAGTATGTTTTGGATCATTGTCTTGCTCCATGAAATAGCTGCGCTTCAGCTTCAGCTCACAGACGGATGGCCTGACGTTCTCCTGTAGAATTCTCTGATACAGAGCAGAATTCATGGTTCCTTCTATTAAAGCAAGTCGTCCATGTCCTGAGGCAGCAAAGCATCCCCAAACCATCACATGACCATCACGCTTGACCGTTGGTATGAGGTTCTTACCATGGAATTAAGTGTTTGGTTTTCACCGGGCATGACGGGACCCATGTCATCCAAAAAGTTATACTTTTGACTAATCTGTCCATAGAACAGAGTTTTGATGATCATCTAGGTTCTTCCAGGTGCATTTTTGCAAACTTGAGTCAACTTTCTGGACAAGATTGGTCCCAATATGAATCAAGGTAACTGATTAGTAAGGAATACCCCTCACCTTGATGGACTGGGATATGTTCCGGGTTGCCTCTGAGAATAGCATTGACGTATACACAGGCATGATGACTGAGTTCGTCTGGAAGTGTATAGGGGATGTTGTTCCTACTGTGACTATTAAAACCTACCCAAACCAAAAAAACGTGTTTAGATGGCAGCATTCACGCAAAAACTGAAAACACGAACCATCGCATTTAATCATGGCAAGGTGACTGGGAATATGGTTGAAAACAAACACTGTAGTTATTCCCTCCGTAAGGCAATCAAACAAGAAAAACGTCAATACAGAGACAAAGTGGAGTCGCAATTCAACAGCTCAGACATGAGAAGTATGTGCCAGGGTCTACAGACAATCAAGGATTACAAAGGGGAAAACTCAGTCGTGTCGTGGACACCGACATCTTCCTACCAGACATCCTAAACACCTTCTTCGCCCACTTTGAGGATAACACAGTGTCACCGACGCGGCCCGCTCCCAAGGACTTGTGGGCTCTCGTTCTCCGTGGCCAATGTGAGTAAGACGTTTTAGCATATCCTCAGAGCATGCAGAGACCAGCTGGCTGGAGTGTTTACAGACATATTCAATCTCCCTATCCCAGTCTGCTGTCCCCACTTGCTTCAAGATATCCACCTTTGTTCCTGTACTCAAGAAAGCAAATGTAACTTAACTAAATGACTATCGCCTCGTAGCACTCACTTCTGTTATCAGGAAGTGCTTTGAGAAGCTAGTTAAGGATCATATAACCTCCACCTTACCAGACACACTAGACCCACTTCAATTTGCATATTGTCCCAATAGATCCACAGATGATGCGATCGCCATCGCACTGCACACTGCCCTATCCCATCTGGACAAGAGGATTACCTATGTAAGAATGCTGTTCATTGACTATAGCTCAGCCTTCAACACCATAGTACCCTCCAAGCTCATTCTCAAACTCAGGGCCCTGGGTCTGAACCCCACCCTGTGCAACTGAGTCCTAGACTTCCTGACTCCACTACGCTGATCCTCAACACAGGGGCCCCACAAGGGTGCGTGCTAAGCCCGCTCCTGTACTTCCTGATCACCCATGACTGCGTGGCCACGCATGCCTCCAACCCAATCATCAAGTTTGCAGACAACACAGCAGTAGTATGGCTGATTACCAACAATGACGAGGCAGCCTACCATAATTTGCAAATAAATTCATTAAAAATCCTACAATGTGATTTTCTGGATTTTTTTTCTTCTAATTTTGTCTGTCATAGTTGAAGTGTACCTATGATGAAAATTACAGGCCTCTCTCATCGTTTTAAGTGGGAGAACTTGCACAATTGGTGGAGAACTAAATACTTATATGCCCCACTGTACACCTGTTCTGAAAGGCCCCAGAGTCTGCAACACCACCAAGAAAGTGGCACCATGAAGACCAAGGAGCTCTACAAACAGGTCAGGGACAAAGTTGTGGAGAAGTACAGATCAGGGTTGAGTTATAAAAAAATATCAGAAACTTTGAACATCCCACGGAGCACCATTAAACCACAACAAACCTGCCAAAAGAGGGCTGCCCACCAAAACTCATGGACCAGGCAAGGAGGGCATTAATCAGAGAGGCAACAAAGAGACCAAAGATAACTCTGAAGGAGCTGCAAAGCTCCACAATGGAGATTGGAGTATATGTCCATAGGACCACTTTAAGCCGTACACTCCACAGAGCTGGGCTTTATGGAAGAGTGGCCAGAAAAAAGCCATTGCTTAAAGACAAAAATAAGCAAACACGTTTGATGTTTTCCAAAAGGCATGTGGGAGACTCCCCAAACATATGGAAGAAGGCACTCTGGTCAGACGAGACTAAAATTGAGCTTTTTGGCCATCAAGGAAAACGCTATTCCTGGCACCAACCCAACACCTCTCATCACCCGGAGAACACCATACCCACAGTGAAGCATGGTGATAGCAGCATCATGCTGTGGAGATGTTTTTCATCGGCAGGGACTGGGAAACTGGTCAGAATGTAAGGCATGATGGATGCCACTAAATACAGGGAAATTCTTGAGGGGAAACCTGTTTCAGTCTTCCAGAGATTTGAGACTGGGACAGAGGTTCACCTTCCAGCAGGACAATGACCCTAAGCATACTGCTAATGCAACATTTGAATGATTTAAGGAGAAACATTTAAGTGTCTTGGAGTGGCCAAGTCAAAGCCCAGACCTCAATCCAATTGAGACTCTGTGGTATGACTTAAAGATTGCCGTATATAAGGGGAATCCATCCAACTTGAAGGAGCTGGAGCAGTTTTGCCTTGAACAATGGGCAAAAAATCCCAGTGGTTAGATGTGCCAAGCTTATAGAGACACACCCCAAGAGACTTGCAGCTGTAATTGCTGCAAAAGGTGGCTCTACAAAGTATTGACTTTTGGGGTGGGGGGGTGAATAGTTATGCCCACTCAAGTTTTCTGTTATTTTGTCTTATTTCTTGTTTGATTCACAATAAAAAATATTTTGTATCTTCAAAGTGGTAGGCATGTTGTGTAAATCCAATGATACGAACCCCCCCCCCCCAAAAAAAAAATCTATTTTAAGGCAACAAAATAGGAAAACTGGCAAGGGGGTGAATACTTTCGCAAACCACTGTAGCTAGCTGCAGTTGCTAGCTAAGTATGTGAAAATGAAAAATATGAAATCTTTCTCTCTCTATTTCTCTCTTGCTTCTCCTTCATTTAGGAAGTTAAATTAATTTGTTCAACACTGTTTTATTTCTCTCTCTTTGAGTCAACTACTATCCAATTTTTATGCACTGCAGTGCTAGCTAGCTTTAGCTTATGCTTTCAGTACTTTATTAATTATCTGATCCTTTGACTCTGTGAAAAACATGTCAATTCATGCTGCAAGAGCACTGATAGGTTGGAGAACGTCCTCCTGAAGTTGTCATAATTACTGTGTAAGTCTACGGAAGGGGGTAAGAACCATGAGCCTCCTAGGTTTTGTATTGAAGTCAATGTACACGGAGCTAGCTGTCCTCCGTCTACACCATGGTGCTACCCTCTAGAGTGCTGTTGAGGCTACTCTAGAACTTCTAGCAAAATAGTATTTTAATCAATTATCTGGTGACGTGATTATATTTAGTATAGTTTTATCTAATAGGGATAACTTTTAAAATGTTTGAAAATTTACATTTTCATGAAATTCGCTGAGGAGGATGGTCCTCCCCTTCCTCTTTTGAGGAGCCTCCACTACTCCATGGAATGAATTTGACACCCCTGATCCATACAATTTGACTACAAGTAGTAGCCTTCGGTAAAAAAGGCAAGCCTGCAGCCCTGCCCCACGTGGAGTTGGTTGCTAATTTGCATATCCAAGGGTATTCAGGTCTCATTGGCTGAGCTAGCAAATCAGCATTTTTTTGACAAGTATACGCCCTAAACCACTCTATTCTTTCCTAACAGGGCAAGCAGGGACACAGAGAAAATATGCTTATTAACATCCTTAATTATAATTTAAATTCACATTGTAATACATTTTATGTAATATTTCATAGAAATCTGGAACACTGGGCAGATACTTTAATAAACAACTATTTTTATTTTTTATTTTCTTCTGATTTTCACTATCAAATTTACAATTGTTTATATAGAAACAACAAAATTGTATGTTCTGAGTCCATGTCAATGCTTAAATCACATCAGAATACCATTATTGGTTCTGGGGGAAAAAATACACATTTTGATTTCTGAGTGTAATTTCCCTTTAACTCAAGTGCACACCAAGCAAGAGAGGAATGTGTTTGGCTAGTGAAGTTTCTGTTCTGCTACTACACATGTGATGGCAGAGTTTTAAAAACAAATGCCCACCCAATTGATACAAACAATCATGTTGTCATTCTGTCAGGAAGGCCTACCTTGTAGTTAACTTTTAATTGAGAAGGTTTTGGGGAAACCCTTTCTGTCTACCCAAAAGATGGTTATCATTAGCATCACTAACTGGCTACACGAAGACACGGGCACCACACAGACAGGCAGTGGCAATATTGCTGGAAATGAATTGGCAGATGTATTGAATTTGGCCATTTAAATAGGGACTCCAAAACCAACTTCTCTGCTTGAAAACTGCTTATGTGGCATCAATATTAGTCCTAAACATAAATTGTAGTTGCAAAATTGACAAAAAAGTGTAAATAGGAGAACTTTGGTCCTAAAGTCAGTAAGCTTTCTTCCAAACCTAAGATTTGTGAGATTTAAGGAATCGACAATGTCACAGTTTTCCTTGGATTGGGTTTAGATTTCAATCCTGCCCACACAGTATTACGGCCAGGCACTGCTGGCCATAACCAAATCACAGCCATACTTGTGCTGTAGACAGTGCACACTTTCCAATCGTAGCAGAAGAATCAACCTACATCCCACCCATTTCTTTACAGACAGTAGAACTACCAATCGTCACCAATGTTATGTTGAAAGAATGAGACTTTTTCCAATTCAAACATCCACACATTGGTGAGCTAACGTTAGCACCACAAACACAACTGTCCGTCCTTTAACCTAAGTCAAAAATAGTACAGTGGCTTAGGGTGTTAATAAGGATAACTCAACTACGTTGAGTATAGAGGGTCAAACAACAAGAACTGCCAGGGTACGAACATAACAAACATACATACCAAAGAATCATAGCAAACAAACATAGTAAACATAACACACCCACATCAAACCACATCCCCAAATTCAAGGCGAGGGATGCAAAAGCCAGTGCAATGTAAGAATGACCCATACTTTAACCCTTCAAGAACTCCCTAATATTTTACTTATCCTAATTGTGTCTCCTAGGCTTGAGCCTCCTTAAAAACATGGACCCCCCAAGGGTCATCAAGACCCATCTGCCTTTCAAGTTGGTGCCCGAAGGGTTCTGGAAAAACAAATGCAAGGTAAGGTGGAGTACGACTCCTAATTCCCTTTTCATACTACTAAGCTGAGCTGAACTGTACTGTGCTGGGCTAGTTATGCATCCACCGTAGTTGTTGGAACCATGCTGAAAAGGACGATGTGAAGGGACAATATCAGAGCTAGCACATTACAGTTCTGGTCGGAATTATAGTGTGAAAGGTACTAGATTCAGATTGTTT
Organism: Oncorhynchus nerka; assembly: GCF_034236695.1. NCBI lineage: Eukaryota > Metazoa > Chordata > Actinopteri > Salmoniformes > Salmonidae > Oncorhynchus > Oncorhynchus nerka. The sequence goes on from NC_088418.1 coordinate 31,451,406, forward strand.
TTCTATGAGTTTGGAGATGCTTTAGAATAAAGTAAATATGTTCAGTTAACGTTATCTGAAAAATGATCCATAGAACAGTAAGGGACAAACAAAACGATACACCTTCCCCTGGCCATCTTCTCCCCAGGCTATCTATGTTGCAAGGAATGCTAAGGACAACCTGGTCAGCTACTACCACTTTGACCGCATGAATCTAACCCAGCCTGAGCCTGGACCGTGGGACAGCTACATCCACAAGTTCATGAATGGAGAACGTAAGTAATATAATGAAACTAACATTTTCCTAAATGACTAATACCAATGTGGTCCTTTATGCCTCAGTTGGTAGAGCATGGCGCTTTCAATGCCAGGATAAAGGAGCACACAGCCATGCAATCTCCATAGACAAGCATTGGCAGTAGAGTAGCCCGTCCTGAAAAGGTCAATGACATTCCATGTGGCACCGTCATAGGATGTCGCCTTTCCAACAATTGAGTTGGGCAAATTTCAGCCCTGCTAGAGCTTCCACATTCAACCGTAAGTGCTGTTTTTGTGAAGTGGAAACGTCTAGGAGCAACAATGGCTCAGCTGCGAAGCTGTAGGCCACACAAGCTCATAGAACGGGTGCTGTAGAGCGTAAAAATAATCTATTCTCGGTTTCAACACTCACTACCGAGTTCCAAACTGCCCCTGGAAGCAATGTCAGCCCAAGAACTGTTCGTCGGGAACTTAATGAAATGGGTTTCCATGGCCGAGCAGCCGCAAACTGGCCTAAGATCACCATGCGCAATGTCAAGTGTCATCTGGAGTGGTGTAAAGCTCGCCGCCATTGGCAGCGGAAATGCGTTCTCTTGAGGGATGAATCACGCTTCACCATCTGGCAGTCCGACGGACATATCTGGGTTTGGCGGATGTCATGAGAACGCTACCTGCCCCAATATATTGTGACAATTGTAAAGTTTGGTGGAGGAGGAATAATGGTCTGGGGCTGTTTTTCATGGTTCGAGCTAGGCCCCTTAGTTCCAGTGAAGGGAAGTCTTAACGCTACAGCATACAATGACATCCTAGAACATTCTGTGATTCAAACTTTGTGGCAACAATTTGGGGAAGGCCCTTTCCTGTTTCAGTATGACAATGCCCCCGTGCACAAAGTAGAGGCCCATACAGAAATGGTTTGTCGAGATCGGTGTGGAAGAACTTGACTGGTCTGCAGAGAGCCCTGACCTCAACCCCATCGAACACCTTTGGGATTAATTGAAATGCTGACTGCGAGCCAGGATTAATCGCCCAACATCAGTTCCCAACCCCACTAATGCTCTTGTGGCTGAATGGGAGCAAGTTCCTGCAGCAATGTTCCAACATCCAGTAGAAAGCCTTCCTAGAAGAGTGGAGGCTGTTATAGCAGCAAAGGAGGGACCAACTCCATATTAATGCCCATGATTTTAGAATGAGATGTTAGATGAGCACGTGTTCACATGTTTTTGGCCAAATAGCATATGTACAGTTGAAGTCGGAAGTTTACATACACTTAGGTTGGAGTCATTAAAACTCATTTTTCAACCACTCCACAAATTTCTTGTTAACAAACTATAGTTTTGGCAAGTTAGTTAGGACATCTACTTTGTGCATGAAACAAGTAATTTTTCCAACAATTGTTTACAGACAGATTATTTCACTTATAATTCACTGTATCACAATTCCTGTGGGTCAGAAGTTTACATACACTAATTTGACTGTGCCTTCTAGTTTTTCCCGGTTTTGACCTTTCTGCCTGCCCTGACCCTGAGCCTGCCAACCATTTGTACCTTGCCACACCACACTGGATTACTGACCTCTGCCTGCCCCTGTCGTTTTGCCTGTCCCTGTGTTAGTAATAAACTTTTGTTACTTTGATACTCTGCATCTGGGTCTTACCTGAAACGTCATGGCCAGTACAACCCAGCAGACTCGGACCAGCTCCGCAACGACATCTTCTCCCAAGGAGCCACCATTGGAAGGCACGAGGAGTTGCTTCGTGGTATCATGGAAGGGTTACAGACCTTGGCCGGGGGCCATGACCAGGTGTTGAACACATTCCTGGAGCAATTCTGCGGGTTGCCTGTTAGGCAGCCTACCACAACGGTAAACTCCCAGCCCCTCTGTAACCCAGCTGCTAGCAACGCCGCCACCCCGGTCACCCCGGTTTCCCGGGAACCCAGCATACCTCCACCAGAACGCTTCGATGGAGAGTCGGGCACCTGTTTGGCGTTTCTCACTCAGTGTTTCCTCATCATCGAGCTGCAGCCCCCCTCCTTCCCATCGGACTGCTCTAAAATAGCGTACCTCATCACGCTGATGTCCAGGAGGGATCTCGCCTGGGCTACGGAGGTATGGAAACAACAGTCAAGAACCTGGACCATAGGCAATATAATTCTAACAAGTTCAATGCTCAGCAATAATACTTATATTATTCCTTTTCCCCAAATGTGTGGGGTATCCTCTTCATTGTCTTATGCTGAGGGCAGCATCATAGCCATAGGCTAGGCTGCATGATTGTGCATGGGATATAGCGTACCTGAATAATAAGCCAGTCATGGGGTTCCATCTGTTGGCTAATCCCCTTGTGTGTTGGGTTTGATGGGCTTCTTGAAGACGTCTTGCACTTCCTTGGCTGTGGAAACGTGTGTTGTGTTCTGGAAGGTCAAGATTAGTTTTGCCTGGCGGATGAAGCCACATCTCAGGTTTAGCTTGCGTAGCTGGGAGCTCACCTCGTTGTAGGTTTCCCTCGGTGTTAGCAGTTCGGCACTCAGTCCTGGATAGATGCATCCCTGCATAGGTCAGACCCCTGGATTCTGCTGCAAGGCAAACAATTTGCCGCTTAACTTTAAAGCTTTGGTCCATACAATCATACACCGAGATCCGTTCCGTAGAGGACCCGTGCGGTGCACAATGTTAATCAACGGCATGGGACCCAGCTTCTCCTGCACGAACTGTTCATAGAAAATAATATGCCCTTTCCGAGAAATAATTCTAGCCTGTGTTTGTCATGGAGACAGAATACTTTTATGATAATGCTAATGTAAATGCTGATAGAATGAGAGTTGGTTGGTTTTGAGTGTAAGTGGTTCAACTGTGTATTGTACTCTCCCTCAGTGGCATGGGGGTCCTGGTACGACCATGTGAAGGGTTACTGGGAGGAACGGGAGAAGAGGAATATACTCTACATTTTCTATGAAGACATGAAAGAGGTAGGGGAGAGCGGCACCAAATGTCCACACACACGGATGCATGTGCACACATAGAGAAGCACACAACACAAAAACTTGCACATATACAGTTTATGACCAGCACTGTCATTTATAAATGTATAGCTTTTCTCTCTCGTAAAGGTGGTGGATTTATGTGTGAAGCCAGGGTCAGAATTATCTTATCTGTAAACACATCTCTGCCACACCTCCATTTCTATGATCTCTACCCCAAAAGCAGACCTGGCTGGCACATGCGTTTCCCCATGTTTAAATTCAAGGTCAGAATGTGCCCGATAGGCGTACAGAGGCCCATTATCAGCAACCATCACTCCTGTGTTCCAATGGCACGTTGGGTTAGCCAATCCAAGTTTATAATTTTAAAAGGCTAATTGATCATTAGAAAACCCTTTGCAATTATGTTAGCACAGCTGAAAACTGTTCTGATTAAAGAAGCGATTAAATTGGCCTTCTTTAGACTAGTTGAGCATCTGCGGCATCAGCATTTGTGGGTACGATTACAGGCTTAAAATGGCCAGAAACAAAGACCTTTCTTCTGAAACTCGTCAGTCTATTCTTGTTCTGACAAATGAAGGCAATTCCATGCGAGAAATTGCCAAGAAACTGAAAATCTCGTACAATGACGTGTACTACTCCCTTCACAGATCAGTACAAACTGGCTCTAACCAGAATAGAAAGACGTGTGGGAGGCCCCGTTGCACAACTGAGGAAGAGGACAAGTACATTAGAGTGTTTAGTTTGAGAAAGACGCCTCACATGTCCTCAACTGGCAGCTTCATTAAATAGTACCCGCAAAACACCAGTCTCAACATCAACAGTGAAGAGGTGACTCCGGGATGCTGTCCTTCTAGGCAAAGTGGCAAAGAAAAAGCTATATCTCAGACTGGCCAATAAAAATAAAAGATTAAGATGGGCAAAAGAACACAGACTTTGGACATAGGAACTCTGCCTAGAAGGAGAGCATCCTGCAGTTGCCTCTTCTCACTGTTGATGTTGAGACTGGTGTTTTGCAAGTACTACCCCCCTAAATTCTCATTATTTGTCTTCCTCACAGAATCCTCAACGAGAAGTGGAGCGCATCATGCGCTACCTTGATCTGTCGCTCGCAGATGATGTCATCAGCCGCATTGTGGAGCTGACCTCCTTTAAGACCATGAAGGAGAACCCGATGGCCAACTACTCCTTTCTCCCCAAACCAGTCTTTGACCAGTCCATCTCCCCCTTCATGAGAAAAGGTATGCCTCCCTCTATCTACTATTAATACATATGTGACTTATCTGAGTCCGTGGCAGATTGCACACTGCTGTGGCTCTCCCTAGCTGTCTTTATGTATATGATCAACCTGAACTCAGGGGTAGACGTAACATAATAAACGAAAATTCTGGGACACTCAAATTAGTATTATATATTATGTTTGGTATGGTATGAATTAATTTGTGGTTGTCCGTCATCCATTTTGTATGATATGTTACGAATTTCAATTTGTACAATATATCCTCCGACCAACCAAGCAGTCACCCACCCTCCCTTTGGGCTGTTAGAGTTTTGCGTTATACGCCTATCCATCCACCCTCCTTTCATTTTTGCCTTAAGTAACCTTCTGACCTATATAACCATACCAAATGTAACATATCATACTAATTTGAGTGTCCCAGATTTTTTTGTTTACTATGTCACGTCTAGTCTAGGGTTTCCCAAACTTGGTCCTGGCCCCCCAGTTCAGCCATCCATATAGGTTAACACAGGCTTAGGCGATCTTACACGTTTTGTTCTATGAGATCATAGTCAGTTAACATGACCTTTATAAATTATTATGAACTTTATGTGTTTTGTTTTTTCTTTAATTTACATACATTTTTTTCAAAATTCTCAAAAAGTGACATTAGCTGATGAATATTATCTCATAGAACAGACAGCGTTTATCCAAAACGCCATTAATTTTCTCCATAGGCTTTGTCCAACTAACCATGGCGGAGTTAGTGGCTCCAAAAAGACGCCATTACTATTTCTCTCTATAGTTACTCTGAGCATGTTATGTATTAACTGCCTTGGACAGTTGTTTATTGGAGTAAATACACTCGATCAATACATTGACTATTTTTTCAGTAGGATGGGGCAAAATTGTTTTGTTACAGTCTAATGCTATGTAAATGCTCGAGTTGAAGAGTACTATTTTTATTTTTTAAATTTTATTTCACCTTTATTTAACCAGGTAGGCTAGTTGAGAAGAAGTTCTCATTTGCAACTGCGACCTGGCCAAGATAAAGTGTAGCAATTCGACACATACAACAACACAGAGTTACACATGGAATAAACAAAACATACAGTCAATAATACAGTAGAACCAAAGAAAACAAAAAGTCTATATACAGTGAGTGCAAAGTTAAGGAAATAAATAGGCCATGGTGGCGAAGTAATTACCCACACTGAACTCTATCAGAGAAGTAGTTGGTAAACCAGGCGAGGCAATCATTTGAGAAACCAAGGCTGTCGAGTCTGCCAATAAGAATGTTGTGATTGACAGAGTCGAAAGCCTTGGCCAGGTCGATGAATACGGCTGCACAGTAATGTCTCGATGGCGGTTATGATGTCGTTTAGAACCTTGAGCGTGGCTGAGGTACACCCATGACCAACTCTGAAACCAGATTGCATAGCGGAGAAGGTATGGTGGGTTTCGAAATGGTAAGTAATCTGTTTGTTAACTTGGCTTTCAAAGACCTTAAAAAGACATGGTAGGATAGATATACAGTGGGGCAAAAAAGTATTTAGTCAGCCATCCACTGTGCAAGTTCTCCCGCTTAAAAAGATGAGAGAGGCCTGTAAACAAAATTGTAGACCTGCACCAGGCTGGGAAGACTGAATCTGCAATAGGTAAGCAACTTGGTTTGAAGAAATCAACTGTGGGAGCAATTATTAGGAAATGGAAGACATACAAGACCACTGATAATCTCCCTCGATCTGGGGCTCCACGCAAGAGACCCGTGGGGTCAAAATGATCACAAGAACGGTGAGCAAAAATCCCAGAACCACACAGGGGGACCTAGTGAATGACCTGCAGAGAGCTGGGACCAAAGTAACAAAGCCTACCATCAGTAACACACTACGCCACCAGGGACTCAAATCCTGCCGTGTCAGACGTGTCCCCCTGCTTAAGCCGGTACATGTCCAGGCCCGTCTGAAGTTTGCTAGAGAGCATTTGGATGATCCAGAAGAAGATTGGGAGAATGTCATATGGTCAGATGAAACCAAAATAGAACTTTTTAGTAAAAACTCAACTCGTCGTGTTTGGAGGACAAAGAATGCTGAGTTGCATCCAAAGAACACCATACCTACTGTGAAGCATGGGGGTGGAAACATCATGCTTTGGGGCTGTTTTTCTGCAAAGGGACCAGGACGACTGATCCGTGTAAAGGAAAGAATGAATGGGGCCATGTATCGTGAGATTTTGAGTGAAAACCTCCTTCCATCAGCAAGGGCATTGAAGCTGAAACGTGGCTGGGTCTTTCAGCATGACAATGATCCCAAACACACCGCCCGGGCAACGAAGGAGTGGCTTCGTAAGAAGCATTTCAAGGTCCTGGAGTGGCATAGCCAGTCTCCAGATCTCAACCCCATAGAAAATCTTTTGAGGGAGTTGAAAGTCCGTGTTGCCTAGCAACAACCCCAAAACATCACTGCTCTAGAGGAGATCTGGATGGAGGAATGGGCCAAAATACCAGCAACAGTGTGTGAAAACCTTGTGAAGACTTACAGAAAATGTTTGACCTCTGTCATTGCCAGCAAAGGATATATAACAAAGTATTGTGATAAACTTTTGTTATTGACCAAATACTTATTTTCCACCATAATTTGCAAATAAATTAATTAAACATCCTACAATGTGATTTTCTGGATTTTATCCCCTAATTTTGTCTGTCATAGTTGAAGTGTACCTATGATGAAGATTACAGACCTCTCTCATCTTTTTAAGTGGGAGAACTTGCACAATTGGTGGCTGACTAAATACTTTTTTGCCCCACTTGTAGGTCTGTAGCAATTTGGGTCTAGTTTGGGTTAGAACCTTTGAAGAGGGGGATGACCGCGGCAGTTTTCCAATCTTTGGGAATCTCAGACGATACGAAAGAGAGGTTGAACAGGCTAGTAATATGAGGTTGCAACAATTTCGGCAGATAATATTAGAAAGAGAGGGTCCAGATTGTCTAGCCCGGCTGATTTGTATGGGTCCAGATTTTGCTGCTCTTTCAGAACATCAGCTATCTGGATTTGGGTAAAGGAGAAATGGTGGGGGCTTTGGCGGGTTGCTGTGGAGGGAGCCGGGCAGTTGACCGGGGTAGGGGTAGCCATGTGGAAAGCATGGCCAGCCGTAGAGAAATGCTTATTGAAATTCTCAATTATAGTGGATTTATCGGTGGTGACAGCGTTTCCTAGCCTCAGAGCAGTGGGCAGCTGGGAGGAGGTGCTCTTATTCTCCATGGACTTTACAGTGTCCCAAGACTTTTTTGAGTTAGTACTACAGGATGCAAATTTCTGTTTGAAAAAGCTTGCCTTAGCTTTTCTAACTGCCTGTGTATATTTGTTCCTAACTTCCCTGAAAAGTTGCATGTCACGGGGGCTATTCGATGCTAATGCAGAACGCCACAGGATGTTTTTGTGCTGGTCAAGGGCAGACAGGTCTGGAGTGAACCAAGGACTATATCTATTCCTAGTTCTACATTTTTTGAGAGGGGCATGCTTACTTAAGATGGTGAGGAAGGCACTTTTAAAGAATAGCCAGGCATCATCTACTGACGGGATAAGGTCAATGTCATTCCAGGATACCCCAGCCAGGTCGATTAGAAAGGCCTGCTCGCAGAAGTGTTTCAGGGAGCATTTGACAGTGATGAGGGGTGGTCGTTTGGTCGCAGACTCATTACGGATGCAGGCAATAAGGCAGTGATCGCTGAGATCTTGATTGAAAACAGCAGAGGTGTATTTGGAGGGCGAATTAGTTAGGATGACATCTATGAGGGTGCCCGTGTTTACTGATTTGGGGTTGTACCTGGTAGGTTCATTGATAATTTGTGTGAGATTGAGGGCATCAAGCTTAGTTTGTAGGATGGCCGGGGTGTTAAGCATGTCCCAGTTTAGGTCACCTAGTAGCACGAGCTCAGAAGATAGATGGGGGGCAATCAATTCACATATGGTATCAAGGGCACAGCTGGGGGCAGAGGGAGGTCTATAGCAAGCGGCAACAGTGAGAGACTTGTTTCTGGAAAGGTGAATTTTTAGAAGTAATTTTTAGAAGTATATGTACTATTCACTGGTATTTGTCCTTCAACTGTCCAATAACCTCTTCATACACTGCACAAAAGAGTGATCTGTTATTGGCTCCTTATCTTTGGTGTACCAAAGGCCCAACCAGGCTGAATTCCAGTCTGTTTAGGCTCTAAAGTTCTTATCACTCCCCTATCTTAGACACATAGGCTGTGAGAACTGGTTAGAACCTGCTTTTGTTTGTATAATGCTTTAAGGGAGTAAAGTACCCCTTATCTCCCCCTATCTCCCTTATCTCTCATGTAAGCTATTCTTTGTGTAGGTAAAGTATATATATTACTGTGTCATTTGTACATTTTTAAGTTACTCTCCGGTTTCATCTGGAGGATAAGCTTCCCTGCAATTGCTTGAATAAACTCTTATTGCTGATAAATCATTTCTGCCTGATTCTTGGAACAAGATTTTCTCAACACGTATATTGACTATTTCAGTATATGTTGGTACATGAACTATTTCAGTGTATTGACTATTTCAGGATATTTAGTATTTCAGTATCTGAGTGTTGTTGGAATGACTCAATCTCAATCTCTTCTTGTTTTCTTTCAGGTGTAGTAGGTGATTGGACCAATCATTTCTCCCCTGCCCAGACACAACTGTTTGATGAAGACTACAAAAGAAAAATGAAGGATGCTGACATCCCTTTCCGGACTCACATCTAGTGGGATTTTCCTCTCTGTATTTCCAACACAATGCAACTGGGCAGACTTTTACTATATGAGGTCGGAATCACTAACAGTTGAACGTTTTCCAATGTTGTGGGATTTGTGAGAAGCCAAACACCCATTATTGCTTAGATGTAGACCATTTATTTGAATGTTTGTCCGCTTATGCAGATGTACTGTTGAGAGTGAATCATTGATTTTATGTCTTGAAAATCAGCCATTTGTTTAAAAAATTCATCATTTGTATTGATCACTTTGTTCATTCATGGTAAAGATATAATACCTTAAGTGTTGTGAGTGAGCTTGTCCTTTGTTTGATGTTATGGACAACCTTCAGCACAGTACTTCTCTCCTACATTGGACTGATGTAGAGCACATGGGGGCAAAGACCCGGATAAAGTAATGAGTAGTAGTGAAATGTAACACAAGTTGGATTGTGGTGGAGAAACGGAACAAAAAAAACAACAACAGTCAAGGGTATCCAAGTTTAACAAAAAATCTCTTTTTAATACATTATTTCTATGAATAAAATCTTAAATATTTGAATATTGTTTTGGTGGAGTAAAACCCCAATCCAATTGAATCTCTTTCCATATACAGAGGTTGTTTTATGTGCATTTTTAAAATTGTTTTTTTTTTTTTCTCGTTGACTTTCCTGTTCTGTCCCCTCTGTTCTATTGGTTGACTCACAAGAGCTCCTCATTCATTGGTTGTGAACGTCATCGTTTTCAATCTTCTCCTCCTTGTCCTCCCTTTCTACACCTCTCTAATTCCTCTTCTTCTAGATTTCTATTTTTCTAGAGGGAAAGAAAACAAGCAGTAAATCAGAGGGAAAGAGCTAACTGCAATGTTAGTTTTAAATGAAAGCTGGTGAAATTAGCAGCAGAGATATGTAATATGTAATGAAACTATAATTACCATGTTATTTCAACCATAGTAGTATTATCACAATAGCTATAATACTACAATAGCTAATTACTAGCCTTTCTTGTCATTCTTTTTTCTATAAAGATTTCTATGCAATATTAATAGTATAGGATCTGAACGTTCACTATGTAAATATTACAATATGGTTATTTACTGCAGAGGTAAAGTATACTGAGCAAAAATATATCACACTTTTATCGAATAATCGCTCATATTACAAATGTTTATGGCAACAACAGTTACTGCGTCAAACATCTACCCACTCAGACTCAGACACCCACGCCAATGCCGAAGCATCTAGACAACTCACAACAGCAGCAACAACAGGACATGATTCATGATATCCTGGTTTGTGCTGTATAACTAACTTCTATGTCACAACCGTACAAGTTGGCTACACAGCACAAACAGATCTGGGACAAATCTCCAAAGCCTACTGATACATCACTGATACGAATTATACGTATAACAGTGGAAAACAACATCCATAAACCAGACCCGCACAGATACAATACAGAAGTAGCATGTCCACACACATTTGAGCATATAGGCTAGAGATCCCCGGGAAGACTGAAAACGACAAGAACGCAACTTGGGCAGGTTGTAAAACACAGGTTCGCTTTGCACATGTACACCCACTCTCCTGACATAAACACAATGACATACACACAAAGAGAGAACCGCTAGTGATGCAGTTGGTGGGATACCTTGCTGTGGTTACAGGCTAATGGTGGGTGATAGGCAGGATTAGTCTGTAAAAAGATGATTCAACGTGTTATTGAGGAATGAAAGGATGGAGTTATATGACTAAATAAAAGAGAATGAGAGCGAGTATGAAGATAGGAAGAAGGAAGACAGGGAGTTAGAAAAAGGAGTTTCGAGAAAAATAATGAATACAGGGAGTTAGAGAAAGAGAGAGCAGAGTATAGAGATAAAGAAGAAATAAAGGCAGTGAGAGTCGATGATAAAATGATTGAAACAATTGAGAGAGACATTTAGAAGAGGTTAAACAAGCATTAACATTATGATACAAATGGTCTTAACCAGATGGCAGGATTATTCATTTCATACCAAATAAAAGATAACCAGAGTGAATGAAAGAAGGAATTCATTTAAGATTTTTATCAAAGCTGTTATTCAAATGGAGAACAAGGAATGTTATACAGTAGAACTGCTAGGGTATAACTGTTATACAAAGTACTTTAGAAGCAGAATTGCTTGCAAATACAAGGATAGAATACCATTCATTTGGTTACAATGGTAAAGGTGTGTGTGTGTGTTAGAGGCACACTTACTCTCCAGGTAGTTACGGGCGACAAACTTCAACACCTCGTCAATCAGGATGACAGGGAAAGAGAGTTTCAGGACAATCAACCATTGCTCCACGTTCAAGTGAGTCAACTTGAAGACCATCTGGGCGGGAGAAGGGAAGAGAAGAAACACAGGGTTATTAGGGAAGAACAACTGACAAACTACTGGCAGAAAATACTCAGTAGTGTCTTCTGAGCAATATAAATGTATTTATTAAGCATAAAAGCATATGATGGGACCATTTCCACAGTGACAGAGGACTGTGATAAGACCATTTCCACAGCGACAGTACTTACGGGCAGGGGGTCGACGTAGATGATCATGAAGTGGAGGGACATGGAGAGAGCCATGGCTCCAACCAGCCACAAGTTACTCCATGGGGGCATGCGCACCAGAGACTGGTTCTCAGACAAGCTGTAAGGGAGGGGGGTTAAAGGAGACAATTTAACATCACATGATTAGAGTGTGTGTGTGTGTGTGTGTACGCGAGTGCATGCCTCTTGCGTATGCTTGTGTGTCTGTGCTCTTGCATCTGTATATGCGTGTGTGTGTGTGTGTGTGTGTGTCTGTGCTCTTGCATCTGTATGTGTATGAGTGTGTGTCTGTGCCTGTGCGTGTGCATTCTGCGTCTGACCTGTTGAGGGCGTTGGACATCTCAATGGTGACCAACACGGACAGAGCCATCGTCATAGGGGGAGAGGCCTCGAACACCTTGCATGTAATGCCGACGAAGTCTTCGTTGTCGTCGTGGCACTGCATGAAGTGGGACAGCTGGTGGAAGGTGACTCCGGGGCCGGTAGAATCGTACATGAACCACCAGACGGCAGCTGCGACAGTGGCGGCACCGACATATCCTGGTGCAGACCAAAAAGACTTACCGTCAGACACAGACTCAGGTGGTGAACACCTTGGTGGTGTTAAACCAGCCCTTACAGGACCGTACTAATGCAAAGCAGACAGGGGATATGTCCTAAATGGCCCCCTATTCCCTTCATAGTGCACTACTTTTGACCAGGGCCCATATTCCCTATATAGTACAAACCTTATTGGCCCAGGACAAAAATAGTGCGCTATGAAGGGAATAGGTTGCCCTTTGGGACATAAACAGATAGTGCCCCTGTCCTATTCTTCCACACTTACCTCCAATGACCATATATCTGAAGAACAGCCAGCCGGAGATCAGGGGCTCCTTGGCGGAACGGGGGCGGCGGCCCATGATGTCCAGGTCGGGGGGGTTGAAGCCCAGGGCGGTGGCAGGGAGACCGTCAGTCACCAGGTTGACCCACAGCAGCTGGACGGGGATAAGAGCCTCGGGCAGACCCAGGGCAGCAGTTAGGAAGATACTGAATGAGTGAAGGGAAGAAAAGGTGGATTGATTGATTTAGGTTTTACAAGTGGTTACAAGTTAAAAAAGTACAAATCCCAGAGATGAAAGCAGACTACAGTTGAAGGGATGGGGAGGACAAGGAGGAGAGAAGTTAGGTCCCTAAGCTAATGCCTAGGCTTTAGCTTGATGGGCTAACACAATCTCTGAGAGCCCGGGTTCAAACGTCACCAGACGACCTAATACCTAGGTTTTAGCTCGATGGGCTAAGACAGTATCAGAGAGCCCAGGGTTCGAACCCAGTCCGTCCCGTATGGACAGGACACTCACCAGACGACCTCACCAACATTGGAGGAGATGAGGTAGCGGATGAACTGCTTCATGTTGTTGTAGATGGCGCGGCCCTCCTCGACGGCGGACACGATGGAAGAGAAGTTGTCGTCAGCCAGGACCATCTCAGAGGCAGACTTGGCAACGGCAGTGCCAGAGCCCATGGCGATGCCGATCTCGGCCTTCTTTAGGGCGGGGGCATCGTTCACACCATCACCGGTCTGGTTTAAGGGGAGGGAGAGAGAGAGGGTCAGTTGAAGTGGTGCATGTTCAAGTCAGTCATTCAAAGATCACTGGAGGAGTACTGGATCACATCCAGTGCACTAACAGTTACGTTACAGGAATTTGGGGTAAACTTTGGATTCACTTGAACTACTATCAAGTATATATAGTATATTGCATGTGTATCTACACATATGTCTAGGCCTCACCATGGCGGTAATCTCGTCTTGGCCCTGCAGGAACCCAACGATCTTGGACTTGTGGGAGGGCTCCACACGGGCGTAGCAGCTAGCCTTTCTGACAGCATCGCTTTGCATTTCAAATGAGGGCAGGTCGTCGAACTCACGGCCAGTGAAGGCCTTTCCAGTCACATCCTCGTCCTCTGTGAAGATGCCAATACGACGGCAGATGGCCACTGCGGTTCCCTTGTTGTCACCTGAGGGAGTCGAAGGGTGACATTAGCCAATCAGATGAAGGATAAAGAGATGTACTGTACAGTAATAATGACCAGGGGTGGAATCGAAGGGGAACTGCGTTTTCAACGTGAAACTCATTTTGACATTTTAGTTGGTGAATTTACAGTTGTTGTTTTTTACAGTAATTTTACAGGAATAAAATGTTTCTCTCCAATTCAACCCCAGGTAATATGTGACTGGGAATTAGCAACAAACAAAACATGCTAATATAACGTGGAATACGTGGAATACAGTCTATGTAAACAGAGATATTAACACAATAGACACGTGATAGCACAGACACAACAAAAACCATTGTGGATGCAACACCACTTTCAACACAGACAAGTATAATATTTACTTAAGAACGGAGGCGACACAAACTAGATCAAAGTCACAGGAGATTGTAATATTTACTTAGAAACAGACAACACAATCTAGATCAAACTCATAGATAAAGGAAACATATACACAGTCACTTTGTAAAGGAGGATGGTCTGTATTGGGAATGGGTGCTAGAGAGGAGGTAGTGGTACACTAACCAGTGATCATGATGACGCGGATTCCAGCAGCTTTGCACAACAGAATGGCGGGCGTAACCTCTTTACGTGGGGGATCCAGCATACCAACGCAGCCAACGAAGGTCAGGTCAGTCTGGGGACGAGAGGAGTGAGGGAGAAAGGTGAAGATGAGTCAAAACCAACTTGGATATATCTGGCTAGACATCCATCCAAAAAAAGGTGTCCATCCACGTATCTGTCCATGTATCCATCCATCCTCTCATGTATCCATCCATCCTCTCATATATCCATCCATCCTCTCATATATCCATCCATCCTCTCAATCCATCCTCTCATATATCCATCCATCCTCTCATATATCCATCCATCCTCTCATGTATCCATCCATCCTCTCATATATCCATCCATCCTCTCATATATCCATCCATCTATCTACAGAGAGAAATATTTTTTTCTCACCTCGTAATCAATGAACTTGGTGGCATCCTCAAGCTTCATCTCCTCGACTTTCAGGGGGGTGTCACGGGTGGCAAGGGCCAGGCAACGCAGGGTATCGCGGCCGCAACCCCATTCCTTGATCACAGCCAAAATCTTCTCCTTGACGGCACTAGTCAGGGGAATGCGGGTGGTGCCAACGCGAACATAGGCACATCTGTCAATCACACCCTCGGGGGCACCCTATTTGAGTGAGGAGGAAACAGAGAGAGGTTGGGTTTTCACAAAGGGACCAAATCAAACTCCTTCCATTCCTGCTTTGAAAATGCAGTTGTCACTAGAACTGTTGAGAGACTATAATTTAGTGGCTAATAAACTACTTGCAATGGAACAATAAGGCATAAGCCCATGTTCAACGCACTGGAGGAAGAGGACTAGAAGAAGAGAGCTTGAAAGTGGAGAGAGAGAGAGAGAGAGAGAGGAGCTGACCTTCACAAACATCTTAGCTCCACCATCGCCCTTGGAGGGGGTGCAGTACACAGACATGGACTTCCTGTCGCGGGAGAACTCCAGGGTGAATTCCTTCTTCATCAGCTGCTTGATCACAGCACAACAGGCATTGGCTCTATCAGGCTTGGAGAGGCCTGTAACTTTGGAGTTGAACACGTTCATCTTTTCAACCAGGCAGCACATGGCAGTCTCGGTGGCCTCGCCCACTTTCTCATAGATCTTCTTGGCCTGGAGGGAAGGGAGATAAATAGAGATAAAGTGTCACAGAAAAGAAGTTAAGAAGAGGCTGAAGGTGGAATCTACAGCAACGGGACACCTTCGTAATCATAAAACATGTTACTTGATGTTTGTTAGCCACGACGGCAGGGAGTACATTTCAGTTGCCAAGCGGAAAAGGTTGTGGTTTGAATACCCGAGCTGACAAGGTGACAAATGTGCCCTTGAGAAAGGCACTTAACCCTAATTTGCTCCAGGGGCGCAGCAGTTCTACGGCTGACCCTGTAAAACAACACATTTCACTGCACCTATCCGCTGTATGTGACGACTAAACAACAAAGTTCAAAGCTTTGTCACAATGACTTTGTCAGAGCATAAATATGTGTTAGCCATGTCGTTTTATCTGTGTTTAATGGACTACAGAAGAAAATGAGCGACATAGCGAGAACTTGATGGGAAAACTGAACTATTGACGGACGGAATGAATGAACGGTGCGCTGTCCCTGCCTACTAATGTGATAAATGAATAACAAATCAATCAATTCATTACATCGTTGTAGTCCAGAGAGGAGTCATTGCACAGGGCGCTGATGGTTGCCAGCTCAACAAGGCCATCGTAGGATCCGCAGGGGGTCTTAGCACCTCCCTGGGAGCTAAGAGAGGGAAGAGATAGAGAGGTGGAAGAAAAAGGGAGAGAGAGATTGACAGAGGGAAAGAAGGAAGATATAGGGAGAATAGAGAAAGAGGGAATAAAGAGAAGATGCGTTCACATAGCGGTCATATGAGGCTCGGTAGCTTGAATGGTACCTATGTTCGTAAAGTTAACGCTGGTTGCCACAGAAACGGGACTACTTACACCTCTCCCTCGGGGGTGTACTTGGAGCCGGAGATGTCGAACATGTCCAGGTTGACATGGTCGCCGTCGACATTCTTGATGATGAACATCTAGAGAGGAAGAAACAAAGGGAAGTTGTGAAATGACTGTTCAGTTTGTGTATGTGTGTATGTGTGTATGTGCGCGATTCTGACAAGTGTCTGAATGTGCCCAAATTGGTCACATAGGGAACAATGTGCTGCCCAATGTCCCAGTGAAATGTGTGTCTGTGTACAAATGTGTCTGTATGTTTCTACTAAGACAACCATGGCAAGCCACATTAAATCGGTTCGGAGCCCGGATTTGGCCCGTGGGCTGCCAGTTGCAGACCCGTTATAGGGTACTATGTTCTGTGCTGCACCCACCTTGGTCACACACATCTGGTTGGTGGTCAGGGTTCCGGTCTTGTCAGAGCAGATGACTGAGGTGCAACCCAGGGTCTCCACAGAGGGCAGAGAGCGGACAATGGCGTTCTTCTTGGCCATACGGCGGGTACCGAGAGCCAGGCAGGTAGTGATGACAGCGGGCAAACCTGGTAGAGAGATGATAGTCGAAACCGTGAGTAAATCAAATAGTAGTGATATAGTGAGAATAACATAGTGTGCATTTAGTCACAATGGAATATCACATACAACGAGGATTGTGTGAACCGCACATACCTGAACAACCACACACATGTGCACACACAAGTACACACACAGACACACATACACGGACACGCACATACACACCACAACCCATCTCTCCCCCAAAGACACACATTCATGCCCCCTTCCCCTCCCCATGACATCTCTCTTTCCCCTATCCATCCCTCCCTCCCTCCATCCCTCTCTCCCTCACCCTCAGGTATGGCGGCCACAGCCAGGGCAATGGCGATCTTGAAGTAGTAGACGGCACCACGGATCCAGGAACCTCCATGGACGGGATCGTTGAAGTGGCCAATGTTGATCGCCCACACGGCAACACAGATCAGGGAGATGACCTTGGACAGCTGCTCGCCGAACTCGTCCAGCTTGGCCTGCAGGGGGGTCTTCTCTTGCTCGGTGGCGACCATCTGGTCGCGGATCTTGCCAATCTCGGTGGAGACTCCGGTAGCCACAACCACGCCAATGGCCCTGCCGGCAGCGACGTTGGTGCCCTGTGGTTGGTAGAGGTGGAAGTGGTGGATAGACAGTGAGAAAATAATGTAGAATTTAGTATACAACGTAAAAACATTTTTTTATATGGTTATACACTATTTCACACTGTACACCCTGTTACAAACTGTTATACACTACTGTAGGCCTTCTGTTCATCTAGGAACCAAGAGGATTAAGAAAAGTTTACTAGTCATGAAAAGAGAACGCTAGAGGGTGTGTTACGAAAGAGCGAGAAAGACCGAGGGCCAGAGTGAGGGATAGAGGTGTAGAAAAAGGATGGAGGCAGGTAGGGACAGGTGAATAAAGAAAAGAAGGATGTAGCGACACAGTGGTGGAGGGGAGAACAGAATAGAGAGATAGAGGTGTGGAGGGAAGGAGGGGTGGAGGGATACTTGCAGAGAAAAGCATGTTCTTCTTGTCCTGGTTGACGGCTCTGGGGTCGGGGACGGATTCAGTATGCTTAATCACACTGACGGACTCACCTGAGGGGGACCCACAGACAATGGTCAACGAGAGGACACATAACAAGAAAACAGTATGCAAGACAATGCCTTATACAGGTCTAAAAAGCACCCTTCCTCACATTTCTTATAGGACTATAATGTAAATAGGTCTTTAGACCTTATTGTGTTCTTTATCCGTAATGATTTTTAATCATGTAACTGTGTATTGTTGTTTTAGTTTCTGCATAGTTGAAACAACATGTTATCTATTATATGGTAGGGAGTTGTAGTGTGTAAGGATCCTCACCAGTAAGAATGGACTGGTCAATGCGGAGGGTGGTGGAACGGATGGCAACAATCCTGATGTCAGCGGGGACTTTGTCACCGACTGGGGAAGGGGAGGGGGAGATAAGTATGCATGCTTAACCTCAACTGACACATTATACACCAACCAATCAAAATAAGCTGTAGGAATGCCATAGAAATGACTGGCTTGAAGGGCAACAGGTGTACTATGATAAATGAACACCAGTGGGTAATGGGAGAGATGGGAGAGAGAGAGGGCAAGAAGGGGAGAAGAGGTGTGGCAGGTGGTAGGGGGGTATTTATACCCAAGATTTTGTTTTCCTTCCCTCAGCATGATTTCACAGCCGTTTGCCCCCTCCCTCCTTCCCTCCCTCCCTCTCGCTGCCTTATATGGGTAAGAGGCCTCCCCATCTCCCCTCCATCCTGCTCTTGAAAATCCTTTCAAACATACACTCTGTGAGTCCCTAACTTTCTTTCTCAACAGTTTACACAATAAAGAGCCACTTAACACCTAAAGTGGTAAAAAAGGAAGGAAAACATTTGATTGGGTAAGCGATAATAAAATGCATGTATTTGTTAGGGGGACACATACAATTAAAACATTGACACATTGAGTCATCAACAGTCAGATGAATTGTCCCATCATGCTTTAGCTTGAGCTAATTTGCAGCATGAGTCTATAGTCTAGAGTCCCTAGTCTCTAGGTCTTTAAAACGGTGTACAAGAAATTGCAGAATAAAAATATAGGTAATTAAGAGAAAGATGGGTCTCTCACCGGACACCTCCACAATATCACCAGGAACCATCACATTGGCCTTGATCTTCTGCACGCTCCTTCTGTCAGTACGGAAGACTTTGCCCATCTCAGGCTCGTATTCCTTCAGAGCTTCGATGGCGTCCTCAGCATTGCGCTCCTGTGGCAGACAACCAGACACGCGTGCAACTACAGTCAATACAAACACCCCTTTCAATGTTAAGGAAATAGACCATGGTAAAACTAACAGAGCCACAGTCAATTTATTTTAATTTTATCTTTATTTAACTAGGCAAGTCAGTTAAGAACAAATTCTTATTTTCAATGACGGCCTAGGAACAGTGGGTTAACTGCCTGTTCAGGGGCAGAACGACAGATTTGTACCTTGTCAGCTTGGGGATTTGAACTTGCAACCTTCTTGTTACGAGTCCAACGCTCAAACCACTAGGCTACCCTGCAGGTGGCTGTCTGTTTGTCTGTTATTACTCAAAACATGCCCGGCTGTCATTCTCACTGGTGTCCAAAAGTAATTCTGTTTCAATTGAGCAAACTGATCTTTCTCAGTAACCCTAACCCACGTGCACTATGTCACCAACCCACATGCTATAGGTCATCAAATCTGCGGGTATGTATCATTGCTCAACATGTACGTGTGTATGTCAACACGACTGACCTGCCACACTCCAACAACAGCGTTAGCGATAAGGATGAGGAGGATGACGAAGGGCTCAACAAAGGCAGTGACGGTCTCCTCACCTTCCTCAAACCAAGCCAGCACCTGAGCACAAACAGGTGGACAACAGAGGAAAATGGTTAGCATTTGGTGTCAGCATTTGCATCACAGCATACAGTCACGCTGTCTGCAGGAGAAACCGTGTTTGATCACAGTCAAATCAATGTTAAATCAATGCAATTATTATCTGATACAGTGGTTTTGTGTAAAACATCCAAATAAATTCCTAGTAACATTTGTGGCATGGCAATAAAGTTGTCTGATTCTGAATCTGCCGCAAAGCAAGGAATGTCTATGGGCTATTTGATAGTCTGTGGTTGTCTGTAGGTTTCTGTTGATTTATATATGGTTTACACATGTTTATAATGATGTTATGGATTTTAGGACATGACAATTCTCCAGAGGGAAGCCCTTGGCTTGAGAAGCTGTGAGGATGTTTCAGATGATTGTGAATAAGCAGTGTTCAGAGGGCACTGCAGGGCACTATCAGGCATTTAGAAAATGATTTCATGTGTGTGTTCCATCACTGTTCTATTTGAGTCTGTTTACTGTCTGATACTCTTACACAGACTCAATGCTAGTGTACATGGGCACAACAACAGGTGGCAAAATTGTTACAGGTTTAGAAATGAACCTACTTAACTTGCATTTTGTTAATTCATTTATAAATGCTGTGTGCGAAAATGTTTGAATTGTGTAAATCGTATGTTTTATGCATTTTAAATTTCGCATTTGTGCATTTGCAATTTTGGAATAGTAAACTTATGTCCAAATATTTAAAGAATAGTCGCACACTCCATATAGGCTCTCAACACTTTAATGGGTAAACACCGAATCAGCTGGCTGTGTTCAAATGTTTTCTTAAATTGTGTTGATGTTGTTCAGCTGTTGTCTAAAGTGAAGCAACTGCTCCAGTTTGCAGTTTAATGCTCCAGTTTGCTGTATTTCACAATGACACAATCCCTGTACACTTGATCTCCATGTCCCATAACTCCATGCTCCTACAGTATCCACTTCAACCTTCTCTACCTCTTTCTGTGGAAGCCCATCGTTCCTTCCATCAGACCTGACCTTTTCCCGAAGGATACAGTTTCTCTTCCCTGGCTTGAGTCTTTCTTAAAATAAATCATTACCCCCTCGACCTCCCCTCTTACTCCTTGCACCCCCTGTCTCTCACCCACTCCTCAATATTTTCCTTCTAAGGCCATCCTGACAGCTGCCCAAAGGGGTGGAAAGCGTGTGGTAGGAATTAATACACCTCCAACCACCCCTCTCAAGATCAAATAGGGGGTGCTTATATTTGTCCTGTTCAATGTACCCCCACCCCAAGTTCTCCTGTTCAAAAATATATTTTAAGAGGGAAGGGGACTTGGAGTGCCAAGAGAAGGTACAAGTTGTTTGATAGGGCGACAAGACAGCAATGCCAAAGCAGTGATATGCAGGATCATCCTTCAGGCCAGTGGCTTGGGTTACAGGTGTAGGCCTACAACTTTAAGTGCCACTGTCACAGCTGTTTGATATCAATTACGGGTCTTAACAAAAAATTTGTAGATTAGGTATGAGGGTGTATGATGGGTGGTCCCCCCCCCCCTAAAAAAATAAGAAATAAGTATTTTCTTCTCACTCTGGGGTGGGAAGGGAATTAAACTTGATGTTAACATCTTGAAATCATTTCACAGGTGTTCTTGGCTACAATTACTATTATCGTGAGCAAAATAACCCTGATTAAATAATAAAAGCATAGCCTTTGTTTACTCACAAAAGAGATGCAGGCAGCCAGCAGCAGGATTCTGACCAACAGATCCTCAAACTGCTCCACAATCAGCTCCCAGGTGGTCTTACCTGAGAGAGAGAGAGAGAGAGAGAGAGAGAGAGAGAGAGAGAGAGAGAGAGAGAGAGAGAGAGAGAGAGAAATAGAAATAGAAAATAAGTATTATTAAATAATGTTCTGAGAATTTGTGTGTATTTGTTATTTTTGTCTGGTGTCTGGAGGCAAGATAAGCATTATGCCGAATGCTGTGTAAGCGAGATAATGTATGTAATGTTTTGCTTGATTTCCAACCCCAAATAAGTGATTATCATATAAAAAAGGGAAATGACCCATGTATTGAATGATTTGGAGTCATACACCTATAAATGTGGTTGCTCAGTTACCAGGATTATACAAGAGTGTGAGGATTATACAATAATGTGCAAGAAATTCCACAATCAAGTGATTGCTTGCATGTTTAAATTAACTCCTGATAAAGGTTGATCTTATTTTGGATTGAAGCCAGTAGTCATTTTTAAAATGATGTGAATCACATGTAAAAAAGTATTCATAATATTGATAAACGTTGGTACATTTCCACAATGTGCTTCTTATTTGTGAATTCGGATGAGTGACAGTTGATGTGGAAAAAAACACTTACCCTCCTCAGCTGGCAGTGCTGGGGTTGTCCAATCACGATGCAGGGAAGGGAAGGTGGGCAGAACCCAAAAAACAATATTAGGACAAAATAAATTGCATGATATTGTATGATATGTCAGACTTAGCTTAGTTCATCACCACTTGGACTGGGAAGATATATAATATAGTTAAACAATGATACATTATTTATTGGATCTGTTGTACACACAGACATTTTAAAGCACAGTTTGGTGAATGTCTATATACTTACTTTCAACCATTTTGGGTGAACCAAAAACAAAAATCTCACCTAGATAAACTGTACTTTAAAGTGTCTTAGTGTACAACAGATTCAATAAATAATGTATCAGTGTTTTAACTATTGCTTTGTATCAACAAGCCTTAAAATCTGGAAGAACACACTAATTCAACATAACATTTGGATTGCCCATAAACTAGCCATAAACCAGAAATGCATTGAAATGTAGCCCATGGAATTGTGGACAATTATCTGATAATAGCAATTACCATGTTGCTGATTGTAGTCTTTCCTGTAAGTGTATCGATACACTTGCTTATTCATCAAATACTTTTTTGCTACAAAAGCATGATCATTAACAAACTGTGGCCAGAAATGCAATTGTGACCAGCTTATGTAATGTTAAATTAACACAAAATGGTGTGGGCATTTCAGCGAGCTAATCGAAGCAGACTTCCATCTAACTTTGCTTGGTCTATCTAGTTCACACTGCATGCAATTGGTCAATGATCAGCAACTCAGTGATCATATTTCATATCATTCATCCCTGTTAGCCATCTAAGGACCTCCCCCTCTGCACTAGGACAAAAATTATGCTTTTAGAGTGCAATGTATAAAGTCAGAAAATCTCCTGTCTCAGCCACTCCCTGTCACCAATGGAATACCCCAAGGCTCAATCCTAGGCCCCACACTCTTCTCAATTTACATCAAAAACATAGCTCAGGCAGTAGGAAGCTCTCTTCCATTTATATGCAGATGAGACAGTCTTATACTCAGCTGGCCCCTCAGATTTGGTTTTAAATGCTCTACAACAAAGCTTTCTTAGTGTCAAACAAGCTTTCTCTAACCTTAGTTAAATCTAGACTTGGTTTCCTCTATTGTAATCGCTCCTCTTTCAGCCCAGCTGCCAAACTAACCCTGTTTCATCAGATGACCATCCTACCCATGCTAGATTACGGAGACATAATTTATAGATCGGCAGATAAGGGTGCTCTCGAGCGGCTAGATGTTCTTTACCATTCGGCCATCAGATTTGCCACCAATGCTCCTTATAGGACACATCACTGCAATCTATACTACTCAGTAAACTGGTCATCTCTGTATACCCGTCGCAAGACCCACTGCTTGATTCTTATTTATAAAACCCTTTTAGGCCTCACTCCCCCCTATCTGAGATATCTACTGGAGCCCTCATCCTCCACATACAACACCCGTTCTGCCAGTCACATTCTGTTAAAGGTCCCCAAAGCACACACATCCCCGGGTTGCTCCTCTTTTCAGTTCGCTGCAGCAAGTGACTGGAACGAGCTGCAACACACACTCAAACTGGACAGTTTTATCTCAATCTCTTCAATTATGGACACTCTTACTGACAGTTGTGGCTGATTTGTGTGATGTATTGTTGTCTCTACCTTCTGGCCCTTTGTGCTGCCCAATAATGTTTGTACCATGTTTTGTGCTGCTATCATGTTGTGTTGCTACCATGTTGTGTTGTCATGTGTTGATGCCTTGCTATGTTGTTGTCTTAGGTCTCTCGTTATGTAGTGTTGTGTTGCCTCTCTTGTTGTGATGTGTTTTTTGTCCTATATTTATGTTGTATTTAAATAATTTGTTTAATCCCAGGCCCACATCCCCACAGGAGGCCTTTTGCCTTTTGGTAGGCTGTCATAGTAAATAAGGAATTTGTTCTTAACTGACTTGCCTAGTTAAATAAAGGTTAAATAAAAATGTAATAAAATGCTCGCCCTGTATATTACCCATGAAGACTCTTGAGCCATCACCCGTCTCTCTGCCTCCCACTCCTCTTCCTTTCCTCTTTAAATAGCCCTTCAAAGCCCCCAAAAGTCTCTGCTTCTCAGTCTCTGCATGTCCATGTCTACCACCTGTGGCAACTAACCTAACCCTTTTCTAAAAAAAATAATCCAACACAGAACCTCACTGCCCGCTGCAAGTGTCCCTAATGAAGAAAAAAAAAAACTTCAAAGTGAGGAAAACTTGAGATGTCCTTAACAGATATGATCCTTCCTTCACATATTAAACATCACATCTACTGGTTGTAAATGCCTAACCCAGTGGTCTCTATGCTACAGGGCACACCTCCCGTACTTAGTCTATTCTACCGTCAGTTTCCATTTCTTTTCTATGTCCCCCTTTCTTCATGCACCCCTCCATCCCTCCGTGGGTCTCACCATTGGGGCCATACTTGGCCAGGTTCTTCTTGACTTGGTCTGGGGTGAGACCGGTTTCCATGTTCACCCCGAAGAAGGCCAGGCATTCTGCCGGCGTCTTCGTGTGCGCGTTCTCCATCCTTGCTACTGGCCGTGTCTAGGCGTGCTCTTTTGATTTTCGTTGTGTTGCTCCTTTTTCTTTTGTGTGTGGTGCTAGGACTTGTATTGGTCCCTTGATTTTGTTCGACCCCTCCACAAGCAGGAGTGCTGGACTGACAGAAAGGCGAATAAGCAAACACTGCTGCAGGGTTTTATATCAGCACGGCCACACTATTGGTGGGGACCTCAATTGTACACGCCTCTAAATTCCAGCATGAGAGATATGGGATGGTGAGGGTGGGGCTCGAGGTGGAGTAATAGGGAGGTAAGCTGGTAGACTTGGACAGGAATTGTGGACTTGGCCTGGGGGAGGAGGGGGAAGGGGGGGATACGGAGTTGAAAGGGGGGGGTGTACCATGGAATAAGAACTGTTTTTGGAACATGCATGGTCAGTGGAATAAGGATAGGGGAGAAGGTGAGAGAGTGAGACAGATCTTGCAGGGGGAGGAGGGGAAACATTGAGTGACGGCTCAACTGGTTTCTGCTGAGGAAGGGGGCCGAGACAGAGAAAGAGTGCGAGAGAGCGAGATGGATAGAGAGAGGTGGTGGAAGGTTAACTTAGTACAAGCATTAGCGGAGCGCAGTGACATCGAAGCCTAGGCAACCAGGGTGGTACATTGATGCATGGGGGTTCACATGGAACCGAACAGATAGTTCAAACCACAGTTATGCCACTTCTGTTGGGCAATGTTGGGGGGCATTTATCATCGTAATTATCTCACTGCACCTCTTTTCCTTTCATTAAACAAGTATCAAAAGACTTGTTGGACAGATGAGAGAGATCAAGCATACCATTTGAGGCCTGGGGGACCTGGGGAAGCATGGAGTAACACAGTGTGTTAGAATGTGAGAGCAAATGAGAAGAACAAAGGTAAAGAACAAAAGAAGGGGAGTGAGAGTGAATAGAAGGGCAGAGAAAAGGAGTGAGGGAATAAAAGAAGAAAGGCGTTAGAGTATGAGTTAAAGGAATGACTGGTGGGGCAGCAGGAGAGGAGAGCAGGTATATCTTACTATCGCTCAGTAGAGAGAACCCCGCCGTGGAGAGAGGGGAGGGGAAGGAGGGAAAGGCAGTTGGGAGATATGACGCAGATTAAGTAGATGTGTGACAGTTGATCCCCGAAATCGACACCCATGCAGCAACTGTACAATGTCTTCTTGTGGCAGAACCAGAGCATTGATTCGGTTAATGCCTGCCGACTGACGAGAAACAAATGAGAAGACCCAGGTAAAATGTATTTTAAAGAGAAAAGATAGTGGCATAGAATATTAAAGCTACCAAAAATGGACTTTGAAAGTCAAAGACATAAATCTCTAGGAATTAGGTCAGTGGTTAACTGGTGCATTACTTGGACTTTATGGAAGTATCATATGTCATTGGTCAAAGGGTCATTGATCATTTAGATTTATGCACTTTCAATCAGTTCTGTAATGTATCTCACTTCAAGTTTGAAATATAGTATGGTTGTTTTTCTTACTTCACTTGTAAGAGAAAACTGTGGCCAGTTTTATAGATAAAAAAAAGAAAGCCTAGTTGTATTTATTAACTCAGTTTGATGACGCCATGTAAGTCCAGATCTTTCTCTAAATCTAATACTCAATAAAAAACAGTTGTCTTCCCCACTGGTTTAATTTACCACTTGTGTAACAGCTCATTTTAAATGGGCACGTCCTGACCTAAAGGCTGTTACGGAGTTTCTTCTAGAGAGAAACAGAAGTTGTCATTTATCCGTGATGAATAACCTGACAAGTGGTCCTCTCGGGCACCACCTATGGTCATGGTTCATTGATTAAGGAGGAAACGACTCCATTTGCTCCCGTTTGCCTTACTCATGGGTCTGTGGTTAAGTCTCGGTCGAATGTAGTACAACGGGAGGGACATAGGAAAGGTATTTACACATTTCTTGAACAACCATTCGGTTTTAACAAAGAACCTTAAAGACGAAAAAGCAATGAATGTGGTACAATAAAGTGACATAGGAAATGTATTTACACATTTCTTGAACTCTCATTTGGTTTCAACGAACAATTTATGGATTTGTGGGTGACCATTTGCTTTAAACAATGCACCTACCATGACTCGAGGGTTCATTTTACATTTACATATGAGACATTTAGCAGACGCTCTTATCCAGAGCAACTTATAGGAGTAATTAGGGTTGAGCGCCTTGCTCAAGGGCACATCGACAAATACTGAGAAGCATTGTTCGATACTGAGAAGCAATGGGCTTTCCGGGCCTTGAGTTCAGATGCCCAGGCAGCTGCGGCTGACCTTATGACCTAGGTCTCCTCTCCCTGCAGATGGGCAAAGCAGCCCCATAAAATTAATTGTACAGTAGGTGAGTAGTGAAGGGCCACATACATATCCCGAATCCCAAATTAACCCTCAGGCCCTGCCCTCTAGGCAATTGTACATTTACATTTACATTTAAGTCATTTAGCAGACGCTCTTATCCAGAGCGACTTACAAATTGGTGCGTTCACCTTAAGACATCCAGTGGAACAGCCACTTTACAATAGTGCATCTAAATCTTTTAAGGGGGGTGATTTTTTAAATTTAATTAATTAATAATTAAAATAATAATAAATAAATAATAAATAAAATAATAAATTAATTAATTTAATTGTATTGATTTAAAAGGATTCAATAGATGTCTGCAGTATGGCAACTACACCTGGCCTATCAGAGGGCAAGATGGAGCTACCACCATATTGCTTACACCCATCTAATTAAATCACATCTACACAAGTGCCAAGGGGTTGATTTGGGAATAAGTGATAGATGAGCAAATTAAAACTTGATGCACTCTATGTATGCATGCTTACAGTAATTGAACACGGTCACAAACAAAATATTATAAGGCTTGATACATATGTTTTCTTTTAAACGCCATATCTGTGTTCTGAATAAAAATAGCCTTGACTTCAACTATTTCATAGGCATTACATTAGTGTACAGAACAAGTGGCAAGACACATACTCTTGATAACTTCAATGTGTACAGTACACATGTCAAACGTCCCGACCATACATGTATATCAACCAAATACAAATGATCGCTGTACAAGCATTTATTTTATTCTCAGCCTTGAATTAATTTTCCTTTGGTGTCCCCTGACATTTTTATGACATATTTTATGCTCCTTTTCCTCTGCCAATGTCTCTCAGCACCCCTCTTCTCTCCTTCATCCCCCCCCTCCTCCCCTCTTCAGCCAGGCTGGATCCTCTCAGCTGTTGTATGGCCTGCCTGACCTCTGAGATTTGGGGGCTGTGAAAAGGGTCGGCCTGTCAGTGTCTCCCTCAGGGTAGCGCAGTGACATTTAACTCAATATCCTCGCTCTCTCTCTCAACCTACCTCCCTCCCTCCCTCCCTCCCTCACTCTTGCTGATCTCTGTCTATGGGTGCAGTGTCAGTCAGTACCCTCTGTGCTGCCTGTGATAACTTGGGGTGGTGTAACCCAGGCACCCCGGGACACCCACAACACCCCTTCCTGCCACTCCAACAGCAGCGCTAACGTGCCACACCGTCATGCCAGCCTGAAAGATCGCCATGTGCTGCCTTAACCCCCACCCCCGGATCCTATATGCGTCCCGGTTCTGTGCGAGTGATAACTATCGCAGTGTTGCAGCTGTGTGGGTAGCTAACTTACGAAACATGAACGCAGCCTGTTCCTGCTGACTTGCACAGTTAAACTTCCAGTAACTCAAAATGTCAGAGCTATGGAGGCGCAAGTAACTCAGCTAACATATGGAATTGTTTTAAGATGGTCATACCATGTATCATTTAGCTATTTGATTTTGAATCTCACTCTCACTTAGGCATTTACTACTATAGCCCTTAGAAACACATTGAATAATACATTCATGAGTGGCAAAAAAGACAGTCCAAAAATGAATCATAAGGAATAAGGTTTTGAAATGTCTGTCCTACATCTAGGAAATATATGAAAGCACAGAAAAATTTAGCTTTTTTGGGGGGGGACACAACCCCTTATTTTTGTTGGCACAAAACTACCTCCATACTTCCAGTTTGTATGGGTTACCTTCAGAAGAGTCCCGTGACACTTGTGGGGGTCTTTGAGCAAAACTGAGAACACCATAGAGTGATCCTAATAGTTTGGACGCTGCAGACATTTTCAGGATGTCTGACAAACACCACTGTAGCTCAGCCACCTTCCACCGCAGATGCGGAAGGCCGACATAGGCGGATGCGGTAGAATGAGACGCAGCCAAAAACTGATATCTATAGCTTAAACTGAGGGGTGCGTCAATAGACTCTTAAGGATTTATAAACTAACACTGCCACCAACCACTAACGTCCGGCATTGAAATGGGCATGAAATATTTGAATGCTAATTGGGGAACATTAACTTTGTAATTTGGCTGAACTATCCCTTAAACTTTGAGATAACATGTACATTTGGTCTTTCTTCATAAACTCAATTATTCACTGGGTGTTCATCAAAGGTAGCTGTCTGCTTCATGGATCCTGTTTGTGAGATACCACCCAGTTCCCTTGGCCCAGTCACTGATAAGTTCATACAGTGACATAACTCAATATGTATTGAAAACCAATAGGGACAAAAAGCCTGTTTACAACATGTGCACAATTCCAAAATACTTCAGAGCCTATCCACAGAGAAAGGAATGTAAATAGCTTAAACTCTTGCCAAGTTCTGTAGTTAGCGTAACGTTAATTAGCTGTCGTACGACGCAAATGCCTTCTGTGCAGGCCTTAAGACCGATTTGTTCTGCAAATTCAGTGTTAGCAATGAAATAACATCGATAAAAACATGAAGGTTGCTGTGTTGAGGTATTGACAGCGCTGCGTTAACTAGTAGTACACGGTCAAGGCTATAGATAAAGTAGCTATAGCGTTGGCATTAGCGGGGTTACTTGTTACAGCATTAGATACAGTAAGAATAGAAGTGGCAGCTGAGTCTCTATGTAGTCAGAATGACTCACTGGATATAAATATCCCAGGTGACACCATGCAACTGGGCATAGCACCCAGTGTCATTTTATTTCGGGAATGCAGTTCCATAAGGTTTAGTTCGATAAGTCATACTTTTACGTATTAGTGGGGACCTTTAGATGTCGGGGGCCATTTTAGGACTTTTCCCTGCATCATGCTGGGGCCTTTACTTGTCGTAAAGGGCATTCAGCAGTACATGGTTGTTCACACCATTCCTTTCACTTAGGGATATCCCACGCACAAGACTCATGGGAGCCGACAGGAAAACGAGCCCTGTTGGATGGGAGCAAAAGAGGCCTCCTTGTTTCTGACATAGTGTCATTAGTTTTGCTAGCTTGTCAGATTTGAATAGGCATTAGCATTTGACTTTTCCATTCATAGCGCAATAAGTGTGGCAGCAATTGAGGTAACTACATGACAAAAAGTATGTGGACAACTGCTTGTCGAACATATTATTCCAAAATCATGGGAAATAATATGGAGTTCGTCCCCCTTTGGCTGCTATAACAGCCTCCACTTTTATTGGAAGGCTTACCACTAGATGTTGGAACATTGCTTCCCTTCAGCCACAAGAGCATTAGTGAGATCAGGCGCTGATGTTGGGCAATTAGGCCTGGCTCGCAGTCTGCTTCCAAATCATCCCAAAGATGTTCGATGGGGTTGAGGTCAGGGCTCTGTGCAGGCCAGTCAAGTTCTTCCACACCGATCTCGACAAACCATTTCTGTATGGACCTCTGCTTTGTGCACGGGGCATTGTCATGCTGAAACAGGAAAGGGCTTTCACCAAACTGTTCCCACAAAGTTTGAAGCACAGAATGGTCTAATTGGTAAAAGAGCAAGTCCATATAATGGCAAGAACAGCTCAAATAAGCAAAGAGAAACAACAGTCCACCATTACTTTAAGACATGAAGGTCAGTCAATCCAGAACATTTCAAGAACTTTGAAAGTGTCTTCAAGTGCAGTCGCAAAAACCATCAAGCGCTATGAAACTGGCTCTCATGAGTACCGCCACAGGAAAGGAAGACCCAGAATCGCCTCTGCTGAAGAGAATAAGTTCATTAGAGTTACCAGCCTCAGAAATTGCAGCCCAAACAAATGCAGACACTTCTCAACATCAACTGTTTAGAGGAGACTGCGCGATGATGGTCGAATTGCTGCAAAGAAACCACTTATAAAGGACACCAATAAGAAAAAGACTTGCTTGGGCAAAGAAAAACGAGCAATGTAAATTAGATCGATTTTTGGTTCCAAAAGCAGTCTGTGAGACGCAGAGTAGGTGAACGGATGATCTCTGCATGTGTGGTTCCCACCGTGAAGCATGAAGGAGGAGGTGTGATGGTGCTTTGCTGGTGACACTGTTTGTGATTTACTTAGAATTGAAGGCACACTTAACCAACATGGCTACCAGAGTATTCTGCAGCGATACGCCATCCCATCTGGTTTGCACTTAGTGGGACTATCATTTGTTTTTCAACAGGCCAATGACCCAACACACCTCCAGGCTGTGTAAGGGCTATTTGACTGAGAGTGATGGAGTGCTGCATCAGATGGAAAAGAATTCCAGGTGAAGCTGGTTGAGAGAATGCTAAGAGTGTGCAAAGCTGTCATCAAGGCAGTGGGGTGGTTACTTTGAAGAATCTAAAATCGATTTAGATTGTCATGTCATTTCATCATGTTGATGTATTCACTATTATTCTACAATGTAGGAAATAGTCAAAATAAAGAAAAACCCTTGAATGAGTAGGTGTGTCCAAACATTTGACTGGTACTGTATGTGCTTTCGTAACCTACTCTCTTGAACTTCTTTCTTCGAATGACTATCTGTAATTGCAAATGGCGCATGCTAGGGAATGACACTGCAGGAATTGATGTGGCCAAGAATAGAAAAGTACAGTACAGGGAAATGATAGTACAGGGAAACTATAGGAAAAGGTTTGAGTAGACATCTCGTTTTTCACAGAGCAATGATCATAGAGCATGGTCATATGATGCATTTTTAGGTCTAAACTTAACACGGCTATTTCCTTTACCCCTCACCTTATTGGGGTTGTGAAAGGAAGGCATATTGATGGACAGAGCGCCTTGAAGGACGAGTGTTGATGACAGCAAGACGAATGAAAACAGAGACTGGGAGATACAGGAGAGAAATGTGATATATTTTTTTATATATAGAATGGAGTGCGAGAGTGATCCACATTTTTTTTGCACGAGTCCACCCAGCAACATGGGATCAATATTATTGAATTACTTAAATGACATTTGCACCTAGTCATTTCTTTGTGGCAGAAGCTTCATGCAGGGGTATAGCAAGCGAAAAGTCAAATTCTACAGCATCAAGTAATGCGTTCTGTTGTTCATTAATGAGTTAATAGTATTACTTGAGATTCTGCCGTAAGCCATTCATTGACAATAACCCTTACTGGGTGCTTAACCAATGAGAAACGTTGACCATATGAAAGTCCAATGACCCCTCACATTCTACCTCAGCCCACTTCAGTGTGGCAACTCAGAGCGCCACCCTATGGTCAGCAAATAGACAACACTTAGTTGGTTGATATGTGACTAAACTATTGGAAGGTATTTCATGGCGAAATGTGAACACGCAGCGCAATGCTTCTCTCATTTGAGGCGCAGAGAATTACAGCCCCAAAGCTGACTGTCATAAAAAGGTCCCTGAACAAAACGTCGCCACAATAAAAAAACATGTAGAGGTAGTGTGTGCAGGAGTTCTTAAAAAAAATTATATATAACTAAACTGGATTTCATAACAAAAGCACTAGTCCTTGTCAGTTTCAAAATCAATTTAGGTTGGTATAGAATGAGGATTAAGAAATGGGATTTAAATTATGAAGCCCCCAGAAGGGACTTGAAACAGAGCCAGAAAGCCACAGTACAAAAAAAGAGGGGGATAAGGGTATCATTACTTTTATTATGACAACAAACTGCAGTGGTTAGCAAAGATAAGACAAGCAATGAATGAAGAACTTCATTCAGATTCTTGCTTTATTGGTCAACTTGATGAGACTACAAAACGAATTCACAAAAAATCTCTTTCAAGTAATCAAATCTGTACAAACCTAAATTGTGTGGTTTTTACAGCTCTGGCTCGTATGAATCTGTGAAAAGGGTCATTGTATGTGTGTGCGAGTGGAGGGCATGCTTGCTTTCCTTTGAGACAATTGACACATTTAACCTCTCCTGCTCGAGGATATTCAAATGTCTTTCTTGAAGCGGGAGTAGTCACACGGCACATACACATCTGTTTGAAATTTTACAGTACAGGGGACAGGGAAAAAACAAACTAATCCCCCTTTGCACAAACACACCATCTGTTTGCACGAGTTTGCTGCTAAATTCATCAGGTCAGCTGTCTCCCGAACCCAGCTTTTTTCAGTCACAATTACTGTACAGAACGACACTGTGGTTCCATCCTTTCAATGGGGCAAAGTGGTAAGAGAAGGGGATAGTACAAATCTCTCAAATTTTCGCACATAATGCACACACACGCACACACTTTTTAATGCTCGCTTGCAGACGGAAACACACGCATTCCATGTCTCGTTCTCTCAAACACCCACTCATAGACAATTCATAGCATTACATGTTTTTCTTACGATAAAAAAAGGAAAAAGCCCTGGGTACTGGTTTGATTTCTGGCTGTTTGGTGAAAGAGAGGAAAGAGAGGTAGAGAGGGCAAACATGGTGGGAGTGCAGGTGGAGGCTGAGGGAGGGGCGAGTCATTTCACTTCTTGGCTTTCCTGGGGGGGGTGACAGGACGTCCGGAGCCCATGCCCCCTCCACCCCCATAGAACAGCTTCTTGTCTGCAGGCTTCAGGATCTGGGAAGGTTTGAGAACAAACAAATAAGAGACTTGCATTCAAAATCAAGAAAACCCTATAATACATGCTAACTATATAACACTATAAAAATATTAGTGCAGTTTTAAAATAGTACTATATTGATCCCAAAAAGGGGAAATCTGTTTACACCAGCTAATACAGACAGGTACCATTACAGACAAAACAAAGGACATGCAGACAACGTCCTCAACACAATACTAAAACTTCAAGATTAGAAAGTTAGTGATATCCCTTTACCTGGAAGGAGCACATGAGGGTCTCGTCCACGCTCATCATGGCTCCGGCGTTGTCAAACTCGCCGCAGTAGTTGGGGGCCGAGAACAGTGTCACTAGCTGCCTCTTCGCAAAGAACTCGTAGCCATCCTCAACCACCTGAGGAACGAAGTAGGGCTGTGTTCAGTAGGCACGAAACGGTATGAAATGGAGTGAAATGAGGTACAATCTGAAATTGACCAATAAATGCTAGTTTTTGTTTTCCATTGCAAAACCAACCCCAGTTTGGAATGGGTTAACAGGGATTGTTGTGATTTTAAGGAACCAAGGTAGCTTTGTCCTTCCTTAGCTATGTAACACTGTGGACAAGTGTGCAAGGCATTCTAGGCTTATTAACTTTCAAACCACAGAGCCTGTACTAGTGGGAAGTAATTGGGAAGTAATTGATTCATATCACAAACAAAACCACTAAACTGGTTTAAGGCCGGACCGGGTAGTAAAGGCCGGGCCGGGTAGTTGTGTTAAAGGTGTAAGATAAGATCCACACCTTTAACCAAACATACTAGAGGTCGACCGATTAATTGGCATGGCCGATTAATTAGGGCCAATTTCAAGTTTTCACAACAAACGGTAATCGGCATTTTTGGACGCAGCTTATGGCCGATTACATTGCATTCCACGAGGAAACTGCTGACCACCTGTTACGCAAGCGCAGCAAGGATCCAAGGTAAGTTGCTAGCTAGCATTAAACTGATCTTATAAAAAACAATCAATTTTCACATAATCACTACTTAACCTAGTAATATCGTCAACTATGTGTAGTTAACTAGCTTGTCCTGCGTTGCATATAATCAATGAGGTGCCTGATAAATTATCATCGAATCACAGCCTACTTCGCCAAACGGGTGATGATTTAACAAAGGCACATTCGCGAAAAAAAGCACAATCGTTGCACAAATGTACCTAACCATAAACATCTTGACTTTCTTAAAATCAATACACAGAAGTATATATATTTTAAACCTGCATATTTAGTTAAGAAATTCATGTTAGCAGGCAATATTAACTAGGGAAATTCTGTCACTTCTCTTGTATTCATTGCAAGCAGAGTCAGTGTATATGCCAGAATTTTACATAATTCTGACAAAACATTGAAGGTTGTACAATGTAACAGCAATATTTAGACTTAAGGGATGCCACCCGAAATACGGAACAGTTCCTTATTTCACTGAAAGAATAAACGTTTTGTTTTCGAAATTATAGTTTCCGGATTTGACCACAATGACCAAAGGCTCGTATTTATGTGTTTATTATATTATAATTAAGTCTATGATTTGATATTTGATAGAGCAGTCTGAGCGGTGGTAGGCAGCAGCAGGCTCGTAAGCATTAATTCAAACTTTACTGCGTTTGCCAGCAGCTCTTAGCAATGCTTTATCATAGCGCTGTTATTGACTTCAAGCCTATCAACTCCTGAGATTAGGCTGGCAATACTGAAGTGCCTATTAGAACATAAATAGTCAAATGAAAAATAAAATACAAATGGTATAGAGAAAAATAGTTGACGCGTCATAATTCCTATAATAACTGCAACCTAATATTTCTTTACTGGGAATATTGAACCACCAGCTTTCACATGTTCTGAGCAAGGAACTTAAACATGAGCTTTTTTACAGGGCACATATTGCACTTACTTTCTCCTCCAACACCGTTTTTGCATTATTTAAACCAAATTGAGCATGTTTCATTATTTATTTGAGACTAAATAGATTTTATGTATTATATTAAAATAAAAGTGGTCATTGTTCATTCAGTAGTGTTGTAATTGTCATTTTTAAAAATAAAAATAAATAAAAATGTATATACACACACACACACAAAAAAATATGTACACAAATAAAATTAAAAAAAATATATACACATTTTAAAAAACGCCTGATTAATCGGTATCGGCTTTTTAGGTCCTCCAATAATCGGCATCGGTGTTGAAAAATCATAAT
Source organism: Oncorhynchus nerka (assembly GCF_034236695.1). Classification (NCBI taxonomy): domain Eukaryota; kingdom Metazoa; phylum Chordata; class Actinopteri; order Salmoniformes; family Salmonidae; genus Oncorhynchus; species Oncorhynchus nerka. The sequence goes on from NC_088418.1 coordinate 31,487,126, forward strand.
CGGTCGACCTCTAAAACATACAACCAAATACTTATCACTAGAGACAAAAGATTAAAGGTGGAGCAAGTAGGATTTTCATCCACAAATGTACCCACCCACATTTCCAATATATGTGGCGTCACAAAACAGGCCAAGTATCACAATACCACGGGGGGTAATCGGGGAATTCAGAGTGGACTAGCGCCATGTTCGCTCTGAATGCTTGTGCCCGTTTTCTAACCGTTATGCAGATGTGCTGCGCAAAATAACTCATTGATATTCCCACTTCTACTCAATACAACACATATTGACTTCACACTGTTCACTTTATTAGTGCGTAGAATGTTTGATTTGTTCATATTCGCAAAGCCTACCTGTGATTTGGCTGGAAGAATGGGAGGAAGGAATATACTGTACATGCATAATGATCTTTATGCCTCATAAACAGACACATCACTCTCTCCCACAAACATATACACACACTGCACCCAACTTTAAAAACATTAGGCACCAAACAGAATCTAAAGGAGAAGCAGAAATAGATTTTGTATACACAGTTGAAGTCAGAAGTTTACATACACTTAGGTTGGAGTCATTAAAACTTGTTTTTCAACCACTCCACAAATTTCTTGTTAACAAACTATAGTTTTGGCAAGTCGGTTAAGGACATCTACTTTGTGCATGACACAAGTAATTTTTCCAGACCTTCACAAGTCTGGTTCAATTTCCAAACGCCTGAAGGTACCACTTTCATCTGTACAAACAATAGTATAAACACCATAGGACCACGCAGCCATCTGGAAGGATACTAGTTCTGTCTCCTAGAGATGAACATACTTCAGTGCGAAAAGTGCAAATCAATCCCAGAACAACAGCAAAGGACATTGTGAAGATGCTGGAGGAAACAGGTACAAAAGTATCTATATCCACGGTAGAAACAAGTCCTATATCGGCATAACCTGAAAGGCTGCTCAGCAAGGAGAAAGCCACTGCTCCAAAACCACCATAAAAAAAGCCAGACTACAGTTTGCAACTGCACATGGGGACAAAGATGGTACTTTATGGAGAAATGTCCTCTGGTCTGATCAAACAAAAATTTGGCCATTATGACCATCGTTATGTTTGGAGGAAAAGGGGGAAGCTTGCAAGCCAAAGAACACCATCCCAACCGTGAAGCACGGGGTGGCAGCATCATGCTGTGGGGGTGCTTTGCTGCAGGAGGGACTGAGGCTATTCACAAAATAGATGACATCATGAGAAAGGAAAATGGGGATATATTGAAGCAACATCTCAAGACATCAGTCAGGACGTTAAAGCTTGGTCACAAATGGGTCTTCCAAATGGACAATGACCCCACGCATACTTCCAAAGTTGTGGCAAAATGGCTTAAGGACAACAAAGTCAAGGTATTGGAGTGGCCATCACAAAGCCCTGACCTCAATCCAATAGAAAATGTGTGGGCAGAACTGAAAAAGAGTGTGTGCGAGCAAGGAGGCCTAACAACCTGACTCGGTTTCACCAGCTCTGTCGAGAGGAACGTGCCAAAATTCACCCAACTTATTGTGGGAAGCTTGTGGAAGGCTACCCGAAACGTTTCACCCAAGTTAAACAATTTAAAGGCAATGCTACCAAATACTAATTGAGTGCATGTAAACTTCTGACCCACTGGGAATGTGATTAAATAAGTCAATAATTCTCTCTACTATTATTCTGACATTTCACATTCTTAAAATAAAGTGATGATCCTAACCTACCTAAGACAGGCAATTTTTACTAGGATTAAATGTCAGGAGTGGTGAAAAATTGAGTTTAAAATGTATTTGGCTAAGGTGCATGTAAACATCTGACTTCAACTGTAGTTTAGGCTTACATTAGGCCTATATGAATCCTAGCTTTGAATCTCATGAGTAGCAGACCATTTCCCTTTCTTCCTGTGCCAATCAAATGTTAGAAGGTTGTTAGCAGTCTAGGTAACATGACTGAACAACATTTGTGAACAAACCTATAATTAGCAACACGGGATTAGTTTCAAACGGCCAGTGACATGGTTTGCGAAATGATATCAAATGCGTGCGAAATCGCGCTGGAAGAAAAAAGGTAACTTTAGTAATATGTATCATATTTTTTTTACTGTTTGAGCTAGAAACTCCTTAAACTGAAATTAACAAATAAAATTTACTTTATAAACATTTTATAACAGGCGCCAGCTGGTTCTTTAGAGCGACAAATTTGGTAGTATTTTTTAGAAACAGCACTACGGTATTCTAAAATATTAGTATCATAAGCATCATGATGTTTTGGTACTGTAATATTACCGTGGTACTGGTATACCGTGCAACAGTAATTATAAGTAAAGAGTTTATGATATGATCAGTGAATGCATAATGTAGTTATTTTGTTAGATATTTCTCGCTATTAGCTGAAATCGTATTTTTTCTAAGCTATTTTAGCTGTCACACTAATTGATCGGTCCTAATCTAGCATAGAATCATGGGAATTTGTTGCACTGAGGTTGCCTCCCTTTCAAGGCATGTGTTGCTGGGCTACCCCCCTGGACTTGCCTGGGCAGGCCTGCTCCCCCAGCGGCTAAAGCCAGGGTGAGAAACTAGCGCTATGAAACAAAATAAATACTTCACTCTGAACTACAAATCTTTGACTAGGATTCATGATAGTGTTAGACTTAGCAATGAAAATAAAAATTAAAACGTGTTTTTTTATTGGGAATTGCAGCTGTTGGTAAGTAATGAATACGGCAAGCTTCTAAAATGACTTACGGTAATCTTAATTTAAGGACGCATTTTTCCAAGTCTTTTTTAACTCTTATTTTACCAGGTAAGTTGACTGGAAACACATTCTCATTTACAGCAGCGACCTGGGAAATAGTTACAGAGGAGAGGAGATGAATGAGCCAATTGTAAACTAGGGATGATTAGGTGACCGTGATGGTATGAGGGACAGATTTGAAATTTTGCCAGGACCCCGGGGTTAACACCCCTACTCTTACGACAAGTGCCATGGGATCTTTAGTGACCCCAGAGAGTCAGGACACCTGTTTAACGTCCCTTCCGAAAGACGACACCCTACACAGGGCAATGTCCCCAATCACTGCCCTGGGGCATTGGGATATATTGTTTTAGACCAGAGGAAAGGGTGCCTCCTACTGGCCCTCCATCACCACTTCCAGCAGCATCTGGTCTCCCATCCAGAGACCAACCAGGACCAACCCTGCTTAGCTTCAGAAACAAGCCAGCAGTTGGATGCAGGGTGGTATGCTGCTGGCATGCTGCTGGCATTCTAACAAGTCATCAAATAAGAAGCTGTTCTTAATTGACTTACCTGTATAAATAAAGGTTAAATAAAAACAGTATACCTGCCCGGGATCTTTCTGCTCCCTAAACCCCCTCGGTAGTCACTGACCTGGTGGGCCCTGCAGATGAGGTCCATGTCGTGCTTGTGGAGGAACTTGGTGACCACGTCGGCGCCAAAGGTGAAGGAGACGCCACGGTCATTCTCTCCCCAGCCCAGCACATCCTTGTCCGGGTCTGCCCACAGCAGGTCGCAAAGCAGGCCCTGGTCAGGCACGTCCGTGGGCCGCATCACCCGCCGCACCTGCTCCATAGACTGGAGATCAGGGGACAGGCCTGGGGGATGGGAGGATTTAAAAAAAAATGTTATGAGGTATAGACTGTCGCACGAGAGATAGCTTGGGTGTAAAGCTTGTATAATATATTTTTTTAATATGGCTTTTCAATTACAACCACCTAAAAGATCATTAAAAAGAATACCCTTTACGATAATGGAACTAATCTCGGTGATGTCCATTTCTCAGTCTGCCTAAAGCTCATCGGTCATGGTCTGAATGACAAAAACTACAGCCAACATCCCAAGCCTGGCCCTATCCAAAATATGTCATTTTTCTCTCTCAGCTGAGTTTTTCCTTTCACTCTTTCTAAGCAGTTGATACTCTACAGTTGCAATGGGAGTTCACATGGCACATTATGACAAGGACACAAGGGTATTTCAAAATAAACCGGAAATGTGTGCAGAGGAGCCATTTGATAAATACTACAACTTCATACCTCCATGACAACAAAATATCTTCTCGTCGACAATGGCCGCCACAGGCAGGCAGTTGAAGCAGTCGGTGAAGGTCTTCCACAGCTTGATATTGTACCGCCTCTTACCTACAAGGGGCAATATCTAAATTAATCTAGGGCGTATTCAGTAAAATGAACAGTTCAGAATGTTGGGAATTGCAACGTAATGAATAGAGATGACGATGCCCAATTCTTCATGACATAAAATTATTTCTGTTATACAAAATGCAATTCTATCTGAACGTTTTGTAATGTGTTCCACCCGTCAAAACTGAACCCTGATCTTCAAAGCTAATTAACCTGGTCTTTGCTTTGTCCCGAAAATCACTCACATAATTTATTGCATTCTTATTTTGCGCTTCGCATAATACATGCTCTGTAAGCAACCAATCAATTGTTGGTCGAACTTTTAAAAAAATTTCAAAAGTTCCTCACAAAAACTCAAGAGTTCAGCTCGTTTGCGCAACTTTTATTTAATAATGTTTTATTTGAGCAGTCATGTTGAATTAAAGTCATTATGGCAAAGACAGGCCATCCAGCTCACAAAGTTATACATATATTAGGTAGGTGCTACCTAATGTCATTTTTGGTGAGTTTGGAACTTTACAAGCGAATGTGAACGAGAGACATTGTGCAAACACATTTTTGACGCATGCTTATCTGGAGGAAGAACAGTACAGTACTGGCTCTGGAGCAGCATGTGTACACACTGTGTCTGTGTGGAGTCGCTAGGGCAATGGGCCTGACTGCTCTACTTGGAGAAGATGGGGGAGGAGGCCACGGGCTGAGAAAAAACACAAGGAAAATCAAGAGAGCAGTGGCAGCTGCACAGATAACTCATCCAAAGGGCTTTGACTTCTCAAACACGGCCAAAAGCTAATACAATATGATGCTTTGTCATCTTATTAATTCAGCCACTTAGATAACTAGCAAGTTAAACTTAGGTGTAGCGTTAACACAGAATTCTTTGTTTTCCACATAGGAAAAAATATCAAATAAGAAATATTTTGCGGCTTTTTGTAAACGCAGATCTAAAATGCTTATTATTGTAATTTCTGCTCTGCATCAATTCTGTCCTTTAGTTGCCCTTCTCTACTCGGATGAGTATTCACGAACGAGCGTTCTATCAGTAAACAGCACTCTGACTGATGTGTAGCTACTTTTTTTTGGTGTAGCCAGTCTACTTTTCTCCAGTAAAATGCAAGATTAACTTTAAGCAAAAAACTAGGAAAGGTAGCTGGCTACATTCTTTCTATAATAATGTCCCCCCCCCACCTTTATTTAACCAGGTAGGCTAGTTGAGAACAAGTTCTCATTTGCAACTGCGACCTGGCCAAGAAAGCAAAGCAGTTCGACACATACAACAGAGTAACACATGGAATAAACAAACATACAATCAATAATACAGTAGAAAAAAATCCATATACAGCATGTGCAAAAAAATACCTTGATTTTTCATTGTAAGCTCATTTACGTGTGTAAAAAACACTTGACTTTCAATATAAAACGCGACCCCTGTCCATATGCAGTCAGTCAGTCAACCTCTCTCAACCTCTGAATGCTCGGCTATGAAAAGCCTGACCGGTTGCACCCTCTATAACCACTGTTTATATTATTTAACCCTGCTGGTTATTTATGAATGTTTGAACAGCTCGAAAAATGATCTGGCCTTTATGGCCATGTACTTTCATAATCTCCAACCAGTTCGGATTTAAGTATAACTTTTGTATGACTGACACCATTAGTGAGAGGTCTAATGCTTTATTATTTTATAATTCCTTCCCTCCGATTTCATATTCATTATATAAATAGGCCCATGGGCACCTTCATCAGATGAACTGCAACATGTCGGCTAAAGAGATGTAATTCATGAATGCATGTGAAAGTTTTTAATATCGTGATCTGTTATCCAACAATGATTATCATCATCATCATTATTAAAGCACCCTGCATTATAATTATATAAAAGCCCCTTAGATAGATATTCTGTTTATATTTACAGTAGGGATGGACAGCTGGAGGCATTTTGTTTTTCCACAAGTGTGGTTTTAGAGTAATTAAGCATCGAATACATTGCAAGTTCACCCATTTTGGCCTTTAGGCTACACTTTACAATAGGACAAATCATTGAATTTGATAAAATACCGTTTAAAAATGTATATGTTTATTAAGTAATCTTGTTTGTCTCAGAGCAGCGCGAAACGCAGCTGAAATAGTTGACCACATGCTAAGCTATTGCTTCAAATACTATTATAACAATTGGATGACTTTGGGTGTTCCAGTAAGCAACAATGTGTTGCCTTCACTAGCCTACTTTATTCCAATATTTCTGTCATTCAGGAGAGGCGAAGGTCGCGAGCCGTGCGTCCACGAAACACAACCCCGCCAAGCAGCACTGCTTCTTGACACAATGCACGCTTAACCCAGAAGCCAGCCACACCAATGTGTCAGAGGAAACATGTCCACCTGGTGACCGTATCAGAGTGCACATGTCTGGCGTGCCACAGGAGTCGCTACAGCGCGATGGGACATGGACATCCCAGCCGGCCAAACCCTCCCCTAACCCAGACAACACTGGGCCTATTGTGCGTCGTCTCATGGGTCTCCCGGTCACAGCCAGCACGGGTATCGAACCAGCATTTGTAGCAACACAGATTGCACTGCGATGCAGTGTCTTAGACTGCTGCGCCACACAGGAGGCCCCATCCACAAAATGTTGTGTTGATCAATTGCCTTGGACAAAGTATCAAAATACTAAAATACTACTTAAACAGGACTATTAAACAATTTAATTTAAAATGTTTATTTTATGATCACAGAAAAATAAATTATAATTATATAAAGCAGCCCATGTAATCATATGCCAGAGAGTAGCCACAATCGGCCCAAGCACCAACTAACACATTTGGGCCAGATAACTCACACCGGAATCGGCCTTAGCTCAATCTTCGCATAAGTAAGTAAGTAAGTAATACTGCCAGACTCGTACCACATGACTTCTGACTCTCAGCTGAGTGCCCTGACTCTCAGCCGGAATTGGCCCAGATCCAGTGTGCTAGCTGGGGATGGACTCACTGATGGTTGAAGATGATGAGCGATTGGCAAAAGCATCACTCTAATCACAGTCAGAAGACCGTTGAAGAAACTTGAGTGGACATATGGAAAGGCTCTTTTGTAAGACATTTTTATGTTTTATATTTATTTAACATTAACCATGTGTTTGTTCTCTTGTTTTGTACTGTTCTGTAGTTGACCCAATGATTCATTTGACAAAGAACTTTGCGTAGTGCCGGCCAAGGCATGGATCAAAGCTGGTGAGACATTCAATGACATCATTAATAGATATGCTGGACCCTATGTCAGAGAGGTTTTTTTGGGACCACATTGTGTCTATTGTCCTGCTAATAGCCCTTGTGAAAACATGTTTTCAAAAGGCCTCCATGGCCGACAGAAGTTGCTTACTTTTTCCCTCTTCCATTCATTCTCATAGTAATTTGTTTCGGTTTGCATTGCAAATGAGAGCATACACACACTGGTTCAACATGCCAGCAGAGTAAGTAGACATTTATGTAGTAAAATTAAGGTTAAATAAAAATAAATAAAAGACCAACACTTTTAACTGCACATTACTCAACACTTGCGAGACTCGTGTCATCTAAGGTAGGCCTACAGTATACAGTGGGGAACAAGTATTTAGTCAGCCACCAATTGTGCAAGTTCTCCCACTTAAAAAGATGAGAGAGGCCTGCAATTTTCATCATAGGTACACTTCAACTAAGACAGACAAAATGAGAAAAAAAATCCAGAAAATCATATTGTAGGATTTTTAATGAATTTATTTGCAAATTATGATGGAAAAAAAGTATTTGGTGACCTACGTACAAACAAGCAAGATTTCTGGCTCTCACAGACATGTAACTTCTTTAAGAGGCGCCTCTGTCCTCCACTCGTAACCTGTATTAATGGCACCTGTTTGAACTTGTTATCAGTATAAAAGACACCTGTCCACAACCTCAAACAGTCACACTCCAAACTCCACTATGGCCAAGACCAAAGAGCTGTCAAAGGACACCAAAAACAAAATTGTAGACCTGCACCAGGCTGGGAAGACTGAATCTGCAATAGGTAAGCAGCTTGGTTTGAAGAAATCAACTGTGGGAGCAATTATTAGGAAATGGAAGACATACAAGACCACTGATGATCTCCCTCGATCTGGGGCTCCACGCAAGATCTCACCCCGTGGGGTCAAAATGATCACAAGAACGGTGAGCAAAAATCCCAGAACCACACGGGGGGACCTAGTGAATGACCTGCAGAGAGCTGGGACCAAAGTAACAAAGCTTACCATCAGTAACACACTACGCCGCCAGGGACTCAAAGCCTGCAGTGCCAGACGTGTCCCCCTGCTTAAGCCAGTACATGTCCAGGTCCAAGTTTGCTAGAGAACATTTGGATGATCCAGAAGAAGATTGGGAGAATGTCATATGGTCAGATGAAACCAAAATATAACTTTTTGGTAAAAACTCAACTCGTCGTGTTTGGAGGACAAAGAATGCTGAGTTGCATCCAAAGAACAGCATACCTACTGTGAAGCATGGGGAAACATCATGCTTTGGGGCTGTTTTTCTGCAAAGGGACCAGGACGACTGATCTGTGTAAAGGAAAGAATGAATGGGGCCATGTATCGTGAGATTTTGAGTGAAAACCTCCTTCCATCAGCAAGGGCATTGAAGATGAAACATGGCTGGGTCTTTCAGCATGACAATGATCCCAAACACACCGCCCGGGCAACGAAGGAGTGGCTTCGTAAGAAGCATTTCAAGGTCCTGGAGTGACCTAGCCAGTCTCCAGATCTCAACCCCATAGAAAATCTTCGGAGTGAGTTGAAAGTCCGTGTTCCCCAGCAACAGCCCCAAAACGTCACTGCTCTAGAGGAGATCTGCATGGAGGAATGGGCCAAAATATCTGCAACAGTGTGTGAAAACCTTGTGAAGACTTACAGAAAACATTTGACCTCTGTTATATACCCTTTGTTGGCAATGACAAAGCATTGAGATAAACTTTTGTTATTGACCAAATACTTATTTTCCACCATAATTTGCAAATTAAATTCATTAAAAATCCTACAATGTGATTTCTGATTTTTTTCACCTCGTTTTGTCTGTCATAGGTGAAATGTACCTATGATGTTGACCCACTTATTCTGGACATGTCCTAAGTTACATGTTTACTGGGCTCTCAATTTTGATTACTTATCTAGAGCCTTTGATAGAGTTCTAGCCCCAGACCCATTGACCGCTCTGTTAGGTACAGTTGATGGGAATAACCACGAAGGGAAAGCTGTCTCTCTTTGTACTCTATTAGCCAAAAGGCTCATATTGCAATTTTGGAAACTGGAGACTGTACTGTGGTTATGGGATTTAGGGAATGTAATACATATGGAAAAGATTCGATACAATACCTCCAATAGAAGTCCAATGTTTTACAAAATATGGCAGCCGATACTGGATAAATGGTCTAGTCCCGCTTCATAACTGGGTTGACGATCTGCTGCTACTCTGTGCTGTACTCCACTCAATATTTATTTTTGGCTTAACTACACTGCTTGTAATGACTATATGCTGTCTTCTTATACATGTACCACCTAATAGGATTTTGTTTTGTGTATGTGTGAGTTAAGTTTTGCTTTGTCCTCCAAATTGGCCATCCCATTAAACAGTACAATGAATGTCATTGTTAGTATTGCTGTCTTTTTTATTGGATTTTTTATTGTAAAATAATAAACATTATAAAAAAATAAGGCCTCTCTCATCTTTTTTGCATTTAGAGGATTCTAAATTAATATACAAAGGGGAATTTTTCGTTAGATATTCTCACAGGCCAGATTTGCCAAAAGGGGCTTTTATATAATTATAATGCAGGGTTAATAAAAGTAATAGCTTTGTAAATAAGGATGCATTATGAAAGGAAAACGACATGCACAAGAGACATTTACATTTATTACAATTGTCTTTAACCAATTTTGGTCTTTAACCTCTCTAGGGTAGAGGGCAGCATTTGGAATTTTGGATGAAAAGCATGCCCAAATTAAACAGCCTGCTACTCGGGCCCAGAAGATATGATATGCATAGATTTAATTTGGATAGAAAACACTCTAAAGTTTCCAAAACTGTTAAAATAGTGTCTGAGTGTAACAGAACTGATTTAGCAGGCAAAACCCAGAGAAAAATCTATTCAGGAAGTAGTTTTTTTTGTGGTTTTGTAGTTTTCTATTCAATGCCATTACAGTATCCATTGACTTAAGACTCCATTTGCAGTCCCTATGCCTTCCACTAGATGTCAACAGTCTTTAGAAATCGTTAGAGGCTTGTATTCTTATAAATGAGGGGGTAAGACCAGTCTGAACTAGTGGATCCTAACGTGTCGCAGAGCTTTTTCAGGCGCATGTGCATTTCTTGTTTACCTTTTATATTGACGACGTTATTGTCCGGTCAAAGTATTATAGATCATTTAGGCTAAAAAACAACCTGAGGAAGGAATATAAACGTCGTTTGACATGTTTCTATGAAGTTTACGGCATTTCTTGAACATGGGGTGAGACATTCTTACTAATTTGTAAATAAACCCAGTTTGTTATTTAGAATGATTTATTTCTGTTTTTAAGAGGGAGAGAAACCAAAAGAACACCGTGCCTATTTTCTGGAAAATCACCAGTCCACATGTCAAGTGAAATTCCCCCATTGTATTTACCCAAGTTCTCTCTTAACTCCAGGACCACCTGATACAGGACTCTAGCGGCAGAGGAGAGACTCAGACTGAAAACGCCTCCATTAATTACCACAGTTTAGACTACCGATAGTTCAGCGTTCTAACTCCCCTTGTGATAGTGTGCAATGACAGAATGCCACCATCTACCACAAACGGTCAAAGCATAAACTTGCAACTTTTAAAGAAAGAACCACTGTATTTACAAACATGTGACTGGCTCAACTGTTCATAATATAAGTTAATGTTACTGGTGAAATGACGAAAGCGATCTGCTTTATCCCCTAACGCATTGCAAAGTTGACTGCAGGTATTTCCTTAAAAAGTAGCTACAAATATAAACATTTATGGAAAAACTTCAAATAAATAGCTTCAACGGTACAAAAAATAAAATAAAAACACGCCGTGGCTATTTCCAAATACGGTATACCACCCAAGCCTGATGGAGAAGTCAGAATACCGCTCATGCTGTAGTGCTTACAATTATCCTTGTGTACTCAAATTAATTTTTTATATGCATTTACTGTGTGTGTGTGCCCATGACTGTTATGCTCATTTATGAAGCCTCATGTGGATGCAGGTGCTCTATCGTGTTTTTTTCCATGTCTGTATGTGTTATGCATCTGTCCAAGCCCCAACAACTCACACTCATCGTAGAAGCCGTATATTCTGTTGATGGAGGCACACTCGTGGTTGCCCCTCAGCAGAAAGAAGTTCTCTGGGTATTTGACCTTGTAGGCCAGCAGCAGGCAGATTGTCTCCAATGACTGCTTTCCTCGGTCCACATAGTCCCCCAAGAACAGGTAGTTGCTCTCCGGGGGGAAGCCTCCGTACTCAAATAGTCTCAGCAGGTCGTAGTACTGACCGTGGACGTCACCTGTGAGTGGGCAGAGTTGACCATGGTGTGTAAGGTCACAAGATAGTAACAGGAAAATGTTTGTTCAGGTTGTTACTGTATTGATGTTTGTGTTCAAAACAGAAAGGGGACTAAAATAGGCTGTTGGGCACCGTCACCCACAACAAAATACTTCAGTTAAATTAGCTAGTAGGTCTAGTATTATTTTTTTCAGTGTTCATTGTAATGATTCCTTTGTCGAGTGTTGGTAAACAGAGAATAGTTTTCCTAATTGCCATAGTCTACATATGGTGCTGGCAGCACTTCACTTTTCTACACTTTCTTCCCTTATTGCTAAGGAGCATGTCTTCTGTTCCTTAGCCATCTCCTGTCTTTACACTTTGTATAGCTGATGTTAATGGTGATGATGATTAATCAATTTCCCTTCTTGGAACTAACAAAGTTCTACTACTTTGATGAACAACATTTGAGGCACCCGTTTCCCAACCCCAGAAATGACAACTTGGCCTCACCACAAATCTTGAGTGGCGCCTCGAGTTCGAGCAGTATTGGCTGGCTGAGGAAGATCTCCCGGGACTTGAGGCAGAGGCCACGAATCTCGTTCTCCGTCAGCTGCACATTTTTGCCAGGTCGGGAGCCCTTCACTGGACAGGAGACAAGGACAAAGTGAATACTTGTTCACACACAACACTGTGCTTCATGTGGAGCGAGATAACTGTGTAGCTGTTTTCAACTGACTTTTCAGCAGCCGCGAATATCAAAGCAACTCGACAAAATCTTGAGGGAATCCTATGAGTCGGAAAAGGATACTCATATGATAGGTAAGATATACAAAACCTTGCAGAGAGCCTATCCACAACTTCTTAGGGAAAAAAAGAAACTAGTGAACCCAATACTTAAAAATAACTGATATTGGCACAAGATGGGGGAATTTTGGAACATAACTAATAAAATTACAGTTAACAAAAATGTAGGCTTAATCCAGTTCAAATGTATAGAATTTATTATACAAGACACAAAATTCACAAATTATAGCACAACGACAGAATCATGTCTTAAGTGTAAAACTAACAGTGACTCAATAATCCATGCCTTCTGGGAATGCTATGAAGTCCAAAAGGTATGGGTGGAGTTAGAAAGTTTGCTGTCAGAAGTATTACAATGTAAATGTACTTTTAATCTGTCTGTCTACACATTTCAAGACATGTCATGAGGGTGCAGTAAGGTACCTGATGTGTTGGACGATACTCTTCTCGTCAGTTATATTGAAATAAATTATACTTAAACTGGAAATCAACCAAACCTCCATTGTTAAGACAATGGAAAAATCATAGGGTCGCCTAGTGGTTAGAGCGTTGGACTAGTAACCGGAAGGTCACAAGTTCAAACCCCCGAGCTGACAAGGTACAAATCTGTCGTTCTGCCCCTGAACAGGCAGTTAACCCACTGTTCCTAGGACGTCATTGAAAATAAGAATTTGTTCTTAACCGACTTGCCCAGTTAAATAAAGGTAAAATAAAAAAATATGATTCATTATCTAATTATTGAAAGAGCGTGGGCGACGGAGAAGACCAAAATGGTGCAATTTGTGGTGGAGAGTAGTGCAGGTACTGGGGATAGGGGTGAGAACTGTAGGTCTGTAGGTTGTCCGTTTTGTATTGTTTGGAAAAAAATGTAATAATATTTACTTCATTTGCTATCCGGCTTTCGAAACATATGGCCCTTATCTTTCATCAGTGAGAAGGAATCCTTCAAATAAAATACACTTACTGTAGCAGTTTTTCCCAGATCCATACAGCTATAGGTGCCTCCATCCGACTGGACTAAACATCCCAAGTTAAGCTCACACAAAGGTATTCGGAGCAAGCTAGATAGCTATTTAGCACAGGTGGTCGTGTCTGTCTTCAGTCTGTTTTCCATAAACAAGCGCTTAACATGAAGATATGGCTGTGTGGGAGCAATAACCCTAACCTAGAAAAAGGCGTATATCAATTTAACCTTTTGTTTTCTGAAAATTATTGCTGATATGAAATAGAGGTTGACTGATTAATCGGAATGGCCGGTTAATTAGGGCCGATTTCAAGTTTTCATAACAATCGGAAATCGGTATTTTTGGACACCGATTTGGCCAATCGTTTTTATTTAAATGTTTTATATTACACCTTTATTTAACTAGGCAAGTCAGTTAAGAACACGTTCTTATTTTCAATGATAGCCTAGGAAGGGTGGGTTAACTGCCTTGTTCAGTGGCAGAATGACAGATATTTACCTTGTCAGCTCGGAGACTCAATCTTGCAACCTTACAGTTAACTAGTCCAACCCTCTAACCACGTGCCACTCATTGCACTACACGAGGAGCCTACCTGTTACGTGAATGCAGTAAGAAGCAACGGTAAGTTGCTAGCTAGCATTACATTTATCTTATAAAAAACAATCAATCATATTCACTAGTTAAACTAGTAATATCATCAACCATGTGTAGTTATCTAGCATGTCCTGCATTAATCGATGCGGTGCGCATTCACGGAAAAAGGACTGTCGTTGCTCCAACGTGTACCTAACCATAAACATCAATGCCTTTCTTTAAATCAATACACAGAAGTATATATTTTTAAACCTGCATATTTAGCTAAAAGAAATCCAAGTTAGCAGGCAATATTAACCAGGTGAAATTGTGTCACTTCTCTTGCGTTCATTGCACGCAGAGTCAGGGTATATGCGATAATAATAAACGTTTTGTTTTGCCAGCAGCTCTTCGTTGTGCTTCAAGCATTGCGCTGTTTATGACTTCAAGCCTATCAACTCCCGAGATTAGGCTGGTGTAACCGATGTGAAATGGCTAGATATGTAGCGGGGTGCATGCTAATAGCGTTTCAAACGTCACTCGCTTCGAGACTTGGAGTAGTTGTTCCACTTGCTCTGCATGGGTAACGCTGCTTCGAGGGTGGCTGTTGTTGATGTGTTCCTGGTTCCAGCCCAGGTAGGAGCGAGGAGAGGGACGGAAGCTATACCGTTACACTGGCAATACTAAAGTGCCCATAAGAACATCCAATAGTCAAAGGTTAATGAAATACAAATGGTATAGAGAGAAATAGTCCTATAAATACTATATTAACTACAACCTAAAACCTCATGTCTCATGTTAAAAGGAACCACCAGATTTCATATGTTCTCATGTTCTGAGCAAGGAACTTAAATGTTAGCTTTTTTTGGCACATATTGCACTTTAACTTTCTTCTCCAACACTTTGTTTTTGCATTATTTAAACCAAATGTAACATGTTTCATTATTTATTTGAGGCTAAATTGATTTTTATTGATGTATTATATTAAGTTAAAATAAGTGTTCATTCAGTATTGTTGTAATTGTCATTATTACAAATAAATAAACAAGCCGATTAAATCGGTAGCAGCTTTTTTGGGTCCTCCAATAATCGGTATCGGCGTTGAAAAATCATAATCGGTCGACCTCTAATATGAAATAGAAGGTCCTTATGCTTCCAAAACCATACCGCAAGAGATGCGTCTTAATGTTCAGAATGATCGCTGGGACTCAATACAAAACCCCCCTGTAAAGAAGACACCTTCGTCCAATGAATTATACGTAATGTAACGTAACTGAGAGTCATGTTCAAGGGTTAGCCAACTACCTATCCAGCTAGCCAGATAAAAGGTGTCTGCATACTAGGTTCGGTTTTGCTCTTAGCACAACCCGACTATGTGAAGCTAACATAATGTATATAAACCCTGGAGTGCATATGCCATCTATAGGCCAATGTCCGGTCGGCCATATTGGCACTACCGAGAAGAAGCAGAATAAATACACAATATATTAATTCAATGTTTTGTCAAAGGACAAAAGTACATGTGTTAAAATTATACTTGAGGAAAATGTTGAAATAAAAAAAAAAAAAATGTTTCTCACATAAATAACATTTGTAAGTATGCATTAAGGTGTCTGGAATATAATAAATATGGTAAAAACAAAGGTAGACATTAACAAAAGCATTACTATATCTTCCCAAATATTTTTTACAATGGTGGGGCGTGGTAACTTCAAAACAGCGCCCCCGGCTTCTATTGAATTGTAACGAAACAGGGAGCAGGCCTCGAACCCTCAACCTTCTTGCCCAAAGTCCAGCGCGCTATCGACTGTGCCCCAAAAGCATGCTCAAGCGGCAGTCGATATCCGCGCTTATAAACCAAGGGTCGTTACAATATAAATCATTTGTTCGATCAGACGAAAAAGAAAAAAATCGCTTACACCAAAAATAACAAAAACGTCACAAAATGTCGTCATAATATATGCGCGACCTGTTTCGACTGGGAAGCATACCGTGAGCTTTAGTCGTTGATGCTAGCTAGCCTGTGAAGTTGCTAGTTCACCACAAAAAAACAAGTGGGGAAAAAGAGCTGTTCTTACCTTCCAGAAGTCGCTGTATGATGGAGTCGATGTTTAATTTATCGGCTTCTGCCATAATATTCCTGTGATATTTTTTCCGTTTAAAATAATATTTTAAAAAATGTAGCAGGCTTGTTAACTAGGTGTGCTAGTTTAATCAGCTAATGTTAGCCCGCTAACCTTGCGCCAGATAATGCCTCAATAGTTGAAGTTGGGGGGGAAACTTTAATGGATTTCCCCGAAGAATATTTGAACAAAACGCTTTAATTATCGACTTTTCATACCGGTTTAGATTTCACCGAGTTATATTTCAATTTGTTTCACCTTCAACTGGATAGCACCCAGCCCTCAACAAAAGGACCGCTGAGAAGCGAGCAAAAATAACGAAGTACTTCCGGGTTACGATTTTTTTTGGACGCTTCAGAATAGAGGTCCTATCCTGAACACGTTGTAAATGAATAATTAGAGCGACATTTGTGGGAAATGTGCACAAATAGCGTTCTGTTATATACAAGTTATGATACAAAGAATTAGATCAACAATGTTTTGTCTGTACACAATTTACTGCACATTGTTGCAGCAATGAACACTTCCAGTTACCAAATCCAGAGTTAACACCCCCAGATGCTGCTAATTTTGAAGCAATCAGTTTAAATCCATTCCGTTTTTCAAATTGTACAAACATATTAAACCATACACAATTTCCTGTACATTGTGTCGCAGTTAAACAAGCTTGGCACACCTGTATTAGGGGAGTTTATCCCATTCTCTGCAAATCCTCTAAAGCTCTGTCAGGTTGGATGGTGAGTGTTGCTGCACAGCTATTTTCAGGTCTCTCCAGAGATGTTCGATCGGGTTCAAGTCCAGGCTCTGGCTGGGCCACTCAAGGACATTCAGAGACTTGTCCCGAAGCCCCTCCTGCATTGTCTTGGCTGTGTGCTTAGGGTCCTTGTCCTGTTGGAAGGTGAACCTTCGCCACAGTCTGAGGTCCTGAGCGCTCTGAAGCAGGTTTTCATCAAGGATCTCTGTACTTTGCTCCGTTCATCTTTACCTCGATCTTCACTAGTCTCCCAGTCCTTGCCCCTGAAAAACTTCCCCACAGCATGATGCTGCCACCACCATGCTTCACCGTAGGGATGGTGCCAGGTTTCCTCCAGACGTGACACTTGACATTCATGCCAAAGAGTTCAATCTTAGTTTCATCAGACCAGAGAATCTTGTTTCTCATGGTCTGAGAGTCTTGAGGTACCTTTTGGCAACTCCAAGCGGGTTGTCATGTGCCTTTTACTGAGGAATGGCTTCCGTCTGGCCACTCTACCATAAAGGCCTGATTGGTGGAATGCTGCAGAGAAGGATGTCCTTCTGGAAGGTTCTCCCATCTCCACAGAGGAACTCTAGAGCTCTGTCAGAGTGACCATCAGGTTCTTTGTCACCTCCCTGACCAAGGCCCTTTTCCCCCGTTTGCTCAAATTGGCCGGGCGGCCAGCTCTAGGAAAGAGTCTTGGTAGTTCCAAACATCTTCCATTTAAGAATGATGGAGGCCACTGTGTTGTTGGGGACCTTCAATGCTGCAGAAATATTTTGGTACCCTTCCCCAGATCTGTGCCTGGACACAATTCTGTCTTGGAGCTCAACAAACAAATCCTTCGACCTCATGGCTTGGTTTTTGCTCTGACGTGCACTGTCAACTGCGGGACCTTAAATAGACAGGTGTGTGCCTTTCCAAATCATGTCCAATCAAATGAATTTACCACGGGTGAACTCCAATCAAGTTGTAGAAACATCTCAATGATGATCAATGGAAACAGGATGCACGTAAGCTCAATTTCAAGTCTCATAGCAAAGGGTCTGAAAACGTATATAAATAAGGAATTTCTGTTTTTAATATTTTATACATTAGCAAAAAAAGCTAAAAACCTGTTTTCGCTTTGTCATTGTGAGGTATTGTGTGTAGATTGATGATAATATATGTTTTTAAATATATTTTAGAATAAGGCTGCAACGTAACAAAATGTGGAACAGGGGAAGGGGTCTTAATACTTTCCGAATGCACTGTATATTTACGAAGAAGTCATTATTATTTGGCCCATACCGGTTAATTAGCCAGATATGTTTTTGGTTCAATAGTATATTTAAAATGATCCATTTTCCTTGAGGATCGTTTAGCACAGTTTGCACAATCGTATTAAAATTGTTGTTAATTAATATAATCACCCCTTTTGAGTTTCTTTGCCTATGAAAAATATATATTTTTTTCTCTTTTAGCCAGGTAAAAATGTATATTTTTTTTGTGATCTGTTAAGCCATAACAGTTGTAACTGGCTATATTTATTTTCCCACCACAACCAATGTTTGTAAACTTATTTGACCTTTTCTGCTGCTTTTGAAACACTGTTCGATCCCTCCTTGGGGCACTTACTGTTAAGTAAATAAAACGCTAAACAATCACAAAACAGCAACTATTTGTCACTATGTATTATTATTCGAATATGTATTCATTATAGAATTGTCAGTTATTGATGATGAACCTTTAAACTACACTCTTCCTCCCCTCCCTTCCCATCTCTCTATTTTTCAGCTCCAGATTACAAACTCCAAGGGAGTGTGTGTGCATGTTGTATTTTCTTTTTCCTTGTCAGCCACCATCTCTCCTAACCATGACCTCTCCACCAACTGTGAGTAAGCACAACTGCACATGTTCGTTGTGGGAAATGGATAACACAATCTGTAGGCCTAAATATCTCCAATCCTAAAATAAAATGGAGCATACATATAAAAACAAGTAGTTACAATATATTGACATATTTACATACTCGTGTGTGTGAGAGAGTGTATATATTTTATTTTTTATTGTTAGCCACCCATCTCTGCTTTTCTGCTTCATAAAAAGCTGAGGTCTGGAACTCCTTCCAGGTCATCTCTCTCTCCATTCCTTGGCCTTGGTTGCCTGATGACTCACCCTGAATTTGAATCGCTACATACATTCATTGTGGAGAACAAAAGATTTTTTATTTATTTATTTCACCTTTATTTAACCAGGTAGGCTAGTTGAGAACAAGTTCTCATTTGCAACTGCGACCTGGCCAAGATAAAGCATAGCAGTGTGAACAGACAACACAGAGTTACACATGGAGTAAACAATTAACAAGTCAATAACACAGTAGAAAAAAAGGGGCAGTCTATATACAATGTGTGCAAAAGGCATGAGGAGGTAGGCGAATAATTACAATTTTGCAGATTAACACTGGAGTGATAAATGATCAGATGGTCATGTACAGGTAGAGATATTGGTGTGCAAAAGAGCAGAAAAGTAAATAAAAAAACAGTATAAAAACAGTATGGGAATGAGGTAGGTGAAAATGGGTGGGCTATTTACCAATAGACTATGTACAGCTGCAGCGATCGGTTAGCTGCTCAGATAGCTGATGTTTGAAGTTGGTGAGGGAGATAAAAGTCTCCAACTTCAGCGATTTTTGCAGTTCGTTCCAGTCACAGGCAGCAGAGTACTGGAACGAAAGGTGTGGATGGGTAGCCAGGGAATGGCTTTGGTACATAAAAAATATATTTTTTGCAGGACAATAAACATTAGCCTGCCACTTCTGGGAACCCTGTTCACATGTGAGTGCTGTTGAGGCCCTGTTTCAGCTCCAGATGACAAAACCTGCACACACTCCCAGAGAGTTGCAGGTCTGCCGACTTCCTTTTGGTCATTCATTTTAATCAGAGAAGTATCTAATAAACCAAACTGTTGCTTTAACTGTGAATGTACTTTATTGCACACAATCCTCAAATAAAATGGAACATACATAAAATAAACAATGTATTTACATTGGGTCTAATGTGTGTTTTCTCTTAGAGTGAGGCCTGTTTTTCAACTCAGAAAATTTACACAATAGTCTAATACAATATTAACAGTCACACTTTTATTGGATAGATATTTAGAGTAATTATGTAGATATTGATAATGGATATGTAGTCGTAGATATCTCCAATCCTAATATAAAATGGAACATACATAAAATAAACAAGTAATTACAATTTATTTACATTGGGGATAATGTGTGTGTGACAGAGACGGAGAGTGTGTGTGCATGTTGTGTTTTATTTTTCCTTGTCAACCACCCATCTCTGCTTTGTCAGTCTTGCCAGGCCCAGTGTATGCACTTCTGTGTGAGGCTGTCGGGCAATGGTGGAGTGCATGGCAGATCTGAAAGAGAGATGCACAAAGTGACAGTAAGTAATCAGCTCAACAACATGTCTGTGTTCACATCTGTTGGTGAGTGAGCATATGTAATATAATTCTGAATAACCTGTATCCATCTGGGAATCCTCAAAAGTTTCTCCATCCACGGCCAGTGTAGTAGGAACTGGTGCAGCCGGTAAATTAAATACCACAGCAGAGGACTGCTGTCGCTTCTCGGCCTTTTGGCTCAGATCAAGTGTAGCTACTTTAACAGTGCTGCACTTGATCGGAGAAGTGATCGCAGGCTGGAGGGCGCCCGGGAAAATTGTGCTTTTTATTTTATTATTATTATTATTGTTGTTGTATTGTTTCACCATTGTTTTTCTTTGTCCTGGGTTAGGTGGTGGTTCTGGTGGTGGACTACAGGTGCTGGTGCACCCCCTAGGGTGAGTTTAAAGGCCCTCTGGTCTTTTTCTTTACTTTGCGCCTCCTCTTAAAGGAGAAGGGAGGAAAAACAATAGAGTTATCCCGATTGGATTTCTCCAGAAAATTCCTCCAAAAAGAACTCGGTTTCCATCCCGCGCAGGTAAACTGCATCTTAGCCCTCGCCTATGGGAAAGGCTTCGATGTCAGTTTTGCCAATGCCAGCTTCCTGGAGGAGTTCTGGGGGAAACTCCAGAACACCCAGGGTCCCTCACAGCAATGTTTGAGGTGACAAAGCTGACGGATAATAGCATTAAAACCGTTATTATCCGTATGTACAATGAAACCGGACAGCCGGAGGACGTTGCAGTATGGCTGGGCAGGTACTGCAACGTGAAGGGACCCCTGGTCCAGGTGAAGGATCCCGATGGGATCTGGACAGGGACCTGGAGGGTCCCTGTCCAGCAAAGGGAGGACCCTGGGGCTATGGTGGGTTGAAAGCCATCCCATCCACCATAGTCCTCGGAGAGAACAGGGGCCATGTTCACTACCAGGACCAGCCCAAGCTGTGCCGTAAGTGTGGTGAACATGGCCACCTTGCAGACGCCTGTCAAAAGGTTATCTGCATGAAGTGCCAGGAGGTGGGCCACCGCTACGAGGAGTGCACGAACGGAAGGTCTGTGGCGAGTGGTCCCACCTCATCCTCGGCTTCCCTTCCTCCTGGGTCAATAAGGCCAGGGCTGGAAGGAGGGAGTGGGTGGCTGCGGACCGGGCTTTCGAGCGCCAGGTGGTTGGAACGGCAGTTGCCGAGGAGGTGGTTGTGGAGCCGGTGGTGGAGGAGGTAGTTGTGGAGCCAGTGGTGGCTGTAGTGGAGGGTGCGGAAGGTGCAGTGGTGGAAGAAGTGGGAGGAGAGGACAACCCCCCCCAACCCCCCTGCCCCAGACTAATGTGACCTCTGAAGGAGAAAGGGCCGAGAAAGACGGCTCTGGAGAGATTTTTAGCGAGAGATCCCCAAGTGGGTCAGACATTATAGGGACGGTGTCGGAAAGCACCATGGAGACGGTGTCAGGAGATACGGGAGATTCTGGAGGAACACCTCCCCCCACGAAAAAGAAATGCTAAGGAGCTCTCCGACCCCGAACAGGGTGATGAGAAAAAAAGAAAGGGTGGAATGGGAGAGCTCCCAGGGGGAGGAAGAACCTAGAACCTTCCCCTCCAACTCCCCCAATTAAGTCTCCTTTATAAGTCCAGTTTTAATCTCCTCTCCCTTCCAACCCCTTTACACCAGAGGGAGAGAGAGAAATTACCAGAAAAGTAACCCCCTTTTAACTGTTCAAATGCCCTTTCTTTTAGCACTGTTTTTACTCACCCCTTTTATGGCTTTTAAAATCACCACTATAAACGTGAGGAGCGTAAAAACAGCAATAAGAGCACACATTTTAGAAGATGATAGAGTAGTTAGTCAGTACAGGGAGCAGTTCAGCCAGTGGCAGACGCTACAGGACTTCTTTGACATAAGAGCACAGTGGTGGGAAATGGTGAAGGGAAGGACGAGGAACTTCTTTAGAGAGATAGGAAAGAAAAAAAGCTGAGAAAAAGATAGACGCATGGTGGGACTGCAAAAGCGACTGGAAAGGTATTTTAACCTATGCCAACAGGGCCTTGATTTTAACCATGAAATTAGGGTAGTAAGAAAGGAAATGGCACTTTTAGCAGAACAGAGAAGCAAGAGGGTTATTTTAAGAAGTAAGGAAAGGGAATTAGAAGAGGGGGAGAAGTGCACTAGGTACTTTTTAAAGAAAATTGTTAGTAAAGGTAGAACAATGATAGGGTTAAAAAATAAAGATGGGCTTTTAAAAACAGATACAAAAGGAATAAAGGAAGTGGTCGAGGATTTTTATGGGGTACTGTTTGGAGTAAAGGATGTGTGTGAGGAAAGAATGGGGGACCTTTTAACATACATTGACAAGACCTTACCCAACACAGACGACCTGACAAAAGACCTGACGAGGACAGAAATCGACCAAGGACTGAAACATTTTAAGAGGGGTAAATCACCGGGGGAGGATGGCTGACTGTTTTTACTGACTTTGAACATCTTGACAGACTACCTGACAGTTTTAGAGTGGGGATCGTGACTCTTTTATATAAGAAAAACGACAGGACGGACCTGAAGAACTGGAGACCGATAACCCTTTTAAACTTTGATTGTCAACTTTTTACCAAGGTTTTAACACTCAGAATGTCTTCTGTTTTAGGGGAGGTGATCCACCCGGACCAAACCTGTGCCGTTCCCGGAAGGAAGATCACAGACAGCCTGATACTGATCCGAGATGCCATCTGTTATGCGAGAGACAGAAACATGCGGCTTGTAGTCCTATTGTCAACTTTTTACCAAGGTTTTAACACTCAGAATGTCTTCTGTTTTAGGGGAGGTGATCCACCCGGACCAAACCTGTGCCGTTCCCGGAAGGAAGATCACAGACAGCCTGATACTGATCCGAGATGCCATCTGTTATGCGAGAGACAGAAACATGCGGCTTGTAGTCCTAAATTTAGATTTTGAAAAAGCGGGTCTCGCACCGGTACTGCAAAAATGGGTTTCCCAGACAGGTTCTTAGCACGGGTAGGACTGCTGTACGGGGACATTACCAGCAAAATCCTTGTAAATGAGCATCTGTCAAAAGCAGTGGGAGTACACTGCGTCGTCCGTCAGGGCTGTCTGTTATCTCCTCTTCTGTTCGTGGCCTGTATTGAACCACTGGCACAGGTCTTGAGAAGGGACCAACGGATCAGTGGGGTGGGTACCCGGGGAGTGGGGGGGATGACTGCCAAGTGTGTTTTTTACATGGACGACGTCAACATTTTATGTACCGACCTTTTATCCGTCGACAGCACCCTGGACAGGACTGACTGGTACAGACGAGCCTCTGGGGCGAGACTGAACAGAGACAAGACAGAGGCCCAATTTTTTGGACCGTGGGCAGACCCAGACTTGACCAGACTACCACTGACGGTTAAACCGACGGACATAAGGGTATTGGGGGTAAAGTTTGACCGGGAGGGGGGAGGGAGCGGAAATTAAAGTGGGATCCTGGGGACAGTAAGACAGAGACTGGATTTTTGGAGACTACGACAGCTGACTTTTGAGGGCAAGGTTTTAATCATTAAAGCTGTGATTTTACCTGTGCTTTTACTAATCAGTTCTGTTTTTATCCCCCTCGAAGGAGTATTTTAGCCCTGGAGTGGATGCTTTTTTACTTCCTGTGGGGAAGCAAGTGGGAGAGGCTGAGGAGGGAGGTGGTCAAGAGGCCCAGGTCCAAGGGGGGTAAAGGCTTGCCTGACCTCTACTTGTTCCTGGGCAGCCACTACACAGCGTTACATCTGACTCTTGCCACCTCCCCGGTCAACAACAAGACCCAGGCCCTCGCAAGGTTCTGGCTGGGATCTTACCTCAGGACTCTTGAGGCTGATCCCAGTCGACCTGCGAGCCCCAGTCTCTTTCCTGCTCCCCACTCACTATGCCCAGCTCCAGAAATGTTTAAGACATTTTAAACTGGAAAAGGAAGCAGTCACAGTTTTAACTAAACACCGCTCTCTTCTCTCTCTTGTGCAGGATCGGGAACCAGTGTGTCCAGTATGCGGGCTTTCTATAGGCGAGCCCACAACGGTTTGGCGTAACGTGGCCCATACTGCTCTCCTGAATTGGCATCAGGACCTGTCCTGGATGGTCGCCCACGAGATCCTCCCGGTCAGGGCCGTTATGCACTCACGGGGCATGGCGAAGACATCCGCGTGCCCCCAACCAGGCTGCGGCCAAGAAGAGTCGGTGAGGCACCTGCCCTGTGAGTGCAGAGCTGCCAGGGACCTGTGGAAGGAAGCATGCCCCCTGATCACCCCGTGTCTGCCAGCAGGGGAGGACCTAACACCTCAGCTCGTGCTCTATCGGGTGGGCCGAAGGCCTATTCCATCGAAGGCCTTCACCAAGTTCTGGCCCACCCTCACGTGCCTGAAGGAAGCACTGTGGTCCTCCCGTAACCTGCTGGTAGCGAAACAAGTAGACACCACCCCCCAGGCAGTGGCCATGGTAGCCCTCGGAAGCCCTGGGTGGTACGGAAGGAAGGGGGCCTCGACCCCAGGCGAAGGGTCCCCCACAACACCCTAGGTCCCGGCGGCCACGGCCTGACAGCGCTGCAGCTGTCAGGCCGTGCTCCATCTCCGGCCTCTTCAACGGTGGTTCAACTCCCACCGGTGGCACCCAAAGCGCCACCGTCATCACCAGCTGCGGGTGACTGCACAGTGCCTCAAGGCATTGTTGAGGTGGCGCTGTCGCTCCTTTCTCTCAGGTGGGTTGGAGATGCTGAGGATGTGCCGCCAGGAGCTGGTCAGCACAGACGCCTCCAAGAGCAGGTCAGCGGCTGTTGGCTACCCCCTTGGAGAGACAGGCACATCAATACACTAGAGCTGTACTGCTGGCCCTGGGGTCTTTCCTTCCACATCTGAAAGGAAGACATGTACTGGTGAGAACAGACAACACCACAGTGGTGGCTTACATCAACCATCAGGGTGGACTACGGTCCCACCGCCTCCATCTTATGGCACGGGAGCTCCTTCTCTGGGCTCAGGGCTGTCTAGCGTCTCTATGCACAGCGCACATACCTGACATCCTGAGTGTGGCAGCGGATATGCTCTCGAGGGAGGGTCCGCCACTTTGGGACTGGAGCCTACATCCCCAGGTGGTGCAGCACCTGTGGGAAGGTTCGGGAGTGCGCGGGTGGACCTGTTTTCTCCCTGGACAATGCACACTGCCCCCTGTGGTACTCCATGTCAGAGTCTTCAGGGCCTCTGGGCTTGGATGCTCTGGCTCAGCATGTAGAACCTCAGTAGGGCTGGAGCTTTATGCATTCCCCCCTTTTCCTCTGATCCAGGCTGTGCTGGACAAGACTAGGATGGCAGAGCATTGTCTGCTTCTGGTGGCCCCGTTCTGGCCCAGGCGACCTTGGTTCAGCCTTCTCATATCCCTGTTGTCTGGGACATCTTGTCAAGTTCCCCTGCGACCGAACTTGCTGTCTCAGGCCGGGGGAACTCTGTGGTATCCAAGACCACACTGTCTCAGTCGGTGGGCTTGGCCACTGAATGGCACCAATGATCCATGTTAGGACTACAGCAGGGTGACATGAACACCATGCAGAGCGCAAGGGCGCTGGCTACAACCGCGGCATACCAGTTGCGCTGGCGGTTGTTCTGCTCTTGGTGAACTGGTATTGAGATTGTGCCCGAGTCATGTGGAGGGCAGTATGTCCTCCAATAACTGCAGTCTCGCTTGGATGAGGGCTTGGCAGCCTCTACACTGAGTGGGTATTTGGCCGCTATATCTGCCTGCCATGTGGGGTGGATGGACAGGCCAGTGGGGCGCCATCCCTTGGTCTCCAGGTTTATGAAGGGGATTCGTCGCCTGCGTCCAGCTAGGAGCGGACGCGGTCAGTGAAAACAGACCAGCTCTTTGTCTGCTATGGTGAACAAGTCCTACGGGCTGGGCTATCAAAGCAGAGGCTCTCTCACTGGATCGTGGACACGATTATGACAGCATACCACCTGGCTGGCATAACAGTGCTGGGATCTGTGGTGCCACATTCATCACGAGGTGTGGCTGCATCCTGGGCTCTACTGAGTGGAGTGCCACTCGCTGAGATCTGTGCTGCGGCCAGCTGGGCTTCCTCTTGCACCTTTGCTAGGTACTTTTGGGTAAATGTGGCACCTCCCTCTGCGTTTGGTTCAGCTGTCCTGGCCGTCGCCTCCCCTTCCGGGGACTGTGCCGGGACCCCCTTCCACATTGACGGCCCCTGCGCCTCAGTCCCGCGCTGGGACTTCTTCGCAGGCTGGCCAGGTCCCTCTAGCACCAACTAATCTGGTACGTGTATACCAATATATTGGAGTGATCCAATATAGTGAAACATAACGAAGGTTACGTATGTAACCACGGTTATGTGAGCTATATGGATCACTCCAATCCTCTATGGTGCTAGAGGCGCCTCAAAACTGATGTAGAGAACGTGTCACGGCCATATATAGGGGCGGACCACCAGCCGTGACACAGGTGTACACGGGAGTAAATCTGTAAATACTCACCTCGGATGTATCCCTCCGCCACGGAGTGATACCAATATATTGGAGTGATCCATATAAATTCAGCAAAAAAAGAAACACCCCTTTTTCATGACCCTGTCTTTCAAAGATAATTTGTAAAAATCCAAAAGATATTCATTGTAAAGTGTTTAAACACTGTTTCCTATGCTTGTTCAATGACCCATAAACAATTAATGAACATGCACCTGTGAAACGGTCGTTAACACTAACAGCTTACAGACGGTAGGCAATTAAGGTCACACTTATGAAAACTTAGGACACTAGAGGCCTTTCTACTGACTCTGAAAAACACCAAAAGAAAGATGCCCAGGGTCCCTGCTCATCTGTGTGAACGTGCCTTAGGCATGCTGCAAGGAGGCATGAGGACTGCAGATGTGGCCAGGGCAATAAATTGCAATGTCCGTACTGTGAGACGCCTAAGACAGCGCTACAGGGAGACCGGATGGACAGCCGATCGTCCTCGCAGTGGCAGACCACGTGTAACAACACCTGCACAGGATCCGAACATCTGAACTGCAGGAAAGGTACGGGATGGCAACAACTGCCCGAGTTACACCAGGAACGCACAATCCCTTCATCAGTGCTCAGACTGTCCGCAATAGGCTGAGAGAGGCTACGCTGAGAGAGGCTACGCTGAGAGAGGCTGGGCTGAGAGAGGCTGGGCTGAGAGAGGCTGGAACGCACAATCCCTTCATCAGTGCTCAGACTGTCCGCAATAGGCTGAGAGAGGCTACGCTGAGAGAGGCTACGCTGAGAGAGGCTGGGCTGAGAGAGGCTGGGCTGAGAGAGGCTCTGAGAGGGTCCCTGCTCATCTGTGTGAACGTAACTTAGGCATGCTGCAAGGAGGCATGAGGACTGCAGATGTGGCCAGGGCAATAAATTGCAATGTCCGTACTGTGAGACGCCTAAGACAGCGCTACAGGGAGACCGGATGGACAGCCGATCGTCCTCGCAGTGGCAGACCACGTGTAACAACACCTGCACAGGATCCGAACATCTGAACTGCAGGAAAGGTACAGGATGGCAACAACTGCCCGAGTTACACCAGGAACGCACAATCCCTTCATCAGTGCTCAGACTGTCCGCAATAGGCTGAGAGAGGCTACGCTGAGAGAGGCTGGGCTGAGAGAGGCTGGGCTGAGAGAGGCTGGAACGCACAATCCCTTCATCAGTGCTCAGACTGTCCGCAATAGGCTGAGAGAGGCTACGCTGAGAGAGGCTACGCTGAGAGAGGCTGGGCTGAGAGAGGCTCTGAGAGGGTCCCTGCTCATCTGTGTGAACGTAACTTAGGCATGCTGCAAGGAGGCATGAGGACTGCAGATGTGGCCAGGGCAATAAATTGCAATGTCCGTACTGTGAGACGCCTAAGACAGCGCTACAGGGAGACCGGATGGACAGCCGATCGTCCTCGCAGTGGCAGACCACGTGTAACAACACCTGCACAGGATCCGAACATCTGAACATCACACCTGCGGGAAAGGTACAGGATGGCAACAACTGCCCGAGTTACACCAGGAACGCACAATCCCTTCATCAGTGCTCAGACTGTCCGCAATAGGCTGAGAGAGGCTACGCTGAGAGAGGCTACGCTGAGAGAGGCTGGGCTGAGAGAGGCTGGGCTGAGAGAGGCTGGGCTGAGAGAGGCTGGGCTGAGGGCATGTAGGCCTTTTGTAAGGCAGGTCCTCGCCAAACATCACCGGCAACAACGTTGCCTATGGGCACAAACCCACCATCGCTGGACCAGACAGGACTGTCAAAAAAGTGCTCTTCACTGACGAGTCACGGCTTTGTCTCACCAGGGGTGATGGTCTTATTTGCGTTCATCATCGAAGGAATGAGCGTTACACCGAGGCCTGTACTCTGCAGCGGGATCGAATTGGAGGTGGAGGGTCCGTCATGGTCTGGGGCGTGTGTCACAGCATCATCTGACTGAGCTTTTTGTCATTGCCTGCAATCTCAACGCAGTTCATTACAGGGGAGACATCCTCCTCGCTCATGTGGTACCCTTCCTGCAAGCTCATCCTGACATGACCCTCCAGCATGACAATGCCACCAGCCATACTGCTCGTTCTGTGCGTGATTTCCTGCAAGATAGAAATGTCAGTGTTCTGCCATGGCCAGCGAAGAGCCCGGATCTCAATCCCATTGAGCATGTCTGGGACCTGTTGGATCGGAGGGTGAGGGCTAGGGCCATACCCCCCAGAAATGTCTGGGAACTTGCAAGTGCCTTGGTGGAAGAGTGGGGTAACATCTCACAGCAAGAACTGGCAAATCTGGTGCAGTCCATGAGGAGATGCACTGCAGTACTTAATGCAGGTGGTGGCCACACCAGATACTGACTGTTACTTTTGATTTTGCCCCCCCACCCTTTGTTCAGGGACACATTACTCCATTTCTGTTAGTCACATGTCTGTGGAACTTTTTTCAGTTTATGTCTGTTATGTTCATACAAATATTTACACATGTTAAGTTTTGCTGAAAATAAATGCAGTTGATAGTGAGAGAACGTTTCTTTTTTTGCTGAGTTTAGCTCACATAACTGTGGTTTCATATGTAACCTTCGTTAGCTAGCGCCGTTGGCATTAGCTAGCTAGCAGCGCCAGCATGTTAGCTATGAAAGTATCTATCCAGCAACAATGTCAAGGTCAAAAATGAAAAACTATGTTGAGACATGCTGACATCGTAAGAAGTCAAATCGGACTGAAACAATTAAGACTGAACGTACATTTCTGTGACTAACTAGCTAACTTTAGCTAACATTTAGCTAACAACTAGCTAACATTTCTGTGACTCACCTATTCCTGTTTACAGAATGTGCATCCCTCCCCCTCCCATGTCCTGCATGGAGAAGCGCCACTGAGTCAACTTGTGGCCAAAATGTTATATTACATCCGGGTTGGTTTACAAACCTCGTTGACAATGCATGGGAAACTGTTTAGGGTCATTTAGCTAAAGACCGCCCACTTCACCTAGTTCCATTCTAAAGCAATTGTTTTTGTTTCAGTTTCACAACTTCCGGCAACACTAGCAAATTACCTCAGAGTGGCGACTTAACACAAAAACAAAACATGGCTTACGTTTGGGAACACACATATGGATCTTCGGAGGTCGGATGGTATCACCGTATCCCATCCGTCCATGATTAATACTTACTTGACATGATAAAATTGCGTGAAGTTACGTATGGGGACATTTTTTATTACTTCGTGTTCTCCTTGGGAGTGGATGGTTCCACTATGAAAAATTAGAAGAGTACAGAGGCATATCAGTAGGCTGGACACAACATTTTTAAAAATGCTTTTTTCTGATAACTAGTTCACTGCATCCACCCCACCGTGGAGCCCAGTTTCATAATATTACTATCTGTCCCAACTGCTTGCCGTAGTTGAAAAAACAGCACTTATTTTCGGGCATTTTTCACCCTGCCAGCTCCTGTTAGTTCTATTGAGCACCGTGGCACCAACTCGCCTTCCGAAGATTATATTCCCAACCTATTGTTCTACGTCACAATGCCTGCTTTGCAATTGTTGGCAAAGAGACATGCCCACGTTAAAATCATACACGGAACCCAAACCGGTGGCGCGTGCGCCATCGTGCATAAATGCATTTTGTCCCCCCAAACCAAAAGCGATCACGACATGCAGGTTAAAATATCAAAACAAACTCTGAACCAATTATATTATTTTGGGGACAGGTCAAAAAGCATTAAACATTTATGGCAATTTTGCTAGCTTGCACTTGCTAGCTAGTTTGTCCTATTTAGCTAGCTTGCTTTTGCTAACTAATTTGTCCTGGGATATAAACATTGAGTTCTTATTTTACCTGAAATGCACAAGGTCCTCTACTCTGCCAATTAATCCACACATAAAACAGTCAACCGAATCGTTTCTAGTCATCTCTCCTCCTTCCAGGCTTTTTCTTCTCTTGACTTTATATTGCAATTGGCAACTTTCATAAATTAGGTGCATTACTGCCACTGACCTCGTTCGTCTTTCAGTCACCCACGTGGGTATAACCAATGAGGAGATGGCACGTGGGTACCTGCTTCTATAAACCAATGAGGAGATGGGAGAGGTAGGACTTGCAGCGCGATCTGGGTTAGAAATAGAACTGACTTCTATTTTAGCCATTGGCAACGCAGACGCTCATTGGCGCGCACAAGCAGTGTGGGTGCAATTTTTTTATTTTTTTATTTCACCTTTATTTAACCAGGTAGGCTAGTTGAGAACAAGTTCTCATTTGCAACTGCGACCTGGCCAAGATAAAGCATAGCAGTGTGAACAGACAACACAGAGTTACACATGGAGTAAACAATTAACAAGTCAATAACACAGTAGAAAAAAGAGAGTCTATATACATTGTGTGCAAAAGGCATGAGGAGGTAGGCGAATAATTACAGTTTTACAGATTAACACTGGAGTGATAAATGGTCAGATGGTCATGTACAGGTAGAGATATTGGTGTGCAAAAGAGCAGAAAAGTAAATAAATAAAAACAGTATGGGGATGAGGTAGGTAAAATTGGGTGGGCCATTTACCGATAGACTATGTACAGCTACAGTGATCGGTTAGCTGCTCAGATAGCAGATGTTTGAAGTTGGTGAGGGAGATAAAAGTCTCCAACTTCAGCGATTTTTGCAATTCGTTCCAGTCACAGGCAGCAGAGAACTGGAACGAAAGGCGGCCAAATGAGGTGTTGGCTTTAGGGATGATCAGTGAGATACACCTGCTGGAGCGCATGCTACGGGTGGGTGTTGCCATCGTGACCAGTGAACTGAGATAAGGCGGAGCTTTACCTAGTATGGACTTGTAGATGACCTGGAGCCAGTGGGTCTGG
This sequence comes from Oncorhynchus nerka, assembly GCF_034236695.1. NCBI lineage: Eukaryota > Metazoa > Chordata > Actinopteri > Salmoniformes > Salmonidae > Oncorhynchus > Oncorhynchus nerka. The sequence goes on from NC_088418.1 coordinate 31,518,813, forward strand.
CGACGAATATGTAGCGAGGGCCGGCCGACTAGAGCGCATACAGGTCGCAGTGGTATAAGGTGCTTTAGTGACAAAACGGATGGCACTGTGATAAACTGCATCCAGTTTGCTGAGTAGAGTGTTGGAAGCTATTTTGTAGATGACATCGCCGAAGTCGAGGATCGGTAGGATAGTCAGTTTTACTAGGGTAAGTTTGGCGGCGTGAGTGAAGGAGGCTTTGTTGCGGAATAGAAAGCCGACTCTAGATTTGATTTTCGATTGGAGATGTTTGATATGAGTCTGGAAGGAGAGTTTACAGTCTAGCCAGACACCTAGGTACTTATAGATGTCCACATATTCAAGGTCGGAACCATCCAGGGTGGTGATGCTAGTCGGGCGTGCGGGTGCAGGCAGCGAACGGTTGAAAAGCATGCATTTGGTTTTACTAGCGTTTAAGAGCAGTTGGAGGCCACGGAAGAGTGTTGTATGGCATTGAAGCTCGTTTGGAGGTTAGATAGCACAGTGTCCAAGGACGGGCTTGAAGTATACAGAATGGTGTCGTCTGCGTAGAGGTGGATCAGGGAATCGCCCGCAGCAAGAGCAACATCATTGATATATACAGAGAAAAGAGTCGGCCCGAGAATTGAACCCTGTGGCACCCCCATAGAGACTGCCAGAGGACCGGACAGCATGCCCTCCGATTTGACACACTGAACTCTGTCTGCAAAGTAGTTGGTGAACCAGGCAAGGCAGTCATCAGAAAAACCGAGGCTACTGAGTCTGCCGATAAGAATATGGTGATTGACAGAGTCGAAAGCCTTGGCAAGGTCAATGAAGACGGCTGCACAATACTGTCTTTTATCGATGGCGGTTATGATATCGTTTAGTACCTTGAGCGTGGCTGAGGTGCACCCGTGACCGGCTCGGAAACCAGATTGCACCTTGGAGAAGGTACGGTGGGATTCGAGATGGTCAGTGACCTGTTTGTTGACTTGGCTTTCGAAGACCTTAGATAGGCAGGGCAGGATGGATATAGGTCTGTAACAGTTTGGGTCCAGGGTGTCTCCCCCTTTGAAGAGGGGGATGACTGCGGCAGCTTTCCAATCCTTGGGGATCTCAGACGATATGAAAGAGAGGATTGAATAACATGTATGTCTAAATATATTTTGCGGTGTAGTCAGCCTGTTAGGCTTACCTCGAGTAATTAATTAGGTTACAGCTATTTGGTGAGTGCACTCACTGTTCACCTGGGTACACAATTGTGATCCACAGTATTAACGATGGCTGGCGCATAGCGTTAAACATTTTCTGGTCATGGTTAACTATATTTTCTTTCAGAAAAAGGTGTAAACCTAAACAAAACGCATGTCCCTGTCCTCTTTTTCAAGATGTGGCAGATTTTTTTTTTTAAACAGCCAGAAGACATTTTTAAATTAAGAAATAACCAATTTTTTGGACAATTTGTTGTTTCTAAATGGCTGCTGGGTAATTTGATATGCGCCAATTGGTTTGTTAGTAGGCATTGGGTGGAGCGAACGCTGCGCAGGTTCACAGAGTTGCAAACCAAATGGATAGGTCTAGCTCATTGATTTGTAGATCTGACGCAGTTGCCATCTCCGATTATGAGCCTAGCATGTGTCACGGATGAGTTACGTAGTAACCACAGAAGGCCACAGGGAGGCGCAAGAGCTATAAACCCATACTGGTTTTTGCCTTAAACCCTAACCCTAGTTATAACCTATTTTAGCCTTAACCCTAATTCTTGGGTAGGGTAGCCTAGAACACTTTAAACTATTTTTGTAATAATATTATGTTAGTAAATACCATTAAAGTACTAAAAATGGTTTTTGCCTTAGCAGCGCCTCTTCAACCTCAGGAGGCTGAAGAAATTCGGCTTGTCACCAAAAGCACTCACAAACTTCTACAGATGCACAATCGAGAGCATCCTGGCGGGCTGTATCACCGCCTGGTACGGCAACTGCTCCGCCCTCAACCGTAAGGCTCTCCAGAGGGTAGTGAGGTCTGCACAACGCATCACCGGGGGCAAACTACCTGCCCTCCAGGACACCTACACCACCCGATGTTACAGGAAGGCCATAAAGATCATCAAGGACATCAACCACCCGAGCCACTGCCTGTTCACCCCGCTATTATCCAGAAGGCGGGGTCAGTACAGGTGCATCAAAGCTGGGACCGAGAGACTGAAAAACAGCTTCTATCTCAAGGCCATCAGACTGTTAAACAGCCACCACTAACATTGAGTGGCTGCTGCCAACACACTGACACTGACTCAACTCCAGCCACTTTAATAATGGGAATTGATGGGAAATGATGTAAATATATCACTAGCCACTTTAAACAATGCTACCTTATATAATGTTACTTACCCTACATTATTCATCTCATATGCATACGTATATACTGTACTGTACTGCATCCTTATGTAATACATGTATCACTAGCCACTTTAACTATGCCACTTTGTTTACATACTCATCTCATATGTATATACTGTACTCGATACCATCTACTGTATCTTGCCTATGCTGCCCTGTACCATCACTCATTCATATATCCTTATGTACATATTCTTTATCCCCTTACACTGTGTATAAGACAGTAGTTTTGGAATTGTTAGTTAGATTACTTGTTGGTTATTACTGCATTGTCGGAACTAGAAGCACAAGCATTTCGCTACACTCGCATTAACATCTGCTAACCATGTGTATGTGACAAATAAAATTGGATTTGATTTGATTAGTTATAACCTATTTTAGCCTTAACCCTAATTCTTGGGTAGGGTAGCCTAGAACAATTTAAACTATTTTTGTAATAATATTATGTTACTAAATACCATTATAGTACTAAATAAATAGCATTTAGACTTTTTTAAAATCAAATCCTATGCAAGCATTTAGCCATTTTTGTTATAGTTATTTTATAATATATATTATTGCAAGGCAGAACACTTGATAAACAAGCCACATTTTATTTTTCAAATGTGGTTTGAACTGGGTGTGACCTAGTAACCTATGTGTGAAATTACAGCAATTGGCTGGGATAGTTGGGGCAGGTTTGAGACTGATCTCAGGAATTAATAAGAAAAATACACTTTCTCAGCTGCGTCACCAATGTCTGTAAATTAATAACTTAAATGTTAAATATTTCCAATAGATGGCAGCATAAGACCACGAAGCATCAGTTATAGGCATTGATTGACATAATATAGCATGTAACCAAAGACTATGTCCCATGATTTTCTAAAATGGTCACTCTCATTACTTTACAGGTAGCTATTTGTCTAATATTAGGCCTGTGTTGCTTTTGGGAGAGCAAAAAAATTATACTATAGCAGGTATTGAAACCCGGCCAAATAATCACTAGGCAGGTGCACTAACCTCAACCCTAGTAGATATACATATATAAAAAAAGCATCTTCAAATAGAAAAGAGTGCTCTGTTATGGGTGTCTCGTCATTTAACATTCAAACATGCTCCTCCGAGTGGCCGCCTCTGAATGTGTGACCAGAAGGAAATTGGCAGACCTGCAACCCTTGGACTGTTTATTGGTTTTGCCACCTGGAGCTGAAAAATAGAGAGATCGGGAGGGAGGGGTGGAAGAGTGCAGTTTAAAGGTTTATCATTAATAACTGACATAATTCTGTAATGAATACATATTAGAATAATAATACATAGTGACAAATAGTTACTGTATGGTTTAGTGTTTTATTTACTCAAGTAGTGCCCCAAGGAGTGATCGAATCATGTCTCAAAAGCAGCAGAAAAGGTCAAATAAGGTCACCAAAATGTCCGTTACGGGTATACACGACTGGATCGTACACAGTAGGCAGCTGATTGTTCGCGGACCTCCAAAATACCATAGAAGAAGAAACGGATGTAAGCTAAGCGGTTTGAGCTTCCTTGGCAACGTGAGGCTTTTTATAGCTACATTTTGTTAGCATGTCTTCAATAGTGTTGGATTTTCGTGCATAGATCACATGTGAGTAGTTTGTCTCGTTTCCTAGTTTATGCTAGCTATTGTTTTGCGGTGCTAGCAAACGTGATGCAGAAGTAGCTTTGCAACCTATTCAAGCCAAATCGCGTTGCTAGCTAACGTTAGCTATGTTTTTATCTAGCTAACGTTAGCCGGTAGAGTTCGCACCTGTTAGACAAAAATGTCCACATACCATTTGTATCGCGCAGTGCAGCTAGTTATTGTACTTTCTGCATGTGTGACCCATGCGGCCACAGATGGAGGAGTCAACACAGAGTCTTCAATAACAACGAACAGTCCAAAAACCTATGAGCCTTTCAGTACCACTGACCCGATGTATACCGTTTCAACTGTTGCATTGGATACTTTTGCAACTGCTTCTGCTGAAACTGTCACTCAAGATGGTGTTTCCACGGTAACCACGGACCTGGCTCCATCATCTGAAGCCACCACCGAGCCAGTCATTGAAACTGTCCCACCTCCTGTTGAAACTACTGCCAAATCAAGTCTGATTCCAAAAGGTAGGTTGTCTATTGTCATTGAAAAAATACATTAGTGCACTACAATTAGTTTTGAGATTAACCTTTGCTGTCTTGTAGTGTGTTTATGTGATTTGACCCCAGACTTCTGTGATATTGGCTGCTGCTGCGACATTGTGGACTGCGACATCCCTGACTTGAGCTCTGTCTTCAATGGCTGTTTAGATGAAGTCATGTAAGTTTATACGCCTGTGCATTTGCCTTGGGGTCATGACTGTCCAGGTTTGATCCTCGCAAGGGACCGCCAAGTTCACCGCCACTGTTCGCTAAATTGTTGTCAATGTGCAGTGCATTTGGAAAGAATTCAGACCCCTTCACCTTTTCCACTTTTTGTTACGTTACAGCCTTATTCTAAAATGCATTAAATTGTTTCCCCCCCCTAACCAATCTACACACAATACCCATAATGACAAAGAAAAAACTGGTTTTTAGAAATGTTAATTTTTGAAAAATAAAAACGTAGATACCTCATTTCCATAAGTATTCTGACCCTTTACTCAGTACTTTGTTGAAGCACCTTTGGCAGCGATTACAGCCTTGAGTCTTCTTGGATATGACAACAAGCTTGACACACCTGTATTTGGGGAGTTTCTCCCATTCTTCTCTGCAGATCCTCTCAAGCTCAGTTAGGTTGGATGTGGAGTGTCGCTGCACAACTATTTTCAGGCCTTTCCAGAGATGTTAGATCAGGTTCAAGTCCAGGCTCTGGCTGGGCCACTCAAGGACATCCAGAGAATTGTCCCAAAGCCACTCCTGTGTTGTCTTGGCTGTGCTCTTAGGGTTGTTGTTCTGTTGGAAGGTGAACCTTTGCCCATTCTGAGGTCCTGAGTGCTCTGCAGCAGGTTTTCTTCAAAGATCTCTACTTTGCTCCGTTCATCTTTGCCTCGATCCTGACTAGTCTCCCAGTCCCTGCCGCTGAAAAACGTCCCCACAGCATTGGTCAGACCCTTAAGGAAAACATTAATGGCTCTCCATCCATCGGCCACATCTTGCTCTTCATCACCCACAGCTCTATAAACCTTTTCTTCAAGTACACCATGTTCATGGTTGTTCAAAACAAAGGCAAACAACTGTAACCCATCATAAGGATGTAGATTGTGGAGTTCCTTATATCGCTTTAAATGGTCCCACGTCTTTATACCCACGCTTCGTGGATGCTTCAAAGTCTTTGACCATTCATCCAACTGTTTTGGAGATGCTGATTTGTGTGATTACTGTCACTGGAGGTTTGTCTTTACTCCCTAAGACCTCGTTCGTCACCGCTGTCAAAATCTGTTGACTCGAAGCCAGGAAGTGCTGACCAGATGCTTTAAACCTGATTTGCCTTGCGCAGCTCAGCATGGGGGTAGATTGAGGGAATAGAGAGCCCACAGGTAGGGGCCAAGTCTGCCCTTTCCACCCTTGCCTCCTGTAATTGTTGAATTTTGGCTTTTAATGTCTCTGTTCACCAAGAGCCCTCAATTTCTCTCTCTCTGCAATGTCCTATCATGAGAATCACAAAGGAATTTATCATGTTTTCTTACTTTGGCTAATACAGTTAAAGACCATTGTGTCTTTGTCAATAAGTTAGACATTCTATTTCTCCAAGCTTTTTGTAAATCAGAAAGATTCCATCTTTGTCAACGATGACATATTTCTTGCCTAAACTCTGAAATGGTTTTTCATATCACTAGCCAGTGAATTTTATACTTTCCATGTTCACATCCAGAACAGCTGTCCTGCCCTTTTCCAGAGTGGTTCTCTCAGTTAAAAAAAATTGCATTACATTAACTTCAAAAGTATTTATAGTTTTACAACCACTTGAGGACTCTAACCTCCTATCTTATAGAACACATTGTTTCTACAGGGCCTGGATACCCCTAAAATGTGAGTTCACTTCAAAAGCTTGTACAAAGCTTACATTACCTTAAATTGCTACTCAACTAGAAACTCACTTCTATGGAACAAGGTTTCACACCCTAAATCAATTGTGGCTTATTTTAACTGCTAGGGCTTTAACAGAGGATTTGAACCCCTATACATCACATATATGTATCACTCAATGCATGCACTTATTTTAACCTGATTTGGTTCTTTTAGATATAGGTCTAGACTCACCCAGCAATATCTTAGCAGTCAGGAGATTAAGAGCTGACTCCACCGAAGAGGGCTGCGCGCAACCCACTTATCTTTCTCCTGGATCAACACACAGTTGATCTGTTTTTTTCTTGTTGGTCAAGACCAATTAATCCGGGTCACGGCACCATGTGTTAGCTGTTGATGTCATTCTTCAATAACACAGAGCCCAAAGCAAATCAGGGGGAGCAAAATCTATTTATTCAAAGAGAACAAATCAGTTATGCTGGAAAGTAGATGTTTATTCTTCCCTGTCCTCAATGGTTTCTCCACTGAAAAAAAAGAGACAGGATGTAGTTATACCCAAGCCTAGCCTGTGGTTGACCAATTAGAATTCATTGCAGTAAAATTGGGGCAATGGCCAAATACCAAGTATTCTGTTTGAGGCTCAATGTATAGACAATTCGGACCAATGAACTTGCAACATGTAGCTATGAGTCAGACTGAAATTCCTCCCGTGTCCCTGACCCATTAATATTCAGTTCCCCATTACAAAGAAACAACTATTTCTATTGATCATTAATTCCCTATTACAGAAGAGCAACTATTTCCATCGATGGTTAATTCCCTCTTGACCTTTAGTCCTCTGTGTTGTGTATTTATTGGTAAATATTCTTACAATAGCTAAGGGTCTGAATACTTAAGGTATTTCTGTTTATTTTTAATTTTTAATACATTTACAAAAAAATCTAAACCTGTTTTCACTTTGTCATTATGGGGTATTGTGTGTAGAGAAATGTTTTAATTTAATCAATTTTAGAATAAGACTAACGTAACAAAATGTTGAAAAAGTAAAGGAGTCTGAATACTTTCCGAATGCACTGTAAAGTGATTTATTTAGTTATGTATTGCTAAAGCACATCAAGGAACATTGATTTGACCAATTGAATTGTTTGTTTTACAGATATGGTGAATGCATTGAGAGCTGGTTGATATTCAGAGTCAATGTGGATCCTTCATGCGTCACTGTCACAAACAAATTGGTCTGCATTCGACCAGAAGAGGGTAAAAACACACACACACACACACACACACACACACACACACAAAAGAAAAAAAAATCCTGATGGTGATCCATCCATTCCTTGTCTAAAGATAATACTACAGTTTCCCAGATCCTTCCAGCTCTTGCTAATACACCATTGGACTCCTCCTACCACTTCTCTTGGAAGGGATCCGCAACTTATAGTACCCACACCAAAGATTTCTACAGGGTATGTTGAGATGTGGTGTCTGTATAATAATCTTAACCAGCGATTTTAATCATTCAGACAGGCCTAGTCATTTTTCTCTCTGATCGGTCTTGTTATTTTGTCGCAGGTTGATGACACAATCATGTCCCATTTCAACAGCTCCTCCATTCGTGGGGTCCTTCGACAGCCTTCACCAGGGGCCGCCACGTCTTCCTGTGTCGACCGTAACCCTGCCAGTAAGATGGCACCTGTTCAGTAGCCAAATGTTGTTGAACCTTGCAGATAGACATGCCATGAATAGAGTTGACATGATTCCTTCAACAGTCAGACATTTTTGTTCTAAATAGCATATTTCTATCTGACTGTTGGCCAAAGTTTTGTCCTTCAGAACCGTGTCCCTATACTCTGAATAAAGTATAAATCTTACGCACTGCTGCAGTTGGCTGAAGTGCTGGGTGGTGCTAATAGTCTTGGGAGACTGGGGTCTTGTTCATTTGGCACCAAATGGAAGAAAACTGACTGAAACAGGGATGGTCTACCGGGACCTGTCCAATAAGAGTTGCTCATGTTTGTTTTGACCAGCACTCAAGTAATACTTTTTGTATTACGACGTTTTTGGTTTGTTCTATATTTCTATTTCTGGTCTCCCCTTGTAGGGTTCCTGAGGTCTATTTCTCTCTCTTGCACCCGCACACTGACTCCCCTATCCTGTGCCACAGACCCCAGTCTCAATGCACAGTCCTACTTCCATGACATCAGCCTGCTCAAGGTTAGTGTGTGTGTGCATGTGTGTGCTAAAGTTTTGGATGCATGCGTACAGTATCTCTATAATATAAATATCTTGGGCCTATTGCAACCACCGTTGGCTTCCGTATTAACACAGGATAATCTCTTGTTAAGTGATCAATACACAATACAATCACCCACAGAACTGATTTCAATTGCAACCATTATTGGCCACTTGATTACCACTCCCTAAAGCTGATGTCAGTGTTAAACTTTTAGTTCAAAATCTTTGAAGACATTTTCACCCTCTGGTGGGTATTATTGAACCTGCTTATTGAGCAGACCAAGGGTCGTTCCACCTCAAAGCACAAGAAAGACTATTTCGACACCAATCATCTCAGATTGTTCTGAAATCGTTTCTGTGGTTAGTAACAGATACAATTATCATTCCTGAAACATTATTTTGTTGAAATAGCTTCCGTCCCTCTCCTCGCCCCTACCTGGGCTCGAACCAGGAACACATCAACAACAGCCACCCTCGAAACAGCGTTACCCATCGCTCCACAAAAGCCGCGGCCCTTGCAGAGCAAGGGGAACAACCACTCCAAGTCTTAGTGCGAGTGACGTTTGAAACGCTATTAGCGTGCACCCCGCTAACTAGCTAGCCATTTCACATCGGTTACACCAGCCTAATCTTGGGAATTGATAGGCTTGAAGTCATAAACAGCGCAATGCTTGACGCACAACGAAGAGCTGCTGGCAAAACACACGAAAGTGCTGTTTGAATGAATGCTTACAATCCTGCTGCTGCCTACCACCGCTCAGTCAGACTGCTCTATCAAATCATAGACTTAGTTATAACATAATAACACAGTAATACGAGCCGTAGGTCATTAATATGGTCGAATCCGGAAACTATCATCTCGAAAACAAGACGTTTATTCTTTCAGTGAAATATGGAACCGTTCCTTATTTTATCTAACGGGTGACATCCATAAGTCTAAATATTCCTGTACATTGCACAACCTTCAATGTTATGTCATAATTACGTAACATTCTGGCAAATTAGGCGGCCCAAATTGTTGCATATACACTGACTCTGTGTGCAATGAACGCAAGAGAAGTGACACAATTTCACCTGATTAATATTGCCTGCTAACCTGGATTTATTTTAGCTAAAAATGCAGGTTTAAAAATATATACTTCTGTGTATTGATTTTAAGAAAGGCATTGATGTTCATGGTTAGGTACACATTGGAGCAACGATACGCACCGCATCGATTATATGCAACGCAGGACACGCTAGATAAATTAGTATTATCATCAACCATGTGTAGTTAACTAGTGATTATGATTGATTGTTTTTTATAAGATAAGTTTAATGCTAGCTAGCAACTTACTTTGCCTGTTACGCGAATGCAGTAAGCCAGTCTCCTCGTGGAGAGCAATGAGAGGCAGGTGGTTAGAGCGTTGGACTAGTTAACTGTAAGGTTGCAAGGATGAATCCCCCGAGCTGACAAGGTGAAAATCTGTCGTTCTGCCCCTGAACGAGGCAGTTAACCCACCGTTCCTAGGCCGTCATTTTCAGGGAAGTTAGGAACCAATATACACAGGCAGTTAGGAAAGCGAATGCTAGCTTTTTCAAACAGAAATTTGCATCCTGTAGCACAAACTCCAAAAAGTTCTGGGACACTAAAGTCCATGGAGAATAAGAGCACCTCCTATCAGCTGCCCACTGCACTGAGGCTAGGAAACACTGTCACTACCGATAAATCCACGATAATTCAGAATTTCAATAAGCATTTTTCTACGGCTGGCCATGCTTTCCACCTGGCTACCCCTACCCCGATCAACAGCCCTGCTAACCGCACAGCAACTTGACCAAGCCTCCCCCTTTTCTCCTTCACCCAAATCCAGATAGCTGATTTTCTGAGAGCTGCAAAATCTGGACCCCTACAAATCAGCTGGGCTAGACAATCTGATCCCTCTCTTTCTAAAATTATCCACCGCAATTGTTGCAACCTCTAATACTAGCCTGTTCATCCTCCCTTTCTTTCATATCGTCTGAGATCTCCAAAGATTGGAAAGCTGCTGCGGTCATCCCCCTCTTCAAAGGGGGAGACACTCTAGACCCAAACTGTTAGACATATTTCTATCTTACCCTGCCTTTCTAAGGTCTTCGAAAGCCAAGTTAACAAACAGATCACTGACCATTTCGAATCCCACCGTACCTTCTCCGCTATGCAATCTGGTTTTCGAGCTGGTCATGGGTGCACCTCAGCCATGCTCAAGGTCCTAAACTATATCATAAAGGGAGGATTGATAAAAGAGAATACTGTGCAGCGTATTCATCGACCTGGCCAAGGCTTTTGACTCTGTAAATCACCACATTCTTATCGGCAGACTCAACAGCCTTGATTTCTCAAATGACTGCCTCGTCTGGTTCACCAACAACTTCTCAGACAGAGTTCAGTGTGTTAAATCGGAGGGCCTGTTGTCTGGACCTCTAGCAGTCTGTGGGTGCCACAGGGTTAAATTCTCGGGCCGACTCGTTTCTCTGTATACGTCAATGATGTCGCTCTTGCTGCTGGTGATTCTCTGATCCACCTCTACGCAGACAACACCATTCTGTATACTTCTGGCTCTTCTTTGGACACTGTACTAACTAACCTCCAGACGAGCTTCGATGCCATACAACTCTCCTTCCTTAGCATCCAACTGCTCTTAAATGCAAGTAAAACTAAATGCATGCTCTTCAACCGATCGCTGCCCATCCAGCATCACTACTCTGGACGGTTCTGACTTAGATTATGTGGACAAATACAAATACCGAGGTGTCTGGTTAGACTGTAAACTCTACTTCCAGACTCATATGAAGCATCTCCAATCCAAAATGAAGTCTAGGATTGACTTCCTATTTCGCAACAAAGCATCCTTCACTCATGCTACCAAACATACCCTCATAAAACTGACCATCCTACCGATCCTCGACTTCAGCGATGTCATTTACAAAATAGCCTGCAACACTCTACTCAGTAAATTGGATGCAGTCTATCACAGTGCCATCTGTGTTGTCACCAAAGCCCCGTATACTACCCACCACTGCGACCTGTATGCTCTCGTTGGCTGGCCCTTGCTTCATATATTCGTCACCAGTCTTTGCTAGGTAAAGCCCCGCCTTATCTCAGCTCACTGGTCACCATAGCAGTACCCACCTGTAGCACGCACTCCAGCAGGTATATTTCATTGGTCACCCCCGAAGCCTATTCCTCCTTTGGCCGCCTTTCCTTACAGTTCTCTGCTGCCAATGACTGGAGACTCATATCTCCCTCAATAACTTTAAGCATCAGCTGTCAGAGCAGCTCACAGATCATTGCACCTGTACATAGCCCATCCAACTACCTCATACCCATATTTTTTGGCTCCTTTGCACCCCAGTATCTCTACTTGCACATTCATCTTCTGCACATTTATCATTCCAGTGTTTAATTGCTAAATAGTAATTACTTCGCCACTATGGCCTATTTATTGCCTTACCTCATTTGCACACACTCTATATATATATTTTTTTCTATTGTGTTATTGACTGTACGTTTGTTTATTCCATGTGTAACTCTGTGTTGTTGTTTGTGTCACTCACGAGACTCCCAGTTACACAACAAATGTTCCTTTTGTTCCATAAAGATTATTTTTATATCCAAAATACCGTTTGTTTGTTGCGTTATGTTCAGAAATCCACAGGAAAGAGCGGTCACGACAACGCAGACGAAAATTCCAAGTAGTTTCCATAATGTCCACAGAAACATGTCAAACGTTTTTTTATAATCAAATCCTCAGGTTTTTAAAATATATAATCGATAATATATCAACTGCAAATGTCTTTCACAGTAGGAGAGGGAAAAGCAATACCTATCCAAACTCTGTTGCGTGGGCAAAACTCAAGTGACCACTTGACGCGATGTTATCGTTCTGGCTCATTTTTCAAAATAAAAGCCTGAAACTATGTCTGAAGACTTGACACCTTGAGGAAGCGATAGGAAAAGGAATCTGGTTCATATCCCTTTAAATCCAGCAAAGGGAGGCTATTTCCTCAGGGTTTCGCCTGCAATATCAGTTCTGTTATACTCAGACAATATTTTGACAGTTTTGGAAAGTTTTCTATCCAATACTAATAATAATATGCATATATTAGCAACTGAGACTGAGGAGCTGGCCGTTTACAATGGGCACCTTTTCATCCAAGCTACTCAATACTGCCCCTGCAGCCATATGAAGTTAAGGAGAGGTATATCAATATTTCCATGTCTAAATCGACATTTATAATGAGTATTTCTGTAAAATGATGTGGCTCTCTGCAATATCACCGGATGTTTCATCAAGATCATCAAAGGTTAGTGATTCATTTTCTCTTTATGCTTTTTGTGACTTCTCTCTTTGGCTGAAAAAATGGCTGAATTTGTGGTGACCTAACATAATCGTTTGTGGTGCTTTCGCTGTAAAGCCTATTTGAAATCAGACACTGTGGCGGGATTAACAACAAGATTACCTTTAAAAACGGTATAAGATACATGTATGTTTGAGGAATTTTAATTATGAGATTTCTGTTTTGAATTTGGCGCCCTGCACTTTCACTGGCTGTTGTCATATCGATCCCGTTAACGGGATTGCAGCCCTAAGAAGTTTTAATATCTGAATCCTATAAATTAAAATGACCAATTTGGGTGCAATCAATAAGCTTAATTTCTCAGACAAAATGTAAAAATGGGGGGATATCCCTGCACTGTCCATATTTTAAAATGTGTAACTAAATCAAGCCAATCATAATTGAGTCATCTTTATCAAATTGAAATGTAGTCTAACGAAGTTATTTCAAATGGCACAAATGAGCTATAATTTTCTATTTTACTATTAAATGTTTGAGTGAAATATAGGCCTACTACTTTTTTATAATCTTGTATGTACACAGTATTATGTAAGAAGTTCAGCTTCTTGGTTGCAATTGGCCACATTGATATTGCCTTATCTTTCACTGTGAAAATTCCAGTAATGTTAACACATTCTGCCACAACTAATTGTCATTACAGATTCCAGTCCGTGAGAGTATTCAGATTTTACCAGATAATCTGGTAAGATTGACCACACATTAGAGGGCAAAAACATGTGATTTGTCTCAGGGTTGGATGGCACTCACTTTCTGCGGCACCATTCTCTTTCCGAAGTGCACTCATTCACTTCCCCTCAGATTTCAAAGCATTGGATTGGTGTGAGTGTGGAGCTGGAGAGCAGCTCCACCTTTTCTTCTTACACAAATTCCATGCTTTCAATATATGCAGTGAACGAGTAGATCCTTCGGGGAGAAAGGTGAATGAGTACACAGTTGCTAGTGAAAATCTGTGTGTGAATCATTTTTAATAAGACTTTAATAAGACCAACTTTGCACAACTCTTAAGGCAACATACAGTGGGGCAAAAAAAGTATTTAGTCAGCCACCAATTGTGCAAGTTCTCCCACTTAAAAAGATGAGAGGCCTGTAATTTTCATCATAGGTACACTTCAACTAAGACAGACAAAGTGAGAAAGAAAAATCCAGAAAATCACATTGTAGGGTTTTTTATGAATTTATTTGCAAATTATGGTGGAAATATGTATTTGGTCACCTACAAACAAGCAAGATTTCTGGCTCTCACAGACCTGTAACTTCTTCTTTAAGAGGCTTCTCTGTCCTCCACTCGTTACCTTTATTAATGGCACCTGTTTGAACTTGTTATCAGTATAAAAGACACCTGTCCACAACCTCAAACAGTCACACAAACAGTCAAACTCCACTATGGCCAAGACCAAAGAGCTGTCAAAGGACACCAGAAACAAAATTGTAGACCTGCACCAGGCTGGGAAGACTGAATCTGCAATAGGTAAGCAGCTTGGTTTGAAGAAATCAACTGTGGGAGCAATTATTAGGAAATGGAAGACATACAAGACCACTGATAATCTCCCTCGATCTGGGGCTCCACGCAAGATCTCACCCCGTGGGGTCAAAATGATCACAAGAACGGTGAGCAAAAATCCCAGAACCACACGGGGGGACCTAGTGAATGACCTGCAGAGAGCTGGGACCAAAGTAACAAAGCCTACCATCAGCAAGGGCATTGAAGATGAAACGTGGCTGGGTCTTTCAGCATGACAATGATCCCAAACACACCGCCCGGGCAACGAAGGAGTGGCTTCGTAAGAAGCATTTCAAGGTCCTGGAGTGGCCTAGCCAGTCTACAGATCTCAACCCCATAGAAAGTCTTTGGAGGGAGTTGAAAGTCTGTGTTGCCCAGCAACAGCCCCAAAACAACACTGCTCTAGAGGAGATCTGCATGGAGGAATGGGCCAAAATACCAGCAACAGTGTGTGAAAACCTTGAAGACTTACAGAAAATGTTTGACCTCTGTCATTGCCAACAAAGGGTATATAACAAAGTATTGAGAAACTTTTGTTATTGACCAAATACTTATTTTCCACCATAATTTGCTAATTAATTAATTAAAACTGTGATTTTCTGGATTTTTTTTTTCTCATTTTGTCAGTCATAGTTGAAGTGTGTACCTATGATAAATTACAGGCCTCTCATCTTTTTAAGTGGGAGAACTTGCACAATTGGTGGCTGACTAAACTTTTTTGCCCCACTGTACATTATATCCATTGTTTTTGTCAAAATTGCTCTAGCGCAGTAAAATTGTTTGGGAATCATTGATGGACCACAATATTCAAATCTTTTCTCTGTTTTTCAATCAGATTTTAGTCAAGACTAAAACTGGACCATTCAGGAACACTCAACACCTGTTAGAAAGCCATTTGGGTGTCTTTGGCATTACAATTAGTGTAATTGTCCCACTGAAAAGTAACTTTATCCCATGGTTTTCAGAAGACTATGGCGAGTTTCTCTTAACTTTTTATATTCATTTTGATCCTGACAAACTGCCCAGTTCCTGCCAGTGACAAGCATACCCATAACATGATGCTGCCACCACAGTAACTTGAAATTACAGAGGACCAACAACATTGCAGTAACTCCAAATTACTGGCCAGTATGAAAATGTTAAAATAAGGAAGGCTGTGTTAAAAGAAAATCTGTTCCATGGGCCTCCTGAGTGCTTCAGGCGTCACTACAGATCCGGGTTTGATCCTGGGCTGTGTCGCAGCCGGCCGCGACTGGGAGACCCATGAAGCGACGCACAATTGTCCCAGCGCCCTGGTTAGGGAAGGGTTTGGCCGATCATAAGTTGTACGGTGTTTCCTCCGACACATTGGTTTGGCTGGTTCCGGGTTAAGCAAACAGTGTGTCAAGAAGCAGTGCGGCATGGCAGGGTCGTGTTTCGAAGAACGCATGGCTCTCGACCTTCGCGTCTCCCGAGTCCGTACGGGAGTTGCAGCGATGGGACAAGACTAACTACCACTTGGATATCACAAAATTGTGAAAAAATAAAATAACAATCCACTCTAAATCATCCATTGGGTTTGCTATATGGCTGTTAAGTAATACAACACAGCAAAGAAATTACAATTTTTGGCCTAAATTAAAAATTACAGGTTTGGGTCAAATTCAATACAACACACCACAGTGAACCACTCTCTATTTTTAAGTATTGTGGCAGCAGCATCATGTTATGGTTATACTTTTCACCAGGATGGACTGGAAAGCCCAGTTAAAGGATTAGAGAAACATGTCTCGATCTTCTGAAAACCTAACCCTGGGATAGTTTATTTTTTAAATTACACACATTTTAAAGCCAAAGACACACCAGAATAGTCCAGGCTCACTCAGTCCTGACTTAAATTTGCTTGAAAATCTGAGAACGTTTGAATATTGCTGTCCATCGAAGATTTCCAACCAAATGTAATTAAGCATGAGAAATGTTGACAAAACAGCTGTAATGGCTGTCTAAGGTGCTTCCACCAAGTATATGCAATTATGTATTCTATTCATTTGGAATGTGGACTAGGTTGTGAGATCAGTAGGAAAAAAAATGTAAAGCAGCAACATATGAAGACCGCAGTCCTTTCACTAGGCATTGTACTTTGGGGAAGGGAGTGAAGTTCATTCTTTGAGGCTAAGGGGAAAGATTTGGACCGCACACACTGACCTCTCATTCTCTTCCTCTGTTAGATCCCAGTCACTCCAGTAGTTGGCCATGGTTGGCCTAAACCGAGAGAACAAAATGGTTCCTGTCTCAATGTGGTGTCAAAGGTTAGAGATTAAACAATCAAGTAAAATAATAGTCCAAGAATAGACTAATTTTGACAAAATGACTGAATATCCATTTAATCTTCCTAGCTCACATCTTCTCATTCTTTTCCACATGCAGGTGGACTATCTTATATGGTACACAATTATAGGGGAGATCGCTATGGCAACAGTAAACATGGTCTTGATAGACACGGACTCGGATACGAATCTTTTGCAGAAGCACACTGTCCGTTTCCAGGTAGGCTTTCAATCGATGGTGTATAGAGCAATTTTTGGTTTACAAACATGTTCCAGCAATGTGCATGCATTCTCGCATCAAATAGCCCTTTTGCAGAGTAACTATACGCTGATGTCTGGACTTTGACAAACTTAAAGGGATACTTTGGGATTTTGACAATGAGGCCCATTTTCTACTTTGCCAGAGGCAGATGCACTTGTGGATACAATTTTATTTGTCTCTGCATGCAGTTTGAAGGAAGTTGCTAACTAGCTGGTGCAAGGACGGGAAGTCTATGAGTATCTGCTAGCTTCTAGTTATTGCGCTAACTGATACCCATAGACTTCTAGTCATGTGCTAACGCTAGTTAGCGTTGGCCCGCAAAACTACCTCTACCTTCATACTGGACACAGAGACATAGACATGATTGTCAAAATCATTGCCAAAGTATCCCTTTAACAGTGAATGTGGGTGATGACCATGAAAACACAACTGATGGTTATAGTTATGCATCCAGGAAATATCTGTCTCAGAGTTGGTCAATTCAATCTTGGAATTTCTGTTTACTTCCTGCATTGACTAAATTTAAATGAAATTGACACCTACCCTGGTACAGTGCATTTGGAAAGTATTCAGACCCCTTGACCTTTTCCACATTTTGTTACCTTACAGCCTTATTCTAAAGTTTGATTTAAATGGTTTGTTTCCCCTCAGTCTACCCACAACCCCATAATGACAAAGCAAAAACAGTTAAAAAAAAAATTAAAACTGATATATTTACATACAGTACCAGTCAAAAGTTTGGACACGTTCTTAAGGGTTTTTCTTTATTTGGACTATTTTCTACACTGTAGAATAACAGTGAGGACATCAAAACTATGAAATAAGTCATATGGAATCATGTATATACCAAAAAAAGCTGCCTTTGACAGATTTCCACACTCTTGGCATTCTCTCAACCAGCTTCACCAGGAATACTTTTCCAACAGTCTTTAAGGAGTTCCCACACATGCTGAGCACTTGTTACCTGCTTTTCCTTCACTCTGCAGTCCAACTCATCCCAAACCATCTCAATTAGGTTGAGGTTGGGTGATTGTGGAGGCCAGGTCATCTGATGCAGCACTTCATCATTCTCCTTGGTCAAATAGTCCTTACAACCTGGAGGTGTGTTTTGGATCAATCATTGTCTTGTTCAAAAACAAATTATTGTCCCACTAAGCACGAACCAGATGGGATGGCACCAGCAAATCACCATCACGGTGGTTGGAACCAAAAATCTCACATTTTGACTCATCGAACCAAAGGACAGATTTCAACCGGTCTAATGTCTATTGCTTGTGTTTCTTGGCCCAAGCAAGTCTTTTCTTCGTATTGGTGTTCTTTAGTAGAGGTTTCTTTGCAGCAATTCGAACGTGAAGGCCAGATTCACTCAGTCTCCTCTGAACAGTTGATGTTGAGATGTCTGTTACTTGAACTCTGAAGCATTTATTTGGGTTGCAATTTGAGGTGCAGTTAACTCTAATGAACTTGTCCTCTGCAGCAAAAGTAACGCTGGGTCTTACTTTCCTGTGGCGGTCCTTATGAGAGTCAGCTTCATCATGGCGCTTAATGGTTTTTGAGATTGCACTTGAAGAAACTTTCAAAGTTTGACATTTTCCAGATCGACTGACCTTCATGTCTTAAGTAATGGACTGTCGTTTCTCTTTGCTTATTTGAGCTGTTATTGCCGTAATATGGTCTTTTACCACATAGGGCTATCTTCTATATACCACCCCTACCTTGTCACAACACAACTGATTGGCTCAAACGCGTTAAGAAGGAAAGAATTATACAAATTAACTTTCAATATGGCACACCTGTTAATGAAATTATTTCCAAAAGGTGACTACCTCATGAAGCAGGTTGAGAGAATGCCAAGAGTGTGCAAAGCTGTTATCAAGGCAAAGGGTGTCTACTTTGAAGAATCTCAAGTATAAAATATTTTGATTTGGTTAATACATGATTCCAAATGCTATTTCAAAGAAAAACCCTGGAATTAGTAGGTGTTAACTTTTGAATGGTGCTGTAAGTATTCAGCCTTTTACTCAGTACTTTGTTGAAGCACCTGAGACAGTGATTACAGCCTCAAGTCTTCTTGGGTATGACGCTACAAGCTTGGCACACCTGTATTTGGGGAGTTTCTCATATTCTTCTCTGCAGATCCTTTAATCTCTGTCAGATTGGATGGGGAGAGTCGCTGCACAGCTATTTTCTGGTCTCCAGAGATGCTTGATAGGGTTCAAGTCTGGGCTCTGGTTGGGCCACTCAAGGACATTCAGAGACTTTTCCTGAAGCCACTCCTGTGTTGTTGTTGCTGTGTGCTTAGGGTCGTTGTCCTGTTGGAAGGTGAACCTTCACCCAGTCTGAGTTCCTGAGCACTCTGGATCAGAATTTCATCAAGGATCTCTCTACTTTGCTCCGTTCATCTTTCCCTTGATGCTGACTAGTCTCCCAGTCCCTGTCGTTGAAAAACCGTCCCGCTGGCTCGATGCTGCCACCACCGTGCTTCCCTGTAGGGATGGTGCCAGATTTCCTCCAGATGTTAAGCTTGGCATTCACGCCAAAGAGTTCAAGCTTGGTTTCAACAGACCAGAGAATCTTGTTTTGCATGGTCCGAGTCCTTTAGGTGCCTTTTTAATGACGAGTGGCTTCCATCTGGCCACTCTGCTATGAAGGCCTGATTTGGTGGAGTGCTGCAGAGGTGGTTGTCCCATCTCCAGAGGTTACTCTGACAGAGTTCCATTGGGTTCTTGGTCACCTCCCTGACCAAGGCCCTACTCCCCCGATTGCTCAGTTTGGCTGGGAGGCCAGCTCTAGGAAGAGTCTTGGTGGTTCCAAACTAATTCCATTTAAGAATGATGGAGGCCACTGTGTTCTTGTGGACGTTCAATGCTGCAGAAAAGTGTTGGTACCCTTCCCCAGATCTGTGCCTCGACACAATCGTGTCTTGGAGCTGGATGGACAATTCCTTCGACCTCTGCTTGGTTTTTGCTCTGACATGCACTGTCAACTGTGGGACCTTTTTGTATAGACAGGTGTGTGCTTTTCCAAATCATGTCCAATCAATTGAATTTACCACAGGTGGACTCCAAGTTGTAGAAACATCTCAAGGATGATCAATGGAAACAGGATGCACCGGAGCTCAATTTCAAGTCTCATAGCAAAGAGTCTGAATACTTAAATAAGGTATGTTATTTTTAATACATTTGCAAACATTTCTAGAAACCTGTTTTCACTTTGTCATTATGGGCGATTTGTGTGTAAATTGTTTTCCTCATCAATGTGGGGAAGGGGTCTGAATACTTTCCAAATGCACTGTATCAATGCTATGGTTCAATATTCAAATTTAATTGAAAGTAATCTATTTCTCAGTTATCCACGCCCCCTCCTACTCCTGAACCAACCCCTGTGGTGGGACTAACAATGGGGACTCCTGTGATTGGTCAGTTTGGCGACGCGGTCCAACCTGTATCCTTTGGGAATAGCACACATCATGACATGCAGAACCAATGTTTTTCATTTTTTGGCATACTACTTGTTGATATACAGAGACATGTATGCGACTTTGTTTTAATTTAAAAACTATTCAGAGAAGACACAGAAGATCAGTGAAATCAATGGGCCTACACTACAGTTGCTGTAAAGAATCACAACCGTGACACTATGTACTGAATGTTCTTATTAGGGGTGCTGGCTGCAAGAAAAAAAAATTCCCCTTCTGATTATTCTTTCACACTTGTTCAATATCGCAATGCACGATTGGTAAAAACAATTATACTTTGGCAATATGGTCTATAGGTGGTGCTGTAATAAGCATTCTAAGGCTCAGGCCCAGTTCCCTGTTTGACGTACAAACACGAAGCTTGGTATATCAGTGTTTCTCATCGTAAGGAACAAATTTGAACCATGTTGGATTTTTTACAATCCTGGATTTTAAATAAAATCTTAATCTTCTCATGAGCTGTAAATCTGACTCGGAACTCCAAATATACAGTATTTTCACCATGTCAGTCGCTAAAAAAAATCAATGATTAAACGTCAAATGGACAAAATTGAACGTTTCTAAAAAAAAAAAAAATTGTGTTCTGAATGAAACCCTAATAACTAAACTTGAAACTGATTTGAGGGTTTTGTGGTCAGTAGTAGGAAGGTGTATGCTGAAGCAGGTGTTGATCTCAAACATGTAAATGGCATGCAATTCAGTTGTGAATCTCAAACTGTGAGCATTTATGCCAGTGATAGACGTCTAAGGGTCAGGTCCACCCATGCAACCACAACACTCAGTATGAGTTATTCAATTTAAGGAACAAACATCTTCGAAAATCATCATGAACCGTACATCTGATTGACAACTCAATCATGTCGGTCTCAAGTACGTTAGGAGTTAAAGGACAATTCCACACTCTTTTGTTACTTGTTTCATTCGTCCTTTGTTGACATTCACAGTTTTGCTTGGCAGCACTCAAGTTTCAAAGATCTGTAACTATCAAAATGCGGAAATCATCCCCGTATGATGCATTTTGGAAAATAACTTTCTATTTTCCCAAAATATTTGTCTCAATAAGCTAGAATCCTAACTTCACCTCAACTTGCATAGAACTTTAGATTTTTTAGAAGGGAGGACATATAATGCTTCCATGCAACTCTCTTTAAGCCTGCTTATAGCCAGCACCACGTTTCATTGCTGCTTGCAGCTATATTTACTTTTCCATTCTTATACTACACTGCACTGGTTTAAACTGGGTGAGGCATAGTGCCAATATACTGAGATTTCCTGTTCTTTGACTCCGGGTCAGCTAACTCTTCTGGGTGTGTCACTGGGGGGAGAGTGCTCTATTAACCCCAGCAGCCGCATGCCCATCCTTTTCACTCACAACACCATCACAGGCTGTACCTTCAGGTGAGACTACACTACCCATCCATCATGCTCATCCCTTAGTGACAGTGCCCTGTCCACCTGGCTTTTCCATTTGTAGTTTTCTATGCAGTCCGGTCCAAAATTATTGGTGTCTTTTTTTTGTTCATCTTTATCAAGGGTACCGGTAATTTTGGACCCGACTGACTATACATCAGTTACAATTGCATCTGTTGTTGTGGCAACTTGAAACACACGTATTTGTTAATCGTCTTGCTTTTCGAAAGAAGCTCATAGTTGCATAGTCACACTACTCAAGTATGAGCTTCTTTCAAGGTATAGAAAGTTAATTTAAGTGAAATATCCCTTTAAAGAAAGTTCCTGAACCTCTTTGCCGCATTTAGTTCATTATTTTCTGTCTCTCTCTCATTCTTAGTTCTCCCTCGAGTAACTGCTCTAAGCTGCGCTCCCAGCTCTATAGGGTCCTCCGGGGGGTTGCCACACCCAACCTGGTTGCCATGACTGTGGGGTCACAACCAGACTGGGCAAGAGTCATCACACAGGCATGCTCTGTGACGCCACAGGTGAGTCTGTTAAAAGGATTAGTAAACTATCCCTTTAATGCTTTACCTCAGGCAGACTCTTAATTTACTCATTTAAATATTACATTTGGCACATGGCAACGGCACAGCGTGAGTTGAGTAGACAACGATGCTCTTCTTTAAAGGCACAGTTACTTCCAAAATCAACAGTTTGTCGGTGTGTTGATATTCCTCAATGTCAGTGTTATAAAAATGTACTTCATGTAATTGAGTTTAATATTCTGTGGAATACGAGATGAGTGACTACAGATGTACAGTGCATTCGGAAAGTATTCAGACCCCTTCACTTATTCCACATTATTACGTTACGGCCTTATTCTAAATTGTATTATATACATTTTTTTCATAAATCTACACACAATACAGGTTTAGACATTTTGGCTAAAAAATTATGAAATGCCTTATTTACATGAGTATTCAGAACCTTTGCTATGAGACTCAAATTGAGATCAGGTGCAACCTGTTTCAATTGATCATCGTCCACCTGTGGTAAATTCAATTGATTGGACATGGTTGAGAAAGAAACACCTGTCTATATAAGGTCCCACACTTGACAGTGCATGTCAGAGCAAAAACCAAGCCATGAGGTCGAAGGAATTGTCCGTAGAGCTCCGAGAAAGGATTTTGTACAGATTTAGGGGAGGGTACCAAAACATTTCTGCAGCATTGGAAGTCCCCAAGAACACAGTGGCCTCCAGCATTCTTACATGGAAGAAGAACCACCAAGACTTCCTAGAAGAGCTGGACACCCAGCCAAACTGAGCAATCGGGGGAGAAGGGCCTTGGTCAGGGAGGTGACCAAGAAACTGATGGGCACTCTGAGGAGATGGTTGTCCTTCTGGTACGTTCTCCCATCTCTGCAGCACTCCACCAATCAGGCCTTTATGGTAGAGTGGCCAGATGGAAGCCACTCCTCAGTAAAAGGCACCTAAAGACTCTCAGACCATGAGAAACAAAATTTTCTGGTCTTATGAAACCAACATTGAACTCTTTGGCCTGAATGCCAAGCGTCATGTCTGGAGGAAACATGGCACCATTCCTACGGTGAAAACCTGCTCCAGAGCACTCAGGACAGAATGGGGCAAAGATTCACCTTCCAACAGGACAATGACCCTAAGCACACTGCCAAGACAACTACAGGAGTGGTCTCTGAATGTCCTTGAGTGGTCCAGCCAGAGTCCGGACTTGAACCCGATCGAACATCTCTAGAGACCTGAAAATAGCTGTGCAGCGACGCTCCCCATCCAACCTGACAGAGCTTGAGGATCTGCAGAGAAGAATGGGAGGATCTCCCCAAATACAGGTGTGCCAAGCTTGTAGTGTCATACCCAAGAAGACTTGAGGCTGTAATCACTGCCAAAGGTGCTTCAACAAAGTACTGAAAGTTACGTAAATGTGATATTTACATGTTTTTTATTTGTACTGTTTTTGCTTTGTCTTTTGGGGGTATTGTGTGTAGATTTAGGGGGCAAAAAAATAATGTAAGCAATTTTAGAATAAGGCTGTAACCTAACAAAATGTGGAAGTCAAGGGGTCTGAATACTTTCCGAAGGCCCTGTATATAGGGAATACAACCATCCCAGCTCTGCAGATTTTGCTGTGAAGAGACAATCATTTGGTACTGTCCATATGTAGCTTGTTTTTGGTCACAGGTTCAGGAATGGTTGAAGAATTGCAACATTTACCTGGATTTAACTCTGCAAATAGCACTGCTGAGTGATCTGAAAAGTCATTGTCAGTTGATCAATAATATAATACTCTTAGCAGAAATGTTTAATTTACAATCTGTAGAAACTATGAAAATAAAACGATTCATAACTTGTGAAACATCACGGCAGAGTTAAATTATGGCAAATAGAAACTGGATAGTGTTCAGAGATAGGGGAGCTGAAATGTGGGACAAAAAATAAATGTAAAATATACTGTGTCCATAAAATGTACACTACTGTTCAAAAATTTGTCACTTAGAAATGTCCTTGTTTTTTATTTTATTTTTTTGTTGTCCATTTAAAATGACATCAAATTGATCAGAAAATATAGTGTAGTCATTGTTAATGTTGTAAATGACTATTGTAGCTGGAAACGTCTTCATTTTTTAATGGAGGCCCATTATCAGCAACCATCACTCCTGTGTTCCAATTGCACGTTGTTAGCTAATCCAAGTCTATCATTTTAAAACCCTTTTGCAATTGTTAGCACAGCTGAAAACGGTTGTTCTGATTTAAAGAGCATCCGAATAAGAGTGGGAGGCCCCGGTGCACAACTGAGCAAGTGGACAAGTACATTAGTGTCTAGTTTGAGAAACAGCCGCCTCAAGTCCTCAACTGGCAGCTTCATTAAATAGTACCCACAAAACACCAGTCTCGACGTCAACAGTGAAGAGGGACGCTGGACTTGTAGGCAGACTTGCAAAGAAAAATCCATATCTCAGACTGGCCAATAAAGATTAAGATGGGCAAAATAACACACTGGACAGAGGAACTCTGCCTAGAAGCCAGCATCCCGGAGTCGCCTCTTCACTGTTGTTTTGAGGGAACTATTTAATAAAGCTGCCAGTTGAGGCCATGTTTAGTCTGTTTCTCAAACTAGACACTCGAATGTACTTGTCCTCTTGCTCAGTCATGCACCGGGGCCCCCCACTCTTTTTATTCTGGTTAGAGCCAGTTTGCGCTGTACTGTGAAAGGAGTAGTATACAGCGTTGTACAAGATCTTCAGTTTCTTGGCAATTTCTCGCATGGAATAGCCTTCATTTCTCAGAACAAGAATAGACAGACAAGTTTCAGAAGAATGGTCTTTGTTTCTGGCCATTTTGAGCCTGTAATCGAACCCACAATTGCTGATGCTCAAGGTACTCAAGTCTAAATGGAGTGTAACTGTGTGCTGTGCTTCTCCGAGCATGGCGTATGGATAATTTTGATTGATGGAAAATCAGATGAGGGGCGACATTGAGCACACATCGATATATAGCCTAATAAACAACTTATTTTGAAATGTAAATTACAAAAAATTACATGACCCTCCCCTGGACTAGATTTTTTTTTTTTTTAAACAAAAAAAAATACCCCTAAACCCTCCCCCTTTTTGAAGTAAAAAAAAAAGTAAATAATGACCCTCCTCCAGGTCTCCATTCTGTAAATTTCAAACCATCCCTAAATGGTTACTGCTCTCTGGGATCCTTGAATTGTCCCTAACCTTAACCCTTAATTTTAAATGTCAATGGGGTAGGGATGTCCCAATGATCCCGGATAGCAAGGACCATCTCTAAATGGAGCTGCTGACAGATGCAGGCTTGCATCAGGTGAAATGCAGCAGATTAATTAAGTCTGTGAAACCACGAGAGGGAGCGCAAGGCCGTGTGCAACCGATGATTGTGCAATACACAGAAGATTGTCCCTCAACAGGGGGATTTTCTACACATATAACTGTCTTCTCTCTTCCCTCAGTCTCCGGAGGAGTCGTGTGAGTCCGGGTGTCTCCTCCCCCACTCCCTGTCAGTCCAGGTGCTGTGGGCTCAGACAGGTCTCCTGGCCTTTCCCCAGAACTACATTCTAGGGGCCAAATACCTCTTCCACTGTCAGAAGGTCAAGGTAAGGGTCAAGCATGTCTCCTCTTGCAGTGGGTGAACAGTTTGAGCTCTCTCCATATCTTCTAATCCCCTCAAATTCAAATCTGGACCTCAAATCCAGTTCCACTGCTTATTTTGACCTGGGGATGCCAGGTGGGTGCAATTTAATTATCAGGTAGAAACAGAAAAGCAGCAATAGTCTGGTCCTCATAGGGTAAGACTTGAATACCCCTGCTCTAGTCCCGGTTAATGTAGTTTAAACTGGTGCGTGTCCTATGACCTCCTTTGCTATTTTAATGGGATAGTTCACCAATGAAACGTGTCATTTCGGTAAACTATCCCTATAACGTGTGCATAAACCTCAAGGGCTTATTATGTATGATCATTTCTGTATCTGTGCTGAGCAGATTTCAGCCAGAAGTGTTGAACTTCTCTGGAACCACATTAATATGATATAGCTGCAGTCTTCTGAGACATGTCACTGCAAAATAAATGACCTGGAATGCCATTGTTTCCCTCTCAACCACCTTCTTCCCCCTGCACACGGTCTTTCTCCTCTTCAGTGTCCCCTCGTCTCGCCTTTCGCTGTGACCACAGAAGTGATGTTTGTTGACACTACAGTCTACCCAGAACCCCCCAGGGGAACGCCACAGCCCAAGTGGAAATTTCCATTTGACTTCTTCTCCAGAGGGACAGGCGAGCTGGATGGACAGACTGTCACCACCAACAGTAGTGACCTCAAAAAGGTCATGTGGGATATAATGTTGGTTGCACTACTACTGTTGTGCTGGTTTCACTAAAATGTTTGTTACAGAACTAGAAATGTTCACTTGATAATCAATTTAGCTTGCATGTTGGATTTTTTTGTTACCGTTTGTGAGGCTGAATAGATTAAATTAGTGAAATTGGGCACAATTGTTTGGTTTGAAATCTCAGGTAATTTTAAATTAAACAGCGATGATTTCCTAAACTACCATAGTTCATTTTTGTACATTTATTTTTTCCCTAGTCATTATTTCACTGAGATATCGGTATGTTGCTTGCACACAGCTGTCCCTTTCCCCCCTCTTTTTGGCTCGATCGGTTTCTGTGCTCTGTGTGTCTGTTCCTCTGCCCGGTCCTGAGGACATAGTTGAGAAGGTGGATGATCCCAGCAGGCGTCATGCCTGGTAGACGGGTAGCAGCGCCCAGCTAATTTACAAAGACAAGACAAGTGTCAAACTCAAAAACAATCCTTTTACAAATAATGTATTATCATGACTATTTAAGCACAGCCCAACGTTTGGTAGATAGACCTTAGTTAGCTTTCATCAAGGAACACTCCTTTGAAGCTATAGGCCCACACACAGTACCAGACAAAAGTTCTACCATAAATCTACCATGTAGATTTATTAAACAGACTTATTGCGGATAGAAATCTGTGTGCGATGACAGAGTGCACTTCATTTTTAGTTTAAGTTTTCATGTACCAAATTTGTTTCCATCCCATTTTCAACTACTGATCATTTTGTCACAAACTGTTGTGTTAAATAGCAAATGCACCTCCTCTGGTCTTGGCACGTGTGCTCTAGCCAACAGCTGGCAGATACAGTGCGGGTAGGCTAGTCTACATGATGAGAATATTTGTCAAACAGCAGTTAAGCATTGATCAGGTCATCAGAATAAGACCCTCAATATTTATTGGAAAGGAGCATCAAGCTCATCACAGTGCACTTTCAACACCCTACTCTTGTCTTATCTATGCATAGTCACTTTACCCCTACCTACATGTGCACATTACCTCAACTAACCCGTACCCCTGCACATTGACTCTGTACAGATTGTATATAGTCTTGTTATTATTTTTTGTTACTATTTTTCCTTTTTAATTTTTTTAACTCTGCATTGTTGGTTAAGGGCTTGTAAATATGCATTTCACAGTAAGGTCAACACCTGTTGTAATTCAGCGCATGTAACAAATACAATTTTATGTTTCCACCACCATTTCTAGCCTAATTAATTTTACTGACTTAGAAAATATCCCAGTTTGTCGATCAAACACGTTATCTGTCGGTATTTATAACATTTTACCGACACTTCCTGTTTCCATCAGTTGTCGTAATTATATATTTTTTCAATATGACTTTACTCGCATAAACTGTGGAAATGTGGTTTATGTTGTAGTTTTATTGAGACTCACAGTGTTGGGCCTGACTCGGTCCAGTATCTCTCTGACCTCCTGAGAGAGGGACACTGGTAAGGAGAGGTAGTCCATGTCAGAGGGGAGAGACAGACTTTCCTCGCTCCGTATTCTCTCCATCTCTCGACTCTGCTTCTCGCAGTGGGGTCTGTACACAGCTGAAAGCCACAAAGCACAGGGTTCAGTAAAGTTTAACAGACTAAACTGAGTGCGTGTCTGAAATGACAGTCTATTCCCTATATTGTGCACTACCTTTGACCAGAGCCACAAAAGTAGTGCACTATGTAGGAAATCGACTGCCATTTCAGACACAGACTGATTGAGACTTAAAAAAGAGCCTTTACCTTCAATCTTGAGTCGTTGTGAGTACTCAAAATATTGTGAAAGGCACTCTGGGAAGGCGGAGGCCAACATTTCAAAGGACACATCTTTGTATTGCAACAGATCCAAACCACTGAGAGAGAAAGATACATGGTATAGTAAAGTTAATGAGCAGACTATATACACACCTCTGCTTGAGAAAATAGAAAATAATTTTGAAAATGTAGCACATTCACTTTCTCACAGGTTGCAGTGTTGTTAGTCTGTTTCAGAATGAGGAGTCGCTATCTTTTTGACAACCTGTGTGTGTACACAAATACCAGATACGGATGTTTTAAGGATACTGTTCCCATACATAGAACAATAGAAAGTCAGGGCTATATTCAGTAGGCAAACCTTGAATGTTGCAGAGACATTTCCTGAATAGAGCTGATATGATTTCTTATTCTACATGTCATACAGTGCATTTGGAAAGTATTCAGACCCCTTGATTTGTTACGTTACAACATTCTAAAATTGACTAAATAAAAAATCCTAAGTCCACACACAAGCCCATAATGACAAAGCGAAAACAGGTTTAGACATTTTTGCAGATTTATTGCACATACCTTTTTTACATAAGTATTCACACCCTTTTCTATGAGACTCAAAATTGAGGTCAGGTGCATCCTTTTTCCATTGATCATCCTTAAATGTTTCTACAACTTGGATTCCACCTGTGGTAAATTCAATAGATTGGACATGATTTGGAAAGGAACACACCTGTCTATTTAAGGTCCCACAGTTGACAGTGCACGTCAAGAGCAAAAACCAAGCCATGAGGTCGGAGGAATTGTCCATAGAGCTCCGAGACAGGATTGTGTCCAGGCACAGATCTGAGGAAGGGTACCAAAAAATGTCTGCAGCATTGAAGGTCCCCAACAACACAGTGGCCTCCAGCATTCAGAAAAGGAAGTGTGGAACCACCAAGACTCTTCCTAGAGCTGGCCGCCCGGCCAAACTGAGCAATCGGGGAAGAAGAGCCTTGGTCAGGGAGGTGACCAAGAACCCGATGGTCACTCTGACAGAGCTCCAGAGTTACTCTGGAGATGGGATAACCTTCCAGAAGGACAACCATCTCTGCAGCACTCCACCAATCAGGCCTTTATGGCAGAGCGGCCAGACTGAAGCCACTCCTCAGTAAAAGGCACATGAAAGCCCGCTTGGATTTTGCCAAAAGGCACCTAAAGGACTATCAGACAATGAGAAACAAGATTCTCTGGTCTGATGAAACCAACATTGAACTCTTTGGCCTGAATGCCAAGTGTCACGTCTGGAGGAAACCTGGCACCTATGGTGAAGCATGGTGGTGGCAGCATCATGCTGTGGGGATATTTTTCAGTGGCAGGGACTGGGAGACTAGTAAGGATTGAGGAAAAGATTAATGGAGAAAAGTAGAGAGATCCTTGATTAAAAACTACTCCAGAGCTCTCAGGACTTTAGACTGGGGCAAAGGTTCACTTTCCAACAGAACAACGACCCTAAGCACACAGCCAAGACAATGCAGGAGTGGTTCCGGAACAAGTCTTTGAATATCCTCGAGTGGCCCAGCCAGAGCCTGAAAATATCTGTGCAGCGACGATCCACATCCACCTGACAGAGCTTGACAGGATCTGCAGAGAAGATTGGGAGAAACTCCCCAAATACAGGTGTGTCAAGCTTGTAGCGTCATACTCAAGACTCAATGCTGTAATCGCTGCCAAAGCTGCTTCAACATAGTACTGAGTAAAGGGTAAAGTAAAGGGTCTGAATACTTATGTAAATAGTATTTTTTTCCCCATTTTTTAATTTTTTTTTAAATACCTGTTATTGCTTTCATTATTGGGTATTATGTGTAGCTTGATGAGGGGAAAAAATATTTTATCAATTTTAGAATAATAATGTAACAAAATGTGGAAAAAGTCAAGGGGTCTGAATACTTTCTGCACCGTATATTTCTATTCTAAACGTCCCACATTGTTTTGTGCTGAGCGCATCCCAGTAAATGCATGCTGAACCACCCACCGCTGAACCACTTCCCACTCACTTTAAGGTGGTGCTCTTGTTCTCACTCAGGCTGATGTTGCCCAGCTTCTCTCTCCAGCGGGTGGAGGATAGCGCCACGGACTGCAGGGCCATCAGGGCTTCCTGGAGGCCGTCCCTCACACTTACCGCTTTCTTGTATCGCCGCAAAGTCACGCAGCCCACCTCCTCAAACCCTTGCAGACCGGGTCAAAGGTCAAAATATTATTCATCCACAAAGTCTGACATGGAATTTTGAGATTGACTACATTGCAGTTGGTGACTGCAGACAGACTATTATTTGTATCAGTAAGATTGCTCAGTCTGTGATCAGTCGAACATGGCCAGAGATGCAATATATCTTAGAATTCCTCCAGTTGGCTAATGACAGTAGTCATTTTCTTATCTTATAAACCTATGCGGCCAATGACAATGTGCACTTCGTTAACAATATTAAGCTTCAAGCTGCTGGATTTCCTGTCAGTGACTCATGCTTGACCTCATAACTGAACACAGCCAATAATACACTGTTCATGTATCACTACATTACCCGGGGCCCTATGTAAGCCAAAACAAGTGCACCCAGTAGTTGGGGACTGTCAGACACACACATTATGATACCTCTGGGGGTGAGACGGAGATCTGCGTTGTCGGGCCTGAGGTAGGTTCTGAACTCGGCGCGGCTGGTGAACATGCGGTAAGGTTCTGTCACCCCTCGGCCCACCAAGTCATCGATCAGCACCCCGATGTAGCTCTGGGTACGAGACAGTGCCATGGGGGGCAGGGAGAGGGCCGTCCGACCTGCATTCACCCCCGCCCACAAGCCCTGGAGAGAAAGGGGTTTGTTGTAGCATACATTGTAGGGTCCTGTGGTGGGTCAGTTGGTAAAAAAGTGTGGCAAACGGCCAGTAGCATTGCCAAGGTTGATAGTTTAAGTCCCACAGTGGTCATACAAAAAATGTATACATTCACTGTACCGTTAGTCGCTTTGGATAAGCACGTCTGCTAAATTACAAACATGTAAAATGGCTATTCTGCTACCAGCCTTCAGTCCAAGAGCGCTGCCTGTTTTCTTTTCTGATAGTAAGGTGAACAATTAATGTCACTGTTTGTTGGCCAGAGAGTCCACACACCTGGGTTGTGTTTACTAGGCACCAAATGGAAGAAAACAGACTAAAACAGGGAGGGACTACATGTACTTGCCCAAAAAGAAATGCACCCTTACGTGCCCTAACAACACGACCCAGGTGTCCCAGTTCCCAGATTAGAACAGATTTAACCCCTACTTGTGCGGCTGCTTCCTCGTAGCCCGTGGTGCCGTTGATTTGACCCGCGAGGAAGAGCCCCTGCGTGCTCTTCACCTGCAGAGACTGGGTCAGCTGGGTGGGGCACACAAAGTCATACTGCACCCCGTAACCTGGAATCCAGAGAGATAAGGAGGTTATGTTTGAGGTGAGATGCAGAATCGCTCATTTTCATAACTTTAGTTATTTCACATAATAATGAGTAGTTATTTGGGATGGAAGGTGATTTGTAGATCATTGGTTAAGCGCAGTCCAACTATAGTGTAGCCTCTCCAAAACAACCGCAATGACACACCTCGGAGTGCTAATGTAGATGTAGGCAGCGAACTAAAACGTCTTTAGGTCAATCAAGCTTGATGATAACTGTGTCTAACTTGATCTAACAAAACAACTACAACAGTTGAGCTGAACAGGTGCACTTAAATCTGATCGAAAGTTTAGCAGTTAGTTAACTTCTGGATTCCTCCTCAGACTTGAAAGAACTGGATGCGTGTAAGTAAAATGGCAAAAATCCTACTAGCATACAAGAAGGCTAGCAAGGTAGAGCTATTACTATATAGTTAACGCCCATCCAATTCTTTCAGATCTAGAAAGGTGCATAAACGATCAAGGGGTACGGGATAGGTTGACCTGAGATTCTGCATACCATTTTTCTGCCTGCACTCCTCCCTCACTCATTGGAAGTGAACAAGTGCACACTTTGGGAGAAAGGACAGATTATTGGGACCCAGAGTGGGTGTCTGTATTTTGGGCTGCATACCAGGAGTGCGGATCTCGGCTCGGTGCAAGGCGGGGATCTCCCTAAGGAGGCGGAGCTGCAGGTCAGGGGGCATGGTCATGGACAAGCCCTGGGGGTACAACAGGTCAGAGGTCAAACCTTCCGGCTCCAGCCACACCTGGTGCCTTCGCCCCGGAAACCGCAGCACCCGCGACTCGATGGAAGGACAGTATCTAAGAGAGGAGGAAAGACAAAATGCAGTTTGTAAAGTAATGTGTACACAGTTTACTGAGTGTGTGTCTCTGTCTGTGTGTGCATGTACCTGGGACCTTTGGCGTCCTGCTGTATGTGACAGTTGAGGTGGACACTCTCCCTGACCACTCTCTCCACTCCAGGCGTGGTGTGGGTCAGATAGCAGGGGAGCTGCTCTTCTGGCTACAGGGCACAGCATGTTAGAATCACAGCCAGTTTCTAGAGAATTTAAGGTGTATTATGCAACATTTTGTTTATAATTTTGTCTAGACCAGTGGTTTTTAAAGAATAAGATTTAGAAATATCTGAAATCGCTTTGTACTACTTCTTTACCTTCGAATTAACCCAAAAACAATCTTTGCCGGGTGTAAAGTTTTATGTTGGCATATTGGCAGTTGTAGTCTTTCTTTGTAGTTTTTACCTTGCAGCGGGTGTGGGTGTTGAGAAAACTGAAGGGAGTGGGCTGTTTGTCCGGGGCTTGGAGCTGAGCCAAGGACAGATCCACGGACTCCTTCACTATCCGAGGGGGTGTGCCAGTCCTCAGCCGACCCACCCTCAACCCCAATGTCTCTTTCAGTGTGTATGAAAGTCCGGCACATGATTGAGCATCCCCCATCCTCCCCCCGGGAGAGGTGGTTTGGCCCATGAAGAGGGAGCCGGACAGGAAAGTGCCAGTGGTAAGTACCACTGAGCTGGACAAGATGGGGTGGCTTCCATCGACTAAGAGGAGAGAATAGAGAGAACATGTCCTAAGGGAACATTTGAAACATAGCATCCTTAAGTATAACCTGCTATAATATTCAGGGTTTGTGCTCTTGGTGTGAAAATCCCAGACCCAGACCTTGTAAATGCTGTATGTAGACATTATTATACTTCTAGAGACAAGGGAGTTGAATAGATTTACAAACATCCTCTCCAAACAATTACAGGGAGTTTACTGTATCTTCAGTGAAACATCCACATGTAAATTGTGGCTGAGATTCAGGAAGGATTATAATATGGTTTAAATAAGATCTTTCAAATTATATCACAGCAGGGAGAATATAAATAATACATAAAGAAAAAAAAGAAAGTCAATTCAGATTGAGACATTGACGTGTGCAATGTACACAGTGTATAAAACATTAGGAACTTTCCATGACAGACTGACCAGGTAAATCCAGGTGAAAGGTGTGATCCCTTATTGATGTCACCTGTAAAATCCACTTTAAGTGTAGATGAAGGGGAGGAGACAGGTTAAAGAAGGATTTTTAAGTCTTGAGACATGGATTGTGTATGTGTGCCATTCAGAGAGTGAATGGGCAAAACAAAATATTTAAGTGCCTTTGAACGGGGTATGGTAGTAGGTGCCAGGCGCACCGGTGTGAGTGTGTCAAGAACTGCAACGCTGCTGGGTTTCATGTTAAACAACGAATTGAGGCTGTTCTGAGGGCAAAAGGGTGTGCAACTCAATATTAGGAAGGTGTTCCTAATGTTTTGTACACTCAGTGTATATGCCCCATCTGACTTCATATTTTTATTTTATTTAAAAATACTTTATTTATAGATTCAGATATAACAAAAGCAGTACAACCTCAACCCCTCATTCTCCCCTCCACATTCTCCCACCCACCCACCAAGGCATCTATAAAAGTAAGTTAAATAGGAAAGAAACAAACAGTAATAGAAACAAAAACAATGGGAAAAAAGTTATATAAAAATTATCAGCACAAAATGGCCACTTGAACAGACATAACTGCTTACCAAACTACGCAAATTACACGAAGTAAAAGGCAGGTTCTCCACGTATTGTATTAATGGGGACCAGGTTTAGTCAAACTTTTGTCGGGACCCATGCAGAGTGTACCTAACCTAGCCTTATATGGACTTCCTGCCCCTGGAGAACAGAACGGACAATGAGAACGGATTGTGGATTGGTTGCTGAATTCCCCTCTTTCCCACAGTGTGCCAATCTCCCTAATAAATTGCCCATTTGTATTCTAGTTGTGTGCGTGTTTTGTTATTGAACTTGGTGACGTGGAAACCCCACCCCCTTGAGCCTGCTACACTAGGTAGTACAGGCATCTTAACAGAATTAATGCGACCTGTTAATGAAATGGGAAGAGACGACCACCTTATGAAATCCTGCTTAGTGCGCTCCAGGAGTGTTTTGAAGTTGTTTAAACAGAGCCTTAAATGAGTGTGTGACCTTTATCCCCAAATAAGTAAAGACCTGATGCTCCACCTTAAATGGGAAGTTGGCATTCCCAATACCTTCTGCTAACTGATTAATGGGGAGGATCACACTTTTGTTAGATTTAACTTATAACCAGAGAATGTGCCAAAACCTTGTAGCATGTCCATGAGTATAAAAGAAGATAGTCTGCATATAAGGACAACTTGTGAGTTATGTTGCCCCTTAATATTCCCTTAATCCTCTCCTCCGCCCGCAGGGCAATAGCAAGATGCTCAATAGCCATATCAAATAGGAAAAGGGATAAACAGAAACCCTGCCTGGCCCCCCTGTGGAGAGGGAAGTAGCTGGAGGTAACATTGTTGGTGCGAACAGAAGCTACTGGGGACGAGTACAAAATCTTAATCCAGGAAAGGAATGACGGGCCAAATACAAATCTCTCTAGTACTGTAAATAGATATTCCCACTCAATCCGGTCGAAAGCCTTCTCAGCATCAAGAAAGAAGACAACCTCTGAGTGGGCAGAATAAAGAACATTAAATATTATTATAGAAAGATTACCTAACCTGAGAAAAATCTGGTTTGGTCAGTTAGTTATTAGGCATCACTGTCTCTAAACGGCAGGAGAGGACCTAAGTGAGAATTTTATAATTGCAGCACAAAAGGATTATAGGGCGGTATGAGCCACAGTCTAGGGGATTCGTCTTTTTTAAACAAAACCAAAATAGTCGCCTGGGTAAGTGTCTGTGGCAGTTGTGTGGTGCCAGCTCCTATTAGTTCTATTGAGCACTGTGGCACCAACTCACCTTCCGAACGTTCTTTTCCCAGCTTATTGTTCAACGTCACAATGCCTCATTCGCTATTATTGGCAATGAGACCTGCTCACGTTATTCTATAGTTAAAATGTAAACAAAAATAATATTGGAACTCTGCGGTCTT
Source organism: Oncorhynchus nerka (assembly GCF_034236695.1). NCBI lineage: Eukaryota > Metazoa > Chordata > Actinopteri > Salmoniformes > Salmonidae > Oncorhynchus > Oncorhynchus nerka. The sequence continues at coordinate 31,554,796 of NC_088418.1, forward strand.
CCCATTGTTTACGATGGTCTTCCCATTGTTTACTCCACAAAAGCCGTGGCTTTTACAGAGCAAGGGGAACAACTACTTCAAGGTCTCAGAGAGAGTGACATCACTGATTGAAACGCTATTACCGCGCACCCCGCTAACTAGCCAGCCATTTCTCACCGGGTCCACATAGGCTTCATTAATGCCATTCAGACTTGAAGCTGATACAACAACTATGATAGCTGAGGTTCATAGATAGTAGTTCAGAACCTATTCATACCAAATGTTTTAGGGTCCATACACAGATCGGCTACATACTGTAGCTAGCTACACATTCATAGGCATACAGTTATTTTTATCCTCCACTACACAATATGCAAGGAAAAATTTGCCGTTACTTCAGCTGCATTGCAAGGCAAGCTTACACAATTGTACATTCAATTTGCAGTAAATGCATTAGCTAGCTAGATTCTTTACATCCACTGTTTCACAAGACGACAGCCTGGTTTGCTGGTTCTCAGGAGTCCCTAAAACAAACACCACGAATCACAAACTTATTCTCCCAACACTAGCTAGCTGGCTAATGTTAGCTGGTCAGATAATTTACAAGAATCGCTATTTAGCAAGTTAACTTTATGACAAAAAATATGCACAAATGTTTGTCTCTACATTAGCTAACATATTCCCCTCAATTGTACATTTTGTCAGCCATCTTCACCCAGGGACAGGTGGCTTGCGTCAAAATTCGTCAATGGACCCACTCGATATGATTGGTCATATAAAAACCTTGGGAAACAAATGCATAATGAGTGCTCTAACTCCCCCGTGTGGTGGTCTGGAGCAATGAAGGCGTGACGCTGGGTACCTCTAAGTCCCGCGGTGCAAGCTCGCAACTTTTAAAGGAGGAACCACTGTAGGTGCACAACAATGTATCCTTTGGCCTTGGTTGGGTCTTTGAATGTCTTCTACTCGCCGGAGGGAGTAGTGATCTTCAGTACGGCTGGGTAAAGAATGCCAAATTTGGTGTCCAGACAGCGGTGTAGGAGCTCCCTCACCTCATTGAAGGCTGACCTCTTCTTCATGACTGCAGATGAGTAAATTGGGTTCGATTCCAATTTAAATGTTACAAAATTAACACGCTGGGGGAGGTGTTGGTTAAGTATTAACAGTAAATTGTTCGCCCTGGATCGGAGCACCGAGAAAACGCGTCTTCACTTGTTGCTGTTCACCAGCACCCGGAATCTCCATATTTGAACAATATGAATTTTTTCAGACTCTCTATTTTGATATAATTCATTACTGGTCAGTTGGCAAAGTTCTGTTAAGGGACATCTTTACTGCTGCTCTTTCACTGTATATGTCCATTAATATGTTATTGACATATGTCATGAAAATCAAGAATTTCCTCACTACATGCAAATATAAGCGTTTTTGTATCTCACCGGTAGAAAAAGGCCATCTACATCTCCTGGTTGTAACTAAACCACAATATCCAGAATTCATTGCGATTTCAGGATGTAGTACGTCCCTGTCGAGGTGCATGCAGTTGAGAATGGGGGTCGACAGATAGCTAACGTTACTCACCGTACCAGCCACTCTTTCATAGAACATCAGCGTGCGAATAAATATTGTATTTTTGCGTCGACAACATCTGTAAAGTTTAGTCATGCTGTGGTGCTCAGTACCTGGATGTACAAACTACAAGAATGCACAAGCTTCTGGGTTGCCTGGAAACCAGTCGTGGAACGGCATTGAATTCTACTTGGGCAGAAATGTTTGAATCAGGAAAGTTTCCTATCATGACCTTTACAAGCCAGAATTATGAATACAATTATATTTTAATGCACTTTCCTAGAGAGTGTCAGCTAAAGGCTTACAGAAAATCTCTGGAACATGCTAACATCTCTGTTGACGGGTTTACATTACGTAAAACACTAAACAAGAATGGTGTTCATGGGAGGACACCACGGAAGTTTGCAAAAAGTGCACTAGATGTTTCACAGTGTTACTGGCAAAATATTCTGTGGACAGATGAAACTACAGTTGAGTTGTTTGGAAGGAACACACGACACTATGTGTGGCACAGCACACTAACATCAAAACCTCATCCAAACTGTAAAGTATGGTGGAGGGAGCATCATGGTTTGTGGCTGCCTCAGGGCCTGGACAGCTTGCTATCAGACTGAAAAATGAATTCCCAAGTTGATCAAGACATTTTGCAGGAGAATGTAAGGCTATCTGTCCTCCAATTGAAGCTCAACAGAAGTTGGGTGATGCAACAGGACATCGACCCAAAACACAGGAGTAAATCAACAACAGAATGGCTTCAACAGAAGAAAATATGCCTTCTGGAGTGGCCCAGTCCTGACCTCAACCCGATTGAGATGCTGTGGCATGACCTCAAGAGAGCAGTTCACACCAGACATCCCAAGAATATTGCTAAACTGAAACAGTTTTGTAAAGAGGAATGGTCCAAAATTCCTTCTGACCGCAGGTCTGATCCGCAACTACAGAAAACGTTTGGTTGAGGTTATTGCTGCCAAAGGAGGGTCAACCAGTTATTAAATCCAAGGGTTCACATACTTTTCCCATCCTGCACTGTGAATGTTTACACGGTGTGTTCAATAAAGACATGAAAATGTATAATTGTTTGTGTTATTAGTTTAAGCAGACTGTGTTTGTCTATTGTTGTGACCTAGATAAAGTTCAGATCACATTTTATGACCAATTTATGCAGAAATCCAGGTATTTCCAAAGGGTTCACATACTTTTCTTGCCACTGTATAAGTGCTAGTTGGAAATAGGAAACTCTGAAATGTCTGACTTGCTAGCTGGTTTTAGTTACACACGTGCAGCGTTCAATGAATCAACAAGTCGCACATTTGAGTTTCCTAGTTCCAACTAGTATGTGAACACTGCATTATCTGCTTAGCAGAGCTCCAGTATCAAACGTAACATCACTACTGTTTAGGCCTACTTTGCAAGCTCACCAGCAATCAAGTAACAATTATTCACATAGGCCTACTGGTCTTTGGTCAAAATTGCTTGAAATTTATCATTTACTCATGAAGCTTGCATTTGGAATTTGTTGTTAAAATGATTAGTGGCGAAGACACACTTGCACTCCCCAAACTCCCGCCTGTAGCCAGTTGGGAGTGCTTGTTCTGTTGTTATGTTTGCTGTTGCTTTCACATGTTTAAAACACATATGTGGTAAATCTATATTCCAACGAATCCTACAATAATTGCTCATGTTAGCGTTTCATCATTCCATACCGTTTATTGCAACACTTCGACATTTCTGTTTCATGTTTGATACATTTTTTATTTAGCCCATAGCCCTACCCTCTGAGTGGGCACAATCTTTATTGTGCACATGAATGTTCGCAAGTCTCATGACTTGAGGTAGAAGTTCTGTTTATTTAATTCGATGTATGGTTTCCTTTGTTCATATTTAAGGGGTTATGCTGGAGTTCCTTGTGTCTGTGTCCTATGTCTCTGTCATTCTAGTTGTGCATAATAGGAGCGTGCACACTTTGGAGTCAGTACGTTGAATGAGAGAAAATAATTGTTTGTTCCATTTATGTATGGTGATGAATTATCAATAATTCTGATTGTAACAATGGATGTGGAAATTGCCGAACAGAACAGTTTATTGGTTGTAATTGCCAATTGGGTAATTGTTTGGTCCTGGGAGGGGCCAAGTGCTTATATGTACCTGTTTGAGCTCCTGTTAGACATATTCAATTTGGTTTCTCAAGGGGAGGCTGTGCAGTCTTGCCCTCTACCTGTGTCCTTTCAGATAGGACAGGTTCAAGGGATCATCCAATACTTTTTAATACTTTTTAGTCAGTAGTTTTGAAAGTAGGTCCCTTCAAATTGTGTACTACATCGCATATGTGCAGAAACACAATACAGACACCTGCATACTGTTGCTTTCATCCTTCCACTTGACTCTGTGCCTTCCACTTGACATTGTGCCGTGGATGTTTTTGGACTATTGCCAAACTTGAACCACATGGATTTACTCTTTTTGACTCTCCTGTGTCCCGGTGTAGCGCTTGCCACCCTCCCGACTTTCCACCGACCTGTACTGGAAACTACATCCCTCCAAGGTGCTTCTCTCTTGGCTTTCGTACTGGTAACACAGCCTTCATTGCATTGCTGGTGGGCCCCAGCATTCAATCGCATTGAGTAAGTCACCGCTCTCTCCTTGCTGTTGTTATGCTGGCGAGTTTTGTGCCTTGGTTGTGTTTATTGTGGGTGCTGGCTAGTTTATAGTCTGTGGTTGGGTTCTGGCTTGTTGCCTATGACTGTGGTGATCCCATAAACTGTGTGCTTCAATCTGACAATCACACTGTGTGGATTGATTGACTTTTATCTGATTCCTCGACAACCTATTTTATTTGCAAGGATTTGAACAGAATGGTTCCAAAATGGCGTCTACCACTTTCCGCCATATGGGGAAACAGACTTTTTCCAGATTGGCAGCAACCACCTTCAGAGACTACGGTGAACATTTCATCCCCGGGATAATATTGTCAGGCCAAATTTCCAATGTGGAAATTGTCAGCTTATTGAGGAATATACAGTACCAGTCACACCTACTCATTCATGGGTTTTTCTAAATGTTTTACTATTTTCCACATTGTAGAATAATAGTGAAGACATCAAAACTATGAAATAACACATATTGAATAATTTAGTAACCAAAAGTGTTAAACAAATCTAAATATATTTGATATCTGAGATTCTTCAAAGTAGCCACCCTTGACAGAATGCCAAGAGTGTGCAAAGCTGTCATCAAGGCAAAGGGTGCCTACTTTGAAGAATCTCAAATATATTTAGATTTGTTTAACACTTTTGGTTACTACATTATTCAATGTGTTATTTCATAGTTTGTCTTAACTATTATTCTACAATGTACAAAATAGTAAAAAATAAAGAAAAACCCAATCATTTCAGGCCAGTACCATCGTTGGGCCACAGGTGTGAAAGATTCAACATCTGGCTAAAAGATTACTGGAGCGTTGTTGGAATCACTTTTATAGATAACTATGACTCCTTCTGGAAACAGAAGATACTCTACAGGAAAAACAGAGTCCATCCAAATCATCTTGGCTCCTGGATGCATTTCAAGGCTGTGTTAAGACTTCTCAATGACCAGCTCAGTTTATCCCTACCATTGTGACAATAAGTTGTCATAATGCTGCATCAAATGTACATTATCCCAGGGACGTTGGAAGGCACATTGTAAGTCACTTAATTTGTCCCACTAACAGCCCTGAATACCTCTGATTCTACAGCTATTGTATGCAGTAATCATGTGCCTATGAACCAGAGTTACACTGTTAACACTGAGGTGTGCCCTAGTAGGAAGTCCACTGTGTGAAGCTCACCATGCACCATCAGCTCCAATATAAATAACATAAGCAAGTCTACTTCTGATAAGCTTACCAGTAAAGCATTCACAACAATAAAGCAACCCAGAAAAGTGCTAAAAATAGCCCATATTGACATATGTAGTCTAAGAAACAAGGTTCATGAAGTCAATAACTTTCTTGAAACAGATTACATTCATATACTGACTCTCTCTGAAACGCACTTAGCAATACATGGCTATTACATCTACCGAAAATACAGAAATGCCAACGGGGGTGGTGTTGCGGTCTATATTCAGAACCACATTCCTGTAAAGCTTAGAGGATCTCATGTTAAATACTGTTTGGCTACAGGTTCATCTGCCTCACCTAAAGCCCAGTCTTGTGGGAAGCTGCTATCGACCACCAAGACAGCATCTGGAAGATATGTGTGAAATGCTTGATAATGTATGTCATATCAACAAAGTATATTTTCTGGGTGATTTAAATATTGACTGGCTTCCACCAAGCTGCCCAATCAAGAAAAAACATCAAACTTATACCAGTGACTGCAACCTGGTTCAGGTTGTCAGTCAGTCAACCAACCATGGTAGTTACAAATAGCACAGGAATGAAATCATCAATATGTATTTATCACATATTTAATCATTCTGCAGAAATTTGCTTTAAAGCAGTCTCCAAATCCATAGGATGTAGTGATCACAATATAGGAGCCATATCTAGGAAAACCAAAGTTCCAAAGCCTGGGCCTAATATAGTGTATAAGAGGTCATACAATAAGTTTTGTAGTGATTATTATGTTGATGATATAAATAATATTTGCTGGTGTGTAATGAGGAACAACCAAACGCTGCACTTGACACTTATGAAATTGCTTATTCCATTTACTAATAAGCATGCACCCATTAAGAAGATGACAGTAAAAACTGTTAAATAAAAAGATTGTGGGAGCTGTTTTGTTAGACTTCTGTGTGGCTTTTGACATTATCGATCATAATCTGCTGCTGGAAAAACATGTGGAATATGTCACCTGTTGCCACAAGAAAAGGGCAGTCAGTGAAGCACAAACACTATTGTAATGATGGGTTCTGAGTTCTGAGCCCAGAAGTTAATGGTTATCTGTAAAAGGAATGTATATGATCAAGGCAATTAAGTTTGGAATGTACTGAGTAAAGGAAAGGCAATCACATGTTGGAAGGCACTGATGGAGAGATGTGGTTCAGTGAGGAATGGGGGGAAAAAGGTCAGGTCTGGTCACATTAAGGAGAAGGAACAGTTTGTTGCCCGCATCACTTAACTTCCTGCATAATAATAAATATGTCATGTTTAGAGAAGAGGGAATGTCACCCAAATTGGGGTATACAGTTGAAGTCGGAAGTTTACACACACTTGGGTTGGAGTCATTAAAACTCGTTTTTCAACCACTCCACAAATTTCTTGTTAACAAACTAGTTTTGGCAAGTCGGTTAGGACATCTACTTTGTGCATGACACAAGTAATTTTTCCAACAATTGTTAACAGAGATTATTTCACTTAATCACTATATCACAATTCCAGTGGGTCAGAAGTTTACATACACTAAGTTGCCTGTGCCTTTAAACAGCTTGGAAAATTACAGAAAATTATGTCATGGCTTTAGAAGCTTCTGATAGGCTAATTGACATAATTTGTGTAAATTGGAGGTGTACCTGTAGATGTAGTTCAAGGCCTACCTTCAAACTCAGTGCCTCTTTGCTTGACATCATGGGAAAATCAAAAGAAATCAGCCAAGACCTCAGACAAAAGAAAATTGTAGACCTCCACAAATTTGGTTCATCCTTGGGAGCAATTTCCAAACGCCTGAAGGTACCACGTACATCTGTACAAACAATAGTATGCAAGTATAAACACCATGGGACAACGCAGCTGTCATACCGCTCAAGAAGAAGACACGTCTCCTAGAGATGAGTGTACTTTGGTGCGAAAAGTGCAAATCAATCTCAGAACAGCAGCAAAGGACCTTGGGATGCTAGAGGAAACCGGTACAAAAGTATCTATATCCACAGTAAAACATTGACATAACATGAAAGGCCGCTCAGCAAGGAAGAAGCCACTGCTCCAAAACTACCATAAAAAAGCCAGACTACGTTTTGCAACTGCACATGGGGACAAAGATTGTACTTTTTGGAGAAATGTTCTCTGGTCTGATGAAACAGAAATAGAACTGTTTGGCCATAATTACCATTGTTATGTTTGGAGGAAAAAGGGGGAGGCTTGCAAGCCGAAGAACACCATCCCAACCGTGAAGCACGGCGGTGGCAGCATCATGTTGTGGGGTCCTTTGCTGCAGGAGGGACTGGTGCAATTTACAAAATAGATGGCATCATGAGGATGGAAAATTATGTGGTTATATTTAAGCAACATCTCAAGACATCAGTCAGGAGGTTAAAGCTTGGTCGCAAATGGGTCTTCCAAATAGACAATGGCCCCAAGCATACTTCCAAAGCTGTGGCAAAATGGCTTAAGGACAACAAAGTCAAGGTATTGGAGTGGCCATCACAAAGCCCTGACCTCAATCCTATAGCAAATTTTTGGGCAGAACTGAAAAAGCATGTGCGAGCAAGGAGGCCTTACAAACCTGACTCGGTTACACCAGCTCTGTCAGGAGGAATGGGCCAAAATTCACCCAACTTATTGTGGGAAGTTTGTGGAAGGTTACCTGAAACGTTTAATCCAAGTTAAACAATTTAAAGGCAATGCTACCAAATACTAATTGAGAGTATGTAAACTTCTGACCCACTGGGAATGTGATGAAAGAAATAAAAGGTGAAATAAATCACTCTCTACTATTATTCTGACATTTCACATTCTTAAAATAAAGTGGTGATCCTAACTGACCTAAGACAGGGAATGTGTACTAGGATTAAAAGTCAGGAATTGTGAAAAACGGAGTTTAAATATATTTGGCTAAGGTGTATGTAAACTTCAGACTTCAACTGTATATAAACACTACCAATGTTGGAACCATGTCTGTGTCTTATGCAGCTGTATGACCAAGCGGGTGAATAAACTTGGTTTGAGCTTTACTAATTGTCAGTGAGTTTTAATAGGTTCATTAGAACCTAACAGTAAATACAAACTATATTTATCTATTTATTTTCACATTTGTACTTGCACACTATTTGCAACACTATACATAGCCAGTAATATAACATTTGAAAGATCTCTATTCTTTTGAAACTTTTGTGAGTGTAATCTTCTCATATTCATTTCAGATAGTTTATTTCACTTTTGTTTATTATCTATTCCACTTGCTTCCCATGCCAATAAAGCCCTTTGAATTGAATTCAAATAGAGAGAGAGCGAGAGAGGTCTGCTAAATGACTTAAATGTAAATGTAAATGTTTGTTAGAGAGAGAGGAGTGTGTGTGCAAGAGTGTGTGTGTGAGAGAGCGAGAGAGGAATTTGTGTGTGTTGTGTGTGTGTGTGTGTGTGTGTGTGTGTGTGTGTGAGAGAGAGAGAGAAAGAGGGGATGCATACTACTACGGTTCAAATACTTGTACAACATATAAACCTACAATCATCCTACATAAATGACACTGTAGGGGAATGGTCAAAGATTCAACAGGAAAAGTACCAGATACTAAGAGAGACATTGTGTAGAGTGTAGTGTGTGAAAGTGTAGTGTGTGTGTTTGTGTGAGAGAGTCAGTCTATCAGTCTGTCTTACCCAGTCTTATCCCAGTGACTCTGTGGTGTCCAGGCTCCTCTGGGTTGGGTTGTGACACCAGCAACTCATCCACTGAGCCCTCCAACACTGTCAGCCTGGGAGTGGACAGCAATTCTGACTGCAGAGGAGTCAGGAGAGGATTAAAGCACTAATCATTTTTTAGATACAGATTTTCTTGAGATAGATGGTAAATTAAAAAGAGTATCACTGCAACATGGATTTGGAGCCAATATGTGCTCTTTTATCTCCCACATGGTAGACAATTTTATCTAAAGGGACTTACAGTGAGTGTATACATGTATCTTTATGTGATACATGCAGGAATTAATCCCACAAACTTGGCATTGCTAGCGCCACGCTCTTACCAACGAAGCCGACACAGGACTTTATGTAAACAACTTGTCTGATTCCTGTTTAAACAATTCAATTAAATGAACTTGAACAGATCCTGGCTGTGCTGAGTGGTAGGTACCTGGATGAATTGGCGGTAGCGTTCCCGGTCCAGCTGTGCCCGGGGTCCCCACACAGCGGGCCCTTTGCTGCGGTTTAGGATGGAGAAGTGGACCCCGGCCGAGTCGCCTGCTCGCCCACACAGACCGTCCAGAGCATCCACCTCCCTCACAAGCTGGCCTTTCCCCACGCCCCCCAGAGATGGGTTACAGGAGAGGGCCCCTGAGGTACAACGAGAGGAGAAGGGTACGAAAGAGAGAGAGAGGGAGTGAGTCTGAGTGGGTGGGTGGCTCAGAGAGATACTGCTCTATTCCTACTGATCCCACAAGTAAATAACAGGCGGCTTTTCCTCTCTCTCACCGATAGTCATGATCTTCTGGGTAATGAGGAGAGTCTCTGCCCCCAATCTGGCTGCTGCGGCTGCCGCCTCAGTCCCAGCATGTCCTCCCCCCACTACGATGACATCATACTGGCGCCTGGTGAGGTCACTGCCAGTCCGAGAGGATACAAATGACAGGACGTTGTGTCGGAGCAGGTGCAGTTTCTGTGCCAACATGTCAAAGTTTCATGACAACTATCAAAGTAAGAGAAGAAGAGTTAGGTTGTGCAGATAATCAACATTTGAAATGATTTTACTTGTTGATAATAGATCAGTAAATATGATCAAATTAAACATGTTAGAATGACAATGTGGCACTACCTCCAAGACTATCCTAACAAAATCTACCTCATACCCCTGCACATCGACTTGGTACTGATACCCCGTGTATATAGCCAAGTTATCTTTACTCGTGTTATTATTTCTAAACAAAAAAATCTACATTGTTGGGAAGGTTCCCGGCCCTGTTGTTTACTAAGCATTTGACTAAAAAACTCAAGATGCCTGCATTTTCGAAAAAGCAAGAGCATTTGAATAAGATGTAACGTTATTGATCTCAACGTAGACTTGCTCTATCTCTTATCTCATCCGACCTCAACTACAAAACTAAATTCTGGTTCTGAATAGCTAACGTTAGCCATGTCCACTTACCAACTGCCCTCATATCAGAATTAACAATGTGATCCGTTTTACTGGTCACGAAACAGTTTTATAATCATACAGGAGTGTTCAATATTGCAGAAGTATCAGAACAATAGGTAAATTGCTGTGAAGAGAGGTATTACAAAACATTAATCTAATCGTTCCCACCGGGGGCCGCCATTGTTTTGCCGTCAGTGCCCGTAACCGTAATATAGTGTGTATATGCGCACTAAAAATGTGGCACAATTATGTTTAATGATGATGATGATGTCGGTACTGTAGGTCTAGTTTAGCTCTCGAAAACCCTTCTGCGATTAACCACAACTAGCCATGTGAACTATAATTCTGGTGCTGGTTTTAACGTTTGGAAACGTAAATAAACATCACTTGCCAAATGGTTTTCAGAACATATGGCCCTTATCTTTCATATCAACGAATAATAATATTTCATATAAAAAAATATACAATTACTGTTGCAGATTTGCACAGATCGATACGTTGTGTATGCCTCCAGTTGACGAACTACACTTTCTCCCCAGTTACAGTACGCTTACGTGGTGGTGTTCGGAGCAATCTAACGCTAGATAGCTATTCATTACGCCAATTATGTGTCCCTGGAATGGTGTTTGCCCCCGATGAGGTCTGATGTGTCCCCCACAGTCACGTCAGCAGGACCAGGACTGGAGCTGGGTCAGGTGTTGCACGCTGGGCAGGGGCAGCCTGGACACCTGGAATGGGACCCAGGGCTGTGGCTGGGTCAGGTGAAGTTGGGTCAGGTGAAGTTGTACTGTCAGTAGCTGGTTACAGTGGTTTGTCTGGGTCCCACCACTTTGCACTGGAAGTAGCGTTCTGCCGGAAAAACACCCTAATGATGCAAATATGAATGGTATGACACTATATCCTATTAGTATCTGAGGATTTGAAATCACCCCCGACAGGGTAGCCTAGTGGTTAGAGAGTTGGACTAGTAACCGGAAGGTTGCAAGTTCAAACCCCCCGAGCTGACAAGGTACAAATCTGTCGTTCTGTCCCTGAACAGGCAGTTAACCCATTGAATCGTCATTGAAAATAATAAATAAGAATGTGTTCTTAACTGACTTGCAGATTTATTTAGGCTCTACAGTGCCGGTGGAAGGCAACAACGAAATTAAGGCTTAGTTAGCTATAGTTAACTAGAGAGATAACTGCTACAAGTTCTGTTTTGAATTGGTGATCTAGTTAGTCTGTCTGTCATTATTTTATGCCAGCTGCTGAAATGTCGCACTCACACTGGCACACAAGCAGCATCACAGGCATGCACTGAAGGGTCATTCCAATAATAGATTATATGTTTTTTTATTGATTGGTCATATTTAAAAGTGTGCTTTCATAAATTACATTAACAACAATTATGAAACACATTTCCGTGACTTTGAATGACCTTACAAACCTTGACAATTTGGAACAGCGCATCATACCATTCAGGCCAGCACATTTTATTTTTGCACAATCTCGACAGCCTACTGCCACACACAGATTCACAGACTAGCATCAAATGAACTTGAACATAGCGGAATCAGAAAAGTATTGCTATTCATTGAAGATCCCGCCTTCGATGTGTGAATCTGGGCCAGCAATAGGATACTTTGTTTTCATAGAGGTGCTGGAACACAATTCCCCAAGTGCCGGTATGGCGTCCCAGACAGCCCAGGCCCAATCAGCACGGATTTTGACCTGCAGTCACCCTATGCGCATTATTTATTCCATTCAATCACCGCTTTTATGCTGTTGACTAAATACGTGGACAATGTAGGCTGGAATACGCCCCTAGCTGAAAAGTGGGGTGGCTTTGGTTATCCCTACTTTGGGGGGGAAAGACGCCCTAGCAGCAAATAAATCCGTGACCTCGGCGATTTCCCTTCAAAGTAAGAGTCCCGCAATGAAGATGGCGAAGAAGAAAAAAAATGGTCGAAATTCGTCATATTTTATGAGGAAATGTGAGCAGACTTTTTTATTTTTACATATTTATTTTTTTACAGTATGAAGAAATAAACAAAAGTTAATCGCCGTTATAGCAAAAATTATATTATAGCATTGCCATTATTGTTACCAGCATTAAAAGTAATTCGATAGTTACTTATTATGGTAGTTAAATAGTTATTATGGTAACAACGGTAATACAAATAACAATATTGATATTATTAATAATATTATAATAATTATAACAATCAACTTATTCATATTGCACAATGTTTAGTGCGTTTTTCATATTGAACATACTCAGCGGTGACCCGTCATTCAGGGCAGGTTTTGAGCCCATCCTGTTTAGCTAAAATAAAATAAAATAATAATAAATACATATATATTGTTGCCTGTTTTGCATGTTATTTTGGCATTCATTTGTGTCATATCAGTTTACAAACAATGTAAAAACACATTTATTGAGCAAATAAAGCCACATACAAACAATCTCTTTTTTTGCCGACTTGAGTAAGGCAGCTCCACAATACATGTGTTTCAGCCTAGCCCAGTGCTTTCTGTGGTGGAGCGGGAGCCAGCGGAAAATACAGAGCATAGATGTTGGTAATCTTCTCTAGTTGCGCTGTGATTGGCTCAGTGTTCTGTCACTCATAGGGACACTACGTCACCTCATAATGTACAGGGAGAGCTAGGCAATTCAAGCCCCCTTTGGTGCTGCCATAGATTTACATTAGAAGTGCCCATCCCTCATTGGCCATAAATAAAATGACTTAAAATCACGTTATATCTACTGTAGCTTTGATTGGACTGATCATGTCAACATCATACTTTCAAAATCTTACCTAGCAAGCAGTCATCATGATGAATCACCTTGACAATCTACTGGCAAATCCTTTTCAATCCTTGTTATATGAAGAAAAATTATAGATAAAACGTATCTGTGCTCATCGGCCATTGGACATAAACATTAAGTCGGAAAAAGCCAATTCTACAATGAGTGGTTTGGAAGGAATCAATTGCTAACTGCAAGAGTTGCAAAGCAATCACTATTTTGCTTCCCTTGCCTGCTATTCGGTGGAGAGGATGTGTGGTCAAAGTCTGGGTTTAAGGATTTAAAATATCTGTCTGAAAGGGTCTCTTTTCCAGGCTTAAAAGTATCAACATTCACACGCAACCACATGTGCTAGAAAAGGTTGAATACATTGGTCATGCTGTCAATCCAGAATGACTTCTGCCGCATTCAAAACAACTGGAAAATCGGAACTGGGAAATCTCAGACTTCAATGAGTTCAAGACAACTGGGAATATACGTTTTTTGAACCGTCATCCAACTCGGAATTCCAAGTTGGGAACTCTTTCTAGAGCTCCGACCTGAAGATCACTGATGTCATGATTCAAACTTTTTTCTTCTTCCAGTTGTCTTGAAAGCACCATAAATCCAGAGAATGCCAGACTTTAATGCCAAAGTTTCATGACAAAATTTGCCCACAAGAAGGACCGTCGTGCCACCTTCCTGTTCAAGTGATCACAAAATGTATTGTATGCTGCTGCATAAATTATATGATATGCCAGGAAGATATGTATATGGTAGCTAAGAAAGTAATACTAAGTGTATGTTGTGTACTAAGCTATTAGTAGCCCATGTGCCTTACCCTAATAATTTGGTCCCTTTCCCCCTCAGAACTTAGCCTACTGTTCAGACTTGGTAGTGCACATGTAGCCTATAGCCTGTTTTAGAGAAATGCCATAATTTAATATTGTAAGAGCTCTCTGTCTGCTTATATGCCTCCATTTATTATATGGTTCTGTCTTGGTGTACAGGGAGAATACTGTAAGAATGGCCCATGTTCTGAATTATGCTGCTGTACGTTGAAAAAGTATTGAACAAATAGCTATATTGACTAAGTCCATCTTAGCTCGCTCATGAATGTCTTTATCGGAATTACAGATTGCCTCTTATTTGCTCTTTGTTCCCATATGGCATAGTTTGTACATCTCAATTGTTATAGGCCCATTGCTTATATAGGTCTATCTAATTAGTATCTTATTCATAATTCTAGGCAATGTTGGAATGATTGAATTGTTTTGGTTACTTTGTGCATTATAATTAGCTCATGTGCTTTTCTTGACGAGGAGAGATACTAAATAATGTTGTTGGGTCTGTAACCATGTTTCCCAGTTACAGTCTCTTCCCATTCAAATGTTTGTTTTTAACTAGAAGTTCAGTAATAGACCCATGTAATTCCAGTTGATATTGCGAGGGTTGTTTTGCTATGGTTTTTAAAAGGGCAGTAAATGAGGCTGATTGAACTGTTTCGCTGCCAGACAAGGCTCCACTGATAGCCAGGTGTAGCAGTGGTAAGGTTTCACTTTATGGTGCTGAAAGGAAAGTTCTATTGTTGGGACAGCTTTATGTAGGCTATAACAGTTTTTGGGCACCATTTGTCACCGTTATAGTGCAATTAATGTATTGTCCAGTATTGTGTAGTGGCTTTGCTGCATGCAACCCCCCGAAAATGTTGAGTTTACCTCACGAAGATTTACATGCTAAAATTGCCCCTGGACATACTACAGTGCCTTCAGAAAGTATTTTTTGCACATTTTGTTGTGTTACAGACTGAATTTAAAATGGATTATATTGAGATTTTGTTTCACTGGCCTACAAACAATACCCCATAATGTCAAAGTGGAATTATGGTTTTAGACATTTTTTAAAATTAATTAAAAATGAAAAGCTGAAATATCTTGAGTCAAGTGTTCAACCCATTTGTTATGGCAAGTCTAAATAAGTTGTATGGACTGTTTAACATTATTATTTTTTATGACTACCTCATCTCTGTACCCCACACATATGTAAGGTCCCTCAGTCGAACAGTGAATTTCAAACACCGGTTCAACCACAAAAAAACACATTTTTGGTACTTTGTGTCTCAGTAAAAACAGAGTCCATTCTACTCAGGAGCACTTCTAGTTACCATGTCTACAGTTTACACCCAGAGGAATATCGCTGCTCATTTTGCAGCTCCTCTTGATGTAAACTCTGGATTTGGATACTAGAAGCCCTCCTGAGTAGAATGGACTAAACTTTTCTGCGACACAACATAAAATTGTGTACGGTGCAATATACAGTGGGGAGAACAAGTATTTGATACACTACCGATTTTGCAGGTTTTCCTACTTACAAAGCATGTAGAGGTCTGTAATTTTTATCATAGGTACACTTCAACTGTGAGAGATGGAATCTAAAACAAAAATACAGAAAATCACTATGATTTTTAAGTAATTATTTTGCATTATATTGCATGACATACGTATTTGATACATCAGAAAAGCAGAACTTAATATTTGGTACAGACACCTTTGTTTGCAATTACAGAGATCGTATGTTTCCTGTAGTTCTTGACCAGGTTTGCACACACTGCAGCAGGGATTTTGGCCTACTCCTCCATACTGACCTTCTCCAGATCCTTCAGGATTGCCCTGGCTGTGTGTTTCGGGTCGTTGTCATGCTGGAAGACCCAGCCACGACCCATCTTCAATGCTCTTACTGAGGGAAGGAGGTTGTTGGCCAAGATCTCGCAATACATGGCCCCATCCATCCTCCCCTCAATACGGTGCAGTCGTCCTGTCCCCTTTGCAGAAAAGCATCCCCAAAGAATGATGTTTCCACCTCCATGCTTCATGGTTGGGATGGTGTTCTTGGGGTTGTACTCGTCCTTCTTCCTCCAAACACGGCGAGTGGAGTTTAGACCAAAAAGCTCTATTTTTGTCTCATCAGACCACATGACCTTCTCCCATTCCTCCTCTGGATCATCCAGATGGTCTTTAGCAAACGTCAGACGGGCCTGGACATGCGCTGGCTTGAGCAGGGGGACCTTGCGTGCGCTGCAGGATTTTAATCCATGACGGCATAGTGTGTTACGAATGGTTTTCTTTGAGACTGTGGTCCCAGCTCTCTTCAGGTCATTGATGAGGTCCTGCCGTGTAGTTCTGGGCTGATCCCTCACCTTCCTCATGATCATTGATGCCCCACGAGATGAGATCTTGCATGGAGCCCCAGACCGAGGGTGATTGACCGTCATCTTGAACTTTGTCCATTTTCTAATAATTGCGCCAACAGTTGTTGCCTTATCACCAAGCTGCTTGCCTATTGTCCTGTAGCCCATCCCAGCCTTGTGCAGGTCTACAATTTTATCCCTGATGTCCTTACACAGCCCCCTGGTCATGGCCATTGTGGAGAGGTTGGAGTCTGTTTGATTGAGTGTGTGGACAGGTGTCTTTTATACAGGTAACGAGTTCAAACAGGTGCTGTTAATGCAGGTAATGAGTGGAGAACAGGAGGGCTTCTTAAAGAAAAACTAACAGGTCTGTGAGAGCCGGAATTCTTACTGGTTGGTAGGTGATCAAATACTTATGTCATGCAATAAAATGCAAATTAATTACTTAAAAATCATACAATGTGATTTTCTGGATTTTTGTTTTAGATTCCGTCTCTCACAGTTGAAGTGTACCTATGATAAAAATGACAGACCTCTACATGCTTTGTAAGTAGGAAAACCTGCAAAATCGGCAGTGTATCAAATACTTGTTCTCCCCACTGTATATGCCCAATATGAGAAAACGATTGGATTTAGGCTGATAGGTCACTCTTTAAAATGAGCAGCCACGCTCCTCTGGATATTAACTCTGTGGATTTAGAAGCTAGAAGTGCTCCTGAGTATAATGGACACCCCTTTCACTGCAACACAAGATACAGAAAAGCGTGTAAGTGAAATAAATGATAGTACACACACAAAACACATTGTTGACCATTTTGGCTTGAACAAAGAAAAAACGTATCGTATAGAAATACTTTTACTCGATAACTAGTAGAAAATACATCGATAATTGTGCATCATTTTCAACCCAATTATTACACAGGATGGGACTCTTATTCTGAAGGATTCCAAAAGTCCCTGACCCGGAACAATTGATTTATTATTGGCTTGTGACGACCACTCACCAGCGCTCTGATCGAGTGAAGCTTACACCGAGAGGTGGCGAGCGACTGCGGGTTTTCATCCCGAAACCTGAAGAAAATACCATTTAAAACGCTTATGGCCAGTATACTAGCATCACAACTGAGATTCTAAGGTGTAAACCTTCAAGAAGAATACGTCAAGTTGTCCTAAAGAAGCAAGTAATCCAGACAGGGAAGCTACCAAGCGAATGTTCAAGAGACTGCCAGCTAGCTAACGTAGCTAGCTTGGATCAGAAGAATCCTGAACCACGATCTGGTGTGAAAACCTTGCTATTTTGTATCGACTTATTCTCTGTGTAGCAACAAAGTAGCCAGCCAGGGAATACAATCAGAAATCAAGGTATATTTTAATGTCGGGCCGCCTTACTGTAGCTTTCCAGTTTGCGATGCCAATTACTATTAGCGTTAGTTAGCATGGCAGTTCTCAGTCATTGAGATTAATACAGTCTAAACGAATGATTTGGGACTCCCTAAAAACACTCAAATAAGATACAGCTACGACCGGAAGTGACCATCGGTAGCAGGTTAGGACTGCATTTTCGCTAACCCTACCCCTTTTCCTAACATTAACCTAGCTAGATAATTATACTAACCTTCAACGTTAATTCTCCAAACATGCTGCTTGAGTTTCCAAACCTGCTACGAAAAAGTTACTTCCCGTTGTAGGTGTATCAAATTGTCTCCAATTATATGCTCGAATAATATTTAGTTTTGTAACTTGATTTTGTGAAAGCTTGCTGCTTGGCCATGTTGAAACAACAGCCCAGCTCATGTGGGCGAAAAACATCCAACTGGACTTCGGGCCCTGCCAGTATGTCTTCCACGGCCAGTGGAATCAACAACAGAGCACAGGTTGGGAGGTGAGTGAAATTAGGATGTCCAGATAGGAAAGGCTGGTGATTTTTATCATGGCTTCAAGGCCTACCGGTCAAAGCATGTGTAGCTTGTTGTGGTGGGAAATGGGGTTATGTTGATGGGCCTGTGAAAATATATTGTGCGTGATTGACAAGTTCTTATGGAAGCTATTTCAAGGCACCAAGAAAAGATGTCATCTATCAGTTGACAAGAGGTTACTACATGCCACGCCCACTATGCCACACCCACTGTGCTGCTAGCACTGTCTCTGGTCCACACTCCAGCGCAGTAGGTGGCGGTAATGTACCAATAACGTTGGATGCCACCCTCCGAAAACCCCACCGAAGGAGGCTGCTAGCTAGCTAGGGGACACCGGTGCACTATGGGAGAATCTCAATTGCCTACTCCTCGCGTCCTCTGTCCTTTGTCCTTGCTTCTTTCTCAAAACCAATTGGATGAGAAAGTCAGAGGTCCCTCCTCCCTGACCACCTTCAATGGGTTTTGAGAAGGTGAGGAGAGACACAAGGAGTGTGAAATTGAGATTCCCCCGGTGTATTTTGCCCCCGCCTGCCTTAAACTGTTTTCTGTTAACATTACTTGGAGGGAAGTAGCTAGCAAGCAGCCTCACTGGCAGTGGGCGCTGGATGTCGTGACAAGTAGTGGGCATGCCATGTTGTAACCGCGGTCCGCAGATGGAGTTGTGACATAGTACGTTGTTATTGTGAGATACGTTTAGGCGATATGTATCACATGAATTCAATGTGCACTTTGCATCAGGCCCGCCTCAACTTCCAAGGATAATCTTATGTATAGCCTATAGTCAATCACAGTGTGTACGCGAGGGAGTTATTGTTTCAGTTTTGTTGATGTGAGTTGGTGCATGTTTAATGACTTCTGGTTGACATCAGATTTAATTTATTAATTCAATTAAACCCATTAAAGGAGCAATCTAGTGTTGGTACATCACATTTTAATACAGAATAGCTATTGTTTCTTGAAGTATGGAAGCCTGTTCCCCCCCCCCCAAAAAAACCAAACAAATCTGACTTACTGTGAGATAGTACTGTAACTCATAGAGTTTAGCATTTTTGAACACCTGTAACTGCCATTCCCTGCAATCTACAGCAAAACATATATACTGTGTTAGGGTGTGGTGCCTGGCCTTAAATGGTGACAAAAACAATTGTGTTAATGTTTTTACATAGTGGCGCAGCTAGTCCACAAGGTGGTGCAATGCCCCTCTTACAGTCTTTGGGGAGAACCCTGCAATATCTGTATATTAAAGGTCCTGAACAGTGGAAATCATGTTTTCTGTCAAATTGGATGATACTTGGATAAAGCCAGTTAAAATGAGGGTTACCTAAGCATGAACAATGACTGTAGCTGGTACTTTGATTAAGTTACTGGTCCCCTCCCTCATGTCAAACACTTGGAATCAGGAGGCAGGCATCGATTTTAAATGTACACCAATGGTACCGTGTTATCATCTTTACTAATGTGAGTATGTACCGCCTTGAAGGAAAATTCCACCAAAAACCACTCATTCCTATAATTTAGTTTTACATGACAAAAAATATTGTTCTTTACATATTAGTGTTGACAAATGTTTCCTGTTGTCGTTATAAAGTTGGAAGCAACGTGAAAATCATTGTGGAAATCTGTTAAACCCTCTTTTAAATGACACATTTCTCGAGGTAGGAATACCACAAAAATATGATCAATGGCTTATTCAAGAGAAGACAACCTCCTGCGTTATGACATCGGGAAGTATTGAAATCTGACATGTATGATGGACGTTTTCGCAATCTAAAAGTCGTATTCCTGTTAACTTTCAGTGTAGTGAGAGCAGCTTTATCGCAATGCGATGTCATACTGGCCAAATTTATGCCTGCTTGAACGGCAATAGCTCAAATACACATGGCAACATGAAATGACCCAGGGAAGCGAAAGAACATCAGAGATGCACAAAAACAATATAACATTCAAAATGGGTGAATCTTTTATTTTTAAACCGTCATCACGTGTGCCAACACCTTGCTTTGGCTTTGTTTACAAAGATACTGGTAACCTTTACTCTGTGGTGTGACTGTTAGCTAGCAAGCTACTTACCAGCATGCCGGCAAAAGCACACACTGTGCTGTGACTGGATGCCAGAGAGTAAATTTAACGTTACACTATTTTGTGAAGAAATCCAACAGCAAAGTTGCTTCATCAATTCGGTAGAACGTTTGATGGGTCTTACCAGGAAGCTAATACGGATGCTGTTGTTATTTCACTTTCCAGCTCCTTTTCTCTTTTCACTATCTTAAAGCAGACATTTTAGAAAATTCAACATCTACTCTGTCTGCATAGCTTCCCAGACAACATCTGCAGCAGGATTACAAAATGACTGCAGCAGTCATACAAAATCAGATTTCCCAAAGCCAAGTAGGAGTCCATAGCTGGATTTGTCTCCTACTTCAATACCCACCTGCTTCAAGATGTCTACTATTATCGACTACAGCTCGGCCTTCTATACCACAGTGCCCGATAAGCTCATTAGAAAGCTCACGGCCCTGGGTCTGAATTCCTCTCTATGCAACTGGATCCTGGACTTCCTGAAGGGCCCCCCCATGGTGGTGAAGGTAGGCAACATTACCTCCTCGACACTGGTTCTCAACAAGGGTGTGTCCTCAGTCCTCTCCTGTATTCCCTGTATACCCACAACTGCGTAGACTCGCACAGTTACAACTCCATCGTCAAGTTCGCTGATGAAACAACAGTAGTAGGCTTGATTGACAAAAATTACGAGACAGCCTACAGGGAGGAGGTGGGCACTCTAAAGGTGTGGTGCCAGGTAAACAACCTATCCCTTAACGGTAGCAAAATAAAGGAGCTGATTGTGGACTTCAGGAGGAACCAGGCTGGACATGCCCCCATCTTCATCAACGTGGCTGCTGTGGAGATGGTAAATAACTCTACCTCCACGGATCGCAAGGCTCTTCAGAGGGTGACAGTTGAAGACGGAAGTTTACATACACCTTAGCCACATACATTGAAACTCATTCCTGACATCTAATCCAAGTAAAAATTCCCTGTCTTAGGTCAGTTAGGATCACCACTTTATTTTAAGAATGTGACATTTCTGAATAAAAGTAGTGATTTATTTAATTGTAATTTTATTTGAGCTTTTATTTATTTCATCACATTGCCAGTGGGTCAGAAGTTTACAAACTCAATTAGTATTTGGGACCATTGCCTTTAAATTGTTTAACTTGTGTCAACTGTTTCAGGTAGCCTTCCACAAGCTTCCCACAATAAGTGGGGTGAATTTTGGCCCATTCCTCCTGACAGAGCTGGTGTAACAGTCAGGTTTGTTGGTCTCCTTGCTCGCACACGCTTTTTCAGTTCTGCCCACACATTTTCTATAGGATTTAGGGCGGGACTTTGTGATGGCCACTCCAATACCTTGACTTTGTTGTCCTTAAGCCATTTTTCCACAACTTTGGAAGAATGCTTGGGGTCATTGTCCATTTGGAAGACCCATTTGCAACCAAGCTTCTGTCTCTCTCTGTCTCTCTCTCGGGAGTTGACTTAACAACCGGATCGTAAATACCTGCCAGAAACTCCCCCTTTGGCCCTGCAGTATTGAGAATGGAATGTCTGAGTACAACAGAGACTTTGCCAAAACCTCAAACAATGAACATTGGGACAATATATTTAAATATCCAAATGTTGGGAATTATGACAGATGGAATATAGAAAATTTGTCTATTTTGTCATGTCATTAAACTTATCAGAAATAAGTTATAATGGAAACATTGTAACTGAGAGCTTTCACAATGTGTATATCAGATTTACATCTAAATGTTGTAGAACTTATATGAATAAATATAGCAATGTGATTTTATCCTTCTAAATGAGAATTGTTTTTCTTGTAAAACTTGTGCCAATCAATAGCTATGCCCAAGTGAGCTCAGAGTTCAATGTCAACATGATGGATCTGCCTTTCTGGCCAGAGTGTTTTTAAAAGGATTTGTAACAAAATGTACATTAGACCAAGCAGGTGGACGGTGTAAGCCGGATGTCGTGAAATGGTTAAAACTACAAGACCAGAAAATGGTAAGACCTTCAAACTAGAGGAGTGATGAAGTTGAAGACTAGAGCAAAACATTCCCAGTCTGCAGCTGGTATGTGATATGGTCTAGGTCAATTGACCAAGACGAGAGGGAAGGACAAATCTCTCTCACCAGCATAGATGCCTCGGAGGTTTCTACTCTAACGGACAGGGGGAAGTGCAGATCCCACTGTACACCATTTGGCGTATCTAGTCTAACGAACACTCCCAAGACAGGAGCCGACAACTAAGGACATTGACCTCTGGTGGACAACCCGAGACTTGCATCGAACTACTCGCCATAAACGGATAGTGGTTTCAACAGAGAGACGACAGAGAAAGACATCTACGCGTAAATATATGTTGCACTTGTAATCCAAATGAGTGGCTGTTAGGGTGCTAAATATTTATATTTATGGTGAGCGTAGTTTCCAAGTGTATGTAGGATAAGTCCACTCTCTCCCGCTCTTTATCCCCCCTTCCATTGTGTAACAAGCCGTCATATTGGGTTAGTCCACTAGGGACTTATCGATTACTAACATAAAATGAAAACCTATACCGTGTAGGCTTAATTATTTATTCACTAACTTTGTGAATTGCTGATTCATCACTCAGGCTAGGTTTCTTGTGGATTAAGATATTTGTGATGTCCAGAATGAGACAGGTAATAATTGACTGTATTGATGTAAGAGATCTATGTATCTTTAGAGTTTAAGTCGGGAGATGGGGCACCACGGGAAAAGTTGTTTAAAGTGTGACTAAGTTCCTAATGACTTTATGGTTACATGATTAATTTACTTGAGTACTAATTGAACAGAGTAGGTAATTATTTGATAAATAGCAGTCATCACATTAATGGTAGTCACGACACGTAGTCACGACTATTAAACACTCGGAATCTGAATCCTGCTTGATTGACGCGGGGTACATGGGTCCCCCTCCCCATCAACCTCTGTAGTTTGTTGCGCTTCCTAAAGCCTAAGTAATACACTTTTACTTGGTTTGATATCACATTTAGTTGCTTTGTATTTTTTTAAGCATTTGGATGAGCGATGAGTGTTATGAATCAATGGTACCTGCACACTTTAAAGGCCGGGTCACAATATTAGGCTTATGGCAAAAACATTTTATGTCAAATGATGTCAAACCATTATTTCTCATGAGTATTCATGTTGATCAATATTTCCTGCTATTCTGACCTATTGTAAATGATCAAATAAATATCTGATCAAGTATATATACACTGCTCAAAAAAATCAAGGGAACACTTAAACAACACAATGTAACTCCAAGTCAATCACACTTCTGTGAAATCAAACTGTCCACTTAGGAAGCAACACTGATTGACAATAAATTTCACATGCTGTTGTGCAAATGGAATAGACAACCGGTGGAAATTATAGGCAATTAGCAAGACAAGGTGGTGACCACAGACCACTTCTCAGTTCCTATGCTTCCTGGCTGATGTTTTGGTCACTTTTGAATGCTGGTGGTGCTTTCACTCTAGTGGTAGCATGAGACGGAGTCTACAACCCACACAAGTGGCTCAGGTAGTGCAACTCATCCAGGATGGCACATCAATGCGAGCTGTGGCAAGAAGGTTTGCTGTGTCTGTCCAGCATAGTGTGGAGGCGCTACCAGGAGACAGGCCAGTACATCAGGAGACGTGGAGGAGGCCGTAGAAGGGCAATAACCCAGCAGCAGGACCGCTACCTCTGCCTTTGTGCAAGGAGGAGCAGGAGGAGCACTGCCAGAACCCTGCAAAATGACCTCCAGCAGGCCACAAATGTGCATGTGTCTGCTCAAACGGTCAGAAACAGACTCCATGAGGGTGGTATGAGGGCCCGACGTCCACAGGTGGGGGTTGTGCTTACAGCCCAAAACCATTCAGGACGTTTGGCATTTGCCAGAGAACACCAAGATTGGCAAATTCGCCACTGGCGCCCTGTGCTCTTCACAGATGAAAGCAGGTTCACACTGAGCACATGTGACAGACGTGACAGAGTGGAGACGCCGTGGAGAACGTTCTGCTGCCTGCAACATCCTCCAGCATGACCGGTTTGGCGGTGGGTCAGTCATGGTGTGGGGTGGCATTTCTTTGGGGGGCCGCACAGCCCTCCATGTGCTCGCCAGAGGTAGCCTGACTGCCATTAGGTACCGAGATGAGATCCTCAGACTCCTTGTGAGACCATATGCTGGTGCGGTTGGCCCTGGGTTCCTCCTAATGCTAGACCTCATGTGGCTGGAGTGTGTCAGCAGTTCCTGCAAGAGAAAGGCATTGATGCTATGGACTGGCCCGCCCGTTACCCAGAACTGAATCCAATTGAGCACATCTGGGACATCATGTCTCGCTCCATCCACCAACGCCACGTTGCACCACAGACTGTCCAGGAGTTGGCGGATGCTTTAGTCCAGGTCTGGGAGGAGATCCCTCAGGAAACCGCCTGTTACAGGCACTTGGAGGCCACACACACTACTGAGCCGCATTTTGACTTGTTTTAAGGACATTACATCAAAGTTGGATCAGCCTGTAGTGTGGTTTTTCACTTTAATTTTGAGTGTGACTCCAAATCCAGACCTCCATGGGTTGATCAATTTGATTTCCATTGATAATTTTTGTGTGATTTTGTAGTCAGCACATTCAACTATGTAAAGAAAAATGTATTTAATAAGAATATTTCATTCATTCAGATCTAGGATGTGTTATTTTAGTGTTCCCTTTATTTTTTTGAGCAGTGTTTATAATTCTGAACATATTGTCATTTATAATGCTAATGTAGAGGCACCAATAAATTGTCCAGTACACTTATTGTTTGCTGTTTTCATGTACATTCCCTTATGTCTAATCTTCTAAGTTGACCCAGGCTTTACTAATTTTACTAATTCTTGTGATGAAGCTTTTCAGTGAACTGTGTTCTGTAATTGCTTACAAATCAATGGAAATGCAATTGTGTGTTGCTGCTGTTTGTCTGATGTCCAACAGTCCATGATTAGCTCTGTTGACCATGTGAGCATTTTGCAGAGAAGATGGGTTGAGGCATACTATTTAGTCTTGTAATGACATGTGGCCCATTGTTTACCTTGTTACCTGGCAATGAACACAAGGGTGTATCAAAGAGCAGTTAGTCAAGGTGAGCTCATGAATATAAGATCCCTGTCCACTCAGCCTGGTCTTTCAGGCTTCCTGGTTGTTAAAGATGAGAGAGGGTACAATTTCTTAAATTCAGAGCATTTTAATAGTGTAAAAATGGTATGTCTTACCCCATCAGAACCCAAAGCAAGTTTTGTTTTAATCCATTACTTACTCCATCCATGAGATCAAATAAAAATGTTAAGCTATACAGTGTTTGTTTACAATTGCATGGTCTACAAACATTGTATAGCTTAACTTTTTTTTAAATTATTTTGATCTCATGGATGGTCAGTCATTGCCTCCATATGTGAGAGTCCTTGCTTCTATGTATTTGAGATTGGTTACGTTTCTTCTGCCACATTTCTCAGCCGTTTACCAAATAAAGTGGCAAGGAGTACGCTTTGTTTTTGTTTGAATCCCAGATTGACCTTTTTATAAGTGGTCGACCTGCAGGACTATTCAGTCAATCAAATGTAGTTATAGAGCCCTTTTTACAACAGCAGTTGCAGTCACAAAGTGCTAATACAGAAACCTAGCCTAAAACCTCAGAGCGCAAGTGGCTAGGGAGAAAGCTAGAGGGATGAACCAGGCTCTGAGGGGTGGCAAGTCCTCTTCTGACTGGGCCGGTTGGAGATTCTAAGAGTACATGGCCATTAAGGACAGATTACATTTACATTACATTTAAGTCATTTAGCAGACGCTCTTATCCAGAGCGACTTACAAATTGGTGCTTTCACCTTATGACATCCAGTGGAACAGCCACTTTACAATAGTGCATCTAGGTCTTTTAAGGGGGGGGGGGGGGTGAGAAGGATTACTTTATCCTATCCTAGGTATTCCTTAAAGAGGTGGGGTTTCAGGTGTCTCCGGAAGGTGGTGATTGACTCCGCTGTCCTGGCGTCGTGAGGGAGTTTGTTCCACCATTGGGGGCCAGAGCAGCGAACAGTTTTGACTGGGCTGAGCGGGAACTGTACTTCCTCAGTGGTAGGGAGGCGAGCAGGCCAGAGGTGGATGAACGCAGTGCCCTTGTTTGGGTGTAGGGCCTGATCAGAGCCTGGAGGTAGTGAGGTGCCGTTCCCCTCACAGAGGGGTTAAACATTCTTCAAGATGTTTAACCATTCATAGAAGACCAACAGGGTCAAATAATAATCACAGTGGTTGTAAATGGC
Organism: Oncorhynchus nerka; assembly: GCF_034236695.1. Lineage (NCBI taxonomy): Eukaryota > Metazoa > Chordata > Actinopteri > Salmoniformes > Salmonidae > Oncorhynchus > Oncorhynchus nerka. The sequence goes on from NC_088418.1 coordinate 31,581,563, forward strand.
GCAAGAGGTCAGCACCTCAAGAGTTACTGGCAGTTGGCTTTTCATAGCTGAGCATTTAGAGGTCGAGACAGCATATCCAGGGGGGGTCAGGCTTCCATAGCCGCATGTAGAACAGCAGAAACTGGATTAGCAGAACGAACAGGTGGGCTAGGGACGTGGACAGTCAGGAGTCGTCAGGCAAGGTAGTCCTGAGGCATGGTCTTAGGGCTCAGGTCCTCCAGGAGGGGACAGAGAGATGGGAGATTTAGAGGGAGCATATCTAAGATCACACAGGATACCAGATAAGACGAGAATTACACCAGATATAAGACTGACCCTAGCCCCCCGGCACATAGACTATTGCAGCATAGATACAGGAGACTGAGACAGGGTGGGGGTCAGGGACACAGGCCCCTTCCAAAGTCACCCCCAGACAGGGATGACCAGGCAGGATATGACCCCACCCACTTTGGCAAAGCACAGCCCCCACACCACACCACCAAAGGGAAATCAATGGGCCACTAACTTATTACCCAGAGACAAGGCTGAATATCGCCCACAAAGATCTCCCCACCGCACGAGTCCAAGGACAGGAAGGATGGAAGAGCGCGAGCAAGCCAGTGACTCAGCCCAGGTAATATGGTCAGAGGCAGAGAATCCCAGTGAAGATAGGAAAGCCGGCCAGGCAGAGACAACAAGGGTGGTTTGTCACTCCAGCCTTGCCGTTCGCCTTCGCACCCCTGGGCCAGACTACACTTAATCATAGGACCTACTGAAGTGATCAGTTGTCAGTAAAAACTTAAAGGTCGAGACTAAGTCTCCAGCTCTCACATGGATCGGCAGACCATTCAATAAAAATGTAGCTCTATAGGAGAAAGCCCTGCCTCCAGCTGTTTGCTTAGATATTCTGCATCTTGGAATAGGATCCAGTAGACAACTGGAAGGTTTAGAGGCAATTACTTTGTGCAACTACATCAAGGGTATTACACAAGGTTTAGGTACTCGGTTAGGCGGTTAACTTATTTTTGTACTCCTATGTCCTTGGGTAGGTGGAGGGAGTCTGGAAAGGAATTGAGAAATCTTTGGGTTGTTCGAGAATTTATAATGCAACTTTTGATAATAATGGGTTGGGGTCTAAGCACATTATTTTTTTGTGATTGCAAACATCATAACGTGGTCTGACGATCCAGAATAATGAGGAAAAACATTTAGATCGACAATATCTATTCCATGGGATGATTGTGGCAATATTTTTTTTATTTCACCTTTTTATTTAACCAGGTAGGCCAGTTGAGAACATGTTCTCATTTACAACTGTGACCTGGCCAAGATAAAGCAAAGCAGTGCGACACCGACAACAACACAGAGTTACACATGGAATAAACAAACGTACAGTCAATAACAATAGAAAAAAGTCTATATACAGTGTGTGCAAATGGCGTAAGGAGGTAAGCCAATAAATAGGCCACAGTAGCGAAGTAATTGCAATTTAGCAAATCAACACGAGTGATAGATGTGCAGATGATGATGTGCAAGTAGAAATACTGGTGTGCAAAAAAGTAAATAAAACAATATGGGAATGAGGTAGGTAGATTGGATGGGCTATTTACAGATGGGCTGTGTACAGCTGCAGCGATCGGTAAGCTGCTCAGATAGCTGATGCTAAAAGTTAGTGAGGGAAATAAAAGTCTCCAACTTCAGCGATTTTTAAAAAAAATTAAATTTATTATTATTTTATTTTTTTTGCAATTCGTTCCAGTCATTTGGCAGCAGAGAACTGGAAAGAAAGACTGCAATGGCAGAGGTGTTGGCTTTGGGGAAGACCAGTGAGATATACCTGCTGGAGCGCGTGCTAAGGGTGGGTGTTGTTATGGTGACCAGTGAGCTGAGATAAGGCGGAGCTTTACCTAGCAAAGACTTAGATGACCTGGAGCCAGTGGGTCTGGCGACTAATATGTAGCGAGGGTCAGCCGACAAGAGCATACGGGTCGCAGTGGTGGGTGGTATATGGGGCTTTGGTGACAAAACGGATGACACTGTGAGAGACTGCAATCCAGTTTGCTGAGTAGAGTGTTGGATGGCTATATTGTAAATGACATCGCCGAAGTCGAGGATCGGTAGGATAGTCAGTTTTACGAGGGTAAGTTTGGCAGCGTGAGTGAAGAATGCTTTGTTGCGAAACAGGAAGCCGATTCTAGATTTAATTTTGGATTGGAGATGTTTATGAGTATGGAAGGAGAGTTTACAGTCTAGCCAGACACCTAGGTATTTATAGTTGTCCACATATTTTAAATCAACTGTCCAGAGTAGTGATGCTAGTTGGGCGGGTGGGTGCGGGCAGCAATCAGTTGAAAAGAATGCTCTTTTTTTTACTAGCGTTTAAGAGCAGTTGGAGGCCACGGAAGGAGTGTTGTATGGCATTGAAGCTCGTTTGGAGGTTTGTTAACACAGTGTCCAAAAAGGGCCAGATGTATATAGAATGGTGTCGTCTGCGTAGAGGTGGATCAGGGAATCACCCGCAGCAAGAGCGACATCGTTGATATATACAGAGAAAAGAGTCGGCCTGAGAATTGAACCCTCTGGTACCCCCATAGAGACTGCCAGAGGTCCGGACAACAGGCCCTCCGATTTGACATGCGGAACTCTGAGAAGTAGTTGGTGAACCAGGCGAGGCAGTCATTTCAGAAACCAAGGCTGTTGAGTTTACCGATAAGGATACGGTGATTGACAGAGTCGAAAGCCTTGGCCAGGTCGATGAAGACGGCTGCACAGTACTGTCTTTTATCGATGGTGGTTATGTTATCGTTTAGTACCTTGAGCGTGGCTTAGGTGCACCTGTGACCAGCTCGAAAACCGGATGGCACCGCGGAGAAGGAATGATGGGATTCGAAATGGTCAGTGATTTGTTTAACTTGGCTTTTGAAGACTTTAGATAGGCAGGGCAGGATGGATATAGGTCTGTAACAGTTTGGGTCCAGAGTGTCGCCCCCTTTGAAGAGGGGGATGACCGCGGCAGCTTTCCAATCTTTGGGGATCTCGGACGATTAAAAAGAGGTTGAACAGACTGGTAATAGGGGTTGCAACAATGGCGGCTGATAATTTCAGAAAAAGAGGGTCCAGATTGTCTAGCCCAGCTGATTTGTATGAGTCTAGGTTTTGCAGCTCTTTCACAGAACATCTGCTATCTGGATTTGGGTGAAGAAGCTGGGGAGGCTTGGGCAAGTATCTGCGGGGGGTGCGGAGCTGTTGGCCCAGGGTTGGGGTAGCCAGGAGTAAAGCATGGCCAGCCGTAGAGTAATGCTTATTAAAATTCTTGATTATCGTGGATTTATCGTGGTGACAGTGTTTCCTAGCCTCAGTGCAGTGGGCAGCTGGGAGGAGGTGCTCTTATTCTACATGGACTTTACAGTGTCCCAAAACTTTTTGGAGTTAGGATGCAAATTTCTGTTTTGAAAAAGCGAGCCTTTGCTTTCCTAGCTAACTGCGTGTATTGGTACCTGACTTTCCTGAAAAGTTGCATATCGTGAGGACTATTCGATGCTAGTGCAGCCCGCCACAGGATGTTTTTGTGGTGGTTGAGGGCAGTCAGGTCTGGAGTGAACCATGTGCTATATCTGTTCTTAGTTCTACATTTTTTGAAAGGGGCATGCTTATTTAAGATGGTGAGGAAATTACTTTTAAAGAACGACCAGGCTTCCTCGACTGACGGGATGAGGTCAATATCCTTCCAGGATACCCGGGCCAGGTCGATTAGAAAGGCCTGCTCGCAGAAGTGTTTTAGGGGGCGTTTGACAGTGATGATGGGTGGTCGTTTGACCGCGGACCCATAGAGGATACAGGCAGTGATCGCTGAGATCCTGATTTGAAAACAGCAGAAGTGTATTTGGAGGGCAAGTTGGTCAGGATAATATCTATGAGGGTGCCCATGTTTACAGATTTAGGGTTGTACCTGGTGGGTTCCTTGATAATTTGTGTGAGATTGAGGGCATCTAGCTTAGATTGTAGGACTGCTGGTGTGTTAATCATATCCCAGTTTAGGCCATCTAACAGAACGAACTCTGAAGATAAATGGGGGGCAATCAATTCACATATGGTGTCCAGGGCTCAGCTGGGAGCTGAGGGGGGGTCTATAACAGGCAGCAACAGTGAGGGCCTTATTTCTAGAGAGATTACTTTTTAAAACTGTTTGGGCATAGACCTGGAAAGAATGACAGAACTGTGTTTAGATTTTCCCTACCTAGATCGAGGCACAGACACTGTCTCGATGGGGAACACATAGCTGACTGTGCTAGTGGCAGACTCCACTCTTGCTGGCTGGCTAACAGCCTGCTGTCTGGCCTGCACCCTCTCAATGTGGAGCTAGAGAAGTTAGAGCCCTGTCTGTTGAACGGTAACATGAGAGCACCCCTCCAGCTAGGATGGAGTCTGTCATTTCTCAAAAGGCCCAGAAAGAGGATCAATTATCTACAAATGTAATATTTTGGGAGGGCAGGAAACAGTTTTCAACCAGTGATTGAGTTGTGCAAGTCAGCTGTAGAGCTCATCACTCCCCCTAACTGGGAGGGGGCCAGAGACAGGTACTCGATGCCGACACATCTTTCTGGCTAATTTACACGCTGAAGTTACTGCGCTTGGTGACCTCTGACTGTTTCATCCTAACGTTGCTTGTGCTGACGTGGATAACAATATCCATATTCTCTCTACACTCGCTAGTTTGAACATCAGCCAGCACCGTTTTCAGATGATCCTTTACATCGGTAGCCCTGCCCCGTGGTAAACAATGTATAATCGCTGGATGATTCTATTTAAGGCTAATATTGCGAGTAATGAATTCACCAATGACTTGGGTTTTTGAATTTGTCAGAGCTAATGGTGGGGAGGCTTCGGCGGCTCAGACCCAGTAATGGGTGGAGGTGAGAACTGAGAACGCTTGGGCTCCGACTCGTTGCTTAGTGGGGAAAAACCGGTTGAAAGTTTCTGTTGGCTGAATGAGCGACACTGAGAATGCCAACAGCATTTATTTTCAGAAGCCTAGTGAAAATTGTCCGGCTGTGGAGACTATGGGGGTTGATTAATGTAACTACTGTAAATGTTATTTGTCACATGCAATGAATACCGTGAAATGCAGCAATGGAGTTAAGAAATATTTACTAAATAAACTAAAGTGAAAAAGAAAAGTATCACAAAAGTAATCTGGATGGCCATTTGATTAATTGAGCAGCAGTCTTATGGCTTGGGGGTAGAAGCTGTTAATTAAGGAGCCTTTTGGACCTAGACTTTGCATTCCGGTACCACTTGCCGTGCGGTAGCAGAGAGAACAGTCTATGACATGGGTGATTGGAGTCTTTGACAGTTTTTGGGGTTTTCCTCTGACACCGCCTAGTATATAGGTCTTGGATGGCAGGAATCTTGATGTACTGAGCTGTACAAACTACCCTCTGTAGTGCCTTACTTTCGGATGCCGAGCAGTTGCCATACCAGGCAGTGATGCAACCGGTCAGGCTGCTCTCGATGGTGTAGATGTAGAACTTTTTGAGGATCTGGGGACCCATGCCAAATCTTTTTTGAGGGAGAAAAGGTGTTGCCGTGCCCTCTTCACAACTTTTCATGGTGTGTTTGGACCATGATAGATAGTTGATGTGGACACCAAGGAACTTGTCTCTCGACCTGTTCCACTACAGCCCTGTCGATGTGAATGTGGGAGTGTTCGGCCCTCCTTTTCCTGTAGTCCACAATCATCTCCCTTTGTCTTGCTCACGTTGAGGGAGAGGTTGTTATCCTGGCACCACACGGCCAGGTCTCTGACCTCCTCCCTATAGGCTGTCTCATCGTTGTCGGTGATCAGGTCTTCCACCGTTGTCGTCAGCAAACTTAATGATGGTGTTGGAGCCGTGCTTGGCCACACAGTTGTGGGTGAACAGGGAGCACAAGAGGGGACTAAGTATGCACCCCTGAGGGGCCCCCGTGTTGTGGATCAGCATGGCAGATGTGTTGTTGCCCACCCATACCATCTGGGGGTGTCCCTTCAGGAAGTCCAGGATCCAGTTGCAGAGGGCGGTGTTCAGTCCCAGGGTTCTTAGCTTAGTGATGAGCATTATGGTGTTGAACACTGAGCTGTTGTCAATGAACAGCATTCAAACATGGGTGTTCCTTTTGTCCAGGTGGGAAAGGGCAGTGTGGAGTGCAATTAAGATTGGGTCATCTGTGGATTTGTTGGGGCAGTATGAAAATTGGGGTGCATGAAAGGCATTTAGCTCGTCTGGTGTCAGTGGGCAGCTCGTGGCTGGGTTTCCCTTCGTAGTCCGTAATAGTTTGCAAGCACTGCCACATCCGACAAGCATCTGAGCCGGTGTAGTAGGATTCAGTCTTAGTCCTATATTGACGCTTTGCCTGTTTGATGGTTCGTCTGAGGGCATAGTGGGATTTTTTTATGTGGACAGATTAGTGTCCCGCTTCTTGAAAGCGGCAGCTCTAGCCTTTAGCTCGGTGCGGATGTTGCCTTTAATTCATTGCTTCTGGTTGGAATATGTACGTGCGGTTACTGTGGGGACGTCGTCGTCGATGCACTTATTGATGAAGCCGATGACCGGTGTTGTACTCCTCAATGCCATTGGATGAATCCTGGAACATATTCCAGTCTGTGCTAGCAAAACAGTCCTGTAGCTTAGCATCTGCTTCATCTGACAACTCTTTTATTGAGCTAGTCACTGGTACTTCCTGCTTTACTTTTTGCTTGTAAGCAGCAATCAGGAAGAGAGAATTGTGGTCAGTTTTGCCAATGGAGGGTGAGGGAGAGCTTTGCACACGTCTGTGTGGAGTAAAGGTGGTCTAGAGTTTATTATTTTTTATTAGCTTGTGCGGACTCTGTGAAACTAAAGATATTACAGTTTATTACAGTTTTTAATGTTCCGTTGGTAGGATAGTCTCGCTCATCCAGTTTATTCTCCAGTGATTGCACGTTGGCCAATAGAACGGATGGTAGTGGCAGGTTACCCACTCGCCGACGAATTCTCACAGGCATCCTGATCTGCACCCCCTGATTTGCATCAAACTCATGAAAGAAAACATCTTACTTCAGTTCGAGGTGCGTAATCGCTGATCTGATAACCAGAAGCTATTTTTGGGTTAAAAGAGACGGTTGCATCAACACTATGTACAAAATACTTTTGATTATTTACCTATTCAAATACGCTGGCTGTTGCAAGCTACTCACCGTCAAACCACCATGCCCACTCTCTCACATCGGGACTTCCGAGCTATATGATGTTCATTGAGCAGCGCGTAGAGCGCCCTCTTCAGACAATCATTGACTTAAAAAAAAAAAAAAGACCACAAATGAGCAGATGTATGCATTTGTTCAATCTATGTTTATAATATCTGCGCTTTATGTGTAGAATAAAGACCGATTTTATAAATATTTCTGTGAAAAATTATCAGCCCCAAAAAATTGTTAGGCTCTACTACTATCTCATAATGACTTGCTATCATCACAGCTCCTAGTCAGATTTTATTTTGGGGGTGGCGGGAACGGTCCTCCATACATACTAGCCAATCCGAGTTTTCATATCGAGTTTGGGCAAATAGACGATAATGTGAGGCGAGTAAAAAGTTTGAAAGCTTTGATGAGCAAATAAGGCGGGACAATATGGGATATTGATCGTTCTGCCAACCACTCACTGTGTTGCAGAGGAGGACGTTGACTCTAAGCAGGGTTTTTTTTGTGGCGCGAAATAAAGAATTTTTAACTAATGACCATCTGCTAACAAAGCATGAGATTAGTCATAAATTCATTCACAGAGATTGTCAGACGAAAAGGTATACAAAGTTATCTTGCTATTTTCCAATGATGTCATGCTAAGTTTGTAAGGAAATTAGTTATCTCATGTTAGCTGATTAGTTTAGTCACCAAACCTCTGCTTTGTATTGTTCTACATCCACAGTTGTCAAGTGCATATTACAGCTATCTACACTTTGTAGGAGTCCATTTAGACATGTGACTTTCTTAATTTTGTGGTTTGCTATGACATTAGCACACCTAATGCAATCTGTATAGTAGGACCAGCCTTTTATATAGTGAAAGGACTATTGCATTTTTGTTCAATGTCAAATCTGTTCTAACCCCATTGTACTCTCTTACCCCCTCCCCCCAGGAGTCGAACCTCTGTGAAGCCACCTTTCCTGTCCTCTCCTGTGAGTATGACTCAAAGGTTGTAGAACAACAAAACCAAAACTCCATAGAACTACGTAATTATTACCCCCTGGGTTTGTTTTGAAATACATCAATGTTCAGTACATTTTAATGTTGTTTTCAGTTTTTTATGTCTTCAGCTGTAGTATTATATCAGTTAAGAAATAGGCACGCAACTAACATCTGTTCTCCGTTTGAAAGCAGTGTGTATTTCTTGTCGATATTTGAAGATCACATATATTGTCATCGATTTCTGAATCATTGGCCATACTGCACAAAGCTGCAGTCTAATGAATGGAGTTTCTTTCAAGGTGAATGTTCTGGTCCCTTTCCTAGGTGTTTGAGGGCGTCTACAACAATGCCAGAATGATACATTTCCTCACAGCTGTGGTGGTGAGTCATTTTTGTTGTTGTCTGTTTTAGTCCTGAGACATGGCTGTAGAATTCAATGTAGTCTACAGCCATTTCTCAGGGCTATGTCTGCACGGACATTTAGCATCTTGTTATATCGAACCATAATGTTGTTGACATGGCTCATCATAGACTGTGTTAGATAGTATTTTCTTAAATCTTCTGCTCCTTCTCTCATTCTCCTGCCTACATACCTCCCTCCATGCCCCTCTATGTTTTTGCCTACTTTACAGGGCTCCACCTGTGACGTAAGAGTGAAGAACGGCAACGTGTATGAGGGCATCTTCAAGACCCTCGGCTCACGGGTAAGTACATGAAAGTCTCTAAGATCCAAACCACACTGTGTAGTTCTTGACCAGGGACCACGGTTTGTGTTCGTGGCTCTGATGTCTCTACTAGTCCTTACGGCCTAAAGAAGGTTGTCTTCCATATAGGGCTGACCCCATTTAGTCGACTGGTCAATTGTTTGGTAGATAGGCTGTTGGTCGACCAAGATTATTTTAGTTGAGCAATCGCAAATAGATTTACAGATGTATTTTTTTCATGACAAACGAGACACCTTTCCGATTCAGGCCTGTCTCAGTGGACTAATCCATTGCGAGGCCGCAATGCACGGCTCTCTTCCGCCACTTTGTGCGCATTCGTTGTTTAATAACTTCACTGTGTAAATTGTTTGCCCTTTGATTGTTAGTGTCTATCAATTCCCCATTACATATACAGTATCACCAGTAGTAGCCTACATTTACCATTAATTCCCATAATTTCTAAACTACAATGTTTGTTTTGTTACAGTAATTTCTGTTAATGCATTTAATATATACAGTGGGGCAAAAAAGTATATAAATCACCTGATTTAGAATTCCTCACAATCAAATGTAGACCGCATTATCTTCCAAGAGAATTCTCTTCGATTATAATCACAGCCGTATATATCCCCCCCCAAGCAGACACATCGATGGCTTTGAACGAACTTTATTTAACTCTTTGCAAACTGGAAACCATTTATCCGGAGGCTGCATTCATTGTAGCTGGGGATTTTAACAGAGCTAATCTGAAAACAAGACTCCCTAAATTTTATCAGCATATCGATTGCGCAACCAGGGGTGGTAAAACCTTGGATCATTGTTACTCTAACTTCCGCGACGCATATAAGGCCCTGCCCCGCCCCCCTTTCGGAAAAGCTGACCACGACTCCATTTTGCTGATCCCTGCCTACAGGCAGAAACTAAAACAAGAGGCTCCCACGCTGAGGTCTGTCCAACGCTGGTCAGACCAAGCTGACTCCACACTCCAAGACTGCTTCCATCACGTGGACTGGGACATGTTTCGTATTGCGTCAGATGGAAATATTGACGAATACGCTGATTCGGTGTGCGAGTTCATTAGACCGTGCGTCGAAGATGTCGTTCCCATAGCAACGATAAAAACATTCCCAAACCAGAAACCGTGGATTGATGGCAGCATTCGCGTGAAACTGAAAGCGCGAACCACTGCTTTTAATCAGGGCAAGGTGTCTGGTAACATGTCCGAATATAAACAATGCAGCTATTCCCTCCGCAAGGCTATTAAACAAGCTAAGTGTCAGTACAGAGACAAAGTGGAATCTCAATTCAATGGCTCAGACACAAGAGGCATGTGGCAGGGTCTACAGTCAATCACGGACTACAAGAAGAAACCCAGCCCAGTCACGGACCAGGATGTCTTGCTCCCAGGCAGACTAAATCACTTTTTTGCCCGCTTTGAGGACAATACAGTGCCACTGACACGGCCTGCAACGAAAACATGCGGTCTCTCCTTCACTGCAGCTGAGTAAGACATTTAAACGTGTTAACCCTCGCAAGGCTGCAGGCCCAGACGGCATCCCCAGCCGCGCCCTCAGAGCATGCGCAGACCAGCTGGCCGGTGTGTTTACGGACATATTCAAACAATCCCTATACCAGTCTGCTGTTCCCACATGCTTCAAGAGGGCCACCATTGTTCCTGTTCCCAAGAAAGCTAAGGTAACTGAGCTAAACGACTACCGCCCCGTAGCACTCACTTCCGTCATCATGAAGTGCTTTGAGAGACTAGTCAAGGACCATATCACCTCCACCCTACCTGACACCCTAGACCCACTCCAATTTGCTTACCGCCCAAATAGGTCCACAGACGATGCAATCTCAACCACACTGCACACTGCCCTAACCCACCTGGACAAGAGGAATACCTATGTGAGAATGCTGTTCATCGACTACAGCTCGGCATTCAACACCATAGTACCCTCCAAGCTCGTCATCAAGCTCGAGACCCTGGGTCTCGACCCCGCCCTGTGCAACTGGGTACTGGACTTCCTGACGGGCCGCCCCCAGGTGGTGAGGGTAGGCAACAACATCTCCTCCCCGCTGATCCTCAACACGGGGCCCCACAAGGGTGCGTTCTGAGCCCTCTCCTGTACTCCCTGTTCACCCACGACTGCGTGGCCACGCACGCCTCCAACTCAATCATCAAGTTTGCGGACGACACAACAGTGGTAGGCTTGATTACCAACAACGACGAGACGGCCTACAGGGAGGAGGTGAGGGCCCTCGGAGTGTGGTGTCAGGAAAATAACCTCACACTCAACGTCAACAAAACTAAGGAGATGATTGTGGACTTCAGGAAACAGCAGAGGGAACACCCCCCCTATCCACATCGATGGAACAGTAGTGGAGAGGGTAGCAAGTTTTAAGTTCCTCGGCATACACATCACAGACAAACTGAATTGGTCCACTCACACTGACAGCGTCGTGAAGAAGGCGCAGCAGCGCCTCTTCAACCTCAGGAGGCTGAAGAAATTCGGCTTGTCACCAAAAGCACTCACAAACTTCTACAGATGCACAATCGAGAGCATCCTGGCGGGCTGTATCACCGCCTGGTACGGCAACTGCTCCGCCCTCAACCGTAAGGCTCTCCAGAGGGTAGTGAGGTCTGCACAACGCATCACCGGGGGCAAACTACCTGCCCTCCAGGACCCCTACACCACCCGATGTCACAGGAAGGCCATAAAGATCATCAAGGACAACAACCACCCAAGCCACTGCCTGTTCACCCCGCTATCATCCAGAAGGTGAGGTCAGTACAGGTGCATCAAAGCTGGGACCGAGAGACTGAAAAACAGCTTCTATCTCAAGGCCATCAGACTGTTAAACAGCCACCACTAACATTGAGTGGCTGCTGCCAACACACTGTCATTGACACTGACCCAACTCCAGCCACTTTAATAATGGGAATTGATGGGAAATGATGTAAATATATCACTAGCCACTTTAAACAATGCTACCTTATATAATGTTACTTACCCTACATTATTCATTTCATATGCATACGTATATACTGTACTCTACATCATCGACTGCATCCTTATGTAATACATGTATCACTAGCTACTTTAACTATGCCACTTTGTTTACTTTGTCTACATACTCATCTCATATGTATATACTGTACTCGATACCATCTACTGTATGCTGCTCTGTACCATCACTCATTCATATATCCTTATGTACATATTCCTTATCCCCTTACACTGTGTATAAGACAGTAGTTTTGGAATTGTTAGTTAGATTACTTGTTGGTTATCACTGCATTGTCGGAACTAGAAGCACAAGCATTTCGCTACACTCGCATTAACATCTGCTAACCATGTGTATGTGACAAATAAAATTGGATTTGATTTGATTTATTTAGTCAGCCACCAATTGTGCAAGTTCTCCCACTTAAAAAGATGAGAGAATAGGAGGGACGCCATGTGCGACTGACGTGTTTTCCGTTTGCTCCCGTGGTATTCTTAAAGTTTATGTGAATTTTGCAGCAGAACCGTATTTATTTTCAAATATTAATTTGGTGATCCCTTTCCGTAAAAACCAAGACTACTTTGCTTCCGAATGTCAGCATGTCGACCAAACATAAGGCCAAAAGCATGACTTTGGAAAACCCGGCCTACAAGACCCACTCTCATCACCACCCTCTCCTGAGTCTGAGGGCCCGGGGATGCACACTTTACCAGGGGGTGCGGCTTGGCCTGGCGGCGCTGAAATGAACATTCTCGAGGCCATCAAACTACTACGCTCTGAGATAGTTGAAATGAAAACACAGGTGGTTGCTACGATTGAGGCCAGAATACAGGAGGTTTCTGATACTTTAAAAGCAGATTTAACCATCCTGCGGAACGAGACTGTGCCAGCAATCACATTACTCAAAACAACAACTGCGTCACACACTACAACGATTGCAGCACTGGAGACCTCCGCTACTAATGTCTCCGACTTAACTACATCCCTGGAGGCTGAAGTTAAATGCCTAGCTGCGGATTTGAAAAAGGTGAAGGAGAGCTGTGTGAGTTTAGAGGGATTCTCTCGCCGCAATAATCTGAGACTTGTATCGGTCCCAGAGTCAGCGGAAATGCATCGCGCCACGGATTTCGTTTCAGGGCTGCTGAAGGATGTTCTTGCCTTAGATGAAAAGCCCCTGATTGATCGAGCCCACCGGTCGCTGCGCCCAAAGCCCCGGGATGGGGAGAGGCCCCGTGACTTAATTCTTCGAGTGCACTTTTTTCATGAGAAGATGGAGATCCTCCGACGAGCCCGCAATACCACTCTGAGCTTTCAAGGACAGAGCTTCTCCATCTACCAGGACTACTCCCCCACTGTTTCCAGGCAGCGCGCAGCTTTCGGACAGGCCAAACGAGTACTTCGGGACCATCCAAGTGTGAAGTATGGACTGCGATTCCCGGCCCGTTTATGGATATCTCATGAGGGTAAAGACTACACATTTGAATCTCCGGATGAGGCTATGGCTCACATTCCACGTCACATCAATAAGTCTTGAACATGCTCACAGTTCAGCAACTGTTGTTTGCGAACTGTGGATAGTAAGTAACCCACTTGTGGTACAATTGTGTTTAGATATAACAGGCTAGTCTTGTATAGTTGGCGAAACTATTCAGGCTTATTTGATGTGATCTAATGTTTGATCATCTAGTGTGCGTGCCTTACAAGCATTCAGTCATTTTAATTTAATTGTATTAAGGTTTTACTTAACTCATGTGTTTCTAGGCTGGCTCGCTCACCTATTTAGTTTGTTTACACAGTGTCTCAGTGACTCAAAATATTTTTGGTTATTTGTTTACTGCATCTGTTTGCATTGACCCAGTAAACAGTAAATGTCTCCCGAGGCTACACGGTTTTTGGGGTCTCGCTTTAATTTTAAAAGTTTTGAGCGTCATTTATGGTATTGGTTGTAAAGCTGTCTCAGCGTCAACTAGACTACTATTATAATTACTATTATTTTTGATTGTCTTACTACGATTTCCTTACTTCAAATTAGATTTTTGGCTGAGAGCCTTTATACATTTTATTTATTTTCTCTCTCAATGCCTGTTATAAGACTGGGAATACAATTATATACATCTACAAGTGGTGCTTTTGTCATTCCATTTGCACAAGGGATTCTTTATTTTTGCTGCTTGATCCACTAACAAAACGCGTCTTTAAAGAGCGGGACTGTGGGTTTAGGATTAAGACCGCACTCTCACAGACATACTGTGCGAAGAGAACATGTTCTATTTAGGCTTGTACCTCGTTTGGGGAGGTTTTGTCTGGGATGGCGGGAGGGGGTGGGGGGGCAGGTTGAATTGTTCAGTTCTAATGTTGTCATTCTGTCTTTTAGTTTTTTTTTTTTTTTTCTGTACTTTTTCCAAACATTTACCACCGTACATTATTACTCTGAGACAAGTTATTCTGGGGGTTTTGGGCGCTCATTGCTTTTCCATTCTATGCTCTAATGACAGGGTTGAATAACGGGAATGCCCAGAGGGGCCGAAATAATGCGATCAAGTACATTTCATGGAACACCAAAGGGGTTAATAACCCGGTGAAGCGTAAGAGGGTGTTGACACACTTAAAGGGTTTGAATGCAAATATTGCATTTCTACAAGAGACTCACTTGAGGACTGATGAGCATTTTAGGATGCGTAAGGACTGGGTTGGTCAAGTGTTCCACTCAAACTTTCATAGTAAATCAAGAGGTGCTGCTATTCTGGTTGATAAAGCTACTCCCTTTGTAGCTTCTGAGATTATTGCTGATCCTAAGGGACGATACGTCATAGTAACCGGTGAACTGTTTTCTACCCCTCTTGTTTTGGCTAGTGTTTATGCTCCCAATTGGGATGACACAAGTTTAATTTCTTCCTTTCTGTCTGCTATTCCCAATTTAGATTCTCATTTGTTGATTTTAGGGGGGGGGGGGATTTCAACTGTAAAATGTCCCCAGTTCTTGACAAGTCCTCACAAACAAATACAGGCCCATCTAAATGTGCCCTACTTATTCAATCCTTTCTTAGAAATATGCTATGTTTGAGGCCTGGCGTTTCCTACATCCTACAGTATTCCTTTTATTCTCATGTTCAAACATACTCCCGGATTGATTACTTCTTTTTGGACAAAAAACTTACTTACGAGAGTATTGTTATCTCTGACCCTTCACCATTAGTGCTTGAACTAGAGTTTCCCCAGCGACCTCCTATGTGTTATCAATGGCGTCTCAACCCCATTTTACTCTCAGATAAGGAATTTGTCAATTTCATTTCTTCTGAAATCACCTTATTCCTAGAAACTAATTCAACACCAGGTATGTCCTGCTCTACCATATGGGAGTCTCTCAAAGCATACCTACGTGGCCAAATTATTTCTTATACAGCCAACCAAAACAGTGTTCGCTCCCAGCAACTTCAGGACCTGAGCGAGTCCATAGCCACATTGGATGAGAAATATGCTATGGATCCTTCTTCTGATCTGCATAAAGAGCGCCAACTACTCCAATCTGAATTTGATGAGCTTTCTACCAGGCAAGCTGAACAGTTACTCTTGCGAGCTCGATACAAAGTCTATGAACAAGGCGACAAGGCTAGTAAACTCCTTGCGCATCAGATCCATACATCTGAGGCCTCACGTTTAATCCCACAAATAAGGACCCCGTCTGGTGCCACCACAGTTATACATAAAGAGATCAATGACCAATTTAAAGAATTTGACTCTGCGCTATAACACCTCTGAATCCCCTCAAGACCCTTTGCTGATTGACTCCTACAGGGAGGAGGTGAGGGCCCTCGGAGTGTGGTGTCAGGAAAATAACCTCACACTCAACGTCAACAAAACTAAGGAGATGATTGTGGACTTCAGGAAACAGCAGAGGGAACACCCCCCTATCCACATCGATGGAACAGTAGTGGAGAGGGTAGCAAGTTTTAAGTTCCTCGGCATACACATCACAGACAAACTGAATTGGTCCACTCACACTGACAGCGTCGTGAAGAAGGCGCAGCAGCGCCTCTTCAACCTCAGGAGGCTGAAGAAATTCGGCTTGTCACCAAAAGCACTCACAAAACTTCTACAGATGCACAATCGAGAGCATCCTGGTGGGCTATATCACCGCCTGGTACGGCAACTGCTCCGCCCTCAACCGTAAGGCTCTCCAGAGGGTAGTGAGGTCTGCACAACGCATCACCGGGGGCAAACTACCTGCCCTCCAGGACACCTACACCACCCGATGTTACAGGAAGGCCATAAAGATCATCAAGGACGTCAACCACCCGAGCCACTGCCTGTTCACCCCGCTATCATCCAGAAGGCGAGGTCAGTACAGGTGCATCAAAGCTGGGACCGAGAGACTGAAAAACAGCTTCTATCTCAAGGCCATCAGACTGTTAAACAGCCACCACTAACATTGAGTGGCTGATGCCAACATACTGACTCAACTCCAGCCACTTTAATAATGGGAATTGATGTAAAATATATCACTAGCCACCTTAAACAATGCTACTTAATATAATGTTTACATACCCTACATTATTCATCTCATATGTATATGTATATACTGTACTCTATATCATCTACTGCATCTTTATGTAATACATGTATCACTAGCCACTTTAAACTATGCCACTTTGTTTACATATTTGTCTCATATGTATATACTGTACTCGATCTACTGCATCTTGCCTATGCCATTCTGTACCATCACTCATTCATATCTTTATGTACTTTTTCTTTATCCCTTTACACTTGTGTGTATAAGGTAGTAGTTTTGGAATTGTTAGGTTAGATTACTCGTTGGTTATTACTGCATTGTCGGAACTAGAAGCACAAGCATTTCAGTACACTCGCATTAACATCTGCTAACCATGTGTATGTGACAAATAAATTTGATTTGTAAAGGAAAGAATGAATGGGGCCATGTATCGTGAGATTTTGAGTGAAAACCTCCTTCCATCAGCAAGGGCATTGAAGATGAAACGTGGCTGGGTCTTTCAGCATGACAATGATCCCAAACACACCGCCCGGGCAACGAAGGAGTGGCTTCGTAAGAAGCATTTCAAGGTCCTGGAGTGACCTAGCCAGTCTCCAGATCTCAACACCATAGAAAATCTTTGGAGGGAGTTGAAAGTCCGTGTTGCCCAGCAACAGCCCAAAAACATCACTACTCTAGAGGAGATATGCATGGAGGAATGGGCCAAAATACCAGCAACAGTGTGTGAAAACCTTGTGAAGACTTACAGAAAACGTTTGACCTCTGTCATTGCCAACAAAGGGTATATAACAAAGTATTGAGATAAACTTTTGTTATTGACCAAATACTTATTTTCCACCATAATTTGCAAATAAATTCATTAAAAATCCTACAATGTGATTTTCTGGATTTTTTTTCTCATTTTGTCTGTCATAGTTGAAGTGTACCTATGATGAAAATTACAGGCCTCTCATCTTTTTTAAGTGGGAGAACTTGCACAATTCGTGCCTGACTAAATACTTTTTTGCCCCACTGTATGTAAACTTCCGACTTCAACTGTACTCATTCCAGGGTTTTTCTTATCTTTACTATTTTCTACATTGTAGTATAATAGTGAATACATTAACACTATGAATTAACACATGGAATCATGTAGTATTTAAATAAAGTGTTAAACAAATCTAAATAGTTTAGAGTTTAGATTCTTCAAAGCAGCCACCCTTTGCGTTGATGACAGCTTTGCACACTCTTGGCATTCTCTCAACCAGCTTCATCTGGAATGCTTTTCCAACAGTCTTGGAAGGAGTTCCCAGATATGCTGTGCACTCTTTGGCTGTTTTTTCTTCACTCTGTGGTCCCAACTCATCCCAAACCATCTCAATTGGGTTGAGGTCTGGTGATTGTGGAGGCCAGGTCATCTGATGCAGCTCTCCATCACTCTCCTTCTTGGTCAAATAGCCCTTAAACAGCCTTGAGGTGTGTGGTGTCATTGTCCTGTTGAAAAACAAATGATAGTCCCTTGAAGCGCAAACCAGATGGCATGGCGTATTGCTGCAGAATGCTGTGGTAGACATGCTGGTTAAGTGTACCTTGAATTCTAAGTAAATCCCAGACAAAGTCACCAGCAAAATACCATCACACCACCACCATGTTTAACCGTGGGAACCACACATGCGGAGATCATCCGTTCACCTACTCCGTCTCACAAAGACACAGCAGTTGGAACCAAATATCTCAAATCTGGACTCATCAGACCGAAGGACAGATTCCCACCGGTCTTTGTGCTCATGTTTCTTGGCCCAAGCAAGTCTCTTCTTCTTATTGGTGTCCTTTAGTAGT
The DNA here is from genome assembly GCF_034236695.1 of Oncorhynchus nerka. NCBI lineage: Eukaryota > Metazoa > Chordata > Actinopteri > Salmoniformes > Salmonidae > Oncorhynchus > Oncorhynchus nerka. The sequence continues at coordinate 31,599,783 of NC_088418.1, forward strand.
GGTGTCTCTGCAGCAATTTGACCATGAAGGTCTGATTCAGTCTCCTCTGAACAGTTGATGTTGATGTCTCTGTTTCTTGAACTCTGGGAAGCAATTATTTGGCAATTTATGTGGCTGGAAACTCTAATTAACTTATCCTCTGCAGCAGAGGTACTGTAACTCTGGGTCTTCCTTTCCTGTGGCGGTCCTCATGAGAGCCAGTTTCATCATAGCGCTTGATGGTTTTTTGCGACTGCACTTGACGAATCTTTGAAAGTTCTTAACATTTTCTGCATTGACACTGACTTTCATGTCTTAAAGTAATGATGGACTGTTGTTTCTCTTTGCTTGTTTGAGTTGTTCTTGTCGTAATATGGACTTGGTCTTTTATCAAATAAGGCTATCTTCTGTATACCACCCCTACATTGTCACAACACAACTGATTGGCTCAAACAAATAAACTTTTAACAAGGCACACCTGTTAATTGAAATGCATTACTGGATGACTACCTCATGAAGCTGGTTGATGGAATGCCAAGAGTGTGCAAAGCTGTCAAGACAAAGGGTGGCTACTTTGAAAAATCTCATAAAATACATTTTGATTTGTTTAACACTTTTTTGGTTACATGATTTGATTCCATGTGTGTTATTTCATAGTTTTGATGTCTTCACTATTATTCTACAATGTAGAAAATAGTACAAATAAAGAAAAACCCTTGAATGAGTAAGTGTGTCCAAACATATGTGGGAACTCCTTTAAGACTGTTGGAACAGTTTCCAGGTGAAGCTGGTTGAGAGAATGCCAAGAGTGTGCAAAGTTGTCATTATGGCAAAGGGTGGCTACTTTGAAGAACATGATTCCATGTGTGTTATTTCTAAGTTTTGATGTCTTCATTATTATTATTTATTATGTAGAAAATACTAAACATAGAGATAAACCCTGGAATGAGTAGGTGTCCAAACTTTTGATTGGTGATGTATATATATTTTGTGTGTAGTTGATTTAATTTAACACACAGGGGGTGTCTACATATGGAAAAATACACTTTTTAAAAATGTAAACCAATCGATTTGTCGAAAGAACAGATGACCTTTGGTCGATTTAAGGTATTTTTTGTTGGGGTCAGCCCTACTTCCCTTTGACTTAAATGTTCTTCTGTCTGCAGTGTGAGCTGGCAGTGGACGCAGTCCACAAGCGAGGCGAAGACGAGAGGCCCGCCCTGCCGCGGAGGGAGGAGATCACCGACACCATGGTCTTCAGCTCTTACGATGTGGTCACCATGACCTGCAGAGACGTGGACCTAAACTACGCCACCAGAGGTACAGATGAGTGCTTTTTCTCAATTGTATAAAATCTGTCACCCCCTCACCTCTCTTTCAGCTTCACTAATCTATAAGAACATACCAGGTGAAAGCCAACCTAATGATGATCTTCCATCATATTGTTTTCACTTTGCAATTGCAGAGGAAGAAGGACGAACTTTGAATCAATTGAGACAGCTAGGGAGAAATGGGATCGGGAGGGTTGGACGGAGGGAGGAATGTGTTATAGGTTAGTGTTTGATCAACGTGTAGATTGTCTGCATTGTCCGGTAAGGGACGAGTGGTTTAATGGATTTGTAGGTCATTGTCGACATTAACCAGGTTTCCACCCAACTATTTCATATAAAAAGTCACGACAGGCCTGATGGAACAAGGACATTTGTCAGTAAAATGCCCTGATGTCGACGAAACAAAATACGCTAGACAAGATTGGATACTTTTTTGTCGGTGAAGTAGATTATGCGATGTTTTTATATCAATATTTGCATATAAAATCAATCATGTCGCACTAAACTTGGAGTCACACAATGATATGTTACGTTTCACTACTTCTACCACCACCTCCACCACGATGTGGAACAGCATAGTTATGTAGAATAAGATAGGATGAACCTCAACTTGTTTCAGAACATCATCACAAAGGACGGTTAAGTGCACGGTGATGAGCGCCATGGAAATAAATATTGAGGGTCGGGTATTGTTTGAATGATGCTGGTGACATGATGATTGGTGCTTGGCTGCCAATGATCAAATAAAAATTATCTTGCGTTTATCCATATCATCATCATAAACTTGCCCCTCCACTTTATCAGCGAACTGTTGTCTATAGAGCATGCGCCAAAACCAAATTGGGCAAGTATGCTATTTATCGCAACAGTTTGTGACCAAACCATCAGTAGAAAATGCAGTGGAATCACATTGAACTTCTGTTTCTTATTCAGATTTTACAATATTCACATAAACCTGTCACCAATTGGATGGAAAATGTTTTGCATGTCAGCAATCAAGATTCCATCCAATTTGGTGACAGGTTTATGTGAATATTCTAAAATCGGAATATTCTCAAATCTAAAATATATAAGACTTTCAGAAAGCTAATTGCGAAACCTTTTGGGGACTGTATCAACAATGTACTAATAAAACAAATAAAGGGGATTTTGAGTGAATTATTCCTTTAAGGCAAAATTCCAAGTTGACATCTGAGTGCTAAACTAATAAGAAGTTAGGGTAATTTGCATGGGGTCATAGTTATGTTGTAAGAATGTAATGTGTTGTCTGCTTACGATAAACACACGTTGTGGGGACAGTTCATGGGTCCGATTAAGAGATATACCTCTTCTCTGTCTCACGCATGACTTTTTGGATAATGGTTGTTTCTCTACCCTGTATGTGCAGACACGTTCATAGACACGTCCATCAGCTCGACCCGTGTCAACGGGGAAGACAAAGAGAAGGTGCTGCAGAGGTGGGAGGGAGGAGATGGCAACGGAGAGGCCTTCGATTTGGAGAACGATGCTGTGAGTCTAACACGCTTATATGTATGCACACATACAACCGCTTATACTCGCTCACTCACTCTGACAATCACGCACACCATCACTCTTTTTGACACACAAACACCAGTGGCGGTCTGTGCCTTTTTAAGATGAGGGAGGATGATTACATTTTTTTACGGGCCTTATTTCTATTTCAGCATATTGGATGACTAGCACTCATATTCCATTCACCCAGCTCAATGTAACATTGATAGGTTTAGGCGTACACATGGAATATGATACTCAAATTTTCCCGATACCCATCATGAGGTTGCTTCACCCTAGCCTCTCTCACTCTCACTCTCTCACACACACACACACACACAGCAATTTTTGCCTATAGGGCACAAAATTGCTGGGACCATGGCGGGCAAGTGAGCTGCGTCACATAGGCCTAAAATAATATCGCTGTTTGGGACCAGTTCTTGTGATAGCGGGTGGAAGTCGGACTGAAAGGCAGCAGGTATGGGTATGAAAAGCTGCGGGTGTTGGCGGGATGAAGATAACACTCGAGAGCGAGAGTAAGCAAGGTGACAGTGACACATTCAATACTGCCTTGTAGAGGTCTGCATGGGAGTGTTATCTTCATCCCGCTCCCGCCAACACCCGCAGCTTTTCATACCCCACCCGCACCTGCTGCCTTTGGGTCCGACTTCCACCCGCTATCACAAGAACTGGTCCCTTACGGCAATATTATTTTAGGCCTATGTGACGCAGCTCACTTGCCCGCCATGGTCCCAGCAATTTTGCACCCCATAGGCAATATCAAATGCACAAAAATAACTTAAGAAATAGGTTAACTTACTAGAGATTTTCACGTGGCCCATTTATATTAGGCTATCTGTATTACTGGACTATATCAGCCAATATGCTAAATGTAGTTTAAGAGAGCATAGTTGGAGAGATTTGACCTTTCTCTTGAGCTTTTTCTATAGCCTACGTTTTCGTAGTGGGAAGATTTTTAGACAGAGAAATATGGGTGATTCATATTTATTTCTAGGCAATGTAGTAAACTATAGCCTAATCATATGTAGGAAGTACAGTTGAAGTCGGAAGTTTACATACACCTTAGCCAAATTAATTTAAACTCAGTTTTTCACAATTCCAGACATTTAATCCTAGTACAAATTACCGGTCTTATTTTTTTATTTTTTTTATTTCACCTTTATTTAACCAGGTAGGCTAGTTGAGAACAAGTTCTCATTTACAGCTGTGGCCTGGCCAAGATAAAGCAAAGCAGTGCGACACAAACAACAACAGTTACACATGGAATAAACAAAACATACAGTCAATAACATAATAGAAAAAAAGTCTATATACAATGTGTGCAAATGAGGTAAGATAAGGGAGGTAAGGCAATAAATAGGCCATAGTGGCAAAATAATTACAATTTAGCAATTAAACACTTGAGTGATAGAGACTGGGGTGATAGATGTGTAGAAGATGAATGTGCAAGTTGAGATACTGGGGTGCAAAGGAGCAAAAATAAATAAATTACAGTATGGGGATGAGGTAGTTGGATGGGCTATTTACAGATGGGCTATGTACAGGTGCAGTGATCTGTGAGCTGCTCTGACAGCTAGTGCTTCAGGTTAGTGAGGGAGATATGAGTCTCCAGCTTCAGGGATGTTTGCAATTCGTTCCAGTCATTGGCAGCAGAGAACTGGGAGGAAAGGCGGCCAAAGGAGGAATTGTCTACGGGTGGGTGCTGCTATGGTGACCAGTGAGCTGAGGTCAGTTAGGATCAGCACTTTATTTTAAGAATGTGAAATGTCAGAATAATAGTAGAGATTTATTTCAGCTTTCATTTCTTTCATCACATTCCCAGTGGGTCAGAAGTTTACATACACTCAATTAGTATTTGGTAGCATTGCCTTAAACAATTTAAACTTGGGTCAAACGTTTCGGGTAGCCTTCATCAAGCTTCCCACAATAAGTTGGGTGAATTCTGGCCCATTCCTCCTGACAGAGCTGATGTAACGGAGTCAGGTTCGTAGGCCTTCTTGCTCGTACATGCTTTTTCAGTTCTGCCCACAAAGTTTTTATAGGATTGAGGTCAGGGCTTTGTGATGGCCACTCCAATACCTTGATTTTGTTGTCCTTGAGCCATTTTGCCACAACTTTGGAAGTATGCTTGGGGTCATTGTCCATTTGGAAGACCCATTTGTGACCAAGCTTTAACTGATGTCTTGAGATGTTGCTTCAATATATCCACATAATTTTCCTGCCTCATGATGCCATCTATTTTGTGAAGTGCACCAGTCCCTCCTGCAGCAAAGCACCCCCACAACATGATGCTGCCACCGCCGTGCTTCACGGTTGGGATGGTGTTCTTCGGCTTGCAAGCCGCCCCCTTTTTCCTCCGAAGAGAACTATGGTCATTATGGCCAAACAGTTCTATTTTTGTTTTGTCAGACCAGAGGACATTTCTCCAAAAAGTACAATATTTGTCCCCATGTGCAGTTGCAAATCTTAGTCTGGCTTTTTTATGGCGGGTTTTGGAGCAGTGGCTACTTCCTTGCTGAGCGGCCTTTCAGGTTAATCAGGAAACGTGTGATCTCTGTAATTGCAAACAAAGTTTTCTGTACCAAATATTAAGTTTTTCTGATGTATCAAATACTTATGTCATGCAATAAAATGCAAATTAATTACTTAAAAATCATACAATGTGATTTTCTGGATTTTTGTTTTAGATTCCATCTCTCACAGTTGAAGTGTACCTATGATAAAAATTACAGACCTCTATATGCTTTTTAAGTAGGAAAACCTGTAAAATCGGCAGTGTATCAAATACTTGTTCTCCCCACTGTATATATATTGTTAATCTGTAATCTAGGACCCTATAAATGTAAGGAGGGAGGGGTCTTATAACTCCTCCCCTTCTATTAATAGAACATAAGCATAATCAATTATTCTAATACATAAATCATTTGGTACAGCCCCAATCATGACCCCTAGGTGAACTCCTGACACATACTTCTTGCGCTTAGCGGAGCAGAGCTATTGTGTAGGAAGTTGTCAAGGAAGTGAGTTTGTGTTTATACAGGACGTACCTCCTCCACCTACCGTCAACCAATCATGTCAATGCGGAGCTATACGGAGCCCTCTGCGTTGTTTCACAATTTGAGAGGCGCGCGGTGATGCGGTACAGAGCTTGATTTGGCCTCATTTACAGATCAAGCATAAATTTGGTTTAACGCATACAAAGCAGAAAGATGACAGTTTCTACATAATCTGAGGGACAACGAAAATATTTTTTGCCCAGAGTCATCTGTCTGCCCGCACCAGCCCGCAGAATTAAAAATGCAGACAGCGCCGCAATGATCTCTGTTGGGACCCGCCCTCTACCGCCTTGCACACTCTTGCCTGCATCCAGCTGATCTAGGGTGTAATCATTAGTCCAACAGTTGAAAATGAAAGTTTCTATTGGATAAATTCAGGTATGTTTATCCCCGTTCAGTTTAAGAAACATTTTTCAACACAATCAGCGAAATGAATACACCCCTGATCACCCACAAACACAGTTCACTTTCATAGCTGCCATATACAAACTGCATGATCACTTTACTCGTTGTATAATTCCTTCTCGCATCTTTGCGGTCTCCTCCTCTCACCTTTTTCCTTCGCTTGTGAATTTCATTGCACAACAGCTATCCGTGACCAGGTGAGAGAACCTTCCCAAGCCAAACCTTCATAAAATAAACGCTACACACTGTCTACATCGTTGTTCACATAGCTACTATAACCCGCTGCAATCATGCAGTACAGCAAACAGGCGTTGTGAATATATTTAGTATAGTTTCACTTTTTACATTTTTATGAAATTCACTGAGAAGGATGGCCCTTTCCTCCTCTGAGGAGCCTCCATTGACACACACAACCTGGAGCTTACCGCCACAGGCTCTGGCAACTTACACAAAGTTTTCTTGCCCTCTCTCAGGCCAACGGTTGGGATGCCAACGAAATGTTTCGTTACAACAAGGTGAACTTCGGAGTCGAGTCTACCTACGACTCCAGCCTCTCAATGTACACGTAAGTCCACCTCCATGTCAAGACAAAAAAACAGTCTTCAAGGCCTAAACAGTCTAAGCAAAAGGACAACCTTTTGAAATAATATTCCCCTGAATCTCCATCAGAGCTGGGTTTGAAATACTTGAAAGATAATTTCAAATACTTAATCTGTTCCTGTTTGAGCATGTCTGGCTTAATAATCCAATAGAGGAGTCCCAAAACTGCAATTCTCGCCCATCTGGCACTTCAAGCAGACTCGATCAAACACAAAAGTATTTGAACCCAGATCTGATCTTCATACATGATTGTTTGTATATATGTATCTATGCATAGAGTTGATCTTCACCATCTCTCTATCCTTTTCTCTCGCCATCTCCCTCCCTGTTCCTCAGGGTCCATCTGGAGAGGGGCAGCACAGAGGACTTCCGGCAGCGGGAGGCACGTGCCGCCCTCATGGCTAGTGAGATCGAGTCCAGCCCCCAGTACCGCCAACGCGTCTCGTTGGAGAACGAGGAGGGCAAGAGCGAGGAGGACAAGTGCAGCGCAGTGGTGCGCAGTGGCGAGCGGGGGGGGGGAAGCCCCAGGGAGAGGGAGAAAGGCTGCGACAGCCTCAGCATAGTCAGCAGGTGAATGCTCCGGTCAGGCTGTATTCTTTGGCTATGTCACAATTCTCCACCCTTTCCCAGAAGTGTGCACTTCATGGATTCAACAATGGTGGAAATTAACTCTTTCTAGCCAATGATTTCATGTTTTTAAATACATGATGTTGAGTAAAAAAGTCCACACTTTGGGAGAAGGGTGGAAAATTGGGATGTGTCCTTTGGCTAGTGTGTGGGGGGGGTGTCACTATTGACTACTGCTAAGTGGTTTGTGTATTTGAGATTGACCACATTTCATTCGGACTGAGTAGAATGGCTGGTCTACAAATCAACTGGCATCCCAATTAAATACTCATTATGTGATCAAGATGAGTGATTCTGCCCCTCACCTTGCTCAAACTCATCCCCTCATCATGCTGAAAGTCATTGGCAGCAGTGGATGGATTGGGGAAAACATGATCTACAGTACCCCCCCCATTCTTTCTTTGTTTATCTCTCTCTTTCAGGGAAGGCAAATACATTCCGTTACCACAGCGAGCTAGGGAGACTGGCGCGTCGGGGGGCAGCATGCGAGGAGAACGCGAGCGGGCGGAGCGAGGCCCTGGAGGAGGAAGCGGCGGACCCCAAGGTCACAACCGCATGAGCGCCGGCTACCGCTCAGCCCCTCCCTCCTCTTCCTCCCCCAAACCTCACCTACCTTTGGCCACTGGTGGTCCCCAGCCCCCTCCCCCGTCTTCGGAGTGCAGCAGCCCCCTCTCTGGCCGAGGTTACTCCCCCCACCACTCCCAGGGCAGCCCTGGCACTGCCAGCCCCTACGCTCCTGCCTCCCCCGGGGGTCCGGCCTCGGCCAACGCCGCCCCCTCTTCAGCTAGTCCCCCCACCCCCCATTCCAACTCGCTGTCTCCGTCGGACACTGGTAGGCCCGTCAACGGAGGTGAGTGAAGTTATTAGTGGGTGTGTTTGTGTGTGTTCGGGGAGTTATCTGTGTTGTAATGGGATATCTGTGTGTCTACGTGGATGTGTTACTCCAGAAAGTGAACATGGCAGTCATGAATTATTTGTTTTTATAGACTGGGTGGTTCGAGCCCTGAATGCTGATTGGCTGACAACCGTGGTATATTAGACCCTATACCACGGGTATGACAAAACATGTATTTTTACTGCTCTAATTGCGTTGGTAACCAGTTTATAATCGCAATAAGGCACCTCGGGGGTTTGTGATATATGGCCAATATACCACGGCTAAGGGCTGTGTCCTCATCGGGCCTTATTTCTTAAGTTTGCACTGTGTGCAGTCTTGAAAAGTAATAGGTGAGCTTACAATAATATATTGCCAGTTGATTGTCGGGAAATTTAACCTCCTCTCTTCTTTCTCCCTGCCTCAGTGTCTTCTAGGATGTCTCCCAAATTACAGAGACCCGCCCAGTCAAACCGACCGGTCCGGACACCTAACTCACACACCCAGTCCACAGGTTAACATACAACTGCCTTTTATCTCACACTTTGTCTACACACTTGTTCAAGACTCACTCCAGAACTCAAGACACAGACATTCTGCCTCATCATAGACTTAAGTCCAATGAATCCATTGAGAATTGCTACTAATGGTAGATGTTGGTTAGTAAACTAACTACTAACTCACATTTCATATGCATCTGATATGGCACACTATTCCTTATATATAGTTGAAGTTTACATATACTTAGGTTGGAATCATTAACTTGTTTTTCAACCACTCCACAATGTGGAGAAAAATTGTAGACCTCCACAAGTCTGGTTCATCCTTGGGAGCAATTTCCAAATGCCTGAAGGTACCACGTTCATCTGTACAAACAAAGGTACGCAAGTATCAACACCATGGGACCACGCAGCCGTCATACCGATCAGGAAGGATACTTGTTCTGTCTCCTGAGATGAACGTACTTTGGTGCGAAAAGTGCAAATCAATCCCAGAACAACAGCAAAGGACCTTGTGAAGATGCTGGAGGAAACAGGTACAAAAGTATCTATATCCACAGTAAAACAAGTCCTATATTGACATAACCTGAAAGGCTGCTTAGCAAGGAAGAAGCCACTGCTCCAAAACTGCCATAAAAAAAGCCAGACTATGGTTTGCAACTGCACATGGGGACAAAGATGGTACTTTTTGGAGAAATGTCCTCTGGTCTGATGAAACAAAAATAGAACTGCTTGGCCATAATCATTGTTATGTTTGGAGGAAAAAGGGGGAGGCTTGCAAACCGAAGAACACCATCCCAACCATGAAGCACGGGGGTGGCAGCATCATGTTATGGGGGTGATTTACCGCAGGAGGACTGGTGCACTTCACAAAATAGATGGCATCATGAGGATGGAAAATTATGTGGATATATTGAAGCAACATCTCAAGACATCAGTTAAAGTTAAAGCTTGGTTGCAAATGGGTCTTCCAAATGAACAATGACCCCAAGCATACTTCCAAAGTTGTGACAAAATGGCTTAAGGACAACAAAGTCAAGGTATTGGAGTGGCCATCACAAAGCCCTGACCTCAATCCTATAGAAATTTGTGGGCAGAACTGAAAAAGCGTGTGCGAGCAAGGAGGCCTACAAACCTGACTCCGTTACACCAGCTCTGTCAGGAGGAATTGGCCAGAATTGACCCAACTTATTGTGGGACACTTGTGGAAGGCTACCCAAAACGTTTGACCCAAGTTAAACAATTTAAAGGCAATGCTACCAAATACTAATTGAGTGTATGTAAACTTCTGACCCACTGGGAATGTGATGAAAGAAATGAAAGCTGAAATAAATAATTCTCTCCTATTATTCTGACATTTCACATTCTTAAAATAAAGTGCTGATCCTAACTGACCTAAGACCAGGGATTTTTTACTCTGATTAAATGTCAGGAATTGTGAAAAACTGAGTTTAAATGTATTTGCCTAAGGTGTATGTAAACTTTTGACTTCAACTGTATACCGTGCACTACTTTTGGGCCTATATAGGTACTAGGGTGCCATGGCACAAAGTGGTGCACTTTAAAGGGAGCAGTGTGCCATTTCAGACACAGCCAAAATGCTAACCATTTATAACATCTCATTCATTGTCTTTCATTCTGACCTCTGTTCTGTCTTGTCCTCCCTCAGCCTCCCGCTCCCCGAAATCTGGCTCGCAGGACTCGGTGCAGTACCTGGACACGTCATCTGTCTCCATGCCCTCCCAGAAAACATCAGGCCTCGCCCCGCTCTTCCCCATTGACGGTACGAAGAATGGCAACAATCAACAAACTATATTTATAAACAAGTGGAGACAGGCTGTGGTAGTTTTATTTATTTATTTATTTATTTCACCTTTATTTAACCAGGTAGGCAAGTTGAGTTCTCATTTACAATTGCGACCTGGCCAAGCTAAAGCAAAGCAGTTCGACACATACAACGACACAGAGTTACACATGGAGTAAAACAAACATACAGTCAATAGTACAGTATAAACAAGTCTATATACGATGTGAGCAAATGAGGTGAGATAAGGGAGGTAAAGGCAAAGAAAGGCCATGGTGGCAAAGTAAATACAATATAGCAAGTAAAACACTGGAATGGTAGATTTGCAATGGAAGAATGTGCGAAGTAGAAATAAAAATAATGGGGTGCAAAGGAGCAAAATAAATAAATTAATTAAATACAGTAGGGAAAGAGGTAGTTGTTTGGGCTAAATTATAGGTGGGCTATGTACAGGTGCAGTAATCTGTGAGCTGCTCTGACAGTTGGTGCTTAAAGCTAGTGAGGGAGATAAGTGTTTCCAGTTTCAGAGATTTTTGTAGTTCGTTCCAGTCATTGGCAGCAGAAAACTGGAAGGAAGGGCGGCCAAAGAAATAATTGGTTTTGGGGGTGACTATAGAGATATACCTGCTGGAGCGTGTGCTACAGGTGGGAGATGCTATGGTGACCAGCGAGCTGAGATAAGGGGGGACTTTACCTAGCAGGGTCTTGTAGATGACATGGAGCCAGTGGTTTTGGCGACGAGTATGAAGCGATGGCCAGCCAACGAGAGCGTACAGGTCGCAATGGTGGGTAGTATATGGGGCTTTGATGACAAAACGGATTGCACTGTGATAGACTGCATCCAATTTGTTGAGTAGGGTATTGGAGGCTATTTTGTAAATGACATCGCCAAAGTCGAGGATTGGTAGGATAGTCAGTTACGAGGGTATGTTTGGCAGCATGAGTGAAGGATTATTTTTTGCGAAATAGGAAGCCAATTCTAGATTTAACTTTGATATGGGTCTGGAAGGAGAGTTTACATTCTAACCAGACACCTCTAAGTATTTGTAGTTGTCCACGTATTTTAAGTCCGAGCCGTCCAGAGTAGTGATGTTGGACAGGCGGGTAGGTGCAGGTAGCGATCGGTTGAAGAGCATGCATTTAGTTTTACTTGTATTTAAGAGCAATTGGAGGCCACGGAAGGAGAGTTGTATGGCATTGAAGCTTGCCTGTAGGGTTGTTAACACAGTGTCCAAAGAAGGGCCAGAAGTATACAGAATGGTGTCGTCTGCGTAGAGGTGGATCAGAGACTCACCAGCAGCAAGAGCGACCTCATTGATGTATACAGAGAAGAGAGTCGGTCCAAGAATTGAACCCTGTGGCACCCCCATAGAGACTGCCAGAGGTCCGGACAGCAGACCCTCCGATTTGACACACTGAACTCTATCAGAGAAGTAGTTGGTGAACCAGGCGAGGCAATCATTTGAGAAACCAAGGCTGTCAAGTCTGCCGACGAGGATGTGGTGATTGACAGAGTCGAAAGCCTTGGCCAGATCAATGAATACGGCTGTACAGTAATGTTTCTTATCGATGGCGGTTAAGATATCGTTTAGGACCTTGAGCGTGGCTGAGGTGCACCCATGACCAGCTCTGAAACCAGATTGCATAGCAGAGAAGGTATGGTGAGATTCGAAATGGTCGGTAATCTGTTTGTTGACTTGGCTTTCGAAGACCTTAGAAAGGCATGGTAGGATAGATATAGGTCTGTAGCAGTTTGGGTCAAGAGTGTCCCCCCCTTTGAAGAGGGGGATGACCGCAGCTGCTTTCCAATCTTTGGGAATCTCAGACGACACGAAAGAGAGGTTGAACAGGCTAGTAATAGGGGTGGCAACAATTTCTGCAGATAATTTTAGAAAGAAAGGGTCCAAATTGTCTAGCCCGGCTGATTTGTAGGGGTCCAGATTTTGCAGCTCTTTCAGTTGAAGTAGTTGAAGTAGTAGTGACGACAATGAAATTGCTCATGATAATAAGTATTTATAAAAACAAACTTTCATACATTTGGCTGAAAGCAAATCTCCGGTCTCCATTTGTTTTCACTTTGCTTATCGAGTCTATATTAAGTCATGAAAATGGCCCCAACTGTCATCAGGACAGGGTCACCTGTACAAGAACCAGGCAGGTGTTTTGTGGGAATCTGTTCAAGTGGTTGGAGTTTTCCAGTGGCTTATTGTTCCCCTGTGTGTTTTTAAAAATATATCTCTGTCTCTCATTCTGTCTGTCTGTTCTACAGTGAACGAGATCCTCTGCATGGCTGCCAAAGAACGATCAGCAGAGAGTCCAGGCACCACGGAAGATGGCAAGAGTAAAGGTGTGTGTCTGTGAAATGTGTGTTTGTGGGAGGGAGCTTGTGTGTATTAGAGGTCAGCCTCGACAATGAATGGTTAAAGCACCTGCTGGGTGTCGATGAGCGAGGACTGTTTTGCGCTGATTCAACATGTCGACACCGTTGGAAAATGACGGCAGATATTCTGGTCGGTAGGACGGCTGGTGGCCACTCCCTATTTTTAACTGTTTGCTGTCGCGGGGTCTCACCTCAAAAAGTGTGTGCATGTTAGTGTGTCAATTAGCTGTTGTCGCAGATGAGAAGAGTATTCCTGTAAAAAAGCATTCGTTTGTTTGCCATAAGGTGCTGTCTGAAAGAAAAGTGCAGTCAAAAACACCCACATTACATTCTCCCCTGCTAGAGAACTTTTTTGTATCCTTTCTCTCCCCCTTGTCTCTCAGCTCCCTCCATTCAGCAAAGGTCACAAATTGAAGAGCTGCGGAAATTCGGCAAAGAATTCAGGGTAAGACTTCTGTCGCTGCTCCTTAGCCATGTGTGAACGAGAAATCTGCAATTACCTCTTGAGTCTAAATTCTCTTGGTGAAAATAATTGTTCTGTCAAGTCCTGGGCTGGTGGTATTTCAAGAAGCAGGACCAAGTTGGACAGATAAACTCAGCAAAAAAAGAAACCTCCCGTTTTCAGGACCCTGTCTTTCAAAGATAATTCATAAAAATCCAAATAACTTCACAGATCTTCATTGTAAAGGGTTTAAACACTGTTTCCCATGCTTGTTCAATGAACCATAAACAGTTAATGAACATGCACCTGTGGAACGGTCGTTAAGACACTAACAGCTTACAGACGGTAGGCAATTAAAGTCACAGTTATGAACACTTAGGACACTAAAGAGGCGTTTCTACTGACTCTGAAAAACACCAAAAGAAAGATGCCCAGGGTCCCTGCTCATCTGCGTGAATGTGCATTATGCATGCTGCAGGAGGCATGAGGACTGCAGATGTGGCCAGGGCAATGCATTTCAATGTCCATACTGTGAGACGCCTAGGAAAGGGAGACAGGATGGACAGCTGATCGTCCACGCAGTGGCAGACCACTGTGCAGAACACCTGCACAGGATCGGTACATCCGGACATCATACCTGCGGGACAGGTACAGGATGGCAACAACATCTGCCCGAGTTACACCAGGAACGCACAATCCCTCCATCAGTGCTCAGACTGTCCGCAATAGGCTGAGAAAGGCTGGACTGAGGGCTTGTTGTAAGGCAGGTCCTCACCAGACATCACCGTCAACAACGTTGTCTATGGGCACAAACCCACCGTCGCTGGACCAGACAGGACTGGCAAAAAGTGCTCTTCACTGACGAGTCACGGTCTCACCAGGGGTGATGGTCGGATTCGCGTTTGTCGTCGAAGGAATGAGCGTTACACCGAGGCCTGTACTCTGGAGCGGGATCGATTTGGAGGTGGAGGGTCTGTCATGGTCTGGGGCGGTGTGTCACAGCATCATCGGACTGAGCTTGTTGTCATTGCAGGCAATCGCAATGCTGTGCGTTACAGGGAAGACATCCTCCTCCCTCATGTGGTACCCCTTCCTGCAGGCTCATCCTTACATGACCCTCTAGCATGACAATGCCACCAGCCATACAGGTCGTTCTGTGTGTGATTTCCTGCAAGACAGGAATGTCAGGGTTCTACCATGGCCCCCAGAAATGTCCGGGAACCTGCAGTTGCCTTGTTACCCCACTCTTCCACCATCTCACAGCAAGAACTGACAAATCTGGTGCTGTCCATGAGGAGGAGATGCACTGCAGTACTTAATGCAGCTGGTGGCCACACCAGACACTGACTTTTGATTTTGGCCCCCCCTTTGTTCAGGGACACATTATTCCATTTCTGTTAGTCTGTGGAACTTGTTCAGTTTATGTCTGTTGTTGAATCTTGTTATGTTCATACAAATATGTTAAGTTTGCTGAAAATAAGCGCAGTTGACAGTGAGGATGTTTCCTTTTTTGCTGAGTTTATTCACGTTTATAAGTAGTCAGAAATAAATTACTTACATTTCTAGTTTATAACCCATTTCTACTGTTAAACCCTTTTAAACATGTGTTTGTAAATTAACTTGGAAATGTATTTTTAGAAATGCAAGTCCTTCTTGTTTCTTTCTTTTTGGCATAGAGTGCATTTGGTTGCACTTTGTATGAATTGGCTATATAAATAAAGATTGATTTGATGTGATTCTCCTCAGCTTCAGCCCAGCGGATGTGGCTCCAGTGCTGCAGCGGTATCTCCCTCTGACACGGCCAAGTCCTTCCCCTCGTACCCCAGCCCCGCCACCTCAGACTCCAAACAGACCCTCGCCCCCCAAAGTACTTCCCAGCCCTCCGCTTCCCCCTCAGGGGACCCCGCCAAGGAGCCCAGTTCCAGCGCAGCCGCTACCACCGCCAGACCCATTTCAGACAGGCAATTGCCAGGACAATCCCAGTCAGCCAGGACCCCAGGAAGTGAGGAGTCCAGACAGGAGAAGGCAGAGCGAGTGGAGGGTGTGATTGAGTGAGTTTTGCTAAAGACTGAAAGGAGAATTCTTTCTGGTACTGCTGAGCGATTAACCAAAATGTCAGTTATTTTTCATTTTTTTAAAATAACTAATTGACCAAAGTCGGTTCAATTATTAGAATTCCATTTAGTTCGGGTTTTTTTCTTCTGTGAGCTCAACATGCAGTTTATCTAGAGATGAATCAGATCAACCCCAAACTGTGCAATGTAGTGGGGAGTTGTAGTTCCCAATAGGCCAAAATTCGACATAGTTTAGCCAATGACCATAATCCATTGCGCGTCTACTTGTCAAGACACTGAAATGGAGAGAAGAGAAAGAAGACTTGCGATCGAGAGGGATAAAGAGCAGTTGCCCCACGAGGTATCCCTCCCTGAAAATACATAATCTAAGTGATTGATAGTTGGTATTTAGCAGTCATAAGTATACATAGACAGCAGCTCTTTTGAAATGAGAAATATTTTATTGAAGCAGTAATGGGCAGTCACTACCATCATGGGACTTTTAATAATTGTTTCATTCTGTTAAAGCATTCAACTGACATACTACATGCATTTTATGTTTAAAATTATCTAAACCTAAATCGATAACCGGGATCATTTAAAAAAATAATCTAAACTGAACCTACCTCAAAAAGCACATCGCCCAGCACTACTTTCTGGTTTATAGATGGATTTGGTTACAGAGCAGTGGATATCATTGTGTATACAGTACTAACAGTGTTCTCTCTCTCTCTCTCTCTCACTCTCAGTCAAGTCATGAAGTCAACTCTGAATCCCAACGCCAAAGAGTTCAACCCAAACAAAATCGCGCTCACTCTGGTAAGCAAGAAGGTGTAATGACATGTCAAGAAGAGCAAAATAATTAGGATCTAAAATGTCTTGATGTCTACTAACCAAACAATGACTTTGTCTTGACGTGTGGCTCAGTTGGTAGAGTATGGTGCTTGCACACATCATGACTGTAAGTCGCTTTGGTTAAAAGCGTCTGCTATCTACTGTATCTATACTACGAAACACTTTCTAGATGCGCCTATGTACCAAACGATGTCTAGAGGTCTACGCATTAAATGGTGTAGGGTAGGGATGGGCACAAAAACTCATTATGAGGGGCCGCAGTGGCTCCG
Source organism: Oncorhynchus nerka (assembly GCF_034236695.1). Classification (NCBI taxonomy): domain Eukaryota; kingdom Metazoa; phylum Chordata; class Actinopteri; order Salmoniformes; family Salmonidae; genus Oncorhynchus; species Oncorhynchus nerka. Next base: position 31,616,492 of record NC_088418.1, read on the forward strand.
CGTACCCACACATGCAGTCAGACTTTTTTTTTAAGAACCCTAAGTGTTTTGCATTTTTTGAGTGTCTAACCAGGTTTCTATCTAACCATTTCATGTGGATGGAAAAAGGATATGCCGTTACAATTTGATAAATGCAGACAGACAATTTGTTTGTTCGACCTGGTGGGCTCTTTTTTTGTGTCCAGTAAAATGAATTATGCGAGATTGTGGTGGAAATGCCTTTTATATTGATATAATATTGAGATAATAACCGCCATATTGAAGTCGACTTGGAGTCACGCGATGATATGTCGTGTGATTCTCCCACTACGACTTGGAAAGCCATGCAGTTTATTAGGCTACAGATGAAATAAGTTATGATTAACTTCACAGGGTGGTGAAATTGCATGTGATGATGTTTCTTTCCAATAAAATATCTAGGGTCCTATTTCTGTGACATGATGATCGATGCTTTGCTGCCGTTTGACAAATAACAAAAATATCACTCTTATCCATAATCATCTCATAATGTACAGTCCTGTGAAAAAGTATTTGCTCCCTTTCTAAGTTTCTCTAGTTTTGAAAAAAAATGTATACTGAATGTTATCAGCTCTTCAACCTAATATTAGATAAAGGGAACCTGAGTTTACAAATAACAAAAAAAATGGAGACTTAATTTATTTATTTAACAAATGTATGCACCATTCAATACCCCTGTGTGAAAAAGTAATTGCACCCTTACTCATTAACTGGTTGCGCCACCTTTAGCTGCAATGACTCCAACCAAATGCTTTCCTTTCAGTTGTTGATCAGTCTCATATCGCTGTGGAGGAATTTTGGCCCACTATGGCATGCAGAACTGCTTTAACTCGGTGACATTTGTGGGTTTTCAAGCATGAACTGCTCGTTTCAAGTCCTGCCACATTATCTCAATTGGGATTAGGTCTGGACTATGACGAGGCCATTCTAAAACTTCAAATTTGTTGCTTTTTAACCATTTTTAGGGAGACTTGATTGTGTGTTTTGGATCGTTGTCTAGCTGCATGACCCAGCTGCACTTCAGCTTCAGCTCACAGACGGATGGCCTGACATTCTCCTGTAGAATTCTCTGATACAGAGCAGAAATCATGGTTCCTTCTTTTAAGGCAAGTCGTCCAGGTCCTGAGGCAGCAAAGCATCCCCAAACCATCTCACTACCACCACCACGCTTGACCGTTGGTATAAGGTTCTTACTGTGGAATGCAATGTTTGGTTTTCGCCAGGCATAATGGGACCCATGTCGTCCAAAAAGTTATACTTTTGACTCATCTGTCCATAGAACATTCTTCCAAGAGTCTTGATGATCATCCAGGTGCTTTTGGCAAACTTGAATCAACTTTTTGGACGAGATAGGTTTCCGGCAGAAATAAAATGGACCCAACACTGCATATTAGGTTTTGGTTGAAGATCTGATAACATTCAGTGTCAAAAATATACAAAAATAAAGAATCAGAAAGAGGGTAAATACTTTTTTCACAGCCACTGTTAGTTGCCTACCTGTATCTGCGAGCTGTTGGCTAGAGCGCACGTGCCAAGACCAGAGTGGGTACATTTGTTTTTGTGACACAACCATCAGAGTTGAAAATGCGATGGAAACCATTTAACTTGTATTTTTTATTCGGTACATGGGGAATTTAACCGCAAACGTTATTTTTATGTGCGCAACGTCATCACGCACATACTTTTATTCGCAATAAGTCCGTTTGATGGAAACACATCTCTGGTGGGAAAATGTGCATATTTTATGCAGATTTTAAACTTTGCATGAAAATCTGTTGTATATTGGATGGAAACCTAGCTGTCTGACATAAGAGATTGCTGTTGCACAAAAATCAACAGAAAAACATTTGCACCGTGTGTATTCTACTATTCTAACTCAACTTTTTTTAATAATACATTTGCCCATCCCTGTTGTAGGGTAAAGTTGCCCGTAGATACTTATTTTTGTGTCCATTTTACATTTTCCCCACTAATGATTTAGGATTGGGGTAGGGATGGGCATTTGAAATCATTTCAATATTCAAATAATGTCATTCATTTTGGGGAGATATCGAATATTCAAATAACCGTGCCCATCCCTAGATTGGGGGAGGGGAAGCTGATCTTATCTGTATCGAGGGGAAAGTTCACCCTGGAGTGTACCAAACACTGCCTAGACATCTACTTACCAAACAAATATAAATGGTTCTTCCCCTTCCCTCTGTGTCTGCAGACGAAGCCCAACCCTTCACCCACGCCCCCCCGGCCACCCCCTCCCAGCCCTGCGGTGGTGCTGCAGCACCCAGGCAGCCAGGGTTCCATCTACAACGCCCCCTACCTCTCCTACATCTCCCAGATCCACTCTGTACAGGTAACGCACACACACTTCTGACACTGTGATTAAATTGATTGCATGCTGTGGGACATTCTGTTTTCCCATCAAATACTGCTCCCCCTGTTTGTATGAATGCGAGGCTTTGGGATTATTGGTAATATTATACTTGACTATAAACTGTGTGGTTCGAGCCCCGAATGCTGATTGGCTGACAGCCGTGGTATATCAGACCGTATACTACGGGTATGACAAAACATTAATTTGTAATGCTGTAATGACATTGGTAACCAGTTTATAATCGCAATAAGGCACCTTGGGTGTTTATGATATATGGCCAATATACCACGGCTAAGGGTGGTATCTAGGCACTCCACGTTGAGTTGTGCATAAGAACTGCCCTTAGCCGTGGTATATTGGCCATATACCACACCACCTTGTTCCTTATTGCTTAATTATGCTATACTTGAGTTTCACCAGTGGTGATATAGTGTGTGACTATATACAGTGTTACGCTATTGTTTGAGCGCATTTTAGGATCTAGTACGAGTTCATGTTAAAATTGCCTAAATCCCCTCATTGAAAAGCCAATGCGGCTTGTAGCTTCGTGTTGACCTCTTGTCTCCTGGCTTCTGTTTCCCTCCAGCCTCCACATATGTACCAGTATACCATGTCTACAGTCTGTCAGGGGAAATACCCCCGAGTCAAAGGTATGCACGCTCTGCACGCCTCCTCTCCGACTCCCTACCAGTGTGCATGCATTGTTTACACCTTGACATACTCTAGCCTGGTCCCAGATCTGTTTGTGCTGTCTGGCCAACTACTATGGTCAGTCTGAGTTGGCAAGACATTACAAAGAGGGGCTCCCGAGAGGCGCAGCGGTCTAAGGTACTGCATCTCAGTGCTAGGGGCGTCACTGCAGACCCTGGTTTGATCCCGGGCTGTCTCACAACCGGACGTGATCGGGAGTCCCATAGGGTGGCGCACAATTGGCATCGTGTTGTCCGGGTTAGGGGAGGCCGGGGCAGGCCGACATTGTAAATAAGAATTTGTTCTTAACTGGCTTGCCTAGTTAAATTAAGGTAAAAAAATAAAAATACATCTGGGACCTAGCTATATATATATATCTTACCTTACGAATACTTATTATTACTACTTTGTATTCTAACGTCTTTATCTACTAATGCATGCCAAACTGTTGTAGTTCTATAGTAAAGTTGAATGTCGGGCAAAACTAGTAGTGAATTTATCCCTGTTCCGAAGTTTCAATCGTAAGCATGTGACATAATTTCACCCTGGGGATCAAATCAGTTCTTTATTGTTCTTTTTAAAGCATGTTCATATCTGCTAGTGTGTCAGAGTTCCCCTCCCTGTCAATGTTGTTATGCAGTCATGTTTTGGTCTCCCCCAGGCTTAGGGTTGGGGGCCCCCCGCTCGGACCATGGCAACTCTGGCCCGCCGCAAGCCATGCTACAGGCGGCAGGGTCTGCAGCCGGAGCCCCCCTGGTGCCATCGCCCTACCCCCAGCCCTACCTGCAGTACAGCCAGCAGCAGGTCATCCAGGCCATGACGCCTTACCCGGGACAGGTCAGTGTGTGGAGAAGTGGGTGGGAAGGTGGGTGAGTGTGTGTGTGTGTGGGTGGGAAGGTGTGTGTTTGTCCGTGTCTATGGCTGTACTGTGGGGTGGGGGGGGCAGACCTCAATTTCCTATCCCCAGAGTTTTGAATCGAACTGCCTCCCTTTGCCTTAGTGGTTATCCAGTTTTGGTCATCATAACTGTAGCGGTCAGATACTGAAAACAATGTCTCTGTCTTTCTCTATGTGTCTCACCCGCTCTCCCTTCCCCAGCCGATGTACTCCATGCTGCAGGGCGGTGCGAGGATGTTGGGCCAGGGAGGGAGTCACCCCCAGGTCATGGGCCCTCCAGGGGGCCCCCAGTTCCCCGGCCAAGGTGAGGGGCCTCTGGTGCCCCAGCAGGGTATCTATGGTGAGTCCAAAACTGGTTGGATCCTGGATTTAGACTGGATCATTGTTTTTTGGGGGGGGTAGCCTAGTCCAAGATCTGTTTGCTGTTTGTGCTGTATAGCCAAACACATCTTGTACCAGGCTACTGGATCATTGTTTTGGGAAATTTATCATGGAAAGTGTCTTCAGCTCTCTCTTTCTCGCCCCTCTCTAGCCCCCCAGTCGTTCTCCCATCACCAGGGTGCAGTGCACCAGCCCCGGCCCTCCAGCACCCCTACATGTAACCACCCCCCCAGCAGCACGCCCCCAGCCCTGGACAGGTAAAACCAACACCCCCTCATCACAGCTTCAAATCTCACCATCCCTCTCCGGACCGCATACCAGTTCTAGAACATACCCCTTTTTGTCTTGGCCACGTTTTCTTTTATCGACATACAGTGTTGTTGGGCCTTTTGAAGGGCCATGTTAAAGGTATACTCAGACAGCGATAGGATAAGTGGGCTGACTTTCAATACAAAGAGCGTGAAGCAAGAGATGAATCTTCTCAAACTGTTGTCGTCACACAGCTATCACAATCTGCAGTATCTTTGTTTCACACTACTACTCGTGGTCACGTCATATTGCTGAGTCTGAGCTTTTTTCTCTCTAAGATTATCCTATGCTAATGATTTCATTCTCCATCTCTGCCCAGTCGGGACCCCAAACCCAGTCTCTATATCACTCTGGGGCGCTCTCAGCCCCCACCCCTTCTAATATGCCCCCGGGACAAACATCGCCCCAGGGCTCGTTCCCCCTTCAGGGCTACAGCCTGCATGGCCACCAGGGAATCCCGCACACGTACCCCGGTCTGGGGCAGATAACACAGGTACATTTACACTGCTGGAGGAGTTACTCTGGGTTCTGTTCATTAGGGTACATGTTTTAAAACATTTTGCAACATAACATTTAAATGTGCCTTTCTTATTGGAAAAGTCCAGGTAGTCCCTCCATGTTTCAGTATTTGTTTTTCATATAACCTTGGTTATGACTGTAACCAGAGATAATAATGTTGTTGATCTTATCAGGAATTCCTCACTTTTCTGACAGCATCCTTTATTCTTTCATAATTCAAATCGGCTAACCCACAAACAGATATCCTTCTTTTTCTGTGTTGCATATCTATTCGAAGACGTCAAAAATATATTATCTAATGCCAGATTTGTAAAGTAAACACCTTTTGGAAGGAGTGAAAAAAAATTACTCAATTCCATCCAAAATGGGTGGCAGTGGTTAAGAGCGTTGGTCCAGTAATCAAAAGGTCGCTGGTTCGAATCCCCGAGCCGACTAGGTAAAACGTTTGTCTCCGTGTCCTCGAGCAAGGCACTCAACCTAAATTGCTTTGGATCAGTCAGCTAAATGACTCAAATGAAAAAGCATAACTGTTCATCAATTTCTATGCCCAAGCAATAAGGAATGATTGTAAGAACACAATGACCTAATGTTTATATTTAGGCAGATCCATGTCTTTTTACCTGTGTTTTTATATATTGTGTGACACATTTTATGTACGTTTCTGCATATTGTATGTCCCTGGTCCCTCTCCGTAGGCTCACGTCCAAGGGGCCTTGCAGGGACCCCACCACCAGGGCCAACATGGCCACCCGCAGGTAGTGATGCTCCAGGCCCCGCCCCCCCAGCACGGCCTTGGACAAGTCTCCCAGCACCCCCAACACGGCCTCCAACAAGGGGCCCACCAACACTTCTACATAGGACATCCACAAGGTATGAAGGTTCCCTAAGCTTGTATTAGTGCAGAGAAGGGAACCAGAGTGTTTATACTAGGGGGCGCGACATTTCCGTAGTGCAAAAAGACCGGGGTTTGGGAAGTCAATGGTAGAAGTTAAAAATGCATCCTTAGTTGTTAATTTTCTCTAAAATCTAAAGACAACCTGGATTTGATTCAAGGTGGGGTAAGAGTAAGCCCGTCCGGCGTCCCTGCAAAATAAATAGTGGGGCTACACCGTATCCGGTAAAACGTGAGCCGATCACAATTAATACAAAATAACAAGAAAACTAGGCTATTACATCACTATTTTACATTACCGCATGAAATGAGTGAATTAACTTGAAACCGGGTGGTATACGCTACAACTTGTTTTGTGGTTCGACGAGAACACTTACATTTTCCCAAGGCAGCGATGAGTGGCCAAGATCGAGACGACGCGGAGGTGAGTGACAGACGTGCGCGGAAAACAGTGGATGCAATTCAATTATACAATCGCTGAATGTCATTACAATAGGCACACAGTACCAGTCAAAAGATTGGACACACCTACTCATTCAAGGGTTTTTCTTTATAGTGGAGACATCAAAACTGAATATGGAATCATGTAGTAACCAAAAAAAGTGTTCAACAAATGAAAATATATATTATATTTGAGATTCTTCAAAGTAACCTCAATGACAGCTTTGCACTCTTGACAAACCTAAGCACACAGCCAAGACAATGCAGGAGTAGTTTTGGGACAAGTCTCTGAATGTTCTTTAGTGGCCCAGCCAGTGCAGCGACGTTCCTCATCCAACCTGACAGAGCTTGAGAGGATCTGCAGAGAAGAATGGGAGAAATGCCATAAATTAAGATGTGCCAAGCTTGTAGCGTCATACCCAAGATGACAAGAGACTATAATCACTGCCAAAGGTGCTTCATCAAAGTAAAGGGTTTATGTAAATGAGTACTTATGTAAATTAAATATTTCCGGTTCTATTTTTGCTTTGTCATTATTAGGCTGTAACATAGCAAAATGTGGGAGAGGTCAAGGGGTCTGAATACTTCCCGAATGCACAATTATATAACATTGAGGTCCTTGAAAATTACAATTAATTTCTCGAAAAAGTCCCTGATAGTTCTTGAATTTGACTTACCAATGTTAACTTTAGATAAATACTCAACGTTTCATTTAGAAAAGATCTCCATCTAGTCTTTATGAACCCTGCTTAAAGTTAAAGGATATATAGTCCTAGGCCTATGTTGTTGTATAGGTTGAGTTATGGGCTAATTTGAATATATTCACTTTTATATATTCCTCTAAGTACACATGTGGAACTGCATGAAAATCCTTTTTTATTTTTGTTTCAAAACATTTTGAAATGTTTATCCTAATGTGACACATTGGCCCCTTTTATTTATAGAAAGATCATATATAAAATTAATAGGGATTCAATGTGTAATTAAGCGAGCTTGCGTGTCTCGTACCAGTAAGAACTTAAATCTACTTTCACCCCGGATTCAATGTCTTAAGTAGCTGAACATGTCATCACTATAACCTTGTGAAAGTTACAAACTGACACGTTTACATTTGTCAAAAACTATAGCGAATAAGTGCCTTTTCATTTGACGGGTTTGCACATGCACAGTTCAGAGCGACTCCGTTGGACCCTAGGATGTGTTTTTGTATATGAGTTTAGCTGCCATGACATAACCTACAAGCGTGATCTGGGATTTCTATTGGAGAAGCAGTATCTGGACTTCTTTGCATATATATTGTCTTGTGCAGTCTTGTTGTTGGCCGTGTACATAGAACTTTCCTAAAAACTGTAGTTAAAAATGCTGGTTTCTAATGTGTTTTGTGATGACTGTAGTTGAAAAGTACTTTTGTAATATTTTGTTTAAAGGTACTATTGCATCCTCGATAAATATCAAATAGGTGAATGGTGGCCTTTTGAACTGAAACACTACTAATCATCTTATTTGTTCATCCATAGTAATATTGTTTTTTCCCCCACAGCGATGCAGGTACAGACGCACCCCTCTCCCTTCCACCCTCCTGGAAACTGAGCTCCTCTGTTCTCCCCTCCCAAAAGAACTGTCCCTCTGGAACGGTCCACCCCCCTCGCCCTCTGGACATGACCACACCCGACCAAGAAGTGACACAATCACGTGACACAGTGATTGGCTTGCAGGGAGAAGCGGCAAGACCTCATTTGTCAGCTACACTTCTCAGCTTCATCTTTGCTAAAGCCTTGGTTATAGCCCAACTGAGGATGATGATGATGATAAGCGGCGCCAACAGAAGCCGCACCCAATCCAAACCTTCGTCCCGTTCTCTCTTCCAGCTCCTTCCATTTTAAAGACAAAAGACACAACCACATGAGATCATCATAGTGGAGAGGAAAGACATGGACACCAAACGAGCGAAGGACACAACGTTTGACAACATCAAATCGCTTTGAGACTGACTCCTTTAGTTTAAGTTCCTTAATATTGGGCGAATGGACAGAAGAAATACAAACACTTGCTCAGAAATTGTTGAGTGTCGCAAAAAGGAGGAATGAACGGAACGGCATAAAAGAGGAGATTGGATTTTTTCTTTAACCCGGTATCAACCCACCCTTCCCCTTTCCTCTGTCTTATAGCGAATTATGAATAATAATAATAAAAATATGGAAAATACAAAAAAATAAAGTTTTAAACTTAACTACAGAAACATCTTGTTTGTTGAATGTATAACTTTTTTTATTGGAAGAATATATTAGTTGTCAAGTCTCATCTCATAATAACCACTATATGTTACACCAAAGGGAAACCATTTGTAAGACACATTTCAATGTAAAGAAGACACTAACAAATGAATCATGTCATTTAAACAAACAACCAAATGCAGTTCCCACAGTTAAAACCGATTTTTAAGCACGTCATGGGTATCCATTGTACTTTAGTCACTTAAGAGGTTTTTGTTACACTTTTACTGGAGTTTTGTTGGCAGCTTAACAATTAACATTCACACATAAACATGTCTACACATGACGCGTGGTTGCAAAATGACAGTCCAACCCAGAGTTCTTAAATGTTCACAATTTATGTAGTAATGCGTCAAAAAAATGTATAGGGTATCGTGATATAATTTTGCCAATTTTATATTGATACTGTGACTGAGTATTGATTTGCTAGGTAGTTAACGTTAGCTAGTGCTAGTCGGCTGTAATTTCTCATCATAGCCTTTTCTCCGTCTTCTTTTTAAATGGCGAGCCAACATGTTTTGAGTACTTATCTACAAAATGTGCTTTCTCGTGGCTCTCTTGTCCCTCTGCAGCAGACGTATACAGTGGGGCAAAAAAGTATTTAGTCAGCCACCAATTGTGCAAGTTCTCCCACTTAAAAAGATGAGAGGCCTGTAATTTTCATCATAGGTACACTTCAACTATGACAGACAAAATGAGGGAAAAAAATCCAGAAAATCACATTGTAGGATTTTTTTATGAATTTATTTGCAAATTATGGTGGAAAATACGTTTTTGGTCACCTACAAACAAGCAAGATTTCTGGCTCTCACAGACCTGTAACTTCTTCTTCTTTAAGAGGCTCCTCTGTCCTCCACTCGTTACCTGTATTAATGGCACCTGTTTGAACTTGTTATCAGTATAAAAGACACCTGTCCACAACCTCAAACAGTCACACTCCAAACTCCACAATGGCCAAGACCAAAGAGCTGTCAAAGGACACCAGAAACAAAATTGTAGACCGGCAACAGGCTGGGAAGACTGAATCTGCAATAGGTAAGCAGCTTGGTTTGAAGAAATCAACTGTGGGAGCAATTATTAGGAAATGGAAGACATACAAGACCACTGATAATCTCCCTCGATCTGGGGCTCCACGCAAAATCTCACCCCGTGGGGTCAAAATGATCACAAGAACGGTGAGTAAAAATCTCAGAACCACACGGGGGGACCTAGTGAATGACCTGCAGAGAGCTGGGACCAAAGTAACAAAGCCTACCATCAGTAACACACTACGCCGCCAGGGACTCAAATCCTGCAGTGCCAGACGTGTCCCCCTGCTTAAGCCAGTACATGTCCAGGCCCGTCTGAAGTTTGCTAGAGAGCATTTGGATGATCCAGAAGAAGATTGGGAGAATGTCATATGGTCAGATGAAACCAAAATATAACTTTGGTAAAAACTCAACTCGTCGTGTTTGGAGGACAAAGAATGATGAGTTGCATCCAAAGAACACCATACCTACTGTGAAGCATGGGGGTGGAAACATCATGCTTTGGATCTGTTTTTCTCCAAAGGGACCAGGACGACTGATTCGTGTAAAGGAAAGGATGAATGGGGCCATGTATCGTGAGATTTTGAGTGAAAACCTCCTTCCATCAGCAAGGGCATTGAAGATGAAACGTGGCTGGGTCTTTCAGCATGACAATGATCCCAAACACACCGCCCGGGCAACAAAGGAGTGGCTTCGTAAGAAGCATTTCAAGGTCCTGGAGTGGCCTAGCCAGTCTCCAGATCTCAACCCCATAGAGAATCTTTGGAGGGAGTTGAAAGTCTGTGTTGCCCAGCAACAGCCCCAAAAAGTCACTGCTCTAGAGGAGATCTGCATGGAGGAATGGGCCAAAATACCAGCAACAGTGTGTGAAAACCTTGTGAAGACTTACAGAAAACGTTTGACTTCTGACACTGCCAACAAAGGGTATATAACAAAGTATTGAGAAACTTTTGTTATTGACCAAATACTTATTTTCCACCATAATTTGCAAATAAATTCAAAAAAAATCCTACAATGGGATTTTCTGGATTTTTTTCCCTAATATTGTCTGTCATAGTTGAAGTGTACCTATGATGAAAATTACAGGCCTCTCATCTTTTTAAGTGGGAGAACTTGCACAATTGGTGGCTGACTAAATACTTTTTTGCCCCACTTTATAGTGAGCAATATGTTTGGAACATCAAATCGCAATACATATAGACATCGAAGTATCGTGGTAATATCTTATAGTGAGGTCCCTGGCAATTCCCAGCCCTAATTTAGCCACTTATCTAGCAACAGGTATTGTAAATACAGTGCGTTCTGAAAGTGTTCAGACCCCTTCACTTTTTTTTATTTTTTATTACGTTCCAGCATTATTCTAAAATGAATTTAAATAGTTTTATTTCCTCATTCTACACACAATACCCAATAATGATAAAGCAAAAACAGGTTTTTAGAAATGTTTGCAAATGTATTAAAAATAAACAAACATCACATTTAAATAAGTATTCAGACACTTTACTCTGTACTTTGTTGAAGCACCTTTGGTAGCGATTACAGCCTCACGTCTTCTGGGATGACGCTACAAGCGTGGCACACCTGTATTTGGGGAGTTTTCCCCCATTCTTCTCTGCAGATCCTCTCAAGGCCTGTCAGGTTGGATGGGGAGCGTCGCTGCACAGCTATTTAAGTCTCTCCAGAGATGTTCGATTGGGTTCAGGTCCGGGCTCTGGCTGGGCCACTCAAGGACATTCAGAGACCTGTCCCGAAGCCACTCCTGCGTTGTCTTGGCTGTGTGCTTAGGTTCGTTGTCCTGTTGGAAGATGAACCTTCGCCCCAGTCTGAGGTCCTGACCACTCTGGAGCAGGCTTTCATCAAGGATCTCTGTACTTTTCTCCATTCATCTTTCCCTCGATCCTGACTAGTGTTGCAGTCCTTGCCGTTGAAAAACATCCCAACAGCATGATGTCGCCACCACCATGCTTCCCCTATGGGGATGGTGCCAGGTTTCCTCCAGGCGTGATGCTTGACATTCAGGGCAAAGAGTTCAATCTTGGTTTCATCAGATCAGAGAATCTTGTTACTCACTGTCTTTTAGGTGCCTTTTTGGCAAACTTCAAGCAGGCCGTCATGTGCTTTTTTACTGAGGGGTGACTTCTGTCCGGCCACTCTACCATAAAGGCCTGACTTGGGAGTGCTGCAGTGAGAGTTTTCCTTCTGGAAGGTTCTCCTCTCCCCACAGAGGAACTCTGGAGCTCTTGTCAGTGACCAGGTCTTGGTGGTTTCAAACTTCTTCCATTTAAGAATGATGGAGGCCACTGTGTTCTTCAGGATCTTCGATGCTACAGAAATTTTTCGACACAATCCTGTCTCGGAGCTCTACGGATAATTCCTTCGACCTCATGGCTTGGTTTTTGCTCTGATATGCACTGTCAACTGTGGGACCTTGTATAGATTGGTGTGTTCCTTTCCCAATTATGTCCAATCTATTGAATTTACCACAGGTGGACTCCAATCAAGTTGTAGAAACATCTCAAGGATGATCAATGAAAACAGGATGCACCTGAGCTCAATTTTGAGTCTCATAGTAAAGGGTCAGTTCTTTTTTTTTTTTTGCAAACATTTCTAAAAATCTGTTCGCTTTGTCATTATGGGGTATTGTGTGTAGATTAATGAGGAAAATAATACATTTCAGAATAAGGTTGTAACGTAACAAAATGTGGAAAAAGTCTGAATACTTTCCGAATGCACTGTACTCCCTTAATTTATCATGTATTGTCAATGCTCAATAGGGGGAAGCCTCTTGTATGACTGAATCCTCCTCCTCATTGTACTTGGGTGTAGACTTTGTGTGTCTCAAATGGAACGCTATTCCCTATATAATGCCCTACTTTTGAACAGAGCCCATAGGGAATAGAGTTCTATTTGGGATGCAGCCCTGCTCTTGATCAGTGGGACGGAACCATTCCCTCCAGGCATCTACGTTGACATGACAGTTTTTCTGTTACACTGTGACAGCGCCACACAGGAACAATTGACTTCCTACCAAGCATAGTTACTTTTGGGCAAGACCGAGTACAGCGACAATGCATGTGGTTAAGACAGTAAAACATTTCTCATTCCCTCACTCACAGATTCTCTCACACATTTTCTCTCTTCGTCTCCCCCTCAGTGCTTTATGGATCGTACTTGTCACCTCCTGTGTGTGACAGGGCGTAGAGCTTTTCAGCGCTGCTCTCCAGCCGCACCTTGTACTCCAGGTGGGTGTAGTTGCCGGGCGGGACGCCCTCCGTGCCATGGAGCAGCCCCCAGCAGCAGCAGGCGATCACCGCCGTACTGTTACCTGGAATTGGGGGAGAAGTAGGTGAATGGGGGAGGGAGATGGATGTAGAAGTGAATATAAAATAGATGAGGGAGGAAGAGGTGGGAGAGGGAGGGAAAGAGAAGGAGGAGGGGAAAGAGAGGAATCAAGTAGATGGAGGTGGGTGGGTTACTGAGGTGAAGTTATGTGGAAGTGGATTCTAATGCAACCATGTGGCCTAGGGTTGGTCTTGTAGTTTGTGCCACCGCTGTCAGTGCTCACAGTTACAAATATGTCTCACTCCCCTTCTGGCACACTCCTATCTCTTATTGACTGGCTAGCTGTCTAATAAACACCCGACAATTGTGAAGGAGTGAAAAGAAATATGGTTTTCAAAGAAATGTACACCCAATCTGAATCAAACGCACCTCTTATTTGCTTTTGATTAGTAAGGCGGGATGGTAGCATCTCACAATTGGATTTGCAGGACCTCCTCCAGACAAAAAAAAAAGAAAGCTAAGTAACATTATGCCTTCCCATTGCAGTCGCTGTATTCTTTATATACAGGAGAACTATCGCCTTGTGGCGAGGATAGCAGAGTTGCAAACTTGGCTTCAGGCGCAATCGTTAGGCAAGGGCAATCTAAGTGTAGGAAAGGATGATGCAGCGTCTGTGCCACCAGTAAATACAGGTGGTATTGTTAATCCCTCTGCACCGTCTCAGCCAGACGATTTTCTCATGGCTTCTGGAAAGAAATGCTTTCAGGCATGCACAACCAGTGTCGCTCATTCTGCAGATTTAGAAACTTTCCAACCGGTTTTCCCCACTAAGCAACAAGTCTGATTCAGAGCCTGAGCCATCTCAGGTCTCTCCTCCACCCGTTAAGGGGTCTAAGCCGCCGAAGCCTCCCACCATGAGCTCTGACAAATTGAAAAGCCAAGTCATTGGTGACTCCATTATTATTATTATTCTAAAATGGATCAGTGTCCCCCCCCCCCCCCTCAATCTACACACAATACCCCATAATGACAAAGCAACAATGTTTTTTTATTTTTTAGAAATGGATTAAAAATTAAAAACTGAAATATTACATTTACATAAGTATTCAGACTCTTTACTCAGTACTTTGTTGAAGCACCTGTGGCAGCAATTACAGCCGTCTTCCTTGGGTATGACACTACAAGCTTGGCACACCTTTAATTGGGGAGTTTTGCCCATTCTTCTCTGCAGATCCCCTCACGCTCTGTCAGTTTGGATGGGGAGCATCGCTGCACAGCTATTTTCAGGTCTCTCCAGAGATGTTCGATCAGGTTCAAGTCCGGGCTATGGCTAGACCACTCAAGGAAATTCAGAGGCTTGTCCCGAAGCCATTCCTGCATTGGCTGTGTGCTTAGGGTTGTTGTTCTGTTGGAAGGTGAACCTTCGCCCCAGTTTGAGGTCCTGAGCGTTCCGGTAGCAGGTTTTCATCAAGGATCTCTGTACTTCCCTGAGCTCAATTTCGAGTCTCATAGCAAAGGGTCTGAATACTTATGTAAATAAGGTGTTTCTGTGTTTTATTTTTAATACATTTGCAAAAATGTCTCTAAAAACCTGTTTTCACTTTGTCATCATGGGGTATTGTGTGTAGATTGATGAGAGAAAAGATATAGAATGTAACAAAATGTGGAAAAAGGGAAGAGGTCTGAACGCGCTGTACACATATCAGAGGAAATTTACTAGATAAAAAAAATATATATATATCTAAACATTGTTTGGACAAAATATTATGCGTTGCCTAAGATGCTTGATGGCCCTGGTTTCCTTCCTTCTGTCTTTCATGCCCTCGACATAACGAGCAGCCACATCCTGCAGAAGCTCCTCCCCTTCCTTTCCTGCGAGAGAGTCAAACCAAACCTATTCACAGAGGCAACCCATCGAAACACAACCTCAAACCAAACACCTTTTAGGTAAGTAGACATCTGTAAACAATGAGCAAACCATTTTGATTTTGGCGTCACCGGTGGCGAGCGCTTCTGCAGTGGCCAGGTGCAAGACTGTGTCATCACTGACCGGCCAATCAGGAAGCTGTGCTGTTCTTCAGCCCACCAAGCTCTTGCAACTCCTGAGGAAACAAAGATGTGAGTGTTGCCCAATTCTAAATCAACCCTTTGCCCTAACACCTTGTTACTTCATGTAGAACTGAAAGATTGGATAGGTAGGCATATTAGCAGTGGTATGATAATGGCTCAACCTTTCTCTTTAAAAGGCTAGCTAGGTGGTTACACATTATACCCCTTACTAAAACATGATCCAATCCTTTCATATGTATACTAGTGTCTGGTGTATATAGGTCCTGAGGTTCAACTTGGGACCACTGTCTTTGCAAATGTCTTTCCAGATTTTCAGCAAGTGTGCCGGAGAATAAACACGATCAAGGTTGCCAGTTTTTGTATTCAAAGACCACTGAAAACTTGCACACTACTCCTGAAAACTAGTCTCAATTTTTATTTGCAGCAGCAGTAAGAAAAAGTTGCCATATTTATTCATTAAACACTTTTTCCATAACGTTAGCGAGAGAATTAAGAAGCAATATCGACATAACTTGAAAAGGCATATAAAGAAAAATTCGGGTTTCCATCAAAAGAATAGCCTAAATTGTGTGCGCTAATGTGACGTAATAAAGGCATTTCAATCTCTGTGAAATAAACATGTTAAACTATTTTCTGGCAATTGTGCCATTATTATGTGTCAGATATTAAGACTACAAGTCCTTATAATTTGCATATTTGCGAGATTGACTTGTCATTTCAATAGGCATAGGCTAGCGGTCCGTGTATCCTCCGTTCATTGGTTATTCCATTCAAATCAAGAAGTGGAAAAATGGGAAATGGCTCATGTATTGTTTGGTTGCAGAATTTTACGAATGAAAATCGGATATCAAATCGTTTTCTTATTTATGGTGTCCAAATGGGGCATCGATTAACAGAAAACAAATACATTCCAAATGTATCCCATTTTTCATTTTGTTCAAACCTGGAAGTACACCCCCCCCCCTAATAGAATATTTACTGACATGGTAGGTGTTTGGTTACGGTCTGGGTTGAGCTGCTGTGTCGGCAGCTCAGCAAAGCGATTAGACATTTGTGTGACAGGACGATAAAAATAGTAATATTAGTTAAGATAGTGTACTTATCATGTAGTTAGCATGCCAATAGAACGAACTCAACAACAGCTGAAAAACGTTGGCTTGCACTACCTACTAACTAACTAGCAGGCCATACCTAGCTACTGGCTATAGTCATGCTAGCTAGAAGTAACTAGTGGAAGTTAGTCCCTCAACCTGCTACAATATACGCCTTTTTATTGGTGTGGGTATAATTCACAAACCTAATTTATTGCTTACTGAAAGGCAGATGTAGAAAAGGCATGTGTGTGGGTACTAAATTAATTGCTAGAACAATTGGCTTACTTTTCTGAATATATACCTACCACCTTTTAGGGGGACCGATAATCAATGATATGGATTCACTCTGATATTACTTGATTACTGATTCCCCCACACTCTCCCTCTTGCTCATTCATAGGACCATTCACACAGTCCAGTCACTCAGCCCTATCCAGAAACTCTCAAAGTTTGCATATTTCTCTAACCGTGCTGAGACAATCTGACTCGAGAACAGTATTACACTAGTTTTAAATGAAATGCTCAACAGTGATTATTGATCTCTCGCTTTGCCACCCTCGCAGTTCACTCACTCAGATGGTATGTAGGCTGGTTGATCGCACCTACAGGCCTGTTTGAGGGACAACTGGACAGAACATCAGAATGCTTCCTTAACCGTCTTTCAAGGAAAGCACCTTCTTTACACTTCCTGTTTGGCATGATGCTCTCAAGGTGTCTCTTTTTCTCATGTGTGGTATTATCTATTGATGACTCCTAGACACTTTCAGATAGTCTCTTAATTGGTGTACAAATCAGGCAGTTTACTTGTTACCTGTGTGTTAGAATGCTGTGTCCCTTTCACATAATTTGATGGATCCCTCCACTGCCACATGCTCTCTCTGTCTCCAGGATACATTAGGGGAAATTGCTTTGCTATTCCCACACTGCCAGACAACATCAACATGTTCCCTGTCCATCTAAACTTTGCTAACTCTTGTTCAACTGCTTTTTGATTAAATGTTTACATTTGCTTCGATTGTGTTTTTTTTTTACTGAAAGTTTACACTTGCATGGCGATAGATGTTTCAAAGGGTAGCTTGAAGCATAAAGCCCATTTTCCAGTGTTTTTTTTTGGCTCTGAGTAAAACAAAGTTAAAAAAACACAAATTCCTGTCCCAATTTCAATAATGTGTACCAATGTGGTATATCTAATATTTTTTGGGATAGTACAGTGTCACCACTATAGGTCATATCAAGATGCATTCTCACAACATTGATATCACTCATAGTAGATATGTGTAGGATGGTGCATTGCCCTTATCTGTTATGTCTAATACATACGCTGAGTGTACAAAACATTGCAGTTCTTGACACTCAAACCGATGCGCCTGGCACCTACTACCCGTACTAACCCGTTCAAAGGTACTTACATATTTTGTCTTGCCCAATCACCCTCTGAATGTCACCCATACATAATACATGCCTCAATGGTCTCATGGCTTAAAAATCCTTATTTAACCAGTCTCTTCATCTAAACTGATTTGAAGTGGATTTAACATGTGATATCAATAAGGGATTATAGGTTTCCCCTTGCTCAGTCTCATAGAATGAGCAGGTGTTCTTAATGGTTTGTACACTCAGTGTATTTCATAAGTGTTTCCAACGCAGGTTTAGAAATGGACTTCTCTCTCATATTTGGCAGTCACTTTTTCTCCAGATCATTAGTGGGTTTTTTTTGGTGTTGATTTATATTTAATCATATTCTGGTGTTATATTTTGCATGTACCTTGTAAACTGCTCTGTGTTCATATTTCTTTTTACGAAACAGGAGGATGTGTTGCACTTTAGGTTGAGAGTATAGTGAGCAGAGCACAGCAGGTAAAACGTTTCTGAAATGTGGGTGTGGGTTTAATGACTTCAACCCCAAGTAATGGCACTCAAGCTGCTTGATTTGGATTATAGGCACATTTGTGTGAATTTATCACCGTTGGATCTCAAGCCTAACCCTTGTGCACTCTGCTCTCTGCCCCTTCTCCTTTGGGCTACTCAGTTATTGAAGGTGGATTACTGCTATCTGCTGGATCATAAAACATACTGCTGCTGTAAGTCATTACATTTCCACTACTACATTCGTGCTGTTGATCACAACCAGTCATATTTAGTATCCATCGAAGCAACATTCACAAGGGAATTTAATTCATTTGGACTTTTGCTCAGTACTTGAAGGGTGTCATTTCCAATGCTACCGAGTTGCCAACACCGATTTGCTGGTGAGTGTTGAGCCAATATTTTTTTCTGTATCTACCTGCAGGTTCAGAGGCATCAAGCAGACACCAGACACAATTTTCTTATTGTTTTTTAAATTAAGGATAGCCAGGGGCACAGTTCAACACTCAGACTAAATTCACAAACAAAGCATTTGTGTTTAGTGAGTCTGACAGATCAGAGTCAGTAGGGATGACCAGGGAAGTTCTCTTGATAAGTGCTTGAATTAGACAATTTTCCTGTCCTGCTAATCATCCAAAATGTAAGGAGTAAAAAGTACATTAATTTCTTTAGGAATGTAGTGGAGTAAACGTTGTCAAAAATATAAATAGTAAAGTACAGATACCCCAAAAACGACTTAAGTAGTACTTTAAAGTATTTTTACTTAAGTGCTTTACACCACTGGAGACTGGTGACAACACCAAAGCAGCTTCCCCTAATGTATCCTGGAGAGAAAGAGCAAGAGCATGTGGCAGTGGAGGGATCATTAAATTATGTAAAGGTAACAAGTACATAGCCTGAAGTAGACACCAATTCAGGCAAGCTATGTATGAGTAATCTATATGTAATACCACACAACATGGAAAGAGACACACCTTGAGAGCATCATGCCAAACGGGAAGTATAAAGAAGGTGCTTTTCTTGAAAGACTGGGAAGGAGAGAAGGCGCTCAGCTGAGGTCCAAGCATTCTGATATGTTCTGTCCAGTTGTCCCTTCAAACAGGCATGTAGGTGCCATCAACTAGCCTATACACCATCTGAGTGAGTGAACTGTGAGGATGGCAGAGAGAATCAATAACCACTGTTGAGCATTTAATTTAAAAATAGTGTAGTATTATTCTAGAGTCAGATTGTCTCAGCACGGTAGGGTACAGCAGGGTTAGAGATATGCAAACTTACAGTCATGGTGCCAGGCCTTTTGCTTCTCGTCAGGGTGTTGTAGGAAGAAGTAGTGTAAAACGTTTTTGGATCGGGCTGAGTGACTGAACTGTGTAAATGAGAGGATGTGACGGGAATCAATAATCAAGTAATATCAGACTGGATCTGTATCATTGATTATCAGCCCCCCTGAAAGTTGATAGGTATACATTCAGAAAAGTAGGCCAATTGTCCTAGCAATTCATGTAGTATCCTCACACACATGCCTTTTCTGCATTTGCCTTTTATTAAACAGGAAAGGTTTGTGACATATACCCACACCAATAAAAAGGCTGATTTTTAACTTACTGCATTGGTTGATGTAACGTTAACTGGATGAAGTTCATGATGGTCTGCTCAGGTGCCCTTCTCCTGCAGGCACATTCCCGAACCCACGCACAATATCAGCATTGACTATAGCTTATCTGGATATTGTTGTAATGAATGTGTAAGAAATAGCTCTATAAAGGCCCAGATAGGTAGCCATTTACAGTAACTACGGTAAATTAGTAGCCTACTCCATCAATGTGCACCAGCATCAGCCAGACAGAAGATCTAGCTAAGTTAGCTACAGAAAGTAATTTCGAAATATCACCTTGCTGTAGCAGGTACCTCTGGCTGGGCAGCTTTATCTTTTATCAGGTTCACGGTCTAACTTACTTCCACTAGCTAGTTACTACTAGCATGACTATAGCCAGTAGCCATGTAGGGTGTAATATTTGTGTTGTGGAGAAATGACCAGGCAGGAGACGGGAGTACAGTTAGTTTTTCCTTTAGTCAAAAAACCCTCGTGCTCTACCGTTCCCGGCATCCCAGTGCGCATGTGCATTTCCTATTAGGTGTAGTAACGTAACACTGCCGTAATGCATTACTGCTTAGTAACAGCACAGTAACTAATATAAACAGATGTAGATCCCAGATACTACCCTCCTCCCCCAAATAAATATGTTAGGTAACTACTAATGCAATATCTGAACAATGCATTCTTAAACATTTTTCAACTACTGGGTTGAAGCAGACTTTTCAGAGCCCAGCACAAATCCAGGGGATTATTCTGCCCCGAAGATGGAGTTTGTGTCCTAATAACTAACCCAGGTAATGTCATTTTTCTTTCCTTTTATCTAGGACATATTAAAATGTTTGTTTTACTGTCTGTTACCTCCTTAACCAGCACAACTCACAGGTCAAGCTTTTGAGGTGCCCTTCGCTGTCGAATAGGATATCTCCGCTCCTCCTGGGCTTCCTGTGGTGGGCCAGGTTCGGGTGGAAGGTCAGGCTCTGTCTCTCCCGTACGTCCACAGTCAGGAGAATGAATAGTCCTGGGGGTCGTTATTGTTCTTGTTCTCTCAGCATGTCTCTGCTGGGGCGTTGGACCGTAGCAGATGATCCACATGAACGTTGACCTGGCGATGACCAATTTGGACTTGGTAAGTCAAAGGTCCTCTGCGTTGCAAGATCACACCTGAGTTCCACAGGAGCTTGGGGTGTCTGAAATCACGTACCATCACCCTCTCTTCCTCTTTGAATTCTCTGACAGTCTTTGAGTGTCTGTCATGAGCTTTCTTCTCAATTTGAGCATAATTTTTCTGACTTGGTGACAGAGTCCGTGATGCAAATGCAATAGGGTGTTCTTCACCTGACAGTAGAACATGTGAGATGACGGCTCCTACTCCGTATGGAGATGCATCACACGCGAGTCTCAGCTTCATCTCTGTGTTATAGTGGGCAAGCCACTTGCTCTTTAGCAGACGCTGTTTGCAAGTCTTGAATGCTTCTTCGCATTGTGGGGACCAATTCCACTTTGTATCGGCCTGCAGCAGTTGGTGAAGCGGATGCAACAATGTGGACAAGTTTGCCACAAACTTTCCGTAATAGTTCAGGAGCCCCAAAAATGACCTCAGCTCTGAGATATTTGTGGGTGCTGGTGCGTTTACGATTGCTTCCACGTTGCTGTTGGTTGGATGCAGGCCTTGTGCATCAATCTTGTATCCGAGATACTCCACTGAGTCCTGGAGGAACTCACACTTGCTGCGTTTCATTCTCACTCTGTATTTCTCCAGTCTTGACATCACTTTGTCCAGCACTACAAGGTGCTCTCCAATGGTTGGTGCTGACAAGAGGATGTCGTCCATGAAGCACACAACATGGTCTATACCGTCCAAGATCTGATCCATTGTTTATTGGAATATCGCTGGAGCTGTCGAGATTCTATAGGCCAAGCGATTGAATCTGAATAGCCCCTTGTGTGTATTGATGGTCAGATACTGTTCTGACTCCGGATCCAGCTTCAGTTGCTGATAAGCGAATGCCAGGTCCAGCTTACTGAAAACCTTCCCACCAGCTAGAGTGGCAAACAGATCTTCAGCGTTTGGTAGTGGATATATTTTAACAAAGCTAATCTGAAAACAAGACTCCCTAAATTTTACCAGCATATCGATTGCGCAACCAGGGGTGGTAAAACCTTGGATCATTGTTACTCTAACTTCCGCGACGCATATAAGGCCCTGCCCCGCCCCCCTTTCGGAAAAGCTGACCACGACTCCATTTTGCTGATCCCTGCCTACAGGCAGAAACTAAAACAAGAGGCTCCCACGCTGAGGTCTGTCCAACGCTGGTCAGACCAAGCTGACTCCACACTCCAAGACTGCTTCCATCACGTGGACTGGGACATGTTTCGTATTGCGTCAGATGGAAATATTGACGAATACGCTGATTCGGTGTGCGAGTTCATTAGAACGTGCGTCGAAGATGTCGTTCCCATAGCAACGATAAAAACATTCCCAAACCAGAAACCGTGGATTGATGACAGCATTCGCGTGAAACTGAAAGCGCGAACCACTGCTTTTAATCAGGGCAAGGTGTCTGGTAATATGTCCGAATATAAACAATGCAGCTATTCCCTCCGCAAGGCTATTAAACAAGCTAAGCGTCAGTACAGAGACAAAGTGGAATCTCAATTCAATGGCTCAGACACAAGAGGCATGTGGCAGGGTCTACAGTCAATCACGGACTACAAGAAGAAACCCAGCCCAGTCACGGACCAGGATGTCTTGCTCCCAGGCAGACTAAATAACTTTTTGCCCGCTTTGAGGAAATACAGTGCCACTGACACGGCCTGCAACGAAAACATGCGGTCTCTCCTTCACTGCAGCCGAGGTGAGTAAGACATTTAAACGTGTTAACCCTCGCAAGGCTGCAGGCCCAGACGGCATCCCCAGCCGCGCCCTCAGAGCATGCGCAGACCAGCTGGCCGGTGTGTTTACGGACATATTCAATCAATCCCTATACCAGTCTGCTGTTCCCACATGCTTCAAGAGGGCCACCATTGTTCCTGTTCCCAAGAAAGCTAAGGTAACTGAGCTAAACGACTACCGCCCGTAGCACTCACTTCCGTCATCATGAAGTGCTTTGAGAGACTAGTCAAGGACCATATCACCTCCACCCTACCTGACACCCTAGACCCACTCCAATTTGCTTACCGCCCAAATAGGTCCACAGACGATGCAATCTCAACCACACTGCACACTGCCCTAACCCACCTGGACAAGAGGAATACCTATGTGAGAATGCTGTTCATCGACTACAGCTCGGCATTCAATACCATAGTACCCTCCAAGCTCGTCATCAAGCTAGAGACCCTGGGTCTCGACCCCGCCCTGTGCAACTGGGTACTGGACTTCCTGACGGGCCGCCCACAGGTGGTGAGGGTAGGCAACAACATCTCCTCCCCGCTGATCCTCAACACGGGGGCCCCACAAGGGTGCGTTCTGAGCCCTCTCCTGTACTCCCTGTTCACCCACGACTGCGTGGCCACGCACGCCTCCAACTCAATCATCAAGTTTGCGGACGACACAACAGTGGTGGGCTTGATTACCAACAACGACGAGACGGCCTACAGGGAGGAGGTGAGGGCCCTCGGAGTGTGGTGTCAGGAAAATAACCTCACACTCAACGTCAACAAAACTAAGGAGATGATTGTGGACTTCAGGAAACAGCAGAGGGAACACCCCCCTATCCACATCGATGGATCAGTAGTGGAGAGGGTAGCAAGTTTTAAGTTCCTCGGCATACACATCACAGACAAACTGAATTGGTCCACTCACACTGACAGCGTCGTGAAAAAGGCGCAGCAGCGCCTCTTCAACCTCAGGAGGCTGAAGAAATTCGGCTTGTCACCAAAAGCACTCACAAACTTCTACAGATGCACAATCGAGAGCATCCTGGCGGGCTGTATCACCGCCTGGTACGGCAACTGCTCCGCCCTCAACCGTAAGGCTCTCCAGAGGGTAGTGAGGTCTGCACAACGCATCACCGGGGGCAAACTACCTGCCCTCCAGGACACCTACACCACCCGATGTTACAGGAAGGCCATAAAGATCATCAAGGACATCAACCACCCGAACCACTGCCTGTTCACCCCGCTATCATCCAGAAGGCGAGGTCAGTACAGGTGCATCAAAGCTGGGACCGAGAGACTGAAAAACAGCTTCTATCTCAAGGCCATCAGACTGTTAAACAGCCACCACTAACATTGAGTGGCTGCTGCCAACACACTGTCATTGACACTGACCCAACTCCAGCCACTTTAATAATGGTAATTGATGGGAAATGATGGAAATATATCACTAGCCACTTTAAACAATGCTACCTTATATAATGTTACTTACCCTACATTATTCATCTCATATGCATACGTATATACTGTACTCTACATCATCGACTGCATCCTTATGTAATACATGTATCACTAGCCACTTTAACTATGCCACTTTGTTTACTTTGTCTACATACTCATCTCATATGTATATACTGTACTCGATACCATCTACTGTATGCTGCTCTGTACCATCACTCATTCATATATCCTTATGTACATATTCCTTATCCCCTTACACTGTGTATAAGACAGTAGTTTTGGAATTGTTAGTTAGATTACTTGTTGGTTATCACTGCATTGTCGGAACTAGAAGCACAAGCATTTCGCTACACTCGCATTAACATCTGCTAACCATGTGTATGTGACAAATAAAATTTGATTTGATTTGATTTCCTCTGGTAGTATGCAGCGATTTACTGTGACCTTGTAGTCACCGCACATTCTGACGGTCTTGTCTTTCTTTGGGACTACAACAATCGGAGCGGCCCAGTCGCTCCTCGCTACTTTCGTGATTATGTTATTCTTCTGTAGGCGTTCCAGTTCCTTCTCTACTGCTCCCTTAAGAGCATAGGGAACCGGACGTGGTTTGTGAAAGATAGGCTTGGTTCCTTCTTGCACTCTGACTTTTGCTGTGAAGTCTTGTATTTCACCGTAGCCATCTTTGAAAAGATCTTTGTGCGTCTCCAGCATGTTAGTGAGTGTAGCCTGACTCACTGGTTTGTCATTTCTGAGACTGAAGATTTCTCCCCAGTTCAACCTGATCTTTTGTAGCCAGTTTCTGCCTAGCAAGGCTGATTTTTCTCCTTTAACAATGACAAGCGGTAGCGTCCACTCCTTCCCCTCATACCGGACTGGTACCTGGATCTGCCCTAACATAGGAATAGTGTCACCAGTGTATGAAGAAAGGCGGATGGACGCGGGCTGAAGAGGGCACTCTTTCAGTTTTTCTTTGTAGAGTCTCTCTGGAACCAGAGATACAGACGCTCCGGTGTCCAGCTGCATTTTTACTGGTTTTCCCGCTAACTCCATGTTGAGATAGATTCCATCTTTTAGTTGTTGAGCTGTGTACACTGTGAACAGTTCCACTACTGTTTCAGTTGTACCTTCCTCTTCTTGTGCTGCGTCTGACACTTTGTGCATTTTGAGGCCTTACACACTCTCTGTAAATGTCCAACCTTTCCACAATTGTGGCACTTTTCATTTTGGAATCGACATTCACTGTGCTGATGATTATCTCCCCCACATCTGTAGCAACTTGGCTTAGACCTTTGAGATGTGGGCTGCTTTGTTCTTGTGTAACCTTGAGGACGGGACTGAAAAAAGTGTGACTTTTGTGAGCTTTTTTCACCACGTGCATCACTGACCTTGTGAACACCTTTCTGACGTTCTGCATGTCCCGATAGCTCAATAGTATCCCTGTGGGCAAGCTCGAGTCCAAGTGCTATATCACAGGCCTTCTTAAAGGTCAGGTCCTTCTCTGACAGGAGCCTTCTGTGATATGCTTCACCTGTGAGACCACATACAAACTTGTCTCGGAGAGCATCATCAAGAAATCGTGCAAACTCACATGTACTTGCCAGCCTTTTCAAAGCAAGGATGTAGTCAGCCACGGTTTCCCCTTGACTCTGGTAAAATCTGAAACGTTCTGCAATGAGAATTGGCTTAGGCTTGAAATACCTTGAAAGAGTTTCAGTCAGTTCTGCATAGTTCAACTGCACTGCTTTCATTGGTTCAATGAGACCTTTCAGCAATCCATACTCAGTTGGACCCAAAACACTGAGAAATACGTCTGCTTTCTTTCCATCTTTGATTTCATTTGCAGCCAGCCAACGCTCAAAACGCTCCAAATAGGAATCAAAATCCTCTTTTGTAGCCTCAAACTCTGGTACTCGACCAATGGTTGCCATTTTCACAGTTAATTGTTCAGTTTCCTTATATTCCTTAATTTTCTTTATTTTCATCTAATTCTTCACTTCAGAAGTTTCTGCAATGACTTCAGTCACATGACTTCATTCACTGCACTCATTTGTAATAATGTACACACCGTGTTTACGTTCCTTCTTCCTTTTTTTTGGACAATATTTCTCCACTGAGATCGCCTAATTCCAATGGGTTCAATGAGACAGTTTTAAAAAAAAAATTTAAGCACCAGAGGGCAGTGTCGCTATTCTGGACTCCAATAGTCTTGCTACTTGGCAGCTACTGAATACTGTACTAGCAGTGCTAGCAGTGGTAGCCTTTTATACTGGCGAAAGAAAATAAAAAATAACTGACGAATTACATAATTATTTTGAGTTTCATTACTCACGCAACATTCTTCCCTTCAAGCAATGTCCGTTTATGTAGTTTAATCATCTCGTCGCCACTGTAATATTTGTGTTGTGGAGAAATGACCAGGCAGGAGACGGGAGTACAGTTAGTTTTTCCTTTAGTCAAAAAACCCTCGTGCTCTACCGTTCCCGGCATCCCAGTGCGCATGTGCATTTCCTATTAGGTGTAGTAACGTAACACTGCCGTAATGCATTACTGCTTAGTAACAGCACAGTAACTAATATAAACAGATGTAGATCCCAGATACTACATAGGGCTGGCTATCCAGTCTGCTAGCTAGTCAGTCAGCGGTAATGTTAGCCGGCTAATGCTAGCTAGCCATGTAGTGCAAGCCATCTTTGCTCATGTTCTATTGGCATGCTAACTTCATGGTAAATTAAGCATTTTAGCTCATTTTACAATTTTTATATTCCTGTCACAGAAATGTCTGACCCTTTCCCTTTCTCAGCCCAAACGGTAGACAAGCACCCAGATTCTCCGTGAACCTCATTTTTTTTGCTTGATGCGTAACTCACAATTCTTCCCTGGATTGCGAGTTCTTCATAAAGCATAAATTGAGGTTCACGGAGGATCTGACCTCTAATTTGGACAGAACTGGTAGGCCTTTTATTGTAAAGAATTTACACAAACACTTGAATGAGAAAAGGATTAACTGTTAAACTAAACACTAACTATGGGTGAATAACTGCTTTATTGTAAGGTCTAATACACAACGTCTCTCCCTTGTGAGTAAGAACAATTTGGAAACTTTTTGACCAGTATTTCATAGTTTTTTTGTTGGAGTTAATAATGGTATGGAAACCTTTTGAGATACATATCCTTAGGAAAAGCTTATATTAGCATAACAAGGTTGTTGTTTGAAGTTCGTCTATCTGTTTGTTCAATTAATATCAGGGGTATTTGTAATTTACTCAAACGTATGGCCATTCTCCTGTATTGCAAACGGTTTAATGCAGACTTATACTTTCTACAAGAGACTCATGCTTGTTCTTCCAATCGATTTTTTGGGAATAATCAATGGGGTAACAACCACTCTGCAGGTGTTGCAGTTATAAGAGGTGCATTTAAAGGGAAGGTCATCAGTAGTAAGACTCGCCACTCTGGATGTTGGTTCATTTTAAAAGTGAATTTCAACAGTGAAGTGTTTTTATTAGGGAATATTTATGCATCCAACAACAAACAAAACAACAGGATATTATTTAAAGAATTTGAAGAGATTCATGGAGTTATGTGTGTATTTCAGGATATCAAAATTATCTTAGGTGGAGATATATGTATTTCTGTATCTATTGTGATAATAGACACATATCCCCCTCCTAACAGATCCAGCATTGTTAATCCTAAATTTAATAATCATTGTCTTCGATTGGTCTATAATTGGAGATCTAAATATCCTGATAAAAAGGACTTGGAGAAACAAGAACATGTCCAGACAGTCAAGAATTGACTTCTGGTTGATTTCTAATTCATTAGATAACACTGTACTCAAGGTATTCTTTGAACCATTAATTCTTACTGATCATAAAGGGATATTTTTTATCTTTAAATATGAATGGATCTGAAGTTAATAAAACAAATCGCAGCTATTGTAAACTCGATAGTAGACTGTTGGAAGATGATCATTTCAAGATGGATGCCAAAGATATTATACAAGAAAATTGGAGGAAAGCCCAACTATTTAAGTCTTATTGGCAATATTGGGAATTAATGAAGTATGAAATTAGACAAACAGTCATGAAGAGAGGTAAAGTAATTGCTGAACTTAAAAGATTGAGGGCAGATCAACTTGGGAAATACTTTCTCTAATCTCTATGGAGGCCCTTAATGAAAACGGAAAGGGTCAGTTATTTTCTTTACAACTAGAAATGGACCGACTGTTTGAAGAGAGAGCAAAAGGGGCATTTGTAAGATCAAGAAGGAGATGGTTGAAGGTGAGAAAAAAAAAATCTGAATTTACCTCTATTCATAAGCTTAATATAGATGGCAAAGAAAATGAAAACCCCAAAGATATGTTTCAGAATTCTATGGTAATCTTTACACCAGTAATGTGACTGGTAGGACAGGCATATCTGCCTTTCTAGACTGTCAAATTTATGCAAAATGCATAGATGAAGACATTAAAAAGTCTTGTGATTCATTAATATAAATGAATTAATCAACAAGTTAAAAGAAATCTCCAGGGAATGCTGGCCTTATTAGTGGATTCTCATATTTTCAGGAGGATATTGTTGAATTTATATTTAATATTTTTAGGGAGGTAATTGATTTAGGGGACCTGCCTGTTTCTATGACAAGCCTCATTTCTGTAATCCCAAAACCAAACAAAGTTGTAGACCAATCACATTAATGAACAATTAATGAACAATGATGGAAAGATACTTGCATCCATATTTGCAGAAAGACTTAAAGGTCTTGACCAAATCATTGATGATACCCAGTCTGGTTTGATGAAAGGCAGTGGGGAGAACAAGTATTTGATACACTGCCGATTTTGCAGGTTTTCCTGCATACAAAGCATGTAGAGGTCTGTAATTGTTTTAAATCATAGTTACACTTCAACTGTGAGACGGAATCTAAAACAAATTCAGAAAATCACATTGTATGATTTTTAAGTAATTAATTAGCATTTTATTGCATGACGTAAGTATTGATACATCAGAAAAGCAGAACTTAATATTTGGTACAGAAACCTTTGTTTGCAATTACAGAGATCATACGTTTCCTGTAGTTCTTGACCAGGTTTGCACACACTGCAGCAGGGATTTTGGCCCACTCCTCCATACAGACCTTCTCCAGATCCTTCAGGTTTCGGGGCTGTCGCTGGGCAATACAGACTCTCAGCTCCCTCCAAAGATTTTCTATGGTCTGGAGACTGGCTAGGCCACTCCAGGACCTTGAGATGCTTCTTACTCCTTAGTTGCCCTGGCTGTGTGTTTCGGGTCGTTGTCATGCTGGAAGACCCAGCCACGACCCATCTTCAATGCTCTTACTGAGGGAAGGAGGTTGTTGGCCAAGATCTCGCGATACATGGCCCCATCCATCCTCCCCTCAATACGGTGCAGTCGTCCTGTCCCCTTTGCAGAAAAGCATCCCCAAAGAATGATGTTTCCACCTCCATGCTTCATGGTTGGGATGGTGTTCTTGGGGTTGTACTCATCCTTCTTCTTCCTCCAAACACAGCGAGTGGAGTTTAGACCAAAAAGCTCTATTTTTGTTTCATCAGACCACACAACCTTCTCCCATTCCTCCTCTGGATCATCCAGCTGGTCATTGGCAAACTTCAGATGGGCCTGGACATGCACTGGCTTGAGCAGGGGGACCTTGCGTGCGCTGCAGGATTTTAATCCATGATGGCATAGTGAGTTACTAATGGTTTTCTTTGAGACTGTGGTCCCAGCTCTCTTCAGGTCATTGACCCGGTCCTGCCGTGTAGTTCTGGGCTGATCCCTCACCTTCCTCATGATCATTGATGCCTCACGAGATGAGATCTTGCATGGAGCCCCAGACCAAGGATGATTGACCGTCATCTTGAACTTCTTGCATTTTCTAATAATTGCGCCAACAGTTGTTGCCTTCTCACCAAGCTGCTTGCCTATTGTCCTGTAGCCCATCCCAGCCTTGTGCAGGTCTACAATTTTATCCCTGATGTCCTTACACAGCTCTCTGGTCTTGGCCATTGTGGAGAGGTTGGAGTCTGTTTGATTGAGTGTGTGGACAGGTGTCTTTTATACAGGTAACGAGTTCAAACAGGTGCAGTTAATACAGGTAATGAGTGGAGAACAGGAGGGCTTCTTAAAGAAAAACTAACAGGTCTGTGAGAGCCGGAATTCTTACTGGTTGGTAGGTGATCAAATACTTATGTCATGCTGCTTTTGTCACATGGGATGGCAGCAGCTTTCCACCAAAGAGTTTGTCCTAGGTGGTGTCCTGGTAATACTATTGCATTATCCTCTGCGTAGTTGTTGAAGTTCACCACTTGCTGCAAGTCCTCATGCTTCAGATGTAATCTGTGCTTGCTTGGGCCAGCTCTCTTTTTGATGGGAGGCATTAGAACATTCTCCTTGTATGACTGGTGGGGGAGAGTCCGTGTTAATGGGATTTATCTGTTAATTGAATGATTGGAATATTCCACCCTGAAACCATATAATTGTATGGAATTGATTAGAATGTATAAAATTATAATCAATAAATGTGTAGTTCTAGTCAGAATTAGGGTAAAACAATATAGCTAATGTTTATAGTATCTTAAAAACAGACTGTCTGAGCAAAATTTGGTGCTGACCTGACTAGAGATTTGGGAAAGGACAGGGAGTACGTCCCAAGGTCTCCCTAATCTTTGTCGGCTGGCTAGTGGGACAGTATGTGCGTAGGATATCTACTGTTCGTGTGGAAGTATGTGCGCAGCTATAAACTGGATGTCTTTGTATTCTTGACTTTAGAACGTTCCCGTGAATAAACCTTATTGACTATTTTAGCTGGACCTCTGTCTGTTTAATTTCAATCAGTATCTTACAAATCCTGATTTAGCAGACTGAGTAGTTTAATTGAATTGGTTTATGAACATTGAGAACATAATTCTCTTGACAGTCAGGCATGTTCTACTGATGCTGAAAGACAAATTCCAGATACAAATATTTTATCATTATACAATAGATATGAAATGGCATTGAGATCTCACTACACACAGTTCATACATGTAATGTTAGCTAGCCAGCCATCTAACGTCAATTAACATTACCTAGCTAACAGCAGGCTTTAACTTGGTCTTTTGTTTATCTAAATAATGAACCATAAGCCCAATCCATAAAGTACTAGCAATACATACCCATTGTCATTGCTAGCTAAAGTTGTATCCAGGCTGTATCACATTCGGCTGTGAATGGGAGGTGCACAATAGGGCGCACAATTGGCCCAGCGTTGTCTGGGTTTGGCCGGGGTAGGCCGTCATTGTAAACAATAATTTGTTCTTAACTGACTGCCCTAGTTAAATAAAGGGTCAATAAAAATAAGACAAATAAAAAAGTTAAACAAATAAGTTCAATGTTAGCTAGCTAACGTTAAGCTATAATATAACTAGCAATGTGAAATGGCATTTGAGAAAACATCACTAACGTTGCATAGTTCAGACACGTAAGTTAATGTTAGCTAGCAAGCCAGCCGTCTAACCTCAGCTAACGTTAGCTAGCTAACAGCAATCTTTAACTTGGGGTCTTTCGTTTAGACATTTGACGTTAATGTTAGCTAGGTAGATAAACAATTAACTATAATCCCAAGCAATAGAGTACTAGCAATACAAACCGATTGGCATAGCTAGTGTGGCATCCTGTATTTTACATTATAGCCATTAGCATATATATGATTAAATATTATCTGATGTTGGTTGTGTGAGGTATCTGCATTTGTGCACTGGAGCATCATTATGAGATTAAACAACTGCTTCCTACTTGCCTGTTTGTGTGTGACAAGAACTGAGTAACATGGTGTGACCTGCATGTTGCAAAACGGTAGATAAACAGCCCAGCAGATGCTTTGTCCTTGTGTTTGTATGTAACAATATTGAGCACATGGTGTGACTTGCTGTATCTTACAAAGTTGTGATAGGGAGGGGTGGTCATCACGAGGTTTCACTGAGATGGAAAAATACTGAACAACACAATAGCAGGAACTGAGCAACTGTTATAACTAGGGGGTGATACCAGAACAGTAGGAATCTATACATCGACGGAGGGAGGACTCCAAGAAGCGCCAAGAGGCGGGGACCCGCCTGAGCACCTGCGATAGGCTGGGCAAGTTTAAACCACGCCCAGCCTCTACTGTGATAGGCCAACAGACGGGTTGGGACAATGTTTATCACAGTATAAGAACACTGTTTACATACATCTCGTCAGTTCTCTGTTCTGCCCTGCGTGGTATTACAGTGAGCCCGTATATACGAAAGTTGCATTGACCATTTATTACTTAGCTAATAAAAAATACATAGTATTACAATCGGTGACTCATTGCTATATTTATCCTGATACCAGATTCGAATTTACGCAATTCTAACACTAGCTAAAGTTTTTTCACTGACCGTTGTCGATAGCGCCTGATAAATTCAGGGCAGCAATGTTATTGAGAGCAGTAGCAACATATTTGCAGTTCTCCATGGCTAACGTTATATCTTTTGAAAAGCAACTGCAGTAGAAAGGATTATGTACGCATAACGGGCTGCTCATTTTATAGACACAAGATGCTACACCGTAGACCAATCTGAAACTCATCTCTGAAACTCATGTCCAGCCCACTCATTATCTCAGCCAATCATGGCAAGCAGGAAGGTTCCTTAATTTTTCTTTGGCTAAACCAACTAAACTCGTAATTTAACAACTTCATTCGTATTTACAGATGGCATGAAAGTTCACATGTTCGAGAAGGCATTTCTGCCAAAAAACGCATTTTGATAAAACGTTATTTTTAATTTTTTTACATTCAAACGGCTCTCCTGTGAAGTCGTGACTTGCGACGTACGCCTAGTTTCCTGAAATGGTTCACATATGGATATGAACTGAATATGCTCATCATCAACAGTCAGTAAAAAAGGCCGGCCCTCTCAATCTGATTGGCCTTCAGGATGTTTACATTGCTGATGTGTGAATATCCTTGTTACCCTGTATTATTGCATTTGTTGATATGCTTTTATCAGAGCATATGTTTACACATCCTGCTATTTTGTGTTCTTGCATTCCTATTTACAGTTGAAGTCGGAAGTTTACATACACCTTGGCCAAATACATTTAAACTCAGTTTTTCACTCAATTCTTGTCATTTAATCCTAGTAAAAATTCCCCGTCTTAGGTCAGTTAGGATCACTACTTTATTTGGTCAGAATAATAGTAGAGAGAATGATTTCTTTCAGCTTTTATTTCTTTCATCACATTTGCAGTGGGTCAGAAGTTTACATACCCTCAATTAGTATTTGGTAGCATTGCCTTTAAATTGTTGAACTTGGGTCAAATGTTTCGGGTAGCCTTCCACAAGCTTCACAGAATAAGTTGGGTGAATTTTGGCCATTTCCTCCTGACAGAGCTGATGTAACTGAGTCAGGTTTGCAGGCCTCCTTGCTCACACACACTTTTTCAGTTCTGCCCACACATTTTTTTTATAGAAATAAAACAAATCCAACCTAAGTGTATGTAAACCTCTGACTTCAACTGTAGGTAGTATGGTAATCATCCTCTGGGTCAGTTGGGAAAGCAGGAGGGTCATAGTTGGGGTCAACACCAGTTCATCGTAGGAGGCAGGTAAAGCCAATACCATTAAACCAGGCATGTTCTTCTTCTCTGCCCATTTACCAAGACAACAAAAAACAGCAAAAGCCTATCAACACAGGAACTACAAATGATAAGATACCCATTCAAATCTGGCCCATAACATTTCCACATTTTCCAGTGAACCATTTACCCATCCTGGTCAGAACATCATCGTCACTAGGGCAGAGAGTATTAGAGAGCTTAGACATATCAAGAAGAATTTTGGTCATGTTATTGGAGGAGTCAGGAAGTAACATTATGCATTTGTCATCGAGATCCAGTCCCAGGGCCTTACACTCGCCTTCCTGTGCTGACAGCAGGTAAGCGAAACTGTGCCTAGCCGTAACTGCCTTAATGACCAGATAACCTCTACCGCCGCAAATCCACATAAACTCCCAGGGTGATCCCATACCATCGTTTAGAGCAAGATAGGTCACTCTAGCGCTCTTCTTCAGGGAGTTAGCCTGCATAAGATCTACAATGCACTGTTACAGCCAAAGAGCCATTGTTACAGATACATAATGGTGGAACGCGTTCTTGCTTCAGATTCTCTAAAATTGGTTCAGCCACAGTGGTCCCCAGGTTTTCACTCCAGCCATACATCGTTGGGTGAGTACACATAAGCCTTTTCCTAACTACCTTCTAATTATCATCATCCCGGGGATTATGCCGTGGCCAAAACCCACGAGTTTACAGTCCCTATTTTATCCACAGCTTCTGGATTCCCATTTGTTAGACACACTCCCCAGATCTTGTATCCCCCAGTCCCTTTCGATATGTTCTTATTACCCTGATCAATTTGCTCATGTCCATAAAAGAGTCCTTGGGTACAATTACACGGGCTCTGCTTGTCTTATGCCCTCCTCATAAAATACAACATTCCACAGGCCTGATCTGTCTCTGCCATTGGTCTACTCATTGAACTAAACAACTCTCTCATGGATTTGGGTTTAGACAAAATTAACACCGCAGTTCCGTTTGGGGACACTTTTCTACCTAAGTCTCGAACAAACTTTACCCACGTGTTGACAGGGCCGGCTTCACCCACATAAACAAGTTGTGTGGATAGACCCAACACAGTCAACCGCCGACAACCACATGCGGTCGTCTTCCCTCTCTTATACCCCCTAAGGATTTGTTTATTTACAACATAACCTTGCTGATCATGAAAACAGTTGGTTCTTCAGGGCTTTGGTCTTGCCCTTCATCTATTTCAAGTCTTTGGTCTCGACTCACATCTGCTTCTGCCTCTTGTTTCAGGCTGTGTCTGTTATCATAATCTCCTGTGGGCTGAACAACTTCTGGCAGTGGGACAGGTGATAACAGCCAGACCTTTCCTGAACTCTGACCGCCTTTGGTGTTACCATGGTTACCTTGAATGGCCCCATCCATCTTGGCTGGTTCCATTTTCTCTTGTGGACCCGGATTTTGATCCAGTCTCCAACCCCCACAGGCAGGTAGTCGGGGTCCTCACCTGGTACCCCCTCCTGAGCTTTCCTAGTGTGAGAGTGGAGAGATCTGACAATAGTAGTTAGCTCTTTCATGTACTCCAAGTGTTCTACTTCAGTTATAGTGAGGTCTATTTTTCTGTCAGTCATGGGTCTGTGTGCGGGAACATTCATGGGTCTTCCTGTCAATATTTCATGTGGTGTACACCCCAGGCCTTTATTAACGCTACTGCACATTTTCATTAACACCAGTGGTAAACAATCCACCGAAGATTTCTTGGTGGAGTGGCATGCCTTAGCTAACCCTTTAATGGATTGGTTAGCTCTCTCGGTAACCCCATTACTCTGGGGGTGGTAGATAGACACACACTTCTGGTCCACTCCCATCATTATGGCTACCTGCTTCACTACATCACCAGTGAAGTGGGTACCATTGTCTGCAGAAAATACCTAGATTTGGTGTTCCTGAGGTTTTATCTCCCTCACTAGTAGCTTTGCTACTGTCTTAGCATCACAGTGTGTGGTGGGAAATGCCTCCACCCACCTGGTGAACCTGTCAATAAGGACTAAACAGTACCTTTTCCTTTTCTTTCTGAAAGATCCATAAAATTCACGGCAAGATGGACAAATGGTCCTCTTGGCGTAGGGATATGACCTGGTTTCAGAGGTGTTCCTTTGGTAATGTTAAATTGCATGCACGTAGCACATCGAAATAGAAACTGATTCACATGCTGAGTCAAATTTGGACAAAACCAATCCAAAGAAATTGCCTCTATCATATCCCCCCTTGACAAATGGGCCACATGGCAAACAGAGGAGATAAGACAGTCTGTCTCCAAATTTTAGAAACGTGGTCAATTTTACAACCCCGCAGTTGCCATACCAAATGAGAACCAACATCCAAAGCCCGTTTAGATGCCAAATCATCAGCGCCTTTCCCAACAGTAGCAGAGAAGAACATGGAGTGGCTATGACACTTTGAGGCAGCCAATTTAGCAGCCTCAGCTGCCATGGCATTACCCATATTCACAAAAAAAATTCCCCCAGTGTGAGAAGCAACCTTCACAAGGGCAACATCATAGCCTCCAATAGATCGAAAACCATAGTTCTATTACGAATAGGACTTCCACAAGCATTGTAAAAAAACCTACCTTGTCTCAGGATGGTAAGTTGGTGGTTGAAGATATGCCTCTAGTGGTGTGGGGGCTGTGCTTTGGCAAAGTGGGTGGGGTTATATCCTTCCTGTTTGGCCCTGTCCGGGGGTGTCCTCGGATGGGGCCACAGTGTCTCCTGACCCCTCCTGTCTCAGCCTCCAGTATTTATGCTGCAGTAGTTTATGTGTCGGGGGGCTAGGGTCAGTTTGTTATATCTGGAGTACTTCTCCTGTCCTATTCAGTGTCCTGTGTGAATCTAAGTGTGCGTTCTCTAATTCTCTCCTTCTCTCTTTCTTTCTCTCTCTCGGAGGACCTGAGCCCTAGGACCATGCCCCAGGACTACCTGACATGATGACTCCTTGCTGTCCCCAGTCCACCTGGCCGTGCTGCTGCTCCAGTTTCAACTGTTCTGGCTTATTATTATTCGACCATGCTGGTCATTTATGAACATTTGAACATCTTGGCCATGTTCTGTTATTAATCTCCACCCGGCACAGCCAGAAGAGGACTGGCCACCCCACATAGCCTGGTTCCTCTCTAGGTTTCTTCCTAGGTTTTGGCCTTTCTAGGGAGTTTTTCCTAGCCACCGTGCTTCTACACCTGCATTGCTTGCTGTTTGGGGTTTTAGGCTGGGTTTCTGTACAGCACTTTGAGATATCAGCTGATGTACGAAGGGCTATATAAATAAATTTGATTTGATTTGAATTGATACTCCTCCAGACACCACACCAGGAGAGATAAACCCCTATTGCATAAGCAGAATCACAGAAAATTGTAACCATTTTCCCTTATCCCATTTTACAGTCAGTGGTTAGTGCCAAAAGTTAAGCCTGTTGAGCTGAGAAAGTATCTGGTAATGGTTGTATGTGAGTGGTTCTATCAATTGTCACAATACCAAATCCTGCATGTTTCTTCCCTGTAGTTTGATCTATATATGCAGAACCGTCAACGAAAAGCTCCAAGTCAGCATCAGTCAGGGCAGTGTCAGAGAGGTCAGGTCCCTTTTCCCATCTTCGAATATGTACTGGGGACACTGGAGGAAAGGGTCTGGGCCTCTTCATTGCTGAACGTCAGGAAAATTGGAACTGGTGGTGTTCTGATTTTCTTGTGGGCAGACACCTCCCCTTCCCCCTCTGTGGTTGATTTCCTATGCGTCCTCCTAGGTGGCCAGGGCCAGGCTGGTAACCTCCTTGTGCCTGCTGGGGGGGAGGAGGGGGGGGTTGCCTCTATAGGTTTGGGGTTGCTGCTGATGTCCACCTTATTGTTGGTATCCTCCTCGGTTTCCTCCTGAAATTTCCTCTCCCTCTTCAGTTCACTCCAGGTGTTGTAGCCCATCCTTGATATTGAAGATTTTGTAGACATTGGTTCCTCATGTTGGTTCCTCATGTGTCCAAATTGTCCACACCCCCAGCATTGCATAGGTGGCATTCTGGGTGATGGTGGGCCCCATGGTTGTGGGTTCCCATAGGTCTGAGGGGGAAATGGTACATAAGGCACTATGGGCTGTGGTTCTGGTGCAGGTCCACTTGGGGGCGCTGTAGGAGCAGGAGTGTTCATCATCACCATGACAGGCTCACCTGCTTTATTACTCTCCTCCAATTGGGCCTTTTTTACTGCACCATCATGCCCCTGTTTTCTTGATTTCTCTGCTTGTTTATCACAAAGCCAGTTCTGTCAGTGGTGTCTCATATAATCCTCGCATTACTCACCCGCCTTTCTATCCCAGCCCACGACCTCCCTCAGTTGCATCTGTACTTTTTCTGGGAGGTTGAGGCAGGCTCTGTCATAAAACATGTTCTCGGTGGCTTCAGAATGGTCATTGCAGTCTCCCAATTCCTCAAGCCATTTCTGTTTCAGGTTATCTATCCAATCTCAGAAATCTGAGTCAGGTCCAAATTTATAGTCAGTCTTCTCATGTCTCACATGGGAGTGGACATATCTCTCAAGCAGTCCCATAGGTGTTGTCTGCACTGGCTTAACTCCAGCTCAGCGGGTTGAGCCAATAACCCACAACGGATCATTGCATCATTGAACTGTCCATGGGTGAGTGCCCAGGATAAAATTGCCTTCATATCTCCAAGGCATAGGTTCTGGTGGCCGTGCCTTGTTCCAAATTCTCTTATCCAGACTTCGGCTCCTTTCGACATTCTTGGTAGGGATTTAGCAGCAATTGCAATGTCTCCAAAACTCCAGGGCTTGTATTCAGCATAAATTTGCACCCCCCCGGGCCTTGTTTGTACATTAGAGGGAACACGCCCTTTGGGTCATCGTTTGAACTTCTTGCGCTATATCCTCTACATTTTTCCTCTTCCAGTTTCGTTCTTTCCATTTTCTCTTCTATAGCACCTCCCATTCTTTCCTCTTCCATGAGTTGTTCTCTTAGTTTGTCATATTGTCTCCTGTTTTTCTCAGAATCGTCATCCTGTAGGTCCCTCGGGTGTTTGCGGACTTTACGCCTTAAGTCTTTCCATTGTTCTTCGAAAACACAGTATTCTTTTACTCGTTTCAAACTTTGTTCTTCCATCATATGGCAATTCTTACTGGTTTGTATGAGATCCTTTTCTTACTGCCTGTTTCCCAGTCCTTCTCCGGATCCCAGGGTCCACTACTGCCCTTATATGAACTGCTGGCCATATGTGGAATATTCCTGTCTTTGTCTGGGTTTCCTAGAGGGGTTGACGAGGACCCGAATTCCGCAATTCGCCAATTACTGAAACTTTTCTCTCCATCTCGTTCTACTCTTCTTTTTTTTGTAGACTCTCACCCTCTTCTCCTTCTTCATCTTCTTTCATTAGTTCTCCTTTAACATGTACCTTTGTACCAGTTGCTGTTAAAGGGTATAAACCTTCTCTCACTTCCACACCTCCTTCTTTATCTTCATAAGGTGGGGAGGGTGAAGGGGCCCACATCCCGGGTCTCTCTTTTTCCCTTGTTCCGCCACACTTTGACTCTTCAACTGTTTCAACAGACTTTGAGCATAAAATGTCTGTCCTTCAGTCCGAATTAGTCCAAATATAGTGGCTGACAGTATGGTAACCTTCTTATTACTCTTCTTCTTACTGCCTTGCCTCCCCTTGACTATGTCACTTATCACATCACACTTAGTCTTATCAAATGTTCCTGTGACCGGCTATCTGTACTTTTGTTCTTTGTTGGTCCATTTATTACATTTTACAAAACAGTCAGGTCGGTTTTCAAGTAGGGATATTTGTCCTGTAGATATTGATTAGGACTAATATGTTACATTGGTGTGGGACCCACTGTCTCTGGTTGAATCTGTCATAGTGCCCCATGATTTTGTTTTAATGGTACTGTAGAAAAACTGTATGGTACCGTAGAAAAACTGTATGGTACTGTAGAAAAACTGTATGGTACTGTAGAAAAACCCAGTTCTATCCCCAGATTGTTATTTTCTTTACCTTTATTTAACTAGGCAAGTCCGTTAAGAACAAATTCTTATTTTCAATAACTGCCTAGGGACAGCCCCTTGTTCAGGTGCAGAACAACCTTTCGGTTACTAGTCCAACACTCTAACCACTAGGCTATTTGCCCGCTAGTAGAACCTAACAAAGGAGGATATACAGTTGAAGTCGGAAGTTTACATACACCTTAGCCAAATACATTTAAACTCAGTTTTTCACAATTTAATCCTAGTAAAAATTCCCTGTTTTAGGTCACTTTATTTTAAGAATGTGAAATGTCAGAATAATAGTAGAGAGAATGATCACATTTCATCACATTCCCAGTGGGTCAGAAGTTTACATACACTCAATTAGTATTTGGTAGCATTGCCTTTAAATTGTTGAACTTGGGTCAAACATTTCGGGTAGCCTTCCATAATCTTCACACAATAAGTTGGGTGAAATTTGGCCCATTCCTCCTGACATAGCTGGTGTAACTGAGTCAGGTTTGCAGGCCTTCTTGCTCGCGCACGCTTTTTCAGTTCTGCCCACTGATTTTCTATAGGATTGAGGTCAGGGCTTTGTGATGGTCACTCCAATACCTTGACTTTGTTGTCCTTAAGCCATTTTGCCACAACTTTGGAAGTATGCTTGGGGTCATTGTCCATTTGGAAGACCCATTTGCGAGCAAGCTTTAACTTTCTGACTGATGACTTGAGATATTGCTTCAATATATCCACATCATTCTCCTGCCTCATGATGCCATCTATTTTGTGAAGTGCACCAGCCCCTCCTGCAGCAAAGCACCCACACAACATGATGCTGCCACCCCTGTGCTTCACGGTTGGGATGGTGTTCTTCGGCTTGCAAGCCTCCCCCATTTTCCTCCAAACATAACGATGGTCATAATGGCCAAACAGTTCTATTTTTGTTTCATCAGACCAGAGGACATTTCTCCAAAAAGTACGATCTTTGTCCCCATGTGCAGTTGCAAACCGTAGTCTGGCTTTTTTTTATGGCAGTTTTGGAGCAGTGGCTTCTTCCTTGTGAGCGGCCTTTCACATAAGTTTACTGTGTATATAGATACTTTTTTACCTGTTTCCTCCAGCATCTTCACAAGGTCCTTTGCTGTTGTTCTGGGATTGATTTGCCCTTTTCGGACATCATCTCTAGGAGACAGAACGCGTCTCCTTCCTGAGTGCTATGACGGCTGAGTGGTCCCATGGTGTTTATACTTGTGTACTATTATTTGTACATATGAACGTGGTACCTTCAGGCGTTTGGAAATTGCTCCCAAGGATGAACCACATTTGTGGAGGTCTACAATGTTTTGTCTGAGGTCTTGGCTGATTTATTTAGATTTTTCCCATGATGTCGAGCAAAGAGGCACGGAGTTTGAAGGTAGACCTTGAAACGCATCCACAGGTACACCTCCAATTGACTCGAATGATGTCAATTAGCCTATCAGAAGCTTCTAAAGCCATGACATCATTTTCTGGAATTTTCCAAGCTGTTTAAAGGCACAGGCAAGTTAGTGTATGTGAACTTCCGACCCACTGTAATTGTGAGACAGTGAATTATAAGTGAAGTAATCTGTCTGTAAACAATTGTTGGAAAAATTACTTGTGTCATGCACAAAGTAGATGTCCTAACCAACTTGCCAAAACTATAGTTGTTAACAATAAATTTGTGGAGTGGTTGAAAAACGATTTTTAATGACCCCAACCTAAGTGTATGTAAACTTCCGACTTCAACTGTACCCAATGCAGTTCCATTTTCTCTAACCCCTCTTCTTCTTTAGTTTCACTACATTCATTCACAAGCTACGCTACTGTAAATGGTTCCACATACAGTATGTGTGGTAAATAACCACAATTGGTTTCAATTGTATTTTAATTTCAGTACGGGTTCTCCCTGTCTCCTCTCTTGTGGATGTAATGGAAGAGTAAACTCACAACATCTCTTTCCCAATACGCAATTCACAAATATATCCTTTTCTTGTACTAGTCTTAAAGACTTGTCTATACCGGTGTAGATGTATTTCAGCACATAGAAATTCTTGATATTGACTAGCATATATCCATTCGCTGTTATCAAATACACTCAACTCATACAACAATTGTCCCACACCAAATCTACAATCCCATCAATTATACATATATCAAAACAAAACCAATGCCTTCCTTCAGGTAAGGACACCAAACATAAATCCAGTGTCTTCCCTCAGGTAAGAACACCATATATAAATCCAGTGTCTTCCCTCAGGTAAGAACACCATATATAAATCCAGTGTCTTCCCTCAGGTAAGAACACCATATATAAATCCAGTGTCTTCCCTCAGGTAAGAACACCACACATAAATCCAGTGTCTTCCCTCAGGTAAGAACACCATGCTCATATAACACTTTCAATCACTTGTCACCCAGTACCTCAGTACTGACTTGGTTCATCCTAATCTATAACCAAGTTCCTCACACAAGGTTCAATTAGACCCTCAGTAATTTCTAACTATTACACCTGGGGTTCTGTGTCATTTATCACATATACATCCTATTACGGGCTTATACAGAAATGTAGGTATCGACTGTTCCTGTAATTATCAACCCTATGAGTGAGGTGCCACTTACATACTGGAATGAGTCATCAACCACACAGTGCTTTTTCTCATTTCAGACTTTTGGTTTAACAGGCATCTGCTTACCTTATAATTTGATGCACTGCACAGTGGGACGAAGATCATCCAGACGCAGTCGTCACTCACTCCTGGCAAGCTCGCCAAATGTTGGCTGGTCCTTTGCATGGAGTGATGTACGTTTCCCTTTAACAATCAGCCTTCCAGATAGATGACACAGAAACCTTGGTATAAAACTCTTTAGTAATAAAATGCAATTGCAGACAGAGATTCACATACAGAGTACCTTAGTAGTCTATAGTAAAGATCTGTGTGACGAAACAGGAGACCACACTCTTTATACAACCTACCGTCAATCATATCTTAACATGGTTGTATTGGATTAGATACAAAGTATCTAAGATGAGATAAACATGTCTTGGTGGTGGTTTCTCACTCTACTATCTCGGCCTTGAGCCGGCGTGACTCAGCAGGTGCAGACAATTCTCAGCCTGAGAACTAAAGCAGTACATCAACATTTATCCAGTACTTTTCCATCATTGCGCATTGCGAGCATACAAAGGTTATCACATACGTATATACAATAATCATGGCATTGGTGTAGCCCCATACCCAACCCCCAGGGTAACGCCCAACCTACCTTTCCAACAAGTCAGTTTGTAACATTTTTACCCTGCTAGAGCTGCCACGGTCAACTGTAAGTGCTGTTATTGTCAAGTGGAAACGTCTAGGAGCAACAACTGTTCAGCCGGTGGTAGGTCACACAAGCTCACAGAACGGGACCACCGAGTGCTGAAGCACGTAGCAATCGTCTGTCCTCAGTTGCAACACTCACTACCAAGTTCCAAACTGCCTCTGGAGGCAACGTCAGCACAATAACTGTTCTTTGAGAGCTTCATGAAATGGTTTTCCATGGCTGAGCAGCTGCACACAAGGCTAAGATCACCATGCGCAATGCCAAGCGTCGGCTGGTGTAGTGTAAAGCTCGCCACCATTGGACAATATTATTATTATCAGTTATGAATCACGCTTCACCATCTGGCAGTCCGACGGACTAATCTGGTTTGAAGAATGCCAGGAGAATCTCTGGAGGGAACAACAAAAATAGCTCAATCTCACCTTGGTTCGTCCCATGTGCCACCCAGCCAAACATTTTAATGCATAAATCCTTTCGCTATTGTATTTTAACATTGTGTGTGTATTTCATACAACCTTGCAGGTTGTTATGATATTATTGCTTTGTAACTCTCAGCAAAATCTGTAATCGTCTCCGTCAGGGCAACATTATTAAACGTCAAACTCAATTCTCTTATATGCCAAGGCGAACTGATGGACAGTGGACCAGCAACCGTCAGTATGTAACCTGACACCACTGGAGGTGTTGATGGTATTTGTGTATGACAACAAAGAAGTAGGCAGCCAGTACAAGCAGAACTTTTGTGAATTATTTACATAAATAAAATAATATATATATAAAATAATAATATATATAAGTAGGAGCAAATCAAAATCAAATGACATTTTATTTGTCACATGCGCCGAATACAAATCAAATCAAATGTATTTATATAGCCCTTCGTACATCAGCTGATATCTCAAAGTGCTGTACAGAAACCCAGCCTAAAACCCCAAACAGCAAGCAATGCAGGTGTAGCAGCACGGTGGCTAGGAAAAACTCCATAGAAAGGCCAAAACCTAGGAAGAAACCTAGAGAGGAACCAGGCTATGAGGGGTGGCCAGTCTTCTTCTGGCTGTGCTGGGTGGAGATTATAACAGAACATGGCCAAGATGTTCAAATGTTCATAAATGACCAGCATGGTCAAATAATAATAATCACAGTAGTTGTCGAGGGTGCAGCAAGTCAGCACCTCTGGTATCTCTACCACTCCTGCTGTCTCTAGAGAGTTGAAAACAGCATGTCTGGGACAGGTAGCACGTCCGGTGAACAGGTCAGGATTCCATAGCCGCAGGCAGAACAGTTGAAACTGGAGC
The DNA here is from genome assembly GCF_034236695.1 of Oncorhynchus nerka. NCBI lineage: Eukaryota > Metazoa > Chordata > Actinopteri > Salmoniformes > Salmonidae > Oncorhynchus > Oncorhynchus nerka. Next base: position 31,660,823 of record NC_088418.1, read on the forward strand.
AGCAGCATGGCCAGGTGGACTGGGGACAGCAAGGAGTCATCATGCCAGGTAGTCCTGAGGCATGGTCCTAGGGCTCAGGTTCTCCGAGAGAAATAACAGAGAATTAGAGAGAGCATACTTAAATTCACACAGGACACCGGATAAGACAGGAGAAGTACTCCAGATACAACCGGTGTAGACCTTGCCGTGAAATGCTTACTTACAAGCCCTTAACCAACAATTGCAGTTCAAGAAAGAGAGTTAAGAAAAGATTGACTAAATAAACTAAAGTAAAAAATAAAATAAAAAGTAACACAATAAAATAACAATTACGTGGCTATACAGGTACCGAGGCAATGTGCAGGTTAGTCGAGGTAATTTGTACATGGAGGTAGGGGTCAGCCTGTAGTTTACAGCCACATGAACGTTACCATATCCCTGGCCAACAGCAGTAGCTCAGGCAGCTCCATCCCAATGTCGATGTCCACGTAACCCAGAACTCCCTCATCCCAATACCCCTTATCCTCCTCCTGTATATCCTGCTTGCCCATCATGAGGGCCCACTGAAACTCCCTTGTCCTCTCCTACATCACCCCGGGATGCCAGTGGAGGGCTGGCAGGCCATCCAAAATAGACAAAGCAAGGAAATGTGTAAACAATGTGCTTACCACATTTGTTCAGGGTTTAGGAGGGCACTGAGTAAGCCATCCTTACATTAAACATAATAGCCCTGACCTTTTTCTGTGTGACAGAGTTTATTTCACACCTTTGGAGCAATTATTTCTTTAGATGCCATCCACCATATCGAGCTCCCGAGTGGCGCTGCGGTCTAAGACACTGCATCTCATTGCTAGAGGCATAACTACAGACACCCTGGTTCGAATCCAGGCTGGATCACAACCGGCTGTGATTGGGAGTCCAATAGGGTGGCGCACAATTGGCCCATCGTCGTCCAGGTTTGGCCGGTGTAGGCCGTCATTGTAAATTTAACTAACTTGCCTAGTTAAATAAAGGTTAAATAAGAATAAAATAAATAAAATATCCTTAGAGATAATATATAGAGAGAAACACAATAAACCACTGCTGTATGTTTTATGTGAAGATGCGGGATGTTTCTCCCATTTAATTGTATAATTTCTTAAATAGTTGTTTTTAGTCTAAATATTTATTTTTACATAAATATTATTTGAACCATTCTTACTCTAATTAAAACATTGACGTTGATTGTATTAAATAGCAGTATATAAAGTACCTTGTGTTGTACTCATATTGAAGAGACCAGTTGAAGAGATCTGGCGGGGGTTAGAGAGGATGATCCCCCTGTAGTTGCAGAAAAACATATATCAGACATCACTCCTAATATTGGTTTGACATCACTCACAATGTCTGAGCGTTTTATAGAATACTGTTGAAGTTGATAAACTAATAGTACAAAGAGCTTTTATCAAATACTGTGTGTGTGTGTATATATATATATATATATATATATATATATATATATATATATATATATATATATATACACACACACACACACATATACAGTGCATTCGGTCGGAAAGTATTCAGACCCCTTGACTTTTTCCACATTTTGTAATGTTACAGCCTTATTATGAAATAGATTAACTTGTTCACGCTACCAGGTTCCCCAAGGGCGCCCCCCCCCCCCAGCTCAACTCAAAAGATGGCGCACAGAATGCAAAAATATTCTTAGAAATATTTAACCTCCACACATTAACAAGTCCAATAGCTCAAATGAAAGATAAACACCTTGTTCATCTACCCAGCGAGTCAGATTTCTAAAATGTTTTACGGTGAAAACATAGCACATATTTATGTCAAACCACCACCAAAGACACAGCCAATATATAGCCATTTTGTCGAACAAAAGATGCAATCACAAACGCAGGATTAAAAGAAAAATAATTCACTAACCTTTTGAAAATCTTCATCAGATGACAGTAATAGGACATGTTACACAGTACATTTATGTTTTTTTCAATAATATGCAATTTATATCCATAAATCACCGTTTACATTGACATGTTCAGAACATGCTAAAAAAATGTCCGGAGAAATTATATATAACTCCGCCAGATATATAACTCCGCCAGATAACAGCAATACACATCATAAACTTTGACTAAATATACATGTTCTACATATAGTTAGAAAGATACATTTACATTTACATTACATTTAAGTCATTTAGCAGACGCTCTTATCCAGAGCGACTTACAAATTGGTGCGTTCACCTTAAGACATCCAGTAGAACAGCCACTTTACAATAGTGCATCTAAATCTTTTAAGGGGGGGTGAGAAGGATTACTTTATCCTATCCTAGGTATTCCTGAAAGAGGTGGGGTTTCAGGTGTCTCCGGAAGGTGGTGATTGACTCCGCTGTCCTGGCGTCGTGAGGGAGTTTGTTCCACCATTGGGGGGCCAGAGCAGCGAACAGTTTTGACTGGGCTGCGCGGGAACTGTACTTCCTCAGTGGTAGGGAGGCGAGCAGGCCAGAAGTGGATGAACGCAGTGCCCTTGTTTGGGTGTAGGGCCTGATCAGAGCCTGGAGGTACTGAGGTGCCGTTCCCCTCACAGCTCCGTAGGCAAGCACCATGGTCTTGTAGCGGATGCGAGCTTCAACTGGAAGCCAGTGGAGAGAGCGGAGGAGCGGGGTGACGTGAGAGAAACTTGGGAAGGTTGAACACCAGACGGGCTGCGGCGTTCTGGATGAGTTGTAGGGGTTTAATGGCACAGGCAGGGAGCCCAGCCAACAGCGAGTTGCAGTAATCCAGACGGGAGATGACAAGTGCCTGGATTAGGACCTGCGCTGCTTCCTGTGTGAGGCAGGGTCGTACTCTGCGGATGTTGTAGAGCATGAACCTACAAGAACGGGCCACCGCCTTGATGTTAGTTGAGAACAACAGGGTGTTGTCCAGGATCACGCCAAGGTTCTTAGCGCTCTGGGAGGAGGACACAATGGAGTTGTCAACCGTGATGGCGAGATCATGGAATGGGCAGTCCTTCCCGGGAGGAAGAGCAGCTCCGTCTTGCCGAGGTTCAGCTTGAGGTGGTGATCCGTCATCCACACTGATATGTCTGCCAGACATGCAGAGATGCGATTCGCCACCTGGTCATCAGAAGGGGAAAAGAGAAGATTAATTGTGTGTCGTCTGCATAGCAATGATAGGAGAGACCATGTGAGGTTATGACAGAGCCAAGTGACTTGGTGTATAGCGAGAATAGGAGAGGGCCTAGAACAGAGCCCTGGGGGACGCCAGTGGTGAGAGCGCGTGGTGAGGAGACAGATTCTTGCCACGCCACCTGGTAGGAGCGACCTGTCAGGTAGGACGCAATCAAGCGTGGGCCGCGCCGGAGATGCCCAACTCGGAGAGGGTGGAGAGGAGGATCTGATGGTTCACAGTATCGAAGGCAGCCGATAGGTCTAGAAGGATGAGAGCAGAGGAGAGAGAGTTAGCTTTAGCAGTGCGGAGGGCCTCCGTGATACAGAGAAGAGCAGTCTCAGTTGAATGACTAGTCTTGAAACCTGACTGATTTGGATCAAGAAGGTCATTCTGAGAGAGATAGCGGGAGAGCTGGCCAAGGACGGCACGTTCAAGAGTTTTGGAGAGAAAAGAAAGAAGGGATACTGGTCTGTAGTTGTTGACATCGGAGGGATCGAGTGTAGGTTTTTTCAGAAGGGGTGCAACTCTCGCTCTCTTGAAGACAGAAGGGACGTAGCCAGCGGTCAGGGATGAGTTGATGAGCGAGGTGAGGTAAGGGAGAAGGTCTCCGGAAATGGTCTGGAGAAGAGAGGAGGGAATAGGGTCAAGCGGGCAGGTTGTTGGGCGGCCGGCCGTCACAAGACGCGAGATTTCATCTGGAGAGAGAGGGGAGAAAGAGGTCAGAGCACAGGGTAGGGCAGTGTGAGCAGAACCAGCGGTGTCGTTTGACTTAGCAAACGAGGATCGGATGTCGTCGACCTTCTTTTCAAAATGGTTGACGAAGTCATCTGCAGAGAGGGAGGAGGGGGAGGGGGAGGAGGATTCAGGAGGGAGGAGAAGGTGGCAAAGAGCTTCCTAGGGTTAGAGGCAGATGCTTGGAATTTAGAGTGGTAGAAAGTGGCTTTAGCAGCAGAGACAGAAGAGGAAAATGTAGAGAGGAGGGAGTGAAAGGATGCCAGGTCCGCAGGGAGGCGAGTTTTCCTCCATTTCCGCTCGGCTGCCCGGAGCCCTGTTCTGTGAGCTCGCAATGAGTGGTCGAGCCACGGAGCAGGAGGGGAGGACCGAGCCGGCCTGGAGGATAGGGGACATAGAGAATCAAGGGATGCAGAAAGGGAGGAGAGGAGGGTTGAGGAGGCAGAATCAGGAGATAGGTTGGAGAAGGTTTGAGCAGAGGGAAGAGATGATAGGATGGAAGAGGAGAGAGTAGCGGGGGAGAGAGAGCGAAGATTGGGACGGCGCGATACCATCCAAGTAGGGGCAGTGTGGGAAGTGTTTGATGAGAGCAAGAGGGAAAAGGATACAAGGTAGTGGTCGGAGACTTGGAGGGGAGTTGCAGTGAGGTTAGTGGAAGAACAGCATCTAGTAAAGATGAGGTCGAGCGTATTGCCTGCCTTGTGAGTAGAGGGGGAAGGTGAGAGGGTGAGGTCAAAAGAGGAGAGGAGTGGAAAGAAGGAGGCAGAGAGGAATGAGTCAAAGGTAGACGTGGGGAGGTTAAAGTCGCCCAGAACTGTGAGAGGTGAGCCGTCCTCAGGAAAGGAGCTTATCAAGGCATCAAGCTCATTGATGAACTCTCCGAGGGAACCTGGAGGGCGATAAATGATAAGGATGTTAAGCTTGAAAGGGCTGGTAACTGTGACAGCATGGAATTCAAAGGAGGCGATAGACAGATGGGTAAGGGGAGAAAGAGAGAATGACCACTTGGGAGAGATGAGGATCCCGGTGCCACCACCCCGCTGACCAGAAGCTCTCGGGGTGTGCGAGAACACGTGGGCGGACGAAGAGAGAGCAGTAGGAGTAGCAGTGTTATCTGTGGTGATCCATGTTTCCGTCAGTGCCAAGAAGTCGAGGGACTGGAGGGAGGCATAGGCTGAGATGAACTCTGCCTTGTTGGCCGCAGATCGGCAGTTCCAGAGGCTACCGGAGACCTGGAACTCCACGTGGGTCATGCGCGCTGGGACCACCAGATTAGGGTGGCCGCGGCCACGCGGTGTGGAGCGTTTGTATGGTCTGTGCAGAGAGGAGAGAACAGGGATAGACAGACACATAGTTGACAGGCTACAGAAGAGGCTACGCTAATGCAAAGGAGATTGGAATGACAAGTGGACTACACGTCTCGAATGTTCAGAAAGTTAAGCTTACGTAGCAGGAATCTTATTGACTAAAATAATTCAAATGATACAGTACTGCTGAAGTAGGCTAGCTGGCAGTGGCTGCGTTGTTGTTGTTCTATCTCTCTATAGTGCTGTTTCTTGTATTATGGTCTCTTGTTTCTTTAGAGGTTTCACTTTGTTGTCCTTTTTCTTTTCCTTTTTCTTCTGTCCTTATTTTGTCTTCCTTTCTTCTGTTAACTAGATATTTTTTGTTGTACTGCTTCTTAATGCAATCGCTTTGTCACATTTCTTTTTAACGTTACAGAAATCATTTTTCAATAATCTGAGACGGAGCTCAGACATAAGCAATATTTCTCCGCTATGTTGGAGTCAACAGAAACACAAAATTACAACATAAATATTCCCTTACCTTTGATGGTCTTCGATCATAATGTAGTGGAAGAAGTCATACTTACCCAAAACATCGTTTGGTTTCAATTCGTGTGTCTTTGTATTAGCAAATGCTGCAAGTTCCAGCTGAAATACTACCAAAAATTACTTCTGGTCACGAACAGTTGCGCATCAAAACTTCAAAATTACATATTATATGTCGACTAAACTGGTCAAACTAAGTGCAGAATCAAGCTTTAGGATGTTCTAAACGTACAAAACTATTATCTAATCTCTCGGACAAACGTGCTTCTTGGCAGGCGATCTGGAACAAAGGAACGTGTCTCCAAAAAGCGCACTCCCGTAACCTTGAATTTTCTCGCGACACTCAGTCTTTTGCCTACCAAAGGCTCAAAACATGCTGGATTTGCACAATTAAACACTGTACTGAATGAGTGGAAGACATAGAAAATGTCTCCAGATCCATAGCTGGTCGGGAAGGGTGGGGGCGATGACGTCAAATTTGCCCCAAGTTTGAGGCTCCCAAAAATAGTTTGGGAGATTGCCTGCCCTGTGAGTTCTGCTATACTTACAGACATAATTCAAACGGGTTTAGAAGCTTTAGAGTGTTTTCTATCCAATAATAATTAGTATATGCATATATTAGCAATTTTGGACAGATTGTTTTTCAGTGGTAGAACCAGCCAAGCTGGGTCATGGTTCTAAGTTGACTCCGAATGGACAGCTCTTTGCGAACAGTAGCATTAGAATAACAATATTGAGTTAGATGCAACTGGGTAGCAAAAATGACTTGTTAAACAGAACAAGACATTTGAGTCGTTTTATTGAGTCACTCTATAAAAGTAAATAAAAGGAGGCAAGAAGACCAAATGCTGGAACCCAAGCCAATAACACACGGTTGCTGTTCCTGATGACTTGTTAACTCCTTCCATGTGTGAGTGTGAATGGATGACGGGGTGTGTCAATGTGTGTGAATCGGTGCATGTATTGTTTATTCACTTCAATGTGTCATCATTATGCAATTTTTGTCAAGTTGTCATAGGTTTACTTTTAATTTGTAATTTCATACTTCAAAACATTTTCTTCATAACAACTATCAGATTATCTTGAACCAATAACGAACGAATAACAATAACTTTGCCTTTTATTTAACTGGTAACATTGCCCAGTCCCTCAACCCAATGGTGCAACAATAGAGTGAGGGAGGGAACTGACTGTAATCAACCACAGAATGCATATATTGATTAGGAAACAACATATTAATAAATGTAGCTAAGGATGCACAACACATGACTTGGCTAGCAAGCCTACATGGAGCAGAAAACTGTTAGCTGAATTTCCAGTGGTGGAAAAAGTACTCAAGTGTCATAAAAGGTAAAGATCTTAATAGAAAATGACTCAAGTAAAAGTCATCCAGTAAAATACTACTTGAGTAAAAGTCTAAAAGTATTTGGTTTTAAATATACTTAAGTATCAAAATCATTTCAAACTCCTTATATTAAATCAGAAGGCACAATTTTCTTGTATTTTTATTTATTTATGGATAGCCAGAAGCACACTCCTACACTCAGACATGATTTACAAACAAAGCATTTGTGTTTAGTGAGTGTCAGATCAGAGGCAATAGAGATGCCAGGGATGTTCTCTTGGTAAGTGCGTGAATTGGACAATTGTCCTGTCCTTCTAGCATTCAAAATGTAACTAGTACTTTTGGTTGTCAGGGAAATGTATGGAGTAAAAAGTTTTACAAAATTAGGAATGTAGTAAAGTAAAAGTAGTCAAAAATATAAATAGTAAAGTACAGTTACCCCAAAAACTACTTAAGTAGTACTTTAAAGTGTTTTTACTTAAGTACTTTACACCACTGAGAATTTCTGTTTTTAATCAAATAATGTTAACTCTACACCCGTCGGAAAAGAGTGCTTTATCCTGCCGTCAAGCATCAATTGCCCTGAATAGTCCCTGAAAGAAAACAGATTGAAAAATATATTTCCAACATTTCTCATTAACTAGCTAGCCAGATCATCAATTCAGGATTTAAAAACTGAGTGGTCCTTCATAATTTACACATTCCTGAAATAACTAGATAATTTAACTTTGCTTGTTCATCTAAATAGCTGATGAGATTTGCCTAATATAGTTAGCTAGGTTGGTTAGTGGGCTGATCTCGAAAGCACACACTCTGCGTTGCATGCCCCAATTGTCAAATTGAACGTTCATATCAAAGTCATTAGTTGAATATTTTAACATTTTTTGAATAAATAAACATTATACTCACATTTCATGAAGTTGTTCTTTATTTGTATAGTTAGCTAAAAAACGTTCTCCCAAGAAATGGCGGAATGAAACACTGCTTCGCGTCAAGAATTTGTTCTTAACTGACTTTTCTAGTTAAAGGTTAAATAAAAAATATATATAATTAGAACTGACACAAAGATTATCCCAATGAATGGAGATCCTCGACTCTCATCTGAAGCCACATTTGTGCATTACAATACATCGACAGGCAAAACAATATATAAATTCTGTTAGCACAGAATGCAGATCCACAAGCACTTTTTGAATGCGCAAATTCACATTCCACCATTGTAAATGTTAGGTATTTCTCAACATTTTTTCACAAATCATTCTACATTTTTTCAAATTGTATTTTCATTTGTGAGCTGTGTTGAATATAGTGCAAATCAATCCCAGAACAACAGCAAAGGACCTTGTGAAGATGCTGGAGGAAACAGGTACGAAAGTATCTATATCCTCAGTAAAACGAGTCCTATATCGACATAACCTGAAAGGCCGCTCAGCAAGGAAGAAGCCACTGCTCCAAAACCGCCATAAAAAAAGCCAGACTACGGTTTGCAACTGCACATGGGGACAAAGATTGTACTTTTTGGAGAAATGTCCTCTAGTCTGATGAAACAAAAATAGAACTGTTTGGCCATAATGACCATAGTTATGTTTGGAGGAAAAAGGGGGAGGCTTGCAAGCCGAAGAAAACCATCCAAACCGGTGGCAGCATCATGTTGTGGTGGTGCTTTGCTGCAGGAGGGACTGGTACACTCCACAAAATAGATTACATTATGAGGGAGGAAAAGTATGTGGATATATTGGACCAACATCTCAAGATGTTAACTCAGGAAGTTAACTCAGGAAGTTAAAGCTTGGTCGCAAATTGGTCTTCCAAATGGACAATGACCCAAGCATACTTTCAAAGTTGTGGCTAAATGGCTTAAGGACAACAAAGTCAAGGTATTGGAGTGGCCATCACAAAGCCCTGACCTCAATCCTATAGAAAATCTGTGGGCAGAACTGAAAAAGTGTGTGCGAGCAAGGAGGCCTGCACACCTGACTTAGTTACACCAGCTATGTCAGGAGTAATCCAAGATGGCGTAGCAGTCGGACGTGTGTTTTGTCTTGTCCCGTCCTGTATAGTGTAAATATAGTTTTTCCTCGTTTTTTTCTGTATATATTTCGTACATATTTTAATCTCACTTTCCAACTACAGGCTGAATATACTCTCCTGCAACCCGCATCACCCAATGTGGTACGGATCTGCTTTTTCTATACTTTAGAATCGGAACCCTCATCAGAAGCTAGCCGCTAACTAGCTACTAGCTAGCCACTGCTAGCGGTCTTCAACGCTAACTAGGACACCAGCGCGACATCTACCCAAAGCATATCAGACTGCTTTTTCTCTACCACATCTCCGGATTCCTACCGCAAGCTCTGAACCTTTATACCGGATCATCGTAAATAGCTAGCTGCAATCCGAGTGGCTACTCCTGGCTAACGTCTCTGTCCCAGAGCAAGCACCAGTTAGCCTGGAGCTAGCCTCGAGCTAAGCCCATCTCCCGACTAGCCGTAGAGGTCCAAAAATACCTAATTTGCCAATTGGCCTGGACCCTCTACTGACCCTCTACTGCCGACACGGAGCCCCGCCGATCCATCACGACTGGTCCGCCGACATAATCGTCCGAGGGGGTTTCAACAGGCTTTTCCGCTGCGACATCGCCAAAGCTCCATCTGCTGGCCAAGGCCCGCGAGCTTTCTGAATCGCTGTATCTCCAGCTCACCGCATGAAGAGGAATAAACAGACTCACCCCATCGCGACGTCCCCCAAAGGTTAACTCTCTAGCCCTCGCTATCTCCCTGCTTGCTAATTCGGCCTGCTAACGGCTAGCTTGTCAAGCTCCGGTCCGCTAACTGCTACCTTGTCTAGCTCGGGCCTACGAACTGTTAGCTTGTTAGCACAGGCCTGCTAACCGTCTGAACCACCGCGTCCCAATCACTCTCTGACCCCATTTACTTTCCATCTCTTTTTGATTTTTAATTTGTTTATACCTTCTGGAAACCTGCCTCACCCAATGTGATACGGAATCGCTATTACTTTTACTCTTATTTTTATTTTTATGACACACTCAAGAACCTCCAGACGCTAACCAGCTAACTAGCTACAAGCTAGTTAGTCATTGTTAGTTTTTAAAAAAACCTGGATAACACTCGCCAGCCCAGCCCCCCTGCCCATCCACCGCTGCCCCCTGGACACTGATCTCTTGGCTACATAGCTGACGCACGCTGGACTGTCCATTAATCACGGTACTCCTTTCTGCTTGTTTGTCTTACCTGTCGGCCCCGTTGCCTAGTCAACGCCATTTTACCTGCTGTTTGTTGTGCTAGCGGATTAGCCTCGCCTACTGTTTTTAGCTAGCTTTCCAAATTCAACACCTGTGATTACTGTATGCCTCGCTGTATGTCTCTCTCAGATGTCAATATGCCTTGTATACTGCTGTTCAGGTTAGTTATAATTGTTTTAGTTCACAATGGAGCCCCTAGACCCACTCTGCATACCCCTGTTACCTCCTTTGTCCCACCTCCCACACATGCGGTGACCTCACCCATTACAACCAGCATGTCCAGAGATACAACCTGTCTCATCATCACCCAGTGCCTGGGCTTACCTCCGCTGTACCCGCACCCCACCATACCCCTGTCTGCGCATTATGCCCTGAATATATTCTACCATGCCCAGAAACCTGCTCCTCTTATCCTCTGCCCCCAACGCTCTAGGCGACCAGTTTTGATAGCCTTTAGCCGCACCCTCATACTACTCCTTCTCTGTTCTGCGGGTGATGTGGAGGTAAACCCAGGCCCTGCATGTCCCCAGGTACCCTCATTTGTTGACTTCTGTGATCGAAAAGCCTTGGTTTTATGCATGTCAACATCAGAAGCCTCCTCCCTAAGTTTGTTTTACTCACTGCTTTAGCACACTCTGCTAACCCTGATGTCCTTGCCGTGTCTGAATCCTGGCTCAGGAAGGCCACCAAAAATTCAGAGATTTCCATACCCAACTATAACATCTTCCGTCAAGATAGAACTACCAAAGGGGGCGGAGTTGCAGTCTACTGCAGAGATAGCCTGCAAAGTAATGTCATACTTTCCAGGTCCATACCCAAACAGTTCGAACTACTAATTTTGAAAATTACCCTCTCCAGAAATAAGTCTCTCACTGTTGCCGCCTGCTACCGGCCACCCTCAGCTCCCAGCTGTGCCCTGGACACCATTTGTGAATTGATCGCCCCCATCTAGCTTCAGAGTTTGTTCTGTTAGGTGACCTAAACTGGGATATGCTTAACACCCCGGCAGTCCTACAATGTAAGCTAGATGCCCTCAATCTCACTCAAATCATCAAGGAACCCACCAGGTACAACCCTAACTCTGTAAACAAGGGCACCCTCATAGACGTCATCCTGACCAACTGGCCCTCCAAATACACCTCCGCTGTCTTCAACCAGGATCTCAGCGATCACTGCCTCATTGCCTGTATCCGCCACGGAGCCGCAGTCAAACGACCACCCCTCATCACTGTCAAACGCTCCCTAAAACACTTCTGTGAGCAGGCCTTTCTAATCGACCTGGCCCGGGTATCCTGGAAGGACATTGACCTCATCCCGTCAGTTGAGGATGCCTGGTCATTCTTTAAAAGTAACTTCCTCACCATTTTAGATAAGCATGCTCCGTTCAAAAATGCAGAACCAAGAACAGATACAGCCCTTGGTTCACTCCAGACCTGACTGCCCTCGACCAGCACAAAAACATCCTGTGGCGGACTGCAATAGCATCGAATAGCCCCCGTGATATGCAACTGTTCAGGGAAGTCAGGAACCAATACACGCAGTCAGTCAGGAAAGCTAAGGCCAGCTTCTTCAGGCAGAAGTTTGCATCCTGTAGCTCCAACTCCAAAAAGTTCTGGGACACTGTGAAGTCCATGGAGAACAAGAGCACCTCCTCCCAGCTGCCCACTGCACTGAGGCTAGGTAACACGGTCTCCACCGATAAATCCACGATTATCGAAAGCTTCAATAAGCACTTCTCAACAGCTGGCCATGCCTTCCGCCTGGCTACTCCAACCTCGGCCAACAGCTCCGCCCCCCGCAGCTCCTCGCCCAAGCCTCTCCAGGTTCTCCTTTACCCAAATCCAGATAGCAGATGTTCTGAAAGAGCTGCAAAACCTAGACCCGTACAAATCAGCTGGGCTTGACAATCTGGACCCTCTATTTCTGAAACTATCTGCCGCCATTGTCGCAACCCCTATTACCAGCCTGTTCAACCTCTCTTTCATATCGTCTGAGATCCCCAAGGATTGGAAAGCTGCCGCAGTGATCCCCCTCTTCAAAGGGGGAGACACCCTGGACCCAAACTGCTATAGACCTATATCCATCCTGCCCTGCCTATCTAAGGTCTTCGAAAGTCAAGTCAACAAACAGGTCACTGACCATCTCGAATCCCACCGTACCTTCTCCGCTGTGCAATCTGGTTTCCGAGCCGGTCACGGGTGCACCTCAGCCACGCTCAAGGTACTAAACGATATCATAACCGCCATCGATAAAAGACAGTACTGTGCAGCCGTCTTCATCGACCTCGCCAAGGCTTTAGTCAATCACCATATTCTGATCGGCAGACTCAATAGCCTCGGTTTCTCGGATGACTGCCTTGCCTGGTTCACCAATTACTTTGCAGACAGAGTTCAGTGTGTCAAATCGGAGGGCATGCTGTCCGGTCCTCTGGCAGTCTCTATGGGGGTGCCACAGGGTTCAATTCTCGGGCCGACTCTTTTCTCTGTATATATCAATGATGTTGCTCTTGCTGCGGGCGATTCCCTGATCCACCTCTACGCAGACGACACCATTCTATATACTTTCGGCCCATCATTGGACACTGTGCTATCTAACCTCCAAACGAGCTTCAATGCCATACAGCACTCCTTCCGTGGCCTCCAACTGCTCTTAAACGCGAGTAAAACCAAATGCATGCTTTTCAACCGATCGCTGCCTGCACCCGCATGCCCGACTAGCATCACCACCCTGGATGGTTCCGACCTTGAATATGTGGACATCTATAAGTACCTAGGTGTCTGGCTAGACTGCAAACTCTCCTTCCAGACTCACATCAAACATCTCCAATCGAAAATCAAATCAAGAGTCGGCTTTCTATTCCGCAACAAAGCCTCCTTCACTCACGCCGCCAAGCTTACCCTAGTAAAACTGACTATCCTACCGATCCTCGATTTCAGCGATGTCATCTACAAAATGGCTTCTAACACTCTACTCAGCAAACTGGATGCAGTCTATCATAGTGCCATCCGTTTTGTCACCAAAGCACCTTATACCACCCACCACTGCGACTTGTATGCTCTAGTCGGCTGGCCCTCGCTACATATTCGTCGCCAGACCCACTGGCTCCAGGTCATCTACAAGTCCATGCTAGGTAAAGCTCCGCCTTATCTCAGTTCACTGGTCACGATGGCAACCATCCGTAGCACACGCTCCAGCAGGTGTATCTCACTGATCATCCCTAAAGCCAACACCTCATTTGGCCGCCTTTCGTTCCAGTACTCTGCTGCCTGTGACTGGAACGAACTGCAAAAATCGCTGAAGTTGGAGACTTTTATCTCCCTCACCAACTTCAAACATCAGCTATCCGAGCAGCTAACCGATCGCTGCAGCTGTACATAGTCTATTGGTAAATAGCCCACCCATTTTCACCTACCTCATTCCCATACTGTTTTTATACAGTTTTTTTATTTATTTATTTACTTTTCTGCTCTTTTGCACACCAATATCTCTACCTGTACATGACCATCTGATCATTTATCACTCCAGTGTTAATCTGCAAAATTGTAATTATTCGCCTTCCTCCTCATGCCTTTTGCACACATTGTATATAGACTGCCCCTTTTTTTCTACTGTGTTATTGACTTGTTAATTGTTTACTCCATGTGTAACTCTGTGTTGTCTGTTCACACTGCTATGCTTTATCTTGGCCAGGTCGCAGTTGCAAATGAGAACTTGTTCTCAACTAGCCTACCTGGTTAAATAAAGGTGAAATAAAAAAAATAAAAAGGAATGGGCCAAAATTCTCTCAACTTATTGTGGGAAGCTTGTGGAAGGCTACCCGAAACATTTGACCCAAGTTAAAGAATTTAAAGGCAATGCTACCAAATACTAATTGAGTGTATGTAAACTTCTGACCCACTGGGAATGTGATGAAATAAATAAAAGCTGAAATAAATCATTCTCTCTATTATTATTTTGACATTTCACATTCTTAAAATAAAGTGGTGATCCTAACTGACCTAATTCAGGGATTTTTTACTGGGATTAAATGTCAAGAATTGTGAAACTGAGATTAAATGTATTTGGCTAAAGTATATGTAAACCTCCGACTTCAACTGTACATATGAGATGAGTATGTAAGATACTGTATGTAAACATTATTAAAGTGACTAGCGATCCATTTATTAGTGGCCAATGTGTGTGTCCAAAGTGGCCAATGATTTCGAGTCTGTATGTAGGCAGCAGCCTCTCTGTGTTAGTAATGGCTGTTTAACAGTCTGATGGCCTTGAGATAGAAGCTGTTTTTCAGTCTCTCGGTCCCAGCTTTGATGCGCCTGTACGTACTGACCTCGCCTTCTGGATGGTAGTGGGGTGAACAGGCAGTAGCTCGGGTGGTGGTGGTCCTTGACAATCTTTTTGGCCTTTCTGTGACATCGGCTGGTGTAGGTGTCCTGGAGGGCAGATAGTTTGCCCCCGGTCATACGTGCAGACTTCACCACCCTTTGGAGAGGCTTGCGGTTGTGGGTGGTGCAGTTGCTGTACCAGGCGATGTTGCACCTTCTTCACCACACTGTCTGTGTGGGTGGACCATTTCAGGTTGTCCGTGATGTGTACACCAAGGAACTTAAAACTTTCCATCTTCTCCACTGCTGTCCCGTCGATGTGGATAGGGGGGTGCTCCCTCTGCTGTTTCCTGAAGTTCATTATCATCTTCTTTGTTTTGTTGACATTGAATGAGAGGTTGTTTTCCTGACATCACACTCCGAGTGCCCTCACCTCCTCCCTGTAGGCTGTTTCATCATTGTTGGTAATCAAGCCCACAACTGTTGTGTCATCTGCAAACTTAATGATTTGAGTTGGAGGCATGCATGGCCATGCAGTCATGGGTGAACAGGGAGTACAGGACGGGGCTGAGCACGCACCCTTGTGGGGCCCCAGTGTTGAGGATCAACGAAGTGGAGATGTTGTGTCCTACCTTCAACACCTGGGGGTGGCTCATCAGGAAGTCCAAGACCCAATTGCACAGGGTGTGGTTGAGACCCAGGGCCTCAAGCTTAATGATGAGCTTGGCGGGTACTATGGTGTTGAATGCTGAGCTGTAGTCATAGGTATTCCTTACATAGGTATTCCTTACATAGGTATTCCTCTTGTCCAGATGGGATAGGGCAGTGGTGCAGAGTGATGGCAATTGCATCGTCTGTGGACCATTTGGGGCGGTATGCAAATTGAAGTCGGTCTAGGGTGGCAGGTAAGGTGGAGGTAATATGATCCTTGACTAGTCTCTCAAAGAACTTCATGATGACAGACGTGTGTGCTATGGGGCAATAGTCATTTATTTCAGTTATCTTTGCCTTCTTGGGTACAGGGACAATGGTGGCCATCTTGAAGCGGGGACAGCAGACTAGGATAGGGAGAGATTGAACATGTCCGTAAACACACCAGCCAGCTGGTCTGCACATGCTCTGAGGACGCAGCTAGGGATGCAGTATGGGCCGACATCCTTGCGTGGGTTGACACGTTTAAATGTCTTACTCACATTGGCCACGGAGAAGGAGAGGGGGGGCCCGCAGTCCTTGATAGTGTGCCACATTGGTGGCACTGTATTATCCTCAAAGCTGGGCAAAGAGGTGTTTAGTTTGTCTGGAAGCAAGACATCGGTGTCCGTGACGTGACTGGTTTTATTTTTGTAGTCTGTGATTGCCTGTAGACATTGTCACATACGTATCATGTCTGAGCCATTGAATTGCGACTCGGCTTTGTCCCTACACCGACATTTTGCTTGTTTGATTGCCTTGTGGAGGGAATAACTACATCCGCGCTTCGGTCTGCAGGTTGTATAACTTTTTCATTACATTTCATTACATTTCATTATAGTACAACGGTCTGATTTGTCTAATCTTAGCAATTTCTTCTTAGCTAGCTACATAGTCGTCGTTGTATCAAAGATAATTGCGTAATTATCGTATTTCGTCGTCTCCTATCTGCCCAACACGTTCACCGTCTACCGTAGCACTGTAGTAACTATCACACTCAACTGAACGACTTGATTAGGGTAGTGTTAGCTAGCTACATAGTTGTCTTTGCTGTCTTCGTATCCAAGATAATTGTGTAGTTTAGAGTGTGGAGTCTTAGAGTGATAATTGCGTTATTATCGTATTTCGTCGTCCTCCTATCTGCCTAGCAGCTAGCCAGCTAGCATACGTTCACCGGCTACCGTAGCACTGTAGTAACTATCACACTCAACTGAACGACTTGATTAGTGTAGTATTAGCTAGCTACATAGTTGTCTTTGCTGTCTTCGTATCCAAGATAATTGTGCAGTTAGAGTGTGTAGTCTTAGAGTGATTATCTTAATTTACCGAGGTTAGCTAGCCAGCTATTTTGTCGTCCTTAACGTAGGAGACACTCCTAGCTAGCCAATAGCCAGCCAACGTCTACTGAATAGAACTTTCGCATTCCGGTCGCATTCCGCTTCGCTCCACAGGTAGTATCACATTTTCATTTCATTTCATTCAGTCCCAACGGTGTGATTTCTTTGATCGTAGCTAGCTACATAGCTAGCTACATAGCCGTCTTTGTTTCAAAGATAATTGTGTAGTCTAGAGCGATTTTCTAGGTTAGCTAGCCAGCTATTGTCGTTCTCCTAACGCAACGTAACGTAACCAACACTGCTAGCTAGCCAGCTAGCCCCCGAAAAGCAGCATTGTAGAAACTTCACACTCAACGGAACGACTTGATTAGGGTAGTGTCAACAACGCAGCTAGCCTACCTCAGCGGTACTGTATCATTTTAATCATTTTAGTCAATTAGATTCTTGCTACGTAAGCTTAACTTTCTGAACATTCGAGACGTGTAGTCCACTTGTCATTCCAATCTCCTCTGCATTAGCGTAGCCTCTTCTCTAGCCTGTCAACTATGTGTCTGTCTATCCCTGTTCTCTCCTCTCTGCACAGACCATACAAACGCTCCACACCGCATGGCCGCGGCCACCCTAATCTGGTGGTCCCAGCGCGCACGACCCACGTGGAGTTCCAGGTCTCCGGTAGCCTCTGGAACTGCCGATCTGCGGCCAACAAGGCAGAGTTCATCTCTGCCTATGCCTCCCTCCAGTCCCTCGACTTCTTGGCACTGACGGAAACATGGATCACCACAGACAACACCGCTACTCCTACTGCTCTCTCTTCGTCCGCCCACGTGCTCTCGCACACCCCGAGAGCTTCTGGTCAGCGGGGTGGTGGCACCGGGATCCTCATCTCTCCCAAGTGGTCATTCTCTCTTTCTCCCCTTACCCATCTGTCTATCGCCTCCTTTGAATTCCATGCTGTCACATTTACCAGCCCTTTCAAGCTTAACATCCTTATCATTTATCGCCCTCCAGGTTCCCTCGGAGAGTTCATCAATGAGCTTGACGCCTTGATAAGCTCCTTTCCTGAGGACGGCTCACCTCTCACAGTTCTGGGCGACTTTAACCTCCCCACGTCTACCTTTGACTCATTCCTCTCTGCCTCCTTCTTTCCACTCCTCTCCTCTTTTGACCTCACCCTCTCACCTTCCCCCCCTACTCACAAGGCAGGCAATACGCTCGACCTCATCTTTACTAGATGCTGTTCCTCCACTAACCTCATTGCAACTCCCCTCCAAGTCTCCGACCACTACCTTGTATCCTTTTCCCTCTCGCTCTCATCCAACACTTCCCACACTGCCCCTACTCGGATGGTATCGCGCCGTCCCAACCTTCGCTCTCTCTCCCCGCTACTCTCTCCTCTTCCATCCTATCATCTCTTCCCTCTGCTCAAACCTTCTCCAACCTATCTCCTGATTCTGCCTCCTCAACCCTCCTCTCCTCCCTTTCTGCATCCTTTGACTCTCTATGTCCCCTATCCTCCAGGCCGGCTCGGTCCTCCCCTCCCGCTCCGTGGCTCGACCACTCATTGCGAGCTCACAGAACAGGGCTCCGGGCAGCCGAGCGGAAATGGAGGAAAACTCGCCTCCCTGCGGACCTGGCATCCTTTCACTCCCTCCTCTCTACATTTTCCTCTTCTGTCTCTGCTGCTAAAGCCACTTTCTACCACTCTAAATTCCAAGCATCTGCCTCTAACCCTAGGAAGCTCTTTGCCACCTTCTCCTCCCTCTTGAATCCTCCCCCCCTCCTCCCTCTCTGCAGATGACTTCGTCAACCATTTTGAAAAGAAGGTCGACGACATCCGATCCTCGTTTGCTAAGTCAAACGACACCGCTGATTCTGCTCACACTGCCCTACCCTGTGCTCTGACCTCTTTCTCCCCGTCTCTCCAGATGACATCTCGCGTCTTGTGACGGCCGGCCGCCCAACAACCTGCCCGCTTGACCCTATCCCCTCCTCTCTTCTCCAGACCATCTCCGGTGACCTTCTCCCCTACCTCACCTCGCTCATCAACTCATCCCTGACCGCTGGCTACGTCCCTTCCGTCTTCAAGAGAGCGAGAGTTGCACCCCTTCTGAAAAAACCTACACTCGATCCCTCCGATGTCAACAACTACAGACCAGTATCCCTTCTTTCTTTTCTCTCCAAAACTCTTGAACGTGCCGTCCTTGGCCAGCTCTCCCGCTATCTCTCTCAGAATGACCTTCTTGATCCAAATCAGTCAGGTTTCAAGACTAGTCATTCAACTGAGACTGCTCTTCTCTGTATCACGGAGGCGCTCCGCACTGCTAAAGCTAACTCTCTCTCCTCTGCTCTCATCCTTCTAGACCTATCGGCTGCCTTCGATACTGTGAACCATCAGATCCTCCTCTCCACCCTCTCCGAGTTGGGCATCTCCGGCGCGGCCCACGCTTGATTGCGTCCTACCTGACAGGTCGCTCCTACCAGGTGGCGTGGCGAGAATCCGTCTCCTCACCACGTGCTCTCACCACTGGTGTCCCCCAGGGCTCTGTTCTAGGCCCTCTCCTATTCTCGCTATACACCAAGTCACTTGGCTCTGTCATAACCTCACATGGTCTCTCCTATCATTGCTATGCAGACGACACACAATTAATCTTCTCCTTTCCCCCTTCTGACGACCAGGTGGCGAATCGCATCTCTGCATGTCTGGCAGACATATCAGTGTGGATGACGGATCATCACCTCAAGCTGAACCTCGGCAAGACGGAGCTGCTCTTCCTCCCGGGAAGGACTGCCCGTTCCATGATCTCGCCATCACGGTTGACAACTCCATTGTGTCCTCCTCCCAGAGCGCTAAGAACCTTGGCGTGATCCTGGACAACACCCTGTCGTTCTCAAATAACATCAAGGCGGTGGCCCGTTCCTGTAGGTTCATGCTCTACAACATCCGCAGAGTACGACCCTGCCTCACACAGGAAGCGGCGCAGGTCCTAATCCAGGCACTTGTCATCTCCCGTCTGGATTACTGCAACTCGCTGTTGGCTGGGCTCCCTGCCTGTGCCATTAAACCCCTACAACTCATCCAGAACGCCGCAGCCCGTCTGGTGTTCAACCTTCCCAAGTTCTCTCACGTCACCCCGCTCCTCCGCTCTCTCCACTGGCTTCCAGTTGAAGCTCGCATCCGCTACAAGACCATGGTGCTTGCCTACGGAGCTGTGAGGGGAACGGCACCTCAGTACCTCCAGGCTCTGATCAGGCCCTACACCCAAACAAGGGCACTGCGTTCATCCACCTCTGGCCTGCTCGCCTCCCTACCACTGAGGAAGTACAGTTCCCGCTCAGCCCAGTCAAAACTGTTCGCTGCTCTGGCCCCCAATGGTGGAACAAACTCCCTCACGACGCCAGGACAGCGGAGTCAATCACCACCTTCCGGAGACACCTGAAACCCCACCTCTTTAAGGAATACCTAGGATAGGATAAAGTAATCCTTCTCACCCCCCTCCCCCCTTAAAAGACCTAGATGCACTATTGTAAAGTGGCTGTTCCACTGGATGTCATAAGGTGAAAGCACCAATTTGTAAGTCGCTCTGGATAAGAGCGTCTGCTAAACGACTTAAATGTAAATGTAATGTAAATGTTTATATTCTGCCATGTTCCCAGTCATCTTTCCATAGTTAAATGCGATGGTTTGCACATTCAGTTTTGCTATCCTTGTTTTCTGGTTAGGGAAAGTTTTAATAGTCACAGTGGATACAACATTACCTGCACTTCCTTATAAACTTACTCACCGAATCAGCATATAAATTCATGTTAGTCTCTGAGGCTGCCCAGAACATTTTCCAGTCTGCGTGATCAAAATAATATTGAAGCGTGGATTCCGATTGGTCAGACCAGTGTTGAATAGTTCTTGACACGGGCACATCCTGTTTGTTTCTGCCTTTAGGATGGTAGCAGCAAAATGGAGTCGTGCTCGGATTTGCTGAAAGGAGGGCGGGGAAGGGCCTTGTATACATCGCAGAGGTTAGAGTATTGGTGATTGTGTATTGCCCACACGAGTGCTACAATCAATATGCTGGTAGAATTTAGGTAGCCTTGTTCTCAAATTTGCTTTCTTAAAATCCACAGCTACAATAAATGCAGCCTCAGGATATATGTTTTCCAGTTTGCATAGAGTCCAGTGAAGTTCCTTGAGGGCCGTCGTTGTATCAGCTTGAGGGGGAATATGCATGGCCGTGGCAATCAAAGACGAGAATTCTCTTGGGAGATAATACAGTGGCTTGTGAAAGTATTCACCCCCTTGGCATTTTTCCTATTTTGTTGCCTTACAACCTGGAATTAAAATTGAGGGGGGGTTGTATTACTTGATTTACACAACATGCCTACCACTTTGAAGTTGCAACATATTTTTTCTTGTGAAACAAACAAGAAATAAGACAAAAAACAGAACTTAAGCATGCATAACTATTCACCCCCCCCCCCTCCAATATTTTGTAGAGACACCTTTTGCAGCAATTACAGCTGCAAGGCTCTTGCGATTATTCTCTATAAGCTTGGCACATCTAGCCTCTGGGATTTGTGCCCATTCTTCAAGGCAAAACTGCTCCAGCTCCTTCAAGTTGGATGGGTTCTGCTGATGTATAGCAATCTTTAAGTCATACCACAGATTCTCATTTGGATTGAGGTCTGGGCTTTGACTAGGCCATTCCAAGACATTTCAATCTTTCCCCTTAAACCACTCGAGTGTTGCCTGTATATCAGAAACTTTGAACATCCCACGGAGCACCATTAAAAACATTATTAAAAAATAGATAGAATATGGCAGCACAAAAAACCTGCCAAAAGACCACCAAAATGCACAGACGAGGCAAGGAGGGCATTAATCAGAGAGGCAACAAAGAGACCAAACATAACCCTGAAGGAGCTGCAAAGTTTCACAGCGGAGATTGGAGTATCTGTTCATAGGATCACTTTAAGCCGTACACACCACAGAACTTGGCTTCACAGAAGAGTGGCCAGAAAAAAATAAGCAAACATGTTTGGTGTTCGTCAAAAGGCATGTGGGAGACTCCCCAAACATATGGAAGAAGGTACGCTGGTCAGTAAAAGTTAGCTTTTTGTCCATCAAAGAAAATGCTATGTCTGG
This sequence comes from Oncorhynchus nerka, assembly GCF_034236695.1. Taxonomy (NCBI): domain Eukaryota; kingdom Metazoa; phylum Chordata; class Actinopteri; order Salmoniformes; family Salmonidae; genus Oncorhynchus; species Oncorhynchus nerka. Next base: position 31,682,644 of record NC_088418.1, read on the forward strand.
CGCAAACCCAAACACCTCTCAATCACCCCGAGAACAGTGAAGCATGGTGGTGGCAGCAATCATGCTGTTAGGATGTTTTTCATAGGCATGGACTGGGAAACTGGTCAGAATTGAAGAAATTGTGGATGGCGCTAAATACAGGGAAAATCAATGACCCTAAGCATACTGCTAAAGCAACACTCGAGTGGTTTAAGGGGAAAGATTTAAATGTCTTGGAATGGCCTAGTCAAAGCCCAGACCTCAATCCAAATGAGAATCTGTGGTATGACTTAAAGATTGTTATACATCAGCAGAACCCATCCAACTTGAAGGAGCTGGAGCAGTTTTGCCTTGAAGAATGGGCACAAATCCCAGAGGCTAGATGTGCCAAGCTTATAGAGAATAATCGCAAGAGCCTTGCAGCTGTAATTGCTGCAAAAGGTGTCTCTACAAAGTATTGGAGGGGGGGTGAATAGTTATGCATGCTTAAGTTCTGTTTTTTGTCTTATTTCTTGTTTGTTTCACAAGAAAAAATATGTTGCAACTTCAAAGTGGTAGGCATGTTGTGTAAATCAAGTAATACAACCCCCCCTCAATTTTAATTCCAGGTTGTAAGGCAACAAAATAGGAAAAATGCCAAGGGGGTGAATACTTTCACAAGCCACTGTATTATCTCCCAAGAGAATTCTCGTCTTTGATTGCCACAGCCATGCATATTCCCCCTCAAGCTGATACAACGACGGCCCTCAAGGAACTTCACTGGACTCTATGCAAACTGGAAAACATATATCCTGAGGCTGCATTTATTGTAGCTGTGGATTTTAAGAAAGCAAATTTGAGAACAAGGCTACCTAAATTCTACCAGCATATTGATTGTAGCACTCGTGTGGGCAATACACAATCACCAATACTCTAACCTCTGCGATGTATACAAGGCCCTTCCCCGCCCTCCTTTCAGCAAATCCGAGCACGACTCCATTTTGCTGCTACCATCCTAAAGGCAGAAACAAACAGGATGTGCCCGTGTCAAGAACTATTCAACACTGGTCTGACCAATCGGAATCCACGCTTCAATATTATTTTGATCACGCAGACTGGAAAATGTTCTGGGCAGCCTCAGAGACTAACATGAATTTATATGCTGATTCGGTGAGTAAGTTTATAAGGAAGTGCAGGTAATGTTGTATCCACTGTGACTATTAAAACTTTCCCTAACCAGAAAACAAGGATAGCAAAACTGAATGTGCAAACCATCGCATTTAACTATGGAAAGATGACTGGGAACATGGCAGAATATAAACAGTGTAGTTATTCCCTCCATAAGGCAATCAAACAAGCAAAATGTCGGTGTAGGGACAAAGCCGAGTCGCAATTCAATGGCTCAGACATGATACGTATGTGACAATGTCTACAGGCAATCACAGACTACAAAAACTGAGCTAAACGACTACCGCCCCGTAGCACTCACTTCCGTCATCATGAAGTGCTTTGAGAGACTAGTCAAGGACCATATCACCTCCACCCTACCTGACACCCTAGACCCACTCCAATTTGCTTACCGCCCAAATAGGTCCACAGACGATGCAATCTCAACCACACTGCACACTGCCCTAACCCATCTGGACAAGAGGAATACCTATGTGAGAATGCTGTTCATCGACTACAGCTCGGCATTCAACACCATAGTACCCTCCAAGCTCGTCATCAAGCTCGAGACCCTGGGTCTCGACCCCGCCCTGTGCAACTGGGTACTGGACTTCCTGACGGGCCACCCCCAGGTGGTGAGGGTAGGCAACAACATCTCCTCCCCGCTGATCCTCAACACTGGGGCCCCACAAGGGTGCGTTCTGAGCCCTCTCCTGTACTCCCTGTTCACCCACGACTGCGTGGCCACGCACGCTCCAACTCAATCATCAAGTTTGCGGACGACACAACAGTGGTAGGCTTGATTACCAACAACGACGAGACGGCCTACAGGGAGGAGGTGAGGGCCCTCGGAGTGTGGTGTCAGGAAAATAACCTCACACTCAACGTCAACAAAACTAAGGAGATGATTGTGGACTTCAGGAAACAGCAGAGGGAACACCCCCCTATCCACATCGATGGAACAGTAGTGGAGAGGGTAGCAAGTTTTAAGTTCCTCGGCATACACATCACAGACAAATTGAATTGGTCCACTCACACAGACAGCATCGTGAAGAAGGCGCAGCAGCGCCTCTTCAACCTCAGGAGGCTGAAGAAATTCGGCTTGTCACCAAAAGCACTCACAAACTTCTACAGATGCACAATCGAGAGCATCCTGGCGGGCTGTATCACCGCCTGGTACGGCAGCTGCTCCGCCCTCAACCGTAAGGCTCTCCAGAGGGTAGTGAGGTCTGTACAACGCATCACCGGGGGCAAACTACCTGCCCTCCAGGACCCCTACACCACCCGATGTCACAGGAAGGCCATAAAGATCATCAAGGACAACAACCACCCAAGCCACTGCCTGTTCACCCCGCTATCATCCAGAAGGCGAGGTCAGTACAGGTGCATCAAAGCTGGGACCGAGAGACTGAAAAACAGCTTCTATCTCAAGGCCATCAGACTGTTAAACAGCCACCACTAACATTGAGTGGCTGCTGCCAACACACTGACACTGACTCAACTCCAGCCACTTTAATAATGGGAATTGATGGGAAATGATGTAAATATATCACTAGCCACTTTAAACAATGCTACCTTATATAATGTTACCCTACATTATTCATCTCATATGCATACGTATATACTGTACTCTATATCATCGACTGCATCGTTATGTAATACATGTATCTCTAGCCACTTTAACTATGCCACTTTGTTTACATACTCATCTCATATGTATATACTGTACTCGATACCATCTACTGTATCTTTCCTATGCTGCTCTGTACCATCACTCATTCATATATCCTTATGTACATATTCTTTATCCCCTTACACTGTGTATAAGACAGTAGTTTTGGAATTGTTAGTTAGATTACTTGTTGGTTTTTACTGCATTGTCGGAACTAGAAGCACAAGCATTTCGCTACACTCGCATTAACATCTGCTAACCATGTGTATGTGACAAATAAAATTTGATTTGATTTATTTAAAAAATATAACCCAACCCCGATCTGTACTTCTTCACAACTTTATCCCTGGCCTGTTTGGAGAGCTCTTCGGTCTTCATAGTACTGCTTGCTTGGTGGTGCCCCTTGCATAGTGGTGTTGCAGACTCTGGGGCCTTTCAGAACAGGTGTATGTATACAGAGATCATGTGATAGATCACTTGACACTTAGATTGCACACAGGTGGACTTTATTTAACAAATTATGTGACTTCTGAAGGTAATTGGTTGCACCAGACCTTATTTAGGGGCGTCATAGCAAAGGGTGTGAATACATATGCACGCACAACTTTTTTTTTTCATAATATTTTGAAACAAGTCATTTTTTTCATTTCACTTCACCAATTTGGACTATTTTGTATGTCCATTATATGAAATCCAACTAAGAATCAATTTAAATTACAGGTTTTAATGCAACAAAATAGGAAAAACACCAAGAGGGGTGAATACTTTTGCAAGGCACTGTATGGTCGGAATTTGATTGTAAGGAATTCTAGGTCAGGTAAACAAAAGGACTTGCGTTCCTGTATGTTGTTACGATTACACCTTGAGTCGTTAATCATGAAGCATACACCCCCACCCTTCTTCTTCCCAGAGAGATGTTTATTTCTGTCTGCACGACGCTTGAAGTATCCTAGTGGCTGTACCAACTCCGACAACATATCGAGAGAGCCATGTTTCCATGAAACAGATAATGTTACAATCTCTGTCTCTCTGGAACGCAACCTTGCCCTAATTTCGTCTACCTTGTTGTCTAGGGACTGAACATTGGTGAGTGATATACTTGGAAGCGGTGGGTGGTGTGCACGCCTTCTAAGTCTGACCAGATGCCACTCCGTCTACCTCTTCTAAGACAATGTTGTTTTGGGTCGGCCTCTGGGATTAAATCCAATGTCCTGGGTGGTGGTACTAACAAAGGATCCGCTTCGGGAATGTCGTAATCCTGATCGTAATGTTGGTAAGTTGACTTTGCTCTGATATCCAATAGTTCTTCCCGGCTGTATGTAATAACACTTCAGATTTTCTGGGCAAACAATGTATTAAAAAAAAGCAAGGCGACCGTCTCTGTCAGCCCATAGTTTCTACTCCCTTCCTCCGGCGAGTCAGTCTACAAACAACCAGTCCTGGCAACACATTATTACGCACAACCTTCATTACACACACCTACGCCTCATTAGGCACACCTGGACTTCATCACTTCCCTGATTACTCCCCCTTTATCTAGCATTCTGTTGTTATCACCCATCAGGCAGTATTGTTTCTATGTTTATGTTCAGATACTACTCTTGTTCATGTATTCACTCTATGTTTGTTCTTATTAAACTCACTGACTGCACCTGCTTCCTGACTCCCTGCATCTGTGTTACTAACATAGACAAACCTTGTATAAAATATGCTGAATTTGTACCTTTAAAACAATGTCAGTTAAGTTATATCCACTATCTAATTTATATCCACTATCAGAAACAAAATAGGCTGGCCAGCACCTTCTACTGGAGAATTGATCAATCTACAGCTACCCTTTGGTCTCCCATCTAAGGTTTTAACCTTCCCTAGCCCTGCTTAGCTATGATATTTGTCACTTTACTATTACCAATGCTATTGTGAGAATAATTTTTGTGAGGTCTCCACTTAAAAACTCAATTGCTATCAAAGTCATTCCAAAATGTAGGTTTTACTGGGAAATTAAATGTGACCATAATTTATCAATCATTAATGATGACGTTTAGGCCTATATAGCATTTGAAAAGTAATCAACAATTCAGCAGCAATTGAATTCAACAAAGAATTGACAATACAATAGGCTTAGGGATTCAAGCTCTGGTTGATTTCTAATGTAATTATATTTAGTGATATTGAATTGTGTTTGGTTCTCAATGCAACCAAATATCATCATTTTTAAGGAGATTTATCTTCTGCTTGGATAGTTCCATCTGTGCCACTGACTTAGTCTGACTTTAATTCCGGTTTGTCTGCAAATGCAAAAATATATATATACGTTGGATTCACATCTCCATCTCAACCCAATATATATTTTAAAGTGAATTTAAAGTTAAATTAGAATTTATTTAGTCCTATTCTATAAGTTAAATTTTTGGTTGAGATGAAATGGAATTTAGACAAACTGGAAATGAAGTCAGTGTAACAAATGGAACTATCCAAGCAGAAAATACATCTCCTTAAAATGCTGTTATTTGATTGCGTTGACAACCAAACACAATTCAATATCACTTTTTAAATATACAGTGCCTTGAGAAAGTATTCACACCCCTTCACTTTTTCAAAATGTTGTTGTGTTATAGCATGAATTTAAAATGTATAAAATAAAATAGAAATGTGTTAGTGGACTGCTCACAATACCCCATAATGCCAAAGTGGAATTATGTTTTTATTCATTTTTACAAATAAATAAAAAGCTAAAAGCTGAGATGTCTTGAGTCAATAAGTATTCAACCCCTTTGTTATGGAAAGCCAATATATGTTCAGGAGTAAAAATGTGCTTAAGTCACATAAGTTGCATGGACTCTGTGTGCGATAATAGTGTTTAACATAATTTTTGAATGACTACCTCATCTCTGTAACTCCCACAAGCAATTATCTGTAAGGTCCAGTGGAGGCTGGTGGGAGGAGATATAGGAGGACAGGCTCATTGTAATGGTATAATGGTATAAATGGAACAGAGTTAGAAATGTGGGTTCTATATGTTTGATGTGTTTGATACCGTTTGATTAATTCCATTCGAGCCATTACAATGAACCCATCCTCATTTATATCCTCCCACCAGCCTCCACTGATGAGGTTCCTCAGTCAAGCAGTGAATTTCAAACCCAGATTTAACCACAAAGACCAGGGAGGTTTTCCAAAGCCTCGCAAAGAAGGGCACCAATTGGTGGATACATTCTTTTTTATTAAAGCAGACCCGTTTGAGCATGGTGACATTATTAATTAAACTTTGGATGGTGTATCAATATGCCCAGTCACTACAAAGATACAGGTGTCCTTCCTAACTCAGTTGCCGGAGAAGAAGGAAACCGCTCAGGGACTTTAATAAGGATCGTACCCTTTCCTTCAATTTTTGCCTAAAATGACATACCCAAATCGAACTGCCTGTAGCTCAAGACCTGAAGCAAGTATATGCATATTCTTGATACCATTTGAAAGGAAACACTTTGAAGTTTGTGTAAATGTGAAATTAATGTAGGCAAATATATCACATTAGACACATTAGGTAAAAGATAATACAAACAATAAAATAAAAAAATAAAAAGTTTTTCCATCATTGAAATGCAAGAGAAAGGCCATACTTTCAGATAGGAGTCTATGTGTAATTTAGATTTTGGCCAGCAGATGGCATCAGTGCGTGAGCAAAGTTTCAGACTGATCCAGTAAAGAACTACATTACTGCACAATAAGTCTGCCAGGTGTTTGTCCAAATGTACCGAATTAATAAATCGATAGATTTTCAATTATAGAACTATAGAGAAAATACAAAAATGCTATGTAATAAAAAAAAAAGTTTACACACTCCCAGGAATGTCATAATGATGGATCATTAGCTTATACACTAACTTTCACACATCTTGATGTCTGGGCGGGATGGATGTGAAGCCAGAGACAGCAGTTGTCAGGACCTCCGGGTCTCCGGTGTGAGAAACAGTCACTTAGCAAACTGAGCCACTAATAGTCGGCAGAACCCTGAAGATGAGGCAGTGTTGAGACTGTGTTTTAATAAAGTAAAAAGGAAAGTTCTTCAGGCAAAAATAGAAATTCACAACGTCAAAAGTAATTTGAAGAGAAAAAGGTAATCCTCCAAGTCAAAAAGGTAAATCCACAAGGTGGTAGGTACAGCAGGAAAAAGCCTCAAAAGATAAATAAACGAGACCAAAAACAGAGTACCACAAGAGAGTTCAACTGGAGCAACAAATGTTCACAGCATCACTGGGGCTGGGTGCTAACATTCAAACACAGAGCAAAGAACTGAGGAAAACTAAGGGTTTAAATATATTCAAGTGACATGAGGCACAGGTGCAAATAATAACTGGAAACAAGGGAAAACAAAAGGGTCAAAAAGCACAATGGGGGCATCTAGTGACCAAAACCGGAACAATCCTGGCCAAATCCTGACAGCAGTGGGGTCAAACCTTAGACCCCAGTTCCTACATTTGAACATAGTTTTGTTTGGTAAAATCAATTTTTATGATACATTCTATCTCTGGGGCCCTCAGGAGGACAAATCAGAGCAAGATTACTAAATGTAAGTACATTATTTACCTTCATAGGTGAATGTATCAAACCAGTTGCCGTGATAATTTTTTTGTTGTTGTGCAATCTCCTCAAATAATACCATGTTTTTCTTTTCATGGTAATAGCTACTGTTAATTGAATACTGCAGGTAGATTAACAAGAATATGAGCTTTCTGCCCATATAAGACATCTATATGTCCAGGAATGTTGGCTGTTATATACAACATCATTCTGGTCACATTAGCACACTTTAGCAACAACCGTCCCGTTTTAGGGACACCGATCCCGTAGAGGTTTTAAAAGTTAGGGTTTAATGGCTATGATAGGAGAACTGGGGATCGATCAACAACATGGTAATTACGCCACAGTACTAACCTAAATGAGTGAAAAGGAAGCCTGTACATAATAAAAAATATTCCAAAACATGCAATAAAGCATTCGAGTAAAACTGCAAAATATTTGCCAAAGATATGTACTTTATGTTCTGAATACAAAGTGTTATATTTGGGGTAAATCCGACACAACACATCACTGAGTACCACTCTTTATTTTTTAAATCATGGTGGAGGCTGCATCATGTTCTGGGTATGCTTGTCATCGGCAAGGACTAGGGAGTTTTTTTAGGATAAAAAGAACAGAATAGAGTTAAGCACATGCAAAATCTGTGGTGGTTTAATTCTGTATTATCAAATGAGGAGAGACAAACTTATCCCACAAGTCAGAGTTATACTTAAACTGAATCTTTATTAGTGAGAGCTCTGCAATAGCAATGGCTGGTCGACGAACCACCCTCAGATGATTCGTTGAGAGCCCCGACACAAAGGCTACAAAAATATTTTATAGCAAAGATCCACCCCATAGTCTACATGACAAACAACAGATGTGTGGAATGCGTCACAAGGTGAGACTTGATAAATGAGAAAGGAGTATCCCGCAGCAAGATAATTATCTATAATACCTAACTAATTCTGATTCTTCCGCCACAAATCCTAGAGGAAAACCTGGTTCACTCTGCTTTCCAGCAGACACTGGCAGACAAAATCACCTTCCTGCAGGATAACAACCTAAAACATAAGGCCAAATATGCACTGCAGTTGGTTACCAAGACAACATTGAATGTTCTAGTTACAGTTCAGACATGAAGATGGCTGTCTAGCAATCATCTCGCAACTTGACAGACCTTTTTTTTAAAGAATAATGTGCAACTATTGTACAATCACAGATCACTGCACCTGTAAATAGCCCATCCAACTACCTCATCACCATATTGTATTTATTTATTTGCACCCCAGTACTGCTATTTGCACACTCATCTTCTACACATCTATCACCCCAGTGTTTAATGTGACATACTGTAATAATTTTGCCACTTTGGCCTATTTATTGCCTCACCCCCCTTATCCTAGATCATTTGCACACACTGTATATAGACTTTCTCTGTTGTATCGTTTGTTTATTCCATGTGTAACTCTGTGCTGTTGTTTGTGTCGCACTGCTTTGCTTTATCTTGGCCAGGTCGCAGTTGAAAATGAGAACTTGTTCTCAACTAGCCTACCTGGTTAAATATTGGTGAAATAAATAAAAAATATATAAAAAAATACAGGAAATATAAATATTTCTAAAGACCTGTTTTTGTTTTGTCATTATTCGGTATTGTGTGTAGATTGATGAGGGGAAAAAAAAACACTTTAAGCCATTTTAGAATAAGACTGTAACATAACAACATCTGAAAAAAGTCAAGGGGTCTGAATATTTTCTGAATGCACTGTATGTTCCCCCTCCCATCTCGCTCACTCGCTCCCTCTTATTTTCTCCCTCATGCTCTGTCTTGGTACCCCTCTTTCCTTGTCTGCCTCTACCCATCTCTCTCTATAGAAAATAAAGAACCACATTTCTTCTCTGGTTAACAAGTGCCTCCAAATGATGGCATGGTTTCTTTAAACTTGAGTTCCTTGCAAAATCAGCAGAGATTCCATTTTACAGAAAATAGTTCTTCAGGGTTGGTGTATGATAGCTTGAGGCAATCCCATGACTACTGCACATTGTCATCCAGGATATAAAACATATTTTGTCTCAGGAAATGTCTTGAGATCACACAGAGCTGAGATATTGATGGCTGAAGTATTGGCGATAGCCTGCTGGTAATTTGTTACATGAGACTTATCTGGCCCTAAAGCTGATGGAAAGTGGAGATATAAAGTGGTGCATGAGATCCATGTGACGATACTCTTGAATAGAATAGGAGGCTTCTGGACCTCGTCTTGCTAGAGATATTCTGTCACTGTACCAACATCATCATGGAAACACATTGGTAAAAAATTAAAAGCAAACACAGCTCATGCACAATGATTTCCACATATTTCTAATTCTGTGTATGTTTGTGTGTGCGTGTGTGTGTGCATGCATGCAAGTTCATGCTCATATGCATGTGTGTAGTTTGGAGAGGCACATATGGATTGATTTCAATATGTTGCTTCCACACGTCACAGACATTCAATAATTATACATGATCATACACAGAAGCAACCAAGGGGTGTCAAAGTCAATCGAAGTTCACAAGATATCCAGATTCAATAGGACTAATTACCAGCCAGGCCTATTTGCATTCATCTCTCATGTTGTTCTTTTTAAATGACCTGCTTCAGCTTCGTTCAGCTTTACTGAGCAAATTTTTTGTTGTTGTTATGTTCTGAGATATACAGTTGAAGAGGCAACCAGCAGTTGTTACATACATTTTTGGACTTATACATTAATGATATGTACTAGGAGTGAAACAGTATGTGTATTTGTATTGAACCTGTATTTGTATTGAACCGTTTGGTACAGGGTCCACAGTGCACGGTTCGGTACGCACTACAAACCGAACAATACATTAATCATATATTATAGCTAGGGGGAAAAATATATATATATATATATCTCGAGCCTCACTTCACTATCCCTCCTGTACACATTTTTGCCCAGATATTAATACCTGCCTTATACAAAAGAACACCTTGAGAGCGAGTTGTCAGAAACGCAGGCTGTTGCTCTAACAACAGACAGTTGGACGTCTAGAGCTACAGAGAGCTACCTTACTGTAACGGCTCATTTCATTACGGCAGAGTGAGAGATAAAAAAGCCATGTCCTTCAAACACGTCCCCTTGAGAGGAGTCACACCAGTGTAAACTTGGGGGAAGAGCTAAGGGAAGTTGTTGCAGTGTGGAAGTTAGAGAGGGATGACGTAACGATTCCTGTGACCATTGACAACCCTAGAAAAATTGTAAATGCAGTTGCACTAGCTGGATTGGGGCCACAGATAGGATACTTTGCTCACGTTATTAATCTAGCATCTCAAAAAGCAATGTCAGTGAATCCAATCTCTCGCCTCCTAGCAAAGATCAGGAAGGTGGTATCCTTCTTTCATAAAAGCACAACTGCTGCACATGTTTTCAAGACAAAACAGGAGATGCTGGAGCTGCCAAACCACAAACTAATCCAAGATGTTCCTACTAGATGGAATTCAAGCCATGACATGGCTGAGAGATACCTTGAGCAGAAAGTTGCGGTGTATTCTACACTGACTGATCAAGCTGTGAGGAAGAATGTCAAAGATATTGTGACTTTGTCTGAAAATGACATAAGGCTAGCAGAGGAATTTATCAAAGTGTGCAAACCTCTCAAAACAGTCACAACACTGATATGCACTGAGAGCCTTCCATCAGTTTTCATGGTCCTCCCTATGAAAACAATGATCCTGAAATCAATGGTGTCATCTGATGAAGATGAACCCGCAGTAAGGGATGTCAGACTGCTATCAGAGTTAACCCGGAGCCTAGATATGCTGGCCATGGTGTCCAAGACTTCTTACACAAGAGCACAGCTTTGGACCCCCGGTTCAAGTCCCTGCTGCACCTGGATGCTGCTGCTTGTCTGAGAGTCTACAATGAACTCACAGCAGAGATTTTGACCAATATACAACAAATATTGTATTTATTTTGTTAATGTGACTTTTATTAATTAGTGATTTAACAATTCATTATAAAGTAATAATTGTAATTGTTATAAGTGTCTGATATATATTTCTAAAAACAAATCATATTTTTAAAGCCACTTCAGAGATAATCATTTTCATATCATTTAATTCTGCAGGGCCCAGCCACAGATACCACAGGAGCCAACCCCTCTCCAGAGACGGCAGACGACAGGGGTTCTCTCCAGAAAAAAAGTCTGCCATGGCTGAGCTTTTTGGGGAGTTGTTCACGACCCAGGAGCAGGGAACCAAGTCAAAGGTCATAGAGGAGGAGGTGACCTCATACGGGGATGTGGACTATTCCCCTGGATGCTGATCCACTAAATGGTGGAAGACCAAAGAGTTAATATACCCTCAGGTTGTCATGTTAGCAAAGCACTACCTGGCTGTGCCCGGGACCTCTGTCCCTAGCGAGAGGGTATTCTCTACAGCGGCTGACATTGTCACAGCAAGCCGATCTGTGCTCACAGCAGATAATGTGGATAGACTAATGTTCTTAAAGTAAAACTTGAAAATCTGATACTGTTTACATTTTTTCAAGTAACCAGTCTCAAGTGGTCCTATTTTATTTAAGGCACTGCTATGTGACTTAATTTTGATATATGCTGCTGGACTATGCACTCTTGTTGAAGTTCTGTTTTAAATTACTATTTTATAAGGCAGGCACTGCTTTATTTTATTGTCCCTTTGTTTCCATATACTCCTGGAAATTCAAGGTACCTGTAACGAGTGCGCTGAGAGTTGGGAAGTTCAGGGAGTGAAAACATTGAATTAATAAATGAACAAAACAAGAAACATGAACAGCGCACCGACATAAAACAGGAACAATGTCTGGGGAAGAAACCAAACGGAGTGACATTTAAAGGGCAGGTAATCAAGGAGGTTATGGAGTCCAGGTGAGTGTCATTATGCACCTAACGCTGGTGACAGGTGTGTGCCCTAACAAGCAGCCTGGTGACCTAGAGGCTGGAGAGGGAGCACACGTGACACTACCCATGTATACTATTATAATAAATGGAAAATCTAAATACAAATTACATATTTCTCAGGCATTTATTTTGTCGCTGTACCATATCGTACCGAACTGACCGTGAGTTTTGTGAACCGCTTCACCCCTAATATGTACCCATTGATTCTTGAAGAATATAACTCATAAATGTCTCATGAGCTTAGTTCAACTGTCGTACCCCATCAGAACCCAAAATATATGCATGTTTTACTCCAATGTTTATAAACAAAGTAAATGTAAACACTATAGCCTCAAAACATTGATAAAACTATACTTTTGATGTCATGGATGGTCACTCTTGCATCCATAACTCTATGAATTTAAGAAGGATTACATTTCTCAAGCCCCATCCATCAGCTTTTTACTGAACACTTTGTTTTTCTAATCAAATCAAAGTTTTTGTCACGTGCGCCGAATACAACAGGTGTAGTAGACCTTACAGTGAAATGCTTCCTTACAGGTTCTAACCAATAGTGAAAAAAAGGTATTAGGTGAACAATAGGTAGGTAGAGAAATAAAACAACAGTTAAAAGACAGGCTATATACAGTAGCGAGGCTATAAAAGTAGTGAGGCTACATTCAGACACCGGTTAGTCATGCTGATTGAGGTAGTATGTACATGTAGATATGGTTAAAGTGACTATGCATATACAGTGGGGCAAAAAAGTATTTAGTCAGCCACCAATTGTGCAAGTTCTCCCACTCAAAAAGATGAGAGAGGCCTGTAATGTTCATCATAGGTACACTTCAACTATGACAGACAAAATGAGAAAAAAATCCAGAAAATCACATTGTAGGATTTTTTATGAATTTATTTGCAAATTAAGGTGGAAAATAAGTATTTGGTCACCTACAAACAAGCAAGATTTCTAGCTCTCACAGACCTGTAACTTCTTCTCTAAGAGGCTTCTCTGTCCTCCACTCGTTACCTGTATTAATGGCACCTGTTTGAACTTGTTATCAGTATAAAAGACACCTGTCCACAGCCTCAAACAGTCACACTCCAAACTCCACTATGGCCAAGACCAAAGAGCTGTCAAAGGACACCAGAAACAAAATTGTAGACCTGCACCAGGCTGGGAAGACTGAATCTGCAATAAGTAAGCAGCTTGGTTTGAAGAAATCCACTGTGGGAGCAATTATTAGGAAATGGAAGACATACAAGACCACTGATAATCTCCCTCGATCTGGTGCTCCACGCAAGATCTCACCCCGTGGGGTCAAAATGATCACAAGAACGGTGAGCAAAAATCCCAGAACCACACGGGGGGACCTAGTGAATGACCTGCAAAGAGCTGGGACCAAAGTAACAAAGCCTACCATCAGTAACACACTACGCCGCCAGGGACTCAAATCCTGCAGTGCCAGACGTGTCCCCCTGCTTAAGCCAGTACATGTCCAGGCCCGTCTGAAGTTTGCTAGACAACATTTGGATGATCCGGAAGAAGATTTGGAAAATGTCATATGGTCAGATGAAACCAAAATAGAACTTTTTAGTAAAAACTCAACTCGTCGTGTTTGGAGGACAAAGAATGCTGAGTTGCATCCAAAGAACACCATACCTACTGTGAAGCATTGGTGTGGAAACATCATGCTTTTGGGCTGTTTTTCTGCAAAGAGACCAGGACGACTGATCCATGTAAAGGAAAGAATGAATGGGCCATGTATCGTGAGATTTTGAGTGATTACCTCCTTCCATCAGCAGGGCATTGAAGATGAAACATGGCTGGGTCTTTCAGCATGACAATGATCCCAAACACACCGCCCGGACAATGAAGGAGTGGCTTCGTAAGAAGCATTTCAAGGTCCTGGAGTGGCCTAGCCAGTCTCCAGATCTCAACACCATAGAAAATCTTTGGAGGGAGTTGAAAGTCCGTGTTGCCCAGCAACAGCCCCAAAACATCACTGCTCTAGAGGAGATCTGCATGGAGGAATGGGCCAAAATACCAGCAACAGTGTGTGAAAACCTTGTGAAGACTTACAAAAAATGTTTGACCTCTGTCATTGCCAACAAAGGGTATATAACAAAGTATTGTGATAAACTTTTGTTATTGACCAAATACTTATTTTCCACCATAATTTGCAAATAAATTCATAAAAAATCCTACAATGTGATTTTCTGGATTTTTTCTCTCTCATTTTGTCTGAAGTGTACCTATGATGAAAATTACAGGCCTCTCTCATCTTTTTAAGTCGGAGAACTTGCACAATTGGTGGCTGACTAAATACTTTTTTACCCCACTGTATGATGAACAGAGAGTAGCAGTAGCATAAAAAGGGGTTGGCGGGTGGCAGGACACAATGCAAATAGCCCGGTTAGCCAAAGTGGGGGAGCACTGGTTGGTCGGCCGAATTGAGGTAGTATGTACAGTGAGGGAAAAAAGTATTTGATCCCCTGCTGACTTTGTACGTCTGCCCAATGACAAAAAAATGATCCGTCTATAATTGTAATGGTAGCATTTTAATAAGGGAAATAAATATTTGACCCCCTCTCAATCAGAAAGATTTCTGGCTCCCAGGTGTCTTTTATACAAGTATTGAGCTGAGATTAGGAGCACACTCTTAAAGGGAGTGCTCCTAATCTCAGTTTGTTACCTGTATAACAGACACCTGTCCACAGAAGCAATCAATCAATCAGATTCGAAACTCTCCACCATGGCCAAGACCAAAGAGCTCTCCAAGGATGTCAGGGACAAGATTGTAGACCTACACAAGGCTGGAATGGGCTACAAGACCATCGCCAAGCAGCTTGGTGAGAAGGTGACAACAGTTGGTGCGATTATTCGCAAATGGAAGAAGCACAAAAGAACTGTCAATCTCCCTCAGCCTGGGGATCAATGCAAGATCTCACCTCGTGGAGTTGCAATGATCATGAGAACGGTGAGGAATCAGCCCAGAACTACACGGGAGGATCTTGTCAATGATCTCAAGGGAGCTGGGACCATAGTCACCAAGAAAACAATTGGTAACACACTATGCCGTGAAGGACTGAAATCCTGCAGCGCCCGCAAGGTCCCCCTGCTCAAGAAAGCACATATACATGCCTGTCTGAAGTTTGCCAATGAACATCTGAATGATTCAGAGGACAACTGGGTGAAAGTGTTGTGGTCAGATGAGACTCAAGATGGAGATCTTTGGCATCAACTCAACTCTCCGTGTTTGGAGGAGGAGAAATGCTGCCTATGACCCCAAGAACACCATCCCCACCACCAAACATGGAGGTGGAAACATTATGCTTTGGGCGTGTTTTTCTGCTAAGGGGACAGGACAACTTCACCGCATCAAAGGGACGATGGACGGGGCCATGTACCATCAAATCTTAGGTGAGAACCTCCTTCTCTCAGCCAGGGCATTGGAAATGGGTCGTGGATGGGTATTCCAGCATGACAATGCCCCAAAACACACGGCCAAGGCAACAAAGGAGTGGCTCAAGAAGAAGCACATTAAGGTCCTGGAGTGGCCTAGCCAGTCTCCAGACCTTAATCCCATAGAAAATCTGTGGAGGGAGCTGAAGGTTCGAGTTGACAAACGTCAGCCTCAAAACCTTAATGACTTGGAGAAGATCTGCAAAGAGGAGTGTGACAAAATCCCTCCTGAGATGTGTGCAAACCTGGTGGCAAACTACAAGAAACGTCTGACCTCTGTGATTGCCAAAAAGTAATGTTTTGCCGAGGGGTCAAATACTTATTTCCCTCATTAAAATGCAAATCAATTTATAACATTTTTGACACGCATTTTTCTGGATTTTTGTTGTTGTTGTTCTGTCTCTTCGTGTTCAAATAAACCTACCATTACAATTATAGACTGATCATTTCTTTGTCAGTGGGCAAACGTACAAAATCAGCAAGGGATAAAATACTTTTTTCCCTCACTGTACATGAATGTATAATTAAAGTGACTATGCATATATGATAAACAGAGTAGCAGCAGCATAAAAAGGGGTTTGGGGGGAGGCACACAATGCAAATAGTCCGGGTAGCCACTTGACTACATGTTCAGGAGTCTTATGGCTTGGGGGTAAAAACTGTTGAGAAGCCTTTTTGTGCTAGACTTGGCACTCCGGTTCCACTTGCCATGCGGTAGTAGAGAGAACAGTCTGTGACTGGGGTGGCTGAGGTCTTTGACAATTTTTAGGGCCTTCCTCTGACACTGCCTGGTGTAGAGGTCCTTGATGGCAGGCAGCTTAGCCCCAGTGATGTACTGGGCCGTGCGCACTACCCTCTGCACGGCCGTAACAGGCAGTGATGCAACCAGTCAGGATGTTCTCTATGTTGCAGCTGTAGAACCTTTTGAGGATCTCAGGACCCATGCCAAACTTTCTAGTTTCCTGAGGGGGAATGGGCTTTGTCATGCCCTCTTCATGACTGTCGTGGTGTGTTTGGACCATTCTAGTTTGTTGTTAATATGGACACCAAGGAGCTCTCAACCCGCTCCACTACAGCCCCGTCGATGAGAATGGGGGCGTGCTCGGTCCTCCTTTTCCTGTAGTCCACAATCATCTTCTTAGTCTTGGTTACGTTGAGGGATAGGTTGTTATTCTGGCACCAACCGGCCAGGTCTCTGACCTCCTCCCTATAGGCTGTCTCGTGGTTGTCGGTGATCAGGCCTACCACTGTTGTGTCATCTGCAAAGTTAATGGTGTTGGAGTCGTGCCTGGCCATGCAGTTGTGGGTGAACAGGGAGTACAGGAAGGGGACTGAGCACGCACCCCTGGGGAGCTCCAGTGTTGAGGATCGGCGAGGCAGACATGTTGCTATCTACCCTCACCACCTGGGGGCGGCCCGTCAGGAAGTCCAGGATCCAGTTGCAGAGGGAGGTGTTTAGTCTCAGGATCCTTAGCTAAGTGAGCTTTGAGGGTACTATGGTGTTGAACGCTGAGCTGTAGTCAATAAATAGCATTCTCACATAAGTGTTCCTTTTGTCCAGGTGGGAAAGGGCAGTGTGGAGTGCAATAGAGATTGCATCATCTGTGGATCTGTTTGGGCGGTATGCAAATTGGAGTGGGTCTAGGGTTTCTGGGATAATGGTGTTGTGAGCCATTACCAACCTTTCAAAGCAATTCATGGCTATGGATATGAGTGCTACGAGTCTGTAGTCATTTAGGCAGTTTGCCTTTGTGTTCTTGGGCACAGGGACTATGGTGGTCTGCTTGAAACATGTTGGTATTACAGACTCAATCAGGGACATGTTGAAAATGTCAGTTGGTAAGCACATTCCCGGAGCACACGTCCTGGTAATTAGTCTGGCCCCGCAACCTTGTGTATCTTGACCTGTTTAAAGTCTTACTCACGTTGGCTACGGAGAGCGTGATCAAACAGTCGTCCGGAACAGCTCGTGCTCATGCATGCCTCAGTGTTACTTGCCTCGAAGTGAGCATAGAAGTGATTTAGCTCGTCTGGTAGGCTTGTGTCACTGGGCAGCTCGCGGCTGTGCTTCCCTTTGTAGTCTGTAATAGTTTGCAAGCCCTGCCACATAAGACGAGCGTCGGAGCCGGTGTAGTATGATTCAATCTTAGCCCTGTTTTGACGCTTTGCCTGTTTGATGGTTTGTTGCAGGGCATAGCAGGATTTCTTGTAAGCTTCCGGGTTAGAGTCTAACACCTTGAAAGCGGCAGCTCTACCCTTTAGCTCAGTGCGAATGTTGCCTGTAATCCATGGCTTCTGGTTGGGGTATGTACGTACAGTCACTGTGAGGACGATGTCCTCGATGCATTTATTGATAACGCCAGTGACTGATGTGGCGTACTCCTCGATGCCATCGGAAGAATACCGGAACATGTTCCAGTCTGTGATAGCAAAACAGTCCTGTAGTTTAGCATCTGCTTCATCTGACCACTTTTTTATTGACCGAGTCACTGGTGCATCGTGCTTTAATTTTTGCTTGTAAGCAGGAATCAGGAGGATAGGATTGTGGTCGGATTTATCAAATGGAGGGTGAGGGAGAGCTTTGTATGCGTCTCTGTGTGTGGAGTACAGGTGATCTAGAATATTTTTCCTTCTGTTTGCACATTTAACATGATAGAAATTTGGTTGAACTGATTTAAGTTTCCCTGCATTAAAGTCTCCGGCCACTAGGAGCGCCGCCACTGGGTGAGTGGTTTCCTGTTTTCTTATTTCCTTATACAGCTGACTGAGTGCGGTCTTAGTGCCAGCATCTGTCTGTAGTGGTAAATAAACAGCCACGATAAGTATAGCTGAAAACTCTCTAGGCAAGTAGTGTGGTATCACAATATACTCTACTTCAGGCGAGCAAAATCTAGAGACCTTAGATTTCGTGCACCAGCTATTGTTTACAAATATGCACAGACCGCCCCCCCTTGTCTAACTGGAGTGTGCTGTTCTATCGTGCCGGTGCAGCGTATATCCCGGTAGCTGAATATCCATGTCGTCATTCAGCCACCATTCCGTGAAACATAGGATATTACATTTTTTGATGTCCCGTTGGTAGGATATTCATGATCGTACCTCGTCTAGTTTATTGTCCAATGATTGCACGTTGGCGAGTAGTATTGACGGTAATGGCAGCTTTCCCACTCGCCTTTTCTGGGTCCTGACCAGGCATCCGGCTCTTTGTCCTTTGTACCTGCGTCGCTTCCTCTTTCAAATAACGGGGATGTTGGCCCTGTCGGGTGTTTGGAAAATGTCCTGTGCATCTTGCTTGTTGAAGAAAAAATCTTTGTCTAATCCGAGGTGAGTGATCGCTGTCCTGATATCCAGAAGCTCTTTTTTCCCCCATAAGATACGGTTGCAGAAACATTATGTACAAAATAAGTTACAAATAACGTGGGAAAAAAACACATAATAGCACAATTGGTTGGGCGCCCGTAAAACTGTTGCCATTTCTTCCGGCGCCATACTTCTACTGCTGATTGCTGCTTTAAGGTTGACTATTAAACTTCCTTCCAACTCAGCCTTGAGGCCAAGGGAACAAGCCACATTACTGGTGCAGCAGAAGCGACTGGAATGCCTCTGAATCCACACTGCAGTTCCATGGAGAGACTAAGACAGTGGCTTCATCCAAAATGGCACCATATTCCCTTTTTGGTGCATTAATTTTGACCAGGGCCCATAGTGTGAAGTGACTTGATTTTCCCTTCCTCTTTTTTATACAGCTGAACAAATAGTCCCACACTTTTTTAAAGTGATATTTGGTTGGTAGGCCTACTAATATTTAAATTCCAACTAAAGATTTCAATTTGATCTCTGCCTGGGTACAGCCTACCAAAAAAGAACATATCTGTAAAGGTCGTTAGAAAAACTAACATAGACAACCCACCCATCTCACGCCCTGACCATACCAAAACAAAGACATAACAAAAGAACTAAGGTCAGAACGTGACAATATCGATGTGTCAAAAAGGAAAGAGTGCATTTTATATTTTATGTTTGGAGTGTTCCCGCAATGACACCCTCCATCTTCTTAATCTAACCTGAGGCGTTGCTTGGTATTGCTCATCAAATCGACATTGGGTATGGTTATGATGATAAAATAGATAAGAGGTTGGCAGACTGGTGGGGCTGAGAAGTAGACAGGTCTGTGCATCGCTGTCTCTCCCAATCAAGCACAGGGTCTAAATGAAGTCCCCCTTTTCATCATTATTCTCAACCAACCCCCTTCGCACATTCCCTCCTCTGACCCTCCACCCACGTCCCCACCCCCACCCCCACCAGGCCACTGCAGTCATGATACAGATGGTATAATAAGTTCTACGGTTGCCTAGCAACTGAGTTGAGATTTGCCAGTAGGACCATACACAGCAGAGAATTAACAGTGTTTAGGATTGTGTTTGGGTGGGGTGGGATTGTGTGTGTGTGTGTGTGTGTGTATGTGCATAGCAATACCTCAGTCTTAAGTTCTGTTCTATACATTGTAGCCTCTGTTCCCCAAGTATTATTCTTCAGTTTTCCATGCATTAGCCTATAGTTTGTTCATTTGTTACACTTACTTCCACTTTTTTCAGAGTTTGAGGGGAAATAATGCTTCTAACGAAAATATTACATGAAAGCTATTTCAAGTCCATAAAAGTGCAATGTCACTCTTGACCTATGATAATGTTTAATATATCCTCTTTCTCCTCCTCTTTCCCCTTGGCTCTCTCTCTCCAATCTTTCTCCCTCTCTTTATTTTCTCTCTCTCTCTAATTCATCATCACCGCTCAGGCAGACTTCCTGAGACTCTACATGAGACTCTTTCATTAATGAAGCAATCAATTAAACAGAAACTCTTCGAGGGCCATGTCACAATAACCCCTAATCACTCTCTATTAATTGAGTTTTCTCCAAATGGGGCATAATTTCATGCACATTACATGACATCCACCTTCATACTACTTTCCCTATTCTAAGGGCTCTATTCAAACAGATCCACTTTAGCCGACATCTGCATAGCGGTTGTTTTGGCAGTGTCGGAGGTGGAACTGCATTAGAGCTTTCAAATCCACAAGCAGCTCCTGACATTATGCCTAAAGCGGACATTGCCATTGGCTGCAAGGAGTCACATTACGAGAAATCCCATGCAGCCTTGTTTAGAAGTTTGAACACTGGAATGTGAGATGTAATCTACACCTCCATTAGGCTGATAGAAATCATTTGCAATTTTGGCATCATTATTTCTATACAGTCACAACTGTCCCGTGAGAGATTTTTTTTGCACCCCCAAATTTTGGGGGGATTTTAGTTTTTGGCCAAAAAAGACAAAAATAACCAGGAATTCAAAAAAAAAGATATCATTGAGGAAAGTTTTCACACAAATCAAAAAATGTACGCGATCGTGTCTCAATGCTATAAAGGTATTAAATTATTGTCATTTTCAAATACAATATCTTTTGGGCTTAGTTGTGGTCTATTTTGTATTTTTTTTTCACCTTCATTTAACCAGGAAGGCCAGTTCAGAACAAGTTCTCATTTACAACTGTGACCTGGCCAAGATAAAGCAAAGCAGTGCGACACAAACAACAACACAGAGTTACACATGGAATAAACAAATGTACAGTCAATAACACAATAGAAAAAAGTCTATATACAGTGTGTGCAAATGAGGTAAGATTAGGGAGGTAAGGCAATAAATAGGCCGTAGTGGCAAAGTAATTACAATTTAGCAATTAAACACTGGAGTGATAGATGTGCAGAAGATGAATGTGCAAGTAGAGATACTGGGGTGCAAAGGAGAAAAAATAATAATAATAACAATATGGGTATGAGGTAGTTGGATGGGCTATGTACAGGTGCAATGATCTGTGAGTTGCTCTGACTGCTGATGCTTAAAGTTAGTGAGGGAGATATGAGTCTCCAGCCTCAGTGATTTTTGAATTAGTTCCAGTCATTGGCAGCAGAGAACTGGAAGGAAAGGCGGCCAAAGGAGGAATAGGCTTTGGGGGTGACCAGTGAAATATACCTTCTGGAGCGCGTGCTACGGGTGGGTGCTGCTATGGTGACCAGTGAGCTGGGATAAGGCGGGGCTTTACCTAGCAAAGACTTATAGATGACCTGGAGCCAGTGGGTTTGGCGACGAATATGAAGCGGGGGCCAGCCAACGAGAGCATACAGGTCGCAGTGCTGGGTAGTATATGGGGCTTTGGTGACAGAACAGATGGCACTGTGATAGACTGCATTCAGTTTGCTGAGTAGAGTGTTGGAGGCTATTTTATAAATGACATCGCCAAAGTTGTAGGAGAGTTGTATGGCATTGAAGCTCGTCTGGAGGTTAGTTAACACAGTGTCAAAGAAGGGCCAGAAGTATACAGAATGGTGTCATCTGCGTAGAGGTGGATCAGAGAATCACCAGCAGCAAGAGTGACATTATTGATGTATACAGAGAAAAGAGTCGGTCCGAGAATTGAACCCTGTGGCGAACCGCCATAGAGGTCCGGACAACAGGCCCTCCAATTTGACACACTGAACTCTGTCTGAGAAGTAGTTGGTGAACCAGGCGAGGCAGTCATTTGAGAAACCAAGGCTGTTGAGTCTGCCGATAAGAATGTGGTGATTGACAGAGTCGAAAGCCTTGGCCAGGTCAATGAATACGGCTAAACAGTAAAGTATTTTATCGATGGCCTTTATGATATCGTTTAGGACCTTGAGCATGGCTGAGGTGCACCCATGACCAGCTCGGAAACCAGATTACATAGCGGAGAAGGTACAGTGGGATTCAAAATGGTCGCTGATCTGTTTGTTAACTTGGCTTAAGACCTTAGAAAGGCAGGGTAGGATTTATTTGATTTAACTAGGTAAATTCTTATTTTTAATGTCAACTCAAGGGCCTTTTTCTGGGGCAGAACCACAGGTTTGTACCTTGTCAGCTCAGGGATTCGATCTTGCAACCTTTCGGTTACAAGTCCAACGCTCTAACCACTAGGCTGCCTGCCGCCCTGGCTTAGATCTGTAACAGTTTGGGTCTCGAGTGTCTCCCCTTTGAAGAGGGGGATGACCACGGCAGCTTTCCAATCTTTGGGGATCTCAGAGGATACGGAAGAGAGGTTGAACAGGCTAGTAATAGAGGTTGCAGCCATTGTGGCGGATAATTTTAGAAAGAGAGGGTTCAGAATGTCTAGCCCAGCTGATTTGTACATCTGCTATCTGGATTTTGGTGTAGGAGAAATGGGGGAGGTTGTTGCAAGTTGCTGTGGGGGGTGCAGGGCTGTTGACCTGGGTAGGTTTAGCCAGGTGGAAAGCATGGCCAGCCGTAGAAAAATGCTTATTGTAATTCTCAATTATCGTGGATTTATCGGTGGTGACCATGTTTCCTAGCCTCCGTGCAGTGGGAAGCTGGGAGGAGGTGCTCTTATTCTCCATGGACTCTACAGTGTCCCAGAATGTTTTTGAGTTTGTGCTACAGGATGCAAATTTCTGTTTGAAAATCTTGCCTTTGCTTTCCTAACTGCCTGTGTGTATTGGTTCCTAACTTCCCTGAAAAGTTGCATATCGTGGGGGCTATTCAATGTTAATGCAGTACGCCACAGGGTGTTTTTGTGCTGGTCAAAAGGCAGTCAGGTCTGGAGTCAACCAAGGGCTATATCTGTTCCTGGTTCAACATTTTTTTAATGGGGCATACTTATTTAAGATGGTGAGGAAAGCACTTTTAAAGAATAACCAGGCATCCTCTACTGACGGACTGAGGTCAATATCCTTCCAGGATACCCGGGGTCAGGTCGATTAGAAAGGCCTGCTCACTGAAGTGTTTTAGGGAGCAGTTTGCAGTGTACAAAGGGAGCAATTTGCAGTGTACAAATTACAATATTTATTTTCCGGCCCCCGGCAGAAATCGGCCTGTGGCTGTATCTAGCTGCCTATCCCTGCCCTAAACTAACATAGCTACAGCCAACCAGGGCAGATCTCAAGCAACTGCACACACAACTCAATATTAGGGAGGGGTTCTTAATGTTTGGTATTCTCAGTGTAAACTTGTTTGAATCATATAATTTTGTAGTGCATATTTTACATTTTAGTCATTTAGCAGATGCTCTTATCCAGAGCGACATACAGTAGAGTGTGCATACAGGGCGGCAGGTAGCCTAGTGGTTAGAGAGTTGGACTAGTAACCAAAAGGTTGCAAGATTGAATCCTCGAGATGACAAGGTACAAATCTGTTGTTCTGCCCCTGAACAAGGCAGTTTACCCACTCTTCCTAGGCCGTCATTGAAAATAAGAATTTGTTCTTAACTGACTTGCCTAGTTAAATGAAGAAGAAAAAAAAAAAAAAAAAATTAATACTGGTCCCCCATGGAACTCACAACCCAAGCACCATGCTCTACCAACTGAGCCACACAATATCACTAAAAGCTCTCCAAAATGTTAAGGCCATTTTGTTTTGTTTTTTGTGTGAAATTACTGTTTTCTTCTTCAAGATGTCAAGACCATTATGAGTCGGAATATCTAATGTAAAAATTGACAGTATTTTCGGGATCATGGATCTAGCCTATTACCTTTTCATTTTCCCATTCAATTATGTTATTTTAATATGATCTATACTAGTGTTTGGGGTTGTACTCTCCCAGTATCATACACCAATGTTGGTATTCGTCTAGCCTGAGTGCCAGTCTGTTTGTGATATCATGCTAACTTCTGGTCATGCACAACATGGCATGACAATGAGCAATGGATTTGGCAAGAGCACAAACAGATCTGGGACCAGGCTAGTATTTGTCCTCCTATCATTAATAGACTATACTGTAAGTCACATAACAGCCTCTCCTTTATTTCAGGCAGGATCTAAGTTAATACATGTAATGATGCCAACGTTTCCGTCTGTCACTTCTGTCAGCTAGTGAATCACCCAATACTCCAGGGTGGATCTGGATCACAGAATATGTACTGGAGAGGATGTCTGCTTCCCCAATAGCACCCTATTCTTTATTAAAGTGCCGCTCTTTTGACCAGTACTTTGGTCAAAAGTAGTCTACTATATAGGAAATAGGGTGCCATTTGGGATGCGGTCGATATACCAGAGTGCTTCTTTTACAATAGCCTTCTTTATATTTCACTTCTCCGTACATGATCTTACCCGAAAAAGATCTTACTTTCAGGAGAATTTGCAACAGGAAAATGAAAGAAACAAACCTTCCCTTCCAAGTCCACAAGTCTCTGCGATCATCTGTGATTTTATTAGGGGTTCACCACGAAGCTGTGAAATCTATTGTTATTGTCTGAATTATTCATTTAAAAAAATCATATTTACATGGTCAAATAACCGAATCATAGATTGGTAAAATGTTTTCTAATTTGGCACTCAGAAACTAGAGGACATGAGTAACTTGGTCAAAAAGAAGGGCACCGATTGGCTTATAGGGGGTGCTATTATAAGCAGTCTCACTTAAACCCTCATATCGTCACCCCATTTGGCCTACTTTGTATGTAGGTGTCTTTCCTCATGCTGAACCCATAAGGTCCATCAGCATAGATTTTCCTCAATCTTATTATTATTTTTTTAATATTTTTTTTTTTACAATCTTTGAAAATCTTCTCATGAACCATACGTCCAAATAGCACCAACTAAGGGATTGGATTGGAGTTATTGATCAATCAGGAAATCAGAATTTGTGTCCATTTAAATCCTTTGTAAATCCACTCCACAATGGCCAGTTTCAACTTGAAACTTTTTAGGGTCATCAAAGACATTACCAGGATGAACCATGTTACGTTTGGCATTGATATCTTAATAAATAGGGAAACTATTGACATGAACATTTTTTTACTACTACCATGCTTCAAATAACCTTTAAAAAAATCTAAAAGTCAGATTCACTCCAAATGAGGTCTTTGGACTCACAATAGTCCCTAAAGAGTTTGTGAAAATAACATTGATGCATTCAAAGATGCCAACACTATGCCAGTAGATTCATATTAGCATTTAAAAAAATACTTCTAAAATCTTCTTCTCATGAACCAAATGACACCAAATGACATGTACATGTTTAACCTTAGTTTGAGAAAAAGCGAAGGACATTTACATGTCAATTTAAATCACTGTAAATCCACTCCATTGTGGCGTTTTAACTCAAAACCTATAATCACTATCATGGACGTCCCTACGATGAACCACACTGAATTCCAACGTGATATAGTGGTTGCTTTGTTATACAAATGATCTGATGTCCTTTCTGCCATACTGTGAAACCTGTCCATTGCTGCCCACAGCTATATATATGTTTTTCCTTTTCAGCATCCATCATCAATCATCCCTCTATTCCAGAGAGTCTTGGGATCCTTTAGTCGATATTGCTGTATTTCTCATATATAGTCTTCTACTCACTTTGAGGTAAAATATTTGTCAGATTGAAACACCTGGTTTGTTATTATGCCAGCCCAATCTTTAAAAAACAAACAGAACTAGGCATGTGCAGGGTATAATCAATATAATCAACAGGCATATGCAATATAGGAGTCAATATTTTTTTTTATGGTCAATCGTTTGTAGACTTCGTAGACACAGCCAAGCATGACATAATTGCTTTGGAGATACTGGGTAATTACTTTCACGCTGATAGTGGACCACATGCATTTTTTTATGCAGGGATTTTCACTGTTCATCAACACTATAGTGGGATGTAAAGAGAAGAAAAGAGCAGCTTTGGGAAAGTGAGATATGGGTGAGGGAAAAGGGTAGCGGAATAGAAAAGGTTAGAATGATTCAACACCCTTTTTTTGTTTTTTGTTGTTTACGGGTATGTGTGTGTGCGTGCGGTGTCTGTGTGCCTGAGAGAGAATGTGACCGTGAATTCATATGCATTTGAGGGGAAGGGGGAAAGAATAGAAAGACATGAACAGAAAGAGACTGACTCTGTGCCAGCTAGTCCTAAAAAATGGCCAGCTAGTCCTCATTGCTATACTACAATGCAACTTTGACATTATTTGTGCTGATCTGTGATGGATGAATAGATTCAGAGAGTGAAGGCCAAAGGATTGGGTTGTGAGAGCCACAGAGAGAAAGGGATAGGGAAGGACGGAAAGAGAGAGAGAGACAGAGAGAGAGGGAAAGACAAGGAGGGAGGGAGTGAGGGGTAACGACAGGAAGACCCGTAAGCAACACCAATTATGACCCTTTACCAAGAGGAGAGAAGGGGAAATAGCATGTCTCCCTGTGTCTATCACTGCCTGAAGTACAATTAGTTTAATTATATGGAGAGAAAGAGTGAGTGTGTGAGAGAGGGAGGGAGAGAGAAAGAGGGGCAGACAGAGAGAGACTGAGGGGTGGGGGCTTTGACTGAGTGTGGGGAGTCGAGAGTGGAGTGTAGAGACAGAGAGACTGGGAGGGGGAGAGGGAGGGGAAGAAACAGACATACTGAGAGGAGAGAGAGACAGAAAGGGAGACTGGGAGACAGTCTGTACTGCATTGCATTGGCACTGGCTTGGAAAGCAAAACAGAACAGAAAAGAGAGAAAAAGGAAGCGAGAGTTTTTCTGGTGATCCTGGAACAACTGCAACACTGCACTGAAGGAGGAGGGAGGGCAAGTGGGAGGAGAGAAAGAGAAGGAGGGAGAGAAAGGAAAGACAGAAATAGTCACACACAGAAGCGCAAAACAGACTGTCAAGGAATATCTGTCAAGGAATAATTTTCCTTCCCGTTGAGTCACTCTATAATCTTCCTCCTCCAGCATGCCTTTGTTCTTCCTCCTCTCCTTCTCTTTTTTAAAAATCTCAACTTGAACTATTCATGCATTAAATTTTGAATGCATCTTTCTCCTCTCCCTGACTCTCACTGTCTCTCTTTCTCCATCTCTCTATCTGTCTTCCTCCCTCCCTTCTCCTCACCACCTGTTAGTCTTGATTCTCTCTTCACCGGTATTTCCAGTTTTACGGGGGAGTTTCACACTCACGCTATAACTAAGGTAAGTCCATACTTTTATCAGTGGATATTGCATTTTCATCTATTTCTAAGCTCTTCTTTTGTGTGATTGCAAATGTTTCTTTTTTTCTCTTGATCTTTCCTTTATTCTATCACTCTGCTTATTTTACTGTCTGCATTCACTCTTTCCCCGTGTTGTCTGTCACATCCCCTCTACTCCTCTTTTTTTCACTATCAGTAGGTCTAATGTGCAGTTTGTCAGTATTAGCTATTTGAGCTGTCAATGTCTCCTCACTCAATGTAGTCGTCAGTGTGTCCGTTCACTTCACGTGACATTTACTCTCAACGATTGTCACCTGTGATTGTCACCTGTGCTACGCTGTGAAAACGAATACAGGAAAAACAATGCGTAGCCAAGTTGCGCACACATGCACCTACGTACAGACACATACACACACTTATACACTTTAAGTTAGATTTATTTAACTATCTCTCTCACTCACACACAACTAGAGACTTGATGCTTTATCTCGCCCTCACACATACAAACACACACAAAAGCACACACACACTGGAAATAATTTGACTCTAATTGACAAGCGCTCACCGTGGTACTAGGAGGCTGAGTGAAACACAGACTATTAGGTTCTAATGAGTAGAGTGCACTGCACAATAATGTCTGTCTCCACAGTATTATTTAAAGGTGAAAAGAGACTGCCGAGGGCCTATTTATGTTCTATGAAAGACTGGAAAGAAAGTAACACAACACAGGTTGGGGGAAAGAAATGCCAAAAAGACTGACAGAGAGATAATTTGAAAGATAAAGACAGGAGGATGCAAGACGAAGGGTTGACGAATAGAGAGCGGAAAAGGGGGTGAGAGGATGAAAAGAGGAAAGTCGCGGAAGCGACCATGCATATGATATGATATGAGTCTCATTCAAGGTGAAAGAGCTAACTGAAGAAGGGAGAGGCAGGGTTGAGTTCGAAGGGGGACTCTTGTTGCTAAGAAGTTTTTCTGAGATGTTCTTGTCTGTCAGGGTGGATAAAGCCCTTTTTATTCAAGTTTGGACCTGAGAACTGTCTGTCCCCATAAGAGAACCCTTTGAAGAACCCTTTTTGGTTCCAGGTACAACCCTTTTGCATTCCATGTAGAACCCTTTCCACAGAGAAAAAAAATATATCCAAGGGTCAAGGTTGGAGAATTACAGTATCTACAAGTCTCTAAATCTACAATTAGATGCCACCTCCATGCCAATAGGCTTTTTGGAAGGGTTGCCAGAAAAAAATCCTTTATTGAGAGCAACCAACAAATGTACACACCTGGAGTTTGCTAAACGGCATTGGCACTTGGATTGGAACCAGTGCTATTGGCCGATGAGAAGAAAATAGAGCTATTTGGTCATGCACACCAGTGGTGGGTTTGGCATCGAAAGAAAGATGCATATACAGAAAATAACCCCACCGCAATGATGGCAATCATCCATTTTTACCACCAGCAAGAAACAATTGGCTGCTAACAGCTGAGAACTTCTAGCTAACTGGCAAGCACGAAAACAGTCAACAACTTCGGGAGTAGAGAGAACCCTATAAATTGGCAGATCGCCCTCTAGTTGCGAAAGTAAGAACCGCCGAAAATGCGGAGTCAAGGAAGAGAATAATTATTCTGTAAAGGAAACATATATACAGTACCAGTCAAAAGTTTGGACACACCTACTCATTCAAGGGTTTTTCTTTATTTTTACTATGTTCTACATTGAAGAATAATAGTAAAGACATCAAAACTATGAAATATCACATATAGAATCATGTAGTAAAAAAAAGTGTCAAAAAAGTGTCCAAATATACTTTAGATTTTTCAAAGGAGCCACCCTTTGCTTTGATGACAGCTTTGCACACTTTTGGCATCCTCTCAACCAGATTCACCTGGAATACTTTAACAACAGTCTTGAAGGAGTTCCCACATATGCTGAGCACTTGTTGACTGCTTTTCCTTCACTCTGCGGTCCAACTCATCCCAAATCATCTCAATTTGTTTGAGGTCGGGTGATTGTAGAGGCCACGTCACCTGATACAGCACTCCATCACTCTCCTTCTTGGTCAAATAGCCCTTACATAGCCTGGAGGTGTATTGGGTCATTGTCCTGTTGAAAAACAAATGATAGTCCCACTAAGCGCAAACCAGATGGGATGGCATATTGCTGCAGAATGCTGTGATAGCCATGCTGGTTAAGTATGCCTTGAATTACTACATATTCCATGGCTTCACTATTATTCTACAATGTAGAAAATAATACAAATAAAGAAAAACCCTGGAATGAGTAGGTGTGTCCTAACTTGACTGGTACCGTTTATATTCTTTTAGGCACTCTAAGACAGACAAAGAAACCTGAGACAGTGTGTAAATGATAACACAGGGTGGGAAATTAAGAAATGGATTAAAATGCTTGAAGTGAATGCTGGAATTAAACAACAAACTATGCAAATGGAAAAAAGCAGTGTACATAAAGGAAATAGACACCTGGCTCAAATAGAAGTCTCTCTCTAATAAAGAGCCTGTTTAATTGAAGTTTTACAGTATTTATTTTACAGTTATAAGGAAGGCAGTCTCGCGTTGCCATATCTCCAAAATCAGGTAATTGTCATGCCTCCCTTGGAGGTTTGGAGATTTTTGCATTGCAAAAACAGTTTGAAAGATCCACTGGGGACAATATTTCGATTGGATGTTACATTTCAAGTACCCTCCCCCAACACGCCCATTGAAAGGGGTGTTATGTTCGTCACTAATTTCCAACTGGGTAGGGCACATTTTGTAGAAAGTCTCTCTCCGGGAAGATGTCAATTTAGATTTACAACCTGAATTTTTCTCAGTTCAACATACTGTAAATATATATACATGTCTGGCAGACATATCAGTGTGGATGACGGATCACCACCTCAAGCTGAACCTCGGCAAGACGGAGCTGCTCTTCCTCCCGGGGAAGGACTGCCCGTTCCATGATCTCGCCATCACGGTTGACAACTCCATTGTGTCCTCCTCCCAGAGCGCTAAGAACCTTGGCGTGATCCTGGACAACACCCTGTCGTTCTCAACTATAACATCAAGGCGGTGGCCCGTTCTTGTAGGTTCATGCTCTACAACATCCGCAGAGTACGACCCTGCCTCACACAGGAAGCAGCGCAGGTCCTAATCCAGGCACTTGTCATCTCCCGTCTGGATTACTGCAACTCGCTGTTGGCTGGGCTCCCTGCCTGTGCCATAAAACCCCTACAACTCATCCAGAACGCCGCAGCCCGTCTGGTGTTCAACCTTCCCAAGTTCTCTCACGTCACCCCGCTCCTCCGCTCTCTCCCACTGGCTTCCAGTTGAAGCTCGCATCCGCTACAAGACCATGGTGCTTGCCTACGGAGCTGTGAGGGGAACGGCACCTCAGTACCTCCAGGCTCTGATCAGGCCCTACACCCAAACAAGGGCACTGCGTTCATCCACCTCTGGCCTGCTCGCCTCCCTACCACTGAGGAAGTACAGTTCCCGCGCAGCCCAGTCAAAACTGTTCGCTGCTCTGGCCCCCCAATGGTGGAACAAACTCCCTCACGACGCCAGGACAGCGGAGTCAATCACCACCTTCCGGAGACACCTGAAACCCCACCTCTTTCAGGAATACCTAGGATAGGATAAAGTAATCCTTCTCACCCTCCCCCCCCTTAAAAGATTTAGATGCACTATTGTAAAGTGGCTGTTCCACTGGATGTCTTAAGGTGAATGCACCAATTTGTAAGTCGCTCTGGATAAGAGCGTCTGCTAAATGACTTAAATGTAAATGTAATATATATTTTTTAAATGTATTACGGTAAAACGTCAATTAAACTCTGAGTCTCAAATAGCTGCCTTTCCCTTTTAATAGCTGGGCAACAGCACACATGTCAGCAAATAAACAAATGCCTGTTTTAAATAAATGCCCGGGCTAAATTAATTGTTTACAAGGTTATCATGAATTACCATGAATTGTTTTCAAGGTTTAACGTTTGATTTTTTTGTACATGAAATAATTCCATAATGACTTGAAAAAATTATGGTAATCATCCATTTTTATCGCCAGTAAAAAAACTGCTAGCCATTGGCTGCTGACAGCTGAATACTGCTAACATGGCCCCAGATGAGTCAACTGATCGATGTCCCCCTAGATATGATGTGCATCAATATAATAGTCTTATCTCCAGCTGTTGTGACTCTTATGCATTAATGGATATTTGGAGAGTTCAGAACCCAGATGTCAAGCAATTTGCTTGGTTCAAATCCAATGGTCCCAGTAAATCAATAACTAATGATTGGCTCAGTCGGAAGTTTACATATACCTTAGCCAAATACATTTAAACTCAGTTTTTCACAATTCCTGACATTTAATCCTAATAAAATGTCCCTGTCTTAGGGCAGTTAGGATCACCACTTTATTTTAAGAATGTGAAATGTCAGAATAATAGTAGATAGAATGATTTATTTCAGATTTGATTTATTTCATCACATTCCCAGTGGGTCAGAAGTTTACATACACTCAATTAGTATTTGGTAGCATTGCCTTTAAAATCTTGAACTTGGATCAAACGTTTCGGGTAGCCTTCCACAAGCTTCCCGCAATAAGTTGGGGGAATTTGGCCCATTCCTCCTGACAGAGCTGGTGTAACTGAATCAGGTTTGTAGTCCTCCTTGCTCGCATAAGCTTTTTCAGTTCTGCCCACAAATTTTCTATAGGATTGAGGTCAGGGCTTTGTGATGGCCACTCCAATACCTTGACTTTCTGGTCCTTAAGCCATTTTGCAACAACTTTGGGAGTATGGTTGGGGTCATTGTCAATTTGGAAGACCTATTTGCAACCAAGCTTTAACTTCCTGACTGATGTCTTGAGATGATGCTTCAATATGTCCACATAATTTTCCATCCTCATGCTGCCATCTATTTTGTAAAGTGCACCAGTCTCTCCTGCAGCAAATCACCTCCACAACATGATGCTGCCACCCCCGTGCTTCACGGTTGGGAAGATGATATTCGGCTTGCAAGCCTCCCCTTTTCCCTCCAAACATTACGATGGTCATTATGGCCAAATAGTTATATGTTTGTTTCATCAGACCAGAGGACATTTCTCCAAAAAGTATGACATTTGTCCCCATGTGCAGTTGCAAACCGTAGTCTGGGTTTTTAATTGTGGTTTTGGAGCAGTGGCTTCTTCATTGCTGAGCGGCCTTTCAGGTTATGTCGATATAGGACTTGTTTAAATGTGGATATAGATACTTTTGCACCCGTTTCCTCCAGCATCTTCACAAGGTCCTTTTGCTGTTGTTCTGGGATTGATTTGCACTTTTCGCACGAAAGTACGTTCATCTCTAGGAGACGGAACGCGTCTCCTTCCTGAGCGGTATGACGGCTGCGTGGTCCCATGGTGTTTATACTTGTGTACTATTGTTTCTACAGATGAGCGTGGTACTTTCAGGTGTTTGGAAATTGCTCCCAAGGATTAACCAGACTTGTGGAGGTCTACAATTGTTTTTCTGAGGTATTGGCTGATTTATTTTGATTTTCCCATGATATCAAGCAAAGAGGCACTGAGTTTGAAGGTAAGCATTGAAATACATCCACAGGTACACCTCCAATTGACTCAAATGATGTCAATTAGCCTATCAGAAGCTTCTAAAGCCATGACATAATTTTCTGCAATTTTCCAAGCTGTTTAAAGGCACAGTCAACTTAGTGTATGTAAACTTCTGACCCACTGGAATTGTGATACAGTGAATTATAAGTGAAATAATCTGTCTGTAAACAATTGTTGGAAACATTTATTGTGTCAATCACAAAGTAGATGTCCTAACTAACTTGCCAAAACTATAGTTTGTTAACAATAAATTTGTGGAGTAGTTGAAAAACGAGTTTCATTGACTCCAACTTAAGTGTATGTAAACTTCAGACTTCAACTGTATGTCTGTAACACTTCCATTTCAGCTTCCCCTCCCACTGTGCCATATCTCTAGGTATTTAAAACCTACGATCCATAACTCTGTTAATAAGTGTTATTGGAAATGTACGCTGATCTTCTTAAGGATGAATCTTACTGGAAAGAGAAGAAATAGGATTGACCATTTTTTAAACAGCACTGAGTTAAGCATGTACAGAAGTAAATGGGAATATCTCAAATTTAAGATCTGTGAATTTTCCATTTCTTTTACTAAAAAAGTTTTTTGATTCGGAAAGTATTTAGAACACTTGACTTTTTCTACATTTTGTTACATTACAGCCTTACTCTTAAATTGATTTAAAAACAAAATTCTCATCAATCTTCACACAGTACCCCATAAAGACAAAGCAAAAACAGGTTTTTAGAAGAAAGAAAAAGATCACATTTACATAAGTATTCAGACCATGTACTCAGTACTTTGTTGAAGCAACTTTGGCAGTGATTACAGCCTTGAGTTTCTTGGGTATGACGCTACAAGCTTGGCACACCTATACTTGGGGAGTTTCTCCCTTTCTTCACTGCAGATCCTCTCAAGCTCTGTCAGGTTGGCTGGGGGGTGTCGCTGCTGCAAAGCTATTTTCAGGTCTCTCCAGTGATGTTCGATATAATTCAAGTCCGGGCACTGGCTGGGCCACTCAAGGATATTCAGAGACTTGTCCCGAAACCACTCGTGCATTGTCTTGGCTGTGTGCTTAGGGTCGTTGTCCTGTTGGAAGGTGAACCTTCACCCCAGTCTGAGGTCCTGAGCGCTCTGTAGCAGATTTTCTCCAAGGGTCTCTCTTTACTTTGTTCAGTTCATCTTTCCTTCGATCCTGATGCTGCCACCACCATGTTTTAACTTCTTGGTGACAGGGGGGCAGTATTGAGTAGCTTGGATGAATAAGGTGCCCAGAGTAAACTGCCTGTTACTCTGTCCCAGATGCTAATGTATGCATATTATTAGTAGTATTAGTAATATTTTGTACAGTTTTGGAAACTTTAGAGTGTTTTCTATCCTAAGCTGTCAATTATATGCATATTCTAGCATCTTGTCCTGACAAAATATCCTGTTTACTACGGGAACGTTTTTTTTCCAAAAATGAAAATACTGCCCCCTAGTCACAACAGGTTTTAAGAGTCTACTCATGTACCCGTGGGTCAATCTAAGTAAAAAAATGTTTTTGCATGGGCAACAATCCACCACATTCGTCTGACTGCCTTCCGTAGCATCAGAACCGTTTGGGCTAAAAACGAATGTGACCCCACCTTGGAAAGGGGACACTCTCATGAACAGAACGTGTTCTCCGTTTTGCTCTACGACCTCACTAGTGTCACGGAATGTGTCAGAGGGTAGCCCATACAAATAAATGGAAGTATGGAGGTAGTTATATGCCAACAAAAATAAGGGGTTAAATGTGTGTAATATATACAGTGTATTCAGACCCCTTCCCTGTTCCCACATTGTTATGTTACAGCCTTATTCTAAAATAGATTAAACATTTGTTTTTCTCATCAATCTACACACAATACCCCAAAAGGACAAAGTGAAAACAGGTTTTGAGATGGTATTGAGTATGCCACCTAAGTCACTGGCCTCATCAATAAATGCAGCGACGACGTCGTCCCCACAGTGCATATCCAAACCAGAAGCCATGGATTACAGGCAACATCCGCACCGAGCTAAAGGCTAGAGCTGCCTCTTTCAAGGAGCGGGACACTAATCTGGGCGCCTATAAGAAATCCCGCTATGCCCTCAGACGTTCCATCAAACAAAGTGTCAATACAGGACTAAGTTTGAATCCTACTAAGCCTATTCTCCCTCAGGAGACTGAAAAGATTTGGAATGGGTCGTCAGATCCTCAAAAAGTTCTACAGCTGCACCATCGAGAGCATCCTGACCAGTTGCATCACTGCCTGGTATGGCAACTGTTTCCAACCACAACGCACTGCAGAGGGTAGTGCGTACGGCCCAGTACATCACTGGGGCCAAGCTTCCTGCCATCCAGGACCTCTATACCAGGCGGTGTCAGAAGAAAGCCCTAGAAATAGTCAGACTCCAGCCACCCTAGTCATAGACTGTTCTCTCTGCTACCGCACGCCAAGCAGTGCCAGTGCGCCAAGTCTAGGTCCCAAAGGCTTCTTAACAGATTCTACCCTCAAGCCATAAGACTCCTGAACAGCTAATCAAATGGCTAACCAGACAATTTGCATTGTCCCCCCCCCCCTTTTACACTGCTGCCACTCTTGGTTTATTATCTATACATAGTCAACTCTACCTACATGTATGTACATACAACCTCAATTACCTCGACTAACCTGTGCCCCTGCACATTGACTCTGTACTAGTACCCCCTGTATAACCAATCTATTTTTATTTTACTGCTGCTCTTTAACGATTTGTTACTTTTATTTAAACATTTTTACTTATCTATTTGTTACTGAACAATTATTTTTCTTACAACTGCATTGTTGGTTAAGGGTTTGTAAATAAGCGTTTCACTGTAAGGTCTACACCTGTTGTATTCAGCGCATGTGACAAATACATTTTTTTTCTTGTGTTTCTTGGCCCAAGCAAGTCTCTTCTTCTTATTGGTGTCCTTAAGTAGTGGTTTCTTTGCAGCAATTCGACCATGAAGGCCTGATTCACATAGTCTCCTCTGAACTGTAGATGTTGAGATGTGTCGGTTACTTGAACTCTGTGAAGCATTAATTTGGACTGCAATTTATTTGGCTGGCAACTCTAATAAACTTATCCTCTGCAGCAGAGGTAACTCTGGGTCTTCCTTTCCTGTGACGGTCCTCATGATAGCCAGTTTCATCATAGCTTGATGGTGATGGTTTTTGTGACTGCACTTGAAGAAACTTTCAACGTTCTTGAAATGTTCTTCATTGACTGACCTTCATGTCTTAAAGTAATGATGGACTGTCGTTTTTCTCTTTGCTTATTTGAGCTGTTCTTGCCATAATATAGACTTGGTATTTTACCAAATATAACTATTTTCTGTATACCACCCCTACCTTGTCACAACACAACTGACTGTCTCAAACACATTAAGAGGGAAAGAAATTCAACTAATTAATTTTTAACAGGGCACACCTGTTAATTGAAAAACATTCCAGGTGACTACCTCAGGAAACTGGTTGAGAGAATGCCAAGAGTGTGCAAGAGCTGTCATCAAGTCAAAGGGTGGCTACTTTGAAGAATTTCAAATATATAATATATATTTGATTTGTTTAACACTTTTTGGCATTTCTTCATGATTCCACATGTTATTTCATAGTTTTGATGTCTTCACTATTATTCTACAATGTAGAAAATAGTAAAAATAAAGAAAAACCTTTGAATGAGTAGGTGTGTCCTAACTTTTGACTGTTACTGTATATTTCTTGAGCTTTCTTATATCTCCTAGATATAGGTCAGACACTTCAAAACCTTATTACTTATGATACATTGTATGACTGTATTTTTTGTAATTTATGAACGTGTTACTCAATGCGTTTCTATGGGCTATAGTAGTAAAGGCCAAATTCAATATTTTATTAAATCATTTTTATATATATACATTTTTGATAGTAAGGATCCGCCCTTTTTTTTCAATTTTTGCCTAAAATAACATACCCAAATCTAACTGCTTGTAACTCAGGCCCTGGAGCAAGGCTATGCATATTCTTGGTACCATTTGAAAGGAAACACTTTTAAGTTTGTGGAAATGTGAAAGGGATGTAAGAGAATATAACACAATAGATCTGGTAAAAGATATTGTATTTTTTTGTAACATCATCTTTGAAGTGCAAGAGAAAGGCCATAATGTATTTTCCAGCCCAGGTGCAATTTATGTTTTGGCCACAAGATGGCAGCAGTGTATGTGCAAATTGTTATATAAATCCAATGAAGCATTGCATTTCTGTTCAAAATGTTGTATCAAGACTGCCCAAATGTGCCTAATTTGTTTATTAATAACATTTCATGTTCAAAATTGTGCACTCTCCTCAAACAATAGCATGGTATTATTTCACTGTTATAGTCACTGTAAATTGGACAGTTACAGTTAGATTAACAAGAATTTAAGCTTTCTGCCAATATCAGATAGGTCAATATCCTGGGAAATGTTCTTGTTACTTACAACCTCATGCTAGTCGCATTAGCCTACGTTAGCTCAACCGTCCCTTGGAAGGGACACCGATCCCGAAGAAGTTGAAGTGGGCCTAAAATTATAAATCAAATAGTTAAATAATCCATCCATCTTTAAACAATTCTATATATTAGCTTAGACCACCCCCCACCACCCAAAGGTCAACACTGTTATGGTCAAACTTTTATAGCAATTTTTCTTAATTGAATCTTTTAAAATGGGAAAACATGCTTCTTAAGAAGTTGAGCGTGCTCTTTATGGCAGAATGTAAAAATGTTCTGAAATAAATTATCTTTGTCAAAATTACACTATCCAAAAGCCACTCTATTTGTGGAAGGACACAGTTGTTGCAACTGCAACAGCTAATGGGGATCCAAATAAACAAATAAATGCATACTTTCTTAAAGGTGTCGTAGGAGGCTATACTTGGGGTTTGAGCAATGGCAGGACATATATAATAATACATATATAATACATTCGAGGTATTAGGCTATGCATCTTCTAGCAGAATGCAAGTACGAGGTGACACTTCCATATGAGTTATGCCTGAGGCAACTAATCTCCAACAGAAGCCATAAGAAAGCCATGATAAGCTTAATTGGTGAGGATATTATGAGGAGGCATAATAAGATTAGTAGCCTCAAAGTCATAATTTATATACCAGCTTATTATAAACTAGTCTGGTCCCAGATCGGTTTGTGCTCTTGCCAACTCCATTGCTCTTATTGTCAAGCCAAACATGTTTGGCATGAGAAGTCCATAAAGAGGTGGTAAGAGAGCAGAATCAGTCTGGCACCCAAGCTACATATTTTTAGAAACTATGAATAAATCATTTATTTGTATAAGCTGTAAGTTACGAGGCTCGGCGACTGGTATATATAAATTATGACTTTGAGGCTACTAATCTTGTACAGCAGCTATAAAAGATCCATGATAAAACCTGACAGGTTAGGATATATGACAATGAATTTGTACTTTGTATGAGCTGTAAGCTTTGAGGCTGGGAGACACATCTGTATAATGTTCTGGAGCTGGTCATGATGTGTAGATGGTGCTGGTTTACGGGTGATTCTTCGGGCTTGTAGGTGACTGACTGATCAACACCCAACAGCTGCCATGGCGCGCGTGCGAGTGTGTGTTTTTGCGAATGTGTGTACCAATTTCCATCTGATCTTGATGTTGTCTGAGAGAGAGTGTGTGTGTGTGTGCTTGTGTGAGTTTTGCTATCTGTGTTTTGCCCGTTTACATCTGATCCTAAGGATGCTTGTGTGAGTGCTTGTGTGCGTACGTGTGTGTGTATGTGCGTGCCAGTGTCCATCTGATCCTGATATTGTTTGAGAGAATGTGTGTGTGTGTGTTGTCATCATGTATTGGCATTGCTTTCAAAGGACTGCTTGCATTACATTTTGAAATGGAACCGAAAATCCTTCATACTCTGATATTTCTGATATCATTGCTTTGTACTGTAGGCTGGACCCAATAGCGGTGTGGTGGTCGAGTTGTTGGCTCTCCTGTCACCACATCAAACCCCCCTACACTATCATGGATGGCGTGTCACAGAAACACAATGTGGATTTACAGAAGCTCCATTTAGAATAATGGCCCCTTTTCTTCAGGTGCTGCAATCCAAGATTTGTCTCTCACTATGCCACGCTATTTAATTGAGTGCTGATGAACTCTGATCTCGGGCTTCCAGCTTCAACACAGAGTCATTCATTCTGCCTTTGTGCTCTGATTTTGTCGGGATGCGTCCCAAATGGCACCCTATTCTCTATGTAGTGCACTGCTTTTGACCAGGGCCCGTGGAACCTAGCTTCCCATGCTTGGGAAACTGGATGTGCACTGACAGTGCTACAACATTTAGTCAATATGGTCGCAGTCTGCCCCAGCCAGCCAACAGAGTCATGTTCAGTAGATGATTCTTATTAAGTCCACATAGTTACTCTTTATTTCATTTGGGTCCTGATTCAGACGCCTTTCCTACGCACATCTTTCCTACCCACTTCTCAGTAGTTGGTATTCAGCCTTATCTTATGCAGGTCCGTAATGGGCTTTGCAGACGTGTTTCCCTTACACATGCTGAATACATATAATTACAACGCTGAAAACCATCCCACTTGCTGGCCAACAGATTTTCTCGTGGAGTTTGCATTCAATAGGGGTTTCAATACATTTACTGTGTCTTAAGCCATCCCTTTAAATACGGTGTTCTTTTCATTTGAATTTTGACAAACTCACAAGAAAACATTGAGAGAATGGGTTCAGAAAATGGGGATCAAGGAAGCCATCTAAATGCAGTTGTAGTCAGAAGTTTACATACACCTTAGCCAAATACATTTAAACTCAGTTTCACAATTCCTGACATTTAATCCTCGTA
Organism: Oncorhynchus nerka; assembly: GCF_034236695.1. Lineage (NCBI taxonomy): Eukaryota > Metazoa > Chordata > Actinopteri > Salmoniformes > Salmonidae > Oncorhynchus > Oncorhynchus nerka. Next base: position 31,722,795 of record NC_088418.1, read on the forward strand.
TAAATGCCCAGACGTAGGTCAGTTAGGATCACCACTTTATTTTAAGAATGTGAAATGTCAGAAAAATAGTAGAGAGAATGATTTATTTCAGCTTTTATTTCTTTCATCACATTTCCAATGGGTCAGAAGTTAACATACACTCAATTAGTATTTGGTAGCATTGCCTTTAAATTCATTAACTTGATTCAAATGTTTCGGGTAGCCTTCCACAAGCTTCCCACAATAAGTTGGGTGAATTTTGTCCCATTCCTCCTGACAGAGATGGTGTAACCGAGTCAGGTTTATAGGCCTCCTTGCTCGCACATGCTTTTTCAGTTCTGCCCACAAATGTTCTATAGGACTGAGGTCAGGGCTTTGTGATGGCCACTCTAATACCTTGACTTTGTTGTCTGTAAGCCATTTTGCCACAACTTTGGAAGTATGCTTGGAGTCATTGTCCATTTGGAAGACCCATTTGCGACCAAACTTTAACTTCCTGACTGATGTCTTGAGGAGTTGCTTCAATATGTCCACATAATTTTCCATCCTCATGATGCCATCTATTTTGTGAAGTGCACCAGTCTCTCCTGCAGCAAATCACCTCCACAACATGATGCTGCCACCCCCATGCTTCACGGTTGGGATGGTTTTCTTCGGCTTGCAAGCCTCCCTCTTGTTCTTCCAAACATAATGATGGTCATTATGGCCAAATAGTTCTATTTTTGTTTCATCAGACCAGAGGACATTTCTCCAAAAATGTTTGTCCCCATGTGCAGTTGCAAACCATAGTCATAGTCATACACCTCTGGCCTGCTCGCCTCCCTACCACTGAGGAAGTACAGTTCCCGCGCAGCCCAGTCAAAACTGTTCGCTGCTCTGGCCCCCCAATGGTGGAACAAACTCCCTCACGACGCCAGGACAGCGGAGTCAATCACCACCTTCCGGAGACACCTGAAACCCCACCTCTTTCAGGAATAGGATAAGATAAATAGGATAAATAGGATAAAGTAATCCTTCTCACCCCCCTTAAAAGATTTAGATGCACTATTGTAAAGTGGCTGTTCCACTGGATGTCTTAAGGTGAACGCACCAATTTGTAAGTCGCTCTGGATAAGAGCGTCTGCTAAATGACTTAAATGTAAATGTCTGGCTTTTTTATGGTGGTTTTGGAGCAGTGGCTTCTTCATTGTTGAGCAGCCTTTCAGGTTATGTCGATATAGGACTCGTTTTACTGTGGATATAGATACTTACGTACCTATTTCCTCCAGCATCTTCACAAGGTCCTTTTGCTGTTGTTCTGGGATTGATTTGCACTTTTCGCACCAAAGTACGTTCATCTCTAGGAGATGAGCAGTATGGCGACTGCGTGGTCCCATGGTGTTTATACTTGTGTACTATTGTTTATACAGATGAACGTGGTACCTTCAGGTGTTTGGAAATTGCTCACAATGATTAACCAGACTTGTGGTCTACAATTGTTTTTCTGAGTTCTTGGCTGATTTCTTTTGATTTTCCCATGATGTCAAGCAAAGAGGCACTGAGTTTGAAGGTAGGCCTTGAAGTACATCCACAGATACACATCAAATTGACTCAAATTATGTCAATTAGCCTATCAGAAGCTTCTAAAGCCATGACATCCTTTTCTGGAATCTTCCAAGATTTATAAAGGCACAGTCAACTTAGTGTGTGTAAACTTCTGACCCACTGGAATTGTGATACAGTGAATTATAAGTGAAATAATCTACTTGTGTCATGCACAAAGTAGATGTCCTAACCGACTTGCCAAAACTATAGTTTGTTGACAAGAAATTTGTAGAGTGGTTGAAAAACGAGTTTTACTTCAGTGTATGTACTTCCGACTTCAACTGTTTATGCATATTCGTCTCTGTTTCAGCACCAACTGGTAGACAAAAAAATACTCTGATCTTGTAGATTATTTAGGCAAATTGTAGGGTTAGGTAAGTATGTATGAATCATAAGAACAGTGTTTTGAGTCATCCGGAGATTTACCGTATTCAAATTCGATGCATAAAATATTGGAAGGTGGAAAAAAATGTACAATAGGGGTTGAACAACAGTCCTATAAATCTACCCTAATCCTCACTAATCATGGAACTGTATGGCAACGGTCCAGTCGTTGTGAACTGTGCACTAAGCTCCATAATGATTCAAATAGGCTACATGTCTGTAAGGGTTTTCTGGTGAAAGAGAAGCGGACCAAAAAGCAGCATGGTGGTTATTCATGTTCTTTAATTTATAAAGAAACTACACATGAGATAACTAACAAAAACAACAAACGTGAGAAAACCTAAAACAGCCCTATCTGGTGCAAAACACAGAGACAGGAACAATCACCCACAAACACACAGTGAAACCCAGGCTACCTAAGTATGATTCTCAATCAGAGACAACTAATGACACCTGCCTCTGATTGAGAACCATACTAGGCCGAAAACATAGAAATACCCAAAACCTAGAAAAACAAACATAGACTGCCCACCCAACTCACGCCCTGACCATACTAACTAAATACAAAACACAGGAAATAAAGGTCAGAACGTGACAATGTTTCAAGTTATTGCACAACTTTTGCCTAATATGAAACACTATTGCTAGCGACCATTGGGAACATTTACACAGACGAGGAAAGACAGGTGAATGGAATGGAATAATGCTAAATTTAGGCTACAAATTGAAGGAAAAAAACACTAAAATGACAGTTATAAATTCATGTGGGTATTACTGACAGTGGGTCTCGATAGTGGCTAATATTTAACATTGTAAAAATTGTAGAATAAAATTGAGAAAATTCATCCCTGCAAATGATGAGGGCATCCAATTAAAATTCGGAATAACGGCACAGCTATTTATAGCCTACTTCATTGTTTAAAAGTGGCCGCAATACATGTCATGTTGATATGATTTTCAATTTGCTTCAATTTGACTGATATCACATGCGTCTCTAGGGATCACAAGGAAAATGTATCTAAAACAATTGCTATGTGTTGTTAGGTTCTTCTTTTTCAGAGTAAATAACTTACGGACACTAGAGAAGCTTTAACCAAGTTGAATTCTTCCCAAAGGTTCTGTAGAGCTGTATTCAGACAACTTAACATTTCTCCCATCCAGATACATATCCCACTTAAGACACTTCTCCTTCTCTCCAGTCCTTACATGTTATGGTTCTACAGGAAGAGAGTAAAGAGGGTAACAGGATACCAAACATTAATTACTCCCTTAAGAGAATCTGTTCACACCTCCTGACCTCAACCCCTCCTTCATCTAATCCACAGATGTCCATCAGTCTCCCCTGTATCAATACATTGCTCTCCTCTTGTCACCCAACACAGTCCACAGCTATCTGTCTTGCTACAGAGACCCAGTCTCTTTCCCTCCTTAATGTACTATGCGTCGGATCAATCATGTCTTTAATATCTCAATGTTCAAAATGTCAAATCCAATAGTGTATTTACAATCCAGTTCTCCAAACGGATTGCTAATTTACCTAGCTCTCATCAATCTCTCCTATGAATTTATAAATTACAGTGCCTGGAGATTCTATCTGAAAAAAAGAAAGTAGATGCTTTTTCTACCTGGAACCGGCAGGTTCGATCAACCTTATTCATGGTCAGAATACGGTGTATCTGTAGACACACCTCCGCCACACGTTCATTTCTTTGATATCCACCCAAAACGGATAGCGGATGAATAGCATGTCATTCTCATGCGTGAGTTCAAGGTCAGAATACGTGTGGAGAGAAAAGTGCATAGAAAGGGAATTACATCCCATTGAAGCACACATAACTAGACTCCTAATGACCATGACCTAGGTCTGTGTCAGGGTCATGTTCATTAGGGCACGCAAAGGAAAATGTTTTAAAACGGAAAATGAATGTTTCTTATTATTAAGTTCAGGTTGTCGTCTTTTCTGTTTGGTGCCTAATGGTCTGTATCCTTTGGTCAATGTGGAGGTGATCTACCTGGTGTCAGCTTGGGAGATGTTTGTTTGATCCCAGGTCAGAGAAACCTAGATGAGTTCTGCCTCCTTCCATCCAATTCGCTGCAGAGAGCTTGGGCTCAACATGACCAATGACCCTCATGACTTTTTTAAGCACTCTCAAAGTCATTGATCAGTGACCCAAAGTGTGTCGACACTACTGAACATTTCTTTAGTGTGTGTCACATTCCCCTAATGTTCCCAAGAACTCTAAGACATCATGCCACAATGACTACCACCCTATGAAAGGATTTGAGAGGCTGGTTATGGCACACATAAACTCCATCATCCCAGACACCCTAGACCCACTCCAATTTGTGTACTGCCTTAACAGATCCACAGACAACGCAATCTCAATTGCACTCCTTACTGCCCTCACCCACCTAGATAAGAGGGATACCTAGGTGAGATTTCTGTTCACTGACTAATGCTCAGTGTTCAACACCATTATCCCCTCCAAGCTCAGGACCCTGGGACTGAACACCTCCCTCTGCAACTGTGTCCTGGACTTCCTGACGGGCCAACCCCAGGTGGTGAGGGTAGGCAATATACCCCTCAACAGGGGTATATGCTTAGTCCTCTCCTATACTCCCTGTGTTACAAATACACAGAGGCTTGTTGTGCAATTAAACTGATCGTCTTTACTTCAGATCAACATGTTCACAACTTGTACAAAACTCACTCATCCCATCCTCACACCTCCGTTCACACACAACGTGCCTGATACATATTACTGAACACAGCACAACACCATGGCCACGACTGCGTGACCATGCACGACTCCAACACCATCATCTAGTTTGCTGACTACACAACGGTAGTAGGCCTGATCACCGGCGATGATGAGACAGCCTACAGGGAGGAAGTCAGTGACCTGGCAGTGCCGGAACAACCTCTCGCTCAACGTCAGTAAGACTAAGGAGCTGATTGTGGACTACAGGAAACGGGAGGGCGAACACGCCCCCCATTCACATCGACGGGGTGGCAGTGTAGCGTGTGTCGAGAGCTTCAAATTCCTCAGTATCCAAATCACAGACATAAAATGGTCCACTCACAAGCGCACAATCATGAAGAAAGCGTGACAGTTCCTCTTCCCCCTCAGGAGGTTGAAAGGTTTTGGCATTTGCCCTTAAATCGTCAAAACGTTCTACAGCCGTACCACTGAGAGCATCTTGATTGGCTGCATCACTGCTTTGTATTCTAATAGCACTGCCCTAGATCGCATTGGCGCTACAGAGGATGGTACATTACTGGGGCCGAGCTCCCTGCCATCAAGGACCTCTATAAATCGTTAAAGACTCCATCCACCCAAGCCATAGAGTCTCTGCTTCCGCACAGCAAGCGGTACCAGTGCATCAAGTCTGACACCAACAGGCTCCTGAACAGCTTCTATCCCCAACCACAAGAGTGTTAAATAGCTAACAAAATTGCTCAACAGACTATCTGAGTTGACCCTGAGTTGACCCTTGACCCTCGCTATGCACACTCACAGGGCCCTACACACTCACGCACACTGACACTCAACAACACACAAACACTCACTTCATAATTTGCTCACACATATGATATGCACATACATTTATACTGACTCTACACACACGCACACCCACTCACAAACAATCATCATACACTGAGTGTACAAAACATTAAGAACATCTTCCTAATATTGAATTGCACCCCCATGTTGACGCCAATGCGTCCCACAGTTGTCAAGTTGGCTGGTTGTCCTTTGGATGGTGGACCATTCTTGATACACACGGGAAACTGTCGAGTGTGAAAAACACAGCAGTGTTGCAGTTCTTGACATAAACCGGTGCACCTGGCACCTGCTACCATACCCCGTTCAAAGGCACTTCACTCTCTGAATGGCACACATACACAATCAATGTCTCAAGGCTTAAAAATCCTTATTTAGCCTGTGTCCTCCCCTTCATCTACACAGATTGAAGTGGATTTAACAGGTGACATCAGTAAGGAGTCATAGCTTTCGCCTGAACACAGGGCATGGGTGTCTGTGGTGGCTGTTGATATCCCACTGGGCACAGCACATCGTTTCTGTCTATGTCATGTTTTGTACACTCAGTGTACAGGTTGTCATCGACCAAAAATATCAACCAAACATTTATCCACACTGAAACGATGTGGTGTGCCCAGTGGGACATCACCAGCCACCACAGACACCCGTGCTCTGTGTGAGTCCCAAATGGTACCCTATTCCCTATAGTGCACTATTTTTGACCAGAGCCCAGACAATGTAAACGTCCCAAATGCCACCGTATTCCCTATATAGTGCAATGCTTTTGACCAGAGCCCAATGTAGGGAATAGGGTGCCATCTGGGATGAAACCAATATGAACCACTCAGTACAAGAACCACTGAGACGTCTACAGCCACAATGTAGAATTGTCGTCCTCCATAAAGCAGACGTTTTTATAATTAGCCAACTCTTCAATACGCTTGGTGAGGCAGTGTGCTGCATGTTAAGATAATGTGCATGTTTGAAGTGGCTCCCGGTCTGACACTGCTATCAGACCGGGATAATGAGAATTGGAGTTAGGGCGTTTTAGTTCCCCGGCTTGACTGCCTTACTGTCTTCAGACCAGTAATTTGTTTCTCTGATATGCTGATGTTTTTTTCCCGAATCAGTCCAATGACAGACTTTTATTCAGGATGACATTTTAAGGGAGCAATTATAGACTTTTTTTGGGGGGGGGGATGCTCATCACAAGTAGAAGATAAGACAATTAATAAGTTAAAGTATAAGAATAATTCTAAGTATAAGGGCTCTATTTTAACAAACCTAACACAATGGCAAATCTAAGGTTTTTTTGCTGTTTCAAACCATTATTATGAGAACAGTAGCTGGCGGAAGTGCAAAGGGTCTGGATTTTAATGAATAAACCAGTTGTAGGTGTGAAGAGGGCTTGGCCATGGCTTAATACTGCATACATTTGTCTCAAGTTGTGTAGGTTAATCCTTGACTTAACTAGGCAAGTCAGTTAAGAACAAATTCTAATTTACAATGACGGCCTACCAAAAGGCAAAAGGCCTCCTGCGGGGATGGGGCGGAGATCTTTTTTTTTTTTTAAACAACACACATCATATTAAGAGAGACACCACAACATCGAGACCTAAGACAACAACATAGCATGGCAGCAACACATGAGAACGCAGCATAGTAGCAACACAACATGACAACAGCATGGAAGCAACACAACATGACAACAGCATGGTAGCAACACAACATGGCAGCAGCACAACATGGTAGCAGCACAAAACACGGTACAAACATTATTGGGCACAGACAACAGCACAAAGGGCAAGAAGGTAGAGATGCAAAGCAGCCACAAGTGTCAGTAAGAGTGTCCAGGATTGCGTCTTTGAATGAAGAGATGGAGATAAAACTGTCCAGTTTGAGAGTTGTTTGCAGCTCGTTCCAGTCGCTAGCTGCAGCGAACTGACAAGAGGAGCGACCCAGGTTCATTTGTATTGATACTACAGTTTATTAAATAGCATAGGCTAAGTGATAGCAACAATACAAAATAAAAACATCCAGTGTTTGCTCAATATGTCTGGAATGTTGACAGGCAATATTGTTGTAATTAGCTTCAATGAGTATAGGCATTTGCTCATTGCACTTCTCCTCACAAAAAATACTAGGCTCCTGTAAATTGTATTGTATGTGAGGCACATTCTCAATAAGCAAGATATAGCCTACCTTTGATATGGCATTATAGTACTGAACATTTTGAGCATGTCTTTGGCAACCGGACAAGAGACGCTCTTTGGAAATGGGGATGGATTCAAGCCGAATGGAGTATGTACTGTAGGCCTAGGTCAATTGTAAATAATGCAAAAGCCTCATGAGTAGACCATTTAGAAACATTTCATGGATAGGCTACTTGGCTAATGCATGGCCAGGATAAGAAAGGCTGAGATTAAAAGGAATATCTGTACACTCAGGATTGATGCAAAATGTTAAACTTATATTTGCTGATCTTTCGGTGATCAGACCTTCATCAGAGCATATAAAAACACACAATGACAGAGGCCACATATAGCCAACGTGCATCAAAGCAATCAGACATTCAGATTGAAATTCATGTCCATAGGGTGAGTAGGAGGAGGAGGGGGAAGGTGTTAGCTGACCAGTGGTGGCTATACAGCAACCTGTTGGTATGAAGAGGGAAGCTATTAGCCATTCTTCCAGTTTGGAAGCCTCGTTGATGAGGATGGGGTACGTGTCCAGCCTGGTTCCTCCTGAAGTTCACAATTAGCTCCTTTGTTTTGATAACGTTGAGGGATAGGTTGTTTACCTGGCATCACGCTGTCAGAGTACCTACGTCCTCCGTGTAGGTAATCAGGCTTATTACTATTGTGTTGTCAGTGAATTGGAACTGTGTGAACTTTGTGAGGCCACCCAGTCGTGGGTATACAGGGAATAAAGAAGGGGACTGAGGACGCACCCTTCTGGTGCCCCCATGTTGAGAATCAGTGTTGAGGAGGAAATGTTGCCTACCTTCACCACCTGGGGGCAGCCCGTCAGGAAGTCCAGAACCCAGTTGCATAGGGAGTTCAGACCCAGGGCCGTGAGCTTTGTAATGAGCTTATATGGCACTATGGTATTGTAGACCGAGCTGTAGTTGATGAACAGCATCCTCGCACATGCATTCCTTTTGTCCAGGTGGGTGAGGGCAGTGCAATGGTAATTGGATCTGTCAGAGCGGTAGGCGAATTGGAGAGGGGAGGGAGGGAGGAGTTGATATGGTTTTTGACTAGCCTCTCGAAGCTCTTCATGATGACGGAAGTCAGTTCTACTGGGCGGTAGTCATTCAGTTCAGTTACTTTCCCTTTGTTGTGTACAGGGAATCTAGAATCAGGTGGATATAGCGTCCTGTGCTAGGGAAAGATTGAACATGTCAGAGAACACAACAGCCAGCTAGTCTACACATGCTCTGAGGGCACAGCTAGGGATGCTGTCTGGGCCAGCAACCTTGCAAGGGTTAGCACCTTTGAAGGACTTACATATGGCCTCAGTGGAGACTGTGAGTGTGTAGCCCATATTGTCATCGAGGGCACTCCTCGGCAGCTCAGGGTCATTGTGCTCGAATCATGAGAAAAAGGTGTTTAGCTCCTCTGGTAGGGTTGCGTTGCATTGGTTACCGCGATGTGACTGGCTTTCTTTTTGTTCATTAGGAGCCCAGGGCCACATACTCCTTTTGTGTCCGACCCTCTGAAATGCTCATCCACTTTGTCCCAATGCTTTTGTTTCGCAATCTTGATCAATTTGCGTAGGTCGTATTTGTACTGTTTAACCAAACTATTGTCCCCGGCCACCTTGCCCTGTTCATCAGCAGCATCTCTCTCTTTCAGTTCTTACAAGGCTGCTATCAATCCACGGTTTTTGATTCAGGAGCATTTTGAAAGACATTATCGGTATCACGTCTATGCATTTTTTGATGCTGTGATTGAGTCTGAGTATTCATTGATGTTATCTCCAGAGACGACCGGGAACATACAGTGCATTCTGAAAAGTTTTCAGACCCCTTGACATTTTCCACATTTTGTTACGTTATAGCCTTATTCTAAAGTGGATAAAATAAAATAAAATGTCCTCATCAATCTTCACCCAATACCCTATAATGACAAAACGAAAACACGTTTTTTGAATTTTGGGCAAATGTATTACAAATAAAAACCAGAAATTCCTTATTTACATAAGTATTCTGACCATTTGACCACTCGAAATTGAGCTCAGGTGCATCCTGTTTCCATTGATCATCCTTGAGATATTTCTACAACTTGATTCGAGTCCACCTGTGGTGAATTCAATTGATTGGACATGATTTGGAAAGGCACACTCCTGCCTATATAAGGTCCAACAGTTGACAGTGCATGTCAGAGCAAAAACCAAGCCATGAGGTTGAAGGAATTGTCCGTAGAACCCCGAAACAGGATTGTTATCGAGGCACAGATCTGGGGAAGGGTACCAAAACCTTTCTGCAGCATTGAAGGTCCCCAAGAACACAGTGGCCTCCATCATTCTTAAATGGAAGAAGTTTGGAACCACCAAGACTCTTCCTAGAGCTGGCCGCCCAGCCAATCTGAGCAATTGGGGTTGAAGGGCCTTGGTCAGGGAGGTGACCAAGAACCCGATGGTTACTCTGACAGAGCTCCATTGTTCCTCTGTGGAGATGGGAGAACCTTCCAGAAGGACAACCATCGCTGCAGCACTCCACCAATCAAGCCTTTATGGTAGAGTGGCCAGATGGAAGGCACTCCTCAGTGCCTGAGGTTCATGCCTCTGTTCATAGGAGTCTTCGATCATCCACCGGAGGGCAGAGAGGGGAGTGAGCGCCTACTCCAACTACGGCAGGAGGACCAGACCGCTGCGGAAGTACGCCCTCATCTTCCGTACAGTGGCAGCATCCATCTGATGGAATGAGCCGGTGCTACGCACCTTATTCAGAAGAGGATTGCGCGAGGAGGTACCGATGGAGTTGGCATGCCGAGACGACACCCTCTCATTGGACTCACTCATCACAATGGCCATCCGCATGTATAACCTCCTTCGTGAGCGTCAGCACTCCCATCGCCTCTCTCCCTCCTTCACTGACCGATCTGAGTCAAAGTCTGAACCCATGGAAGTAGAGGCCACATGCCTCTCCGCAGCTGGGCAACGCCGTCAGAGATAGCTGGGGCTCTGTCCCTACTGTGGTCAAGAAGGGCACTAGCTTCAACGGTGTCTGCTACGTCCCAAAACCCGGGAGCAACTAGAACAGATTGACGGCCCTGTGATCATCCATCTCCTGGGGTAGGTGTGAGTATTCCATCATCATCAGTCTCCACCAAAGCCTTTTTAGTACCGATTTCACTAGCTGGCTGTCCCTCGTGTTGTTCCTACAGCTCTAGTGCACTCTGGTGCCACAGGGAATTTTATTGACCAGGCTCTTGCCTCCTCCCTGAACATAACATCATACCTGCTCTACTCTCTTTTTCCGATTCAAGCGCTAGATAACTGACCACTGGGATCTGGGACAATCACACACATCACAGCACCACTCACCATCACCTTGGGACCCCTGCTCCAAGAAAACTGCTTTCCCTTACCCTGTCATTCCACGTTGGTTGAGAGTCCTGTGGTTGCCCTCCAGGCCGACATCCCGGAGGTTTACCAGGATTGTAGGTTTTCTCCAAGACCCTGTCTCCCTCCTCATCTCCCCTGGGACTGTGCCATTGACCTGCTAACAGACTCGGCGCCTCTGCGCAACCACATCTACCCCTGTCGGTGGCTGAAATCAAGGCTATGGCGGAATACATCCAGGATGCTCTCCAACAGGGTTTCAGCCGCCCATCCACCTCCCCTATACACGACCACCTGACGCCCAACGTGTCCCGAAACACCTCGTTCACGAATGCCTGCCACACTGACAGAGCATTGGCTAAATGCAGGTTTCTTCTTTATGGCCAAGAAGGAGGGGGGTCTTAATCCATGTATTAACTAAAGAGGTCTCAATGCCATCACCACCAAGTACTGCTGACTGCCATTGAACAGCTCCGCGGGGCCCGCTTTGTTTCAAAGCTGGACCTGCGGAGTGCCTACAATTTGATCCGCATCCAGGAGGGGGATGAATGGAAGACGGCCTTCAGCCTGATGTCTGGGCACTACCAGTACTTGGTGATGCCTTATGGATTAGCCAATGCTCTGTCAGTGTGGCAGGCATTCGTGAATTAGGTATTTTGGAACACGCTTGGGCGTCAGGTGGTCGTGTATATCGATGACATCCTGATCTACTCGTCCAACTTGGAGGAGCACATTGCCCACGTTCAAGTAGTCCTGGAATGCCTCCTGGAGAACGATCTGTACGTCAAAGTGGAGAAGTTCCTGTTCCATCAGGCCATCGTCTCCTTCTTGGGATATCAGATCAGCCCGCAAGGAAGGTAGATGCCGTCAGGTCATGGCTAGCCCCAACCACCATGAAGTGGGTCAATGAAGAGACATACCAATTACAGCTTCCCACTAACTACCAGATCTCACCCTCTTTCCACATTACCCCCCTCAGGCTGGTGGTTTCTGGTTCCCTGGCTGATGCGGTCCCCCACAACACCCCTCCACCTCCCCTGGACATCGAGGGAAGCTCCGCCTATGCTGTCTGATCCCTCCTGGACGTCATGGGGGTCGGCTCCAGTACCTGGTGGACTGGGAGGGGTATGGTCCAGATGATCGTTGGGTTTCGGTGGACGAGTAGTATTGTTTCCTGTTTTCATGTTTAGACTCTACTCCTGTTTTTGAATACACTCCATGTTCGTTCCTATTAAACTCGCTGCCTGCACCTACTTCCTGACTTTACCTCCAGCTGCACATCTTGCCAGGTCACCAACGGTTGTCGATGGGGTTGGTAGGTTTAGTCTGACCTGTTCAAACTTCAACATAGTACCTGTTGTGTGTTAGATATGACCTAACTGCCATTGATAATAGAACAGTGACTGTGTGTGTGTGTGTGTTTGTTCACAAAAACCTGTATGGAGCCATGATCATGTGTTAAAGTCGACGTGATACTGGTATCACCGGCGTGATACTGGTGTCTCTGATTGGAGAGAGACCTGACACTCGGCATAAACATTTTACTAGACACAATTGCCTTTTTGATTATTGAATTGAATGGTATCAGTCAATATGGGGAGGGAGAATCCCTGTGTATTTTGCCAATGTAGCCCCATTACCGTCAGAAAAAATGCAGATAGGCACAGTATCTGTATCAGCTGGGAATGACAATGAAAGATGAAATGTGCACATTGTTATATTAGCAGAATACTGCTTTTATTGTATTATGTAAAGGGTTGTTTATTCGACCTGTGACTACATCTGAAAGTTATCAAAACACTTAGTTTAGAATATGTACATACATTCAGCAATTGCATTCTTCTCATGCTCTGTAGGCTACTGACCTATTCAAAGCTTCCTCTGTCATCTCACCATACATCTGCCTGTAGTTATTGAACTCAACCTGCAAGAGGATTGTTTGTTGTGATTGAGTGGGGGGAAACAGCCGTGGGCAAAGTTCTGAAGACACACCCAAATCTAACCACACCCCCAAGGCAACTCACCAGCATTTCTTGAGGAGCAAGCCATAAAACTAGGCCAAATCAGTGGGTGCAGTTCCACTTTAAGCCCTGATGGTTGTAAAGTGCCAAAAGAGTTCCCTTTGGTACCTATTTTTCTCAGTGCTCCCTCCTCTGGGTAAAGGTGACACTGTGTGAACATTTGTTAAAGTGGCAGGCAACAGAGTAATTTTCCTCATTACACCTTATGCTCACTAATTATTTGCTTAAGGCGCCAAGAGGTTTTCCCAACATACAACATATCACATGGGTAAGATGTAAATAACATTCATTGTGTGTGTGTGTGTGATAAAACCTTGAATGTTAAACCTTTTACCACACCAAAGTCAGAGCTTTTTATTGTATTATTATACTGTGCTTAATTGCCACAGAGATGATTGCCTTCTCTAAGAGGCGCAAGGAGGGTTTGTTTTGGACCAGAATTAAGGTCGCTCTAACAAGTTTCTTGTGGATGTTCGGAACCTTGTTCATAAAAAAAGGGGGATCTTTAAATAGCTGGCTCAGCGTAGGATCAGATGTAAGTAGATGCCAGCGCTGCATCACATAATTATGTTATCAATCAGTATATGCTTTAGGGATAAATGTGGTTATACATGTAACAGATCAGTTTTTCTTGTTTTCACACTTTTGCCCAGCAACTCTCACGCTTCCTCCACGCACTGGGAAGATTAATCTCTGTCGACTAAAGGCTGTTTCATGGCTGCAGCCCTGTAGATGTCAACATCAGTGGGATTGGCACTCGTTTTTAAGTGCATTAGGATGCGCACTGTTAGCTATCTTAGTCTGAAAATCACGGCTAGGTTCGGCCTTAAGTTTCCTATAGAAATATGAATCATACAGCTGGCGATAGGCTTCTGTCTTATAGTCTGATAGATTCTGGATGACAATAGCACCGCCTTTATAGGCAGGTTTAATCACAATTTGGTTATGCTCGGAAAGCTCATCAATAGCTTTCATCGTGGCTAAAACTGTGAGGTACACTACTGGTCAAAAGTTTTAGAACACCTACTCATTGTAGAATAATAATGAAGACATCAAAACTATGAAATAACACATGGAATCATGTAGTAACTAAAAAAGGGTTTTATATTTGAGATTCTTTAAATAGCCACCTTTTAACTTGATGACAGCTTTGCACACTCTTGGCACTCTCTCAACCAGCTTCATGAGGTAGTCACCTGGAATGCATTTCAGTTAACAGGTGTGCCTTCTTAAAAGTGAATTTGTGGAATTTCTTTCCTTAATGCATTTGAGCGAATCAGTTGTGTTGTGACAAGGTAGGGAGCTATACAGAAGATAGCCATGTTTGGTAAAAGACCATGTCCATATTATGGCAAGAACAGCTCAAATAAGCAAAGATAAATTAAATTCTATCAATACTTTAAGACATGAATGTCAATACGGAAAATGTCAAGAACTATGAAAGTTTCTTAAAGTGCAGTTGCAGAAAACATCAAGCGCTGAAACTGGCTCTCATGAGGACCGCCACAGGAATGGAAGACCCAGAGTTATCTCTGCTGCAGAGGATATGTTCATTAGAGTTACCAGCCTCAGAAATTGCAGCCCAAATAAATGCTTCACGGAGTTCAAGTAACAGACACATCTCAACATCAGCTGTTTAGAGGAGACTGTGTGAATCAGGCCTTCATGGTCGAATTGCTGCAAAGAAACCATTACTAAAGGACACTGATAAAAAGAAGAGACTTACTTTGGTCAAGAAACATGAGCAATGGACATTAGACCGGTGGAAATGTGTCCTTTGGTCTGGAGTCCAAACTAGAGATTTTTGGTTCCAACCGCCGTGTCTTTTTGAGACGCGGTGTGGGTGAACGGATGATCTCCATGTGTATTTCCCTCCGTAAAGCATGGAGGAGGAGGTGTTATTGTGTGGGGGTGCTTTGCTGGTGACGCTGTCTGTGATTTATTTAGAATTCAAGGCACACCTAACCAGCATGGCTACCACAGCATTCTGCAGCAATACGCCATCCCATCTGGTTTGGGCTTAGTGGGACTATCATTTGTTTTTCAACAAAACAATGACCCAACACACCTCCAGGCTGTGTAAGGGCTATTTGACCATGAAGGAAAGTGATGGAGTGCTGCATCAGATGACCTGGCCTCCACGATCCCTCGACCTCAACCAAATTGAGATGGTTTGGGATGAGTTGGACCGCAGAGTGAAGGAAAAGCAGCCAACAAGTGCTCAGCATATGTGGGAACTCCTACAAAACTGTTGGAAAAGTATTCCAGGTTAAGCTGGTTGAGAGAATGCCAAGCGTGTGCAAAGCTGTCATCAAGGCAAAGGGTGGCTACTTTGAAGAATCTCAAATCTCAAATATATTTGGATTTTTTAAACACTTTTTTTTGGTTACTACATGATTCCACGTGTGTTATTCCATAGTTTTGATGTCTTCCCTATTATTCTACAATGTAGAAAATAGTATAAATAAAGAGTAGGTGTATCCAAACTTTTGACTGGTTCTGTATGTATTTACACCCCCGAGTCAATACGTATTTCTGGGTAAGTCTCTAAGAGCTTTCCACAGCTGGATTGTGCAGCATTTGCCCAATATTATTTTCATAATTCTTGAAGCTCTGTCAAATTGGTTGCTGATCCTTGCTAGACAACCAATTTCAGGTCTTGCCATAGATTTTCAAGCAGAATTAAGTCAAAACTGTAACTCGGCCACACATTCACTGTCTTCTTGGTAAGCAAACTCCCTCCAGTGTAGATTTGGAATTGTGTTTTAGGTTATTTATTGTCCTGCTGAAAAGTGAATTCATCTCCCAGTGTCAAGTGGAAACAGACTGAACCAGGTTTTCCTCTAGGATTTTTCCTGTGCTTAGCTCAATTCTGTTTATTTTTTTATACTGGAAAAACTCCCCATTCCTTAACAATTACAAGCATACCCATAACATGATGTAGCCACCACTATGCTTAAAAATATGGAGAGTGGAACTCAGTAATGTGTTGTTTTGGATTTGCCCAAAACACAACCCTTTTGGTAACAATTTACTTCACTCCTAGCATCATAACACGTTATGCCACAGTTATAATGATGTCAAAATATGTCATAACAGCTGACATAACGTGTCATAACCTGGCATAATATAGTCATAACACTGTCATGACTTCTATATTTAGACCAGTTGTGAGATATATTGCGTTATTTTACGGCTGGTTATGACACCTACATAAGTGTCAAAACACGTAAAACCTACCACAGAAGGCAAAACATTCCATTACATCATAGCCTACTTGTCAACAGTATTTTTTATTTAATAACATTTTATGAAATTGACAATATTAAATGATCATTATCATTTTCTTAGTCCCAGCAAAGTGACACAGGCGATGGTCATAATGCTTTATGACAGTGTCACGAAGTGTATTTTCTAGAAGTTATTCAAAATACAATGAAATAAAACGCCGGAAAATAATTAATTACAACAACAACAAAGGATTTAAGAAACTAACGTTCAAACTAAAGGAAACTTCCTGGCAGATAAAAAGCTGATTTGAATAAATGTGGGTTTTGACACTCATAACCAGACATAAAATAACACAATATACAGTATGTCACAACAACTGTAAATATATGGGTCATGACAGTGTTATGATCATATTATGACAGGTTATGACAAATTATGTCAGCTGTTATGACATATTATGACATCATTATGACTGCGCTATAATGAATTATTTTTTATTTATTTTATTTCACCTTTATTTAACCAGGTAGGCAAGTTGAGAACAAGTTCTCATTTACAATTGCGACCTGGCATTATGAAGCTACACTATACATACAAAGGTTTGTGGACACTTGCTGACAGGTGTATAAAATTGAGCACACAGCCATGCAATCTCCATAGACAAAAACATTGGCAGTAGAATGGCCTTACTGAAAAGATCAGTTATTTTCAACCTGGCACCGTCGTAGGATGGAAGTCAATTTGTCAAATTGTTGCCCTGCTAGAGCTGCCCCGGTCAACTATAAGTGCTGTTATTGTGAAGTGGAAACATCTAGGAGCAACAACGGCTCAGCCTCAAAGTGGTAGGCCACACGAGCTCACAGAACAGGATCGCCGAGTGTTGAAGCACATACAAGTTGTCTGTCCTTGGTTGCAACACTCATGATTGAGTTTCAAACTGCCTTTGGAAGCAATGTCAGCACAAGAATTGTTAGTCGGCAGCTTCATGAAATGGGTTTCCATGGCCTAACAGCCACACAAAAGCCTAAGATAAGTCAGCGCAACGCCAAGTGTAGGCTGGAGTGATGTAAAGCTCGCTGCCATTGAAATTTGGAGCAGTGGAAATGCGTTTTCTGGAGTGATGAATCATGCTTCACCAGCTGGCAGTCCGACAGATAAATCTGGGTTTGGCTGATGCCAGGAGAACGCTACCTGCCTCAATGCATAGTGTCAACTGTAAGGTTTGGTGGAGGAGGAATAATGGTCTGGGGCTTCTTTTATGGCTAAGCTCCTTAGTTCCAGTGAAGGAAAATCTTAGTGCTACAGCATACAATACGGTTCTTTGCTTCCAACTTTGTGGAAACAGTTCAGAGAAGGCCCTTTCCCGTTTCAGCAAGACTGTAAATAGTCTAGGTGCTGTGGGTAAGGTGGAGTCAGGCGCAGGACACAGAAATGAGTAATAATTGTAACTTTACTCAACAAACAGTCTTTTATCAAGGAGAATGAATATCGAGAGCACATTAACGGGACAACTTGACAACAATAAACACGCACAAAACCATGATGGAACCAGAGGGTTAAATACGGAATAAATTATAACGTAATGGAAAGCAGGTGTGTACAATCAAGACAAAACAAATGGAAAAAGAAATGTAGATCGATGCAGGCTAGAAAGCCGATGACGTCGACCGCCGAACGCCACTCGAACAAGGAGTGGCACCAACTTCGGCGGAAGTCGTGACAAAAGCATTACCCCCGTGCACAAAGCGAGGTCCATACAGAAATGGTTTGTCGAGATTGGTGTGGAAGAACTTGACTGGCCTACACAGAGCCCTGACCTCAACCCCATCGAACACCTTTGGGATGAATTGGAATGCCAACTGCAAGCCAGGCCTAATCGCCCAACATCAGTGCCCGACCGCACTAATGCTCTTGTGGCTGACTGGAAGCAAGTCCCCAGCGCAACGTTTCAACATCTAGTAAGAAAGCCTTCCCAGAAGAGTGGAGGCTGTTATAGCAGCATAGTGGTGGCCAACTCCATATTAATGCCCATGATTTTGGAATGAAATGTTTGACGAGCAGGTGTATACTTTTGGTCATGTAATGTAGGTGTCAAGTAAACCACACTTTGTATTTAGGACAAAAAGTGAATGGCTTTGATGCATTTTTTGCAGTTGTATTTTAGTGCCTTGTTGTGAACAGGATCCATGTTTTGGAATATTTTTTGTTCTGTACAGACTTCCTTCCTAGTATTTTGGAGTAACTGCAATATTGTTGATCCATCCTCAGTTTTATTCTATAACTGTTTTAAAGTCACCATTGGACTTGAGGTGAAATCCCTGAGTGGTTTCCTTCCTCTCCGGCAACTGAATTTAGAAGGACGCCTGTATCTTTGTAGTGACTAGGTGTAGTGATACATCCTCAAGTGGATATTCATGTCTGCTTTTTATATTTTTACCAAATCAAATCATCAAATCAAATATATTTATATACCGTAATTTCCGGACTATAAGCCGCTACTTTATTCCCACGCTTTGAACCTCGCAGTTTATACAATGACGCGGCTAATTTATGGATTTTTCCCGCTTTCACAAGATTCATGCTGCCAAAAAAACTGAGCACCGTCACATAATGTGACGTAAATCGAGCGCGCTCAAACTTCCCATCATTCTGATTACGGTAGTAATTTTGTCACCCTCATCATGGCAAAGACACGGAGAAATACATATGATGCAGCTTTCAAGTTAACTCTGACACCGAAGGAGATGACTTCAGTGGTTTCAGTGCACAGGAGGAGTAAGATAGTGACCAAGTTCATTTGTTTCAATGTACCGGTAGGCACCTGAGGCTTATAGACATGTGTGGCTTATTTATGTACAAAATACATCTTTTTTAATAATTCAGTGGGTGCGGTTTATATTCAGGTGCGCTTAATAGTCAGCAATTACGGTAGCCCTTCGTACATCAGCTGATATCTCAAAGTGCTGTACAGAAACCCAGCCTAAAACCCCAAACAGCAAGCAATGCAGGTGTAGAAGCACGGTGGCTAGGAAAAACTCCCTAGAAAGGCCAAAACCTAGGAAGAAACCTAGAGAGGAACCAGGCTATGTGGGGTGGCCAGTCCTCTTCTGGCTGTGAGGGTGGAGTTAAGACAGAACATGGCCAAGATGTTCAAATGTTCATAAATGACCAGCATGGTCCAATAATAATAAGGCAGAACAGTTGAAACTGGAGCAGCAGCACGGCCAGGTGGACTGGGGACAGCAAGGAGTCATCATGTCAGGTAGTCCTGAGGCATGGTCCTAGGGCTCAGGTCCTCCGAGAGAGAGAAAGAAAGAGAGAAAGAGAGAATTAGAGAGAGCACACTTAAATTCACACAGGACACCGAATAGGACAGGAGAAGTACTCCAGATATAACAAACTGACCCTAGCCCCCCGACACATAAACTACTGCAGCATAAATACTGGAGGCTGAGACAGGAGGGGTCAGGAGACACTGTGGCCCCATCTGAGGACACCCCCGGACAGGGCCAAACAGGAAGGATATAACCCCACCCACTCTGCCAAAGCACAGCCCCCACACCACTAGAGGGATATCTTCAACCACCAACTTACCATCCTGAGACAAGGCTGAGTATAGCCCACAAAGATCTCCGCCACGGCACAACACACCTACCAATGGGTGCCCTTCTTTGTGGGGCAGTGGAAAACCTCCCTGGTCCTTGTGGTTCGACTGAGGGACTTATCAAATACTTGTCTGTGTGCAGAATATTTGAAAGCACTGTGTAAAACAGGTAAATTACCAATCCTGGCCCCATGGCTGGACTGATAATTCAGGATCAATTTCGCCTTTTACAGTGCCTTCAGAAAGTATTCACTGACTTTTTCCACATTTTGTTGTGTTACAGCCTGAATTAGACATTTATTAAATGTAGATGTTTTTGTCACTGGCCTACACACAATACACCATAATATCAAAGTGGAATTCAATCAAATTAGTTGCATTTGTACGTAAAGCTGCGTTGAGTACATTGGCCACGTTTGTAATTACCTTCCGGAACCGTGTCCAAAAAAGTTTCCCTTTTCTCTGGTGGGTAATCAGATTTAACCGGAATATCTCTCATATTTGGGGGTCTTTTAAAACCCATACAGTGGGGAGAACAAGTACTTGATATACTGCCGATTTTGCAGGTTTTCCTACTTGCAAAGCATGTAGAGGTCTGTAATTTTTATCATAGGTTCACTTCAACTGTGAGAGACAGAATCTAAAACAAAAATCCAGAAAATGCATGACATAAGTATTTGATCACCTACCAACCAGTAAGAATTCTGGCTCTCACAGACCTGTTCGTTTTTCTTTAAGGAGCCCTCCTGTTCTCCACTCATTAGCTGTATTAACTGCACCTGTTTGAACTCGTTACCTGAATAAAAGACACCTGTCCACACACTCAATCAAACAGACTCCAACCTCTCCACAATGGCCAAGACCAGAGAGCTGTGTAAGGACATCAGGGATAAAATTGTAGACCTGCACAAGGCTGGGATGGGCTACAGGACAATAGGCAAGCAGCTTGGTGAGAAAGCAACAACTGTTGGCACAATTATTAGAAAATGCAAGAAGTTCAAGATGACGGTCAATCATCCTTGGTCTGGGGCTCCATGCAAGATCTCACCTTGTGTGGCATCAATGATTATGAGGAAGGTGAGGGATCAGCCCAGAACTACACGGCAGGACCGGGTCAATGACCTGAAGAGAGCTGGGACCACAGTCTCAAAGAAAACCATTAGTAACACACTACGACATCATGGATTAAAATCCTGCAGCGCACCAAGGTCCCCCTGCCCAAGCCAGCTCATGTCCAGGCCCGTCTGAAGTTTGCCAATGACCATCTGGATGATCCAGAGGAGGAATGGGAGAAGGTCATGTGGTCTGATGAGACAAAAATAGAGCTTTTTGGTCTAAATTCCACTCGCCGTGTTTGGAGGAAGAAGAAGGATGAGTACAACCCCAAGAACACCATCCCAACCGTGAAGCATGGAGGTGGAAACATCATTCTTTGGGGAAGCTTTCCTGCAAGGAGGACAGGACGACTGCACCGTATTGAGGGGAGGACGGATGGGGCCATGTATCGCGAGATCTTGACCAACAACCTCCTTCCCTCAGTAAGAGCATTGAAGATGGGTCGTGGCTGGGTCTTCCAGCATGACAACGACCCGAAACACACAGCCAGGGCAACTAAGGAGTGGCTCCGTAAGAAGCATCTCAAGGTCCTGGAGTGGCCTAGCCAGTCTCCAGACCTGAACCCAATAGAACATCTTTGGAGGGAGACGAAAGTCCGTATTGCCCAGCGACAGCCCCGAAACCTGAAGGATCTGGAGAAGGTCTGTATGGAGGTGTGGGCCAAAATCCCTGCTGCAGTGTGTGCAAACCTGGTCAAGAACTACAGGAAACGTATGATCTCTATAATTGCAAACAAAGGTTTCTGTACCAAATATTTGTTTCTGCTTTTCTGATGTATCAAATACTTATGTCATGCAATTAAAAATCATACAATGTGATTTTCTGGATTTTGTTTTAGATTCCGTCTCTCACAGTTGAAGTGTACCTATGATAAAAAATTACAGACCTCTACATGCTTTGTAAGTAGGAAAACCTGCAAAATCGGCAGTGTATCAAATACTTGTTCTCCCCTCTGTATGTGGGGGATATTTAAAAATAGGTTTCAATTGAGGGTCAATACCAATAATGTACCAGTGCTTCCTGATACTGTCCTTAAATGCCTTCCCCAATGGTGAGTATTGGGTAAAGCATGATGGGACATGTTCTGATTTTTCTTTGTCTTTTGGTTGAAGGCTTTCCAACTGTGTTAAACCTTCAAAAAGACAAACAAGCGTAAAAAGTTTGACCGTGATACTGCGGACTACAAGGAGTAGAAGGTATATTTTTGGAGGGATGGCCGGAGACTGGAGTGCCAATTGGCACTCCCCCACAAGCAAGCTGGAATGGTATATGCCAGCCCAGCCATAATCCTAGAGGGCCATTAATGTGGTGATCAACCAACTCCCTCACATCTGACTCCAGTGGCCAATCCAGAGCCGGAACGTCTTCTTTTTTGGGGAATCCCGATGGACGACGTCATCGAATAGGCCGTCATCACGACCACAGCCAACCCTGCGTCCCCGCAAGAAATGCAGGAGAGGACTACGTACGAAGACGGTAACACCCGAAATCCCCACACCACACATGGAGCAAAAGACACACCTGTTGGACATGTTCATCTGTCCTAGGTAAGGGATAATTTTCCCAACATCTCAGGCCAAGGACTTTGATACAGTTATAGACTTTTAAAAGTTTCCTCAGTTTGAGATTGGCTAAGTTCCCTATGCACTTGCCAATGTTAATCTATTGAACTATATTAGTAACCAGACAGGAAACAGTGCTAATGTTTTTCCCATTGATAACCTGAATGACAATGAACCTGACTCTCGCCCTGAGGACATGACAAGGGAAAATACATATTTTAAGGGGAAAAGCACATTTTTACCACCTAAAAGACAACCCTTGAAACATATTGCCTCCTAGATAAGAAAGATGTACATAATCTCCTGGCTAAGAAAAAAAGAAGGTATTCCACAATATGTCCAAAGCAGAGAAAGAATCTCTTAAGGAACTGAAAAATAAAGGACCAAACTAATCAATTCAAGTCTCTGACAAAATGTATGAATGAAGGAGAAATTGCAAAGACCAAATGAGTTTATGAAAGTTGACTGCCCAACCACACCTGTATTAATACTCTCTACCCAAAATTCACAAGAGCATGACACCACCTATACCAGGCAGGCCCACTGTGAGTAGTAATGGATCTCTGACAGATAATATCTCTACCTTTGTAGACCATTTTGTGAAACTCTGGGCGATCTCCCTCCCCACGTATACTAGAGACTATTGATTTGATACATTTTTGGAAATCTGTGGACCATATACCTGAAAATTCTATTGTGTACTTTTGATGTTACCAGTCTATATACTAACATCCCCCATCAGGGCGGCCTAGGGGCCCTCAAGTTCTACCTCAATGAACGTCCCACTAATGCTGTACCCAGCACCAATTGTACTGTGGACTTGGCTGAACTGGTACTAACCTCCAACTATTTTATTTTCAGGGAGACTTTTTCCTTCAGACCAAAGGGACAGCGATGGGGAGCACTATGGCTCCCAATTATGCTCTCCTATATCTAGGAATGTTTGAAAAACAGGTGGTGCTGAATCCAGACCGTAACCCTTTTCTCCCCAATATTCTCCTAATTTAGAGATATTTGGATGACATTTGTGATCTATACAGGCGCCCAGGAAGAACTTTTGGAATTCCCAGATGCATACCACATCGAATAAACAATAGTTTAATATCCCAACAAGGGTAGGCAATAGACAGGTAAAGGCAGGCAGGGGTCAGTAAACCAGAGGTGGGGCAACAGTACTTGGCGGCAGGCAGACTCGGCGTCAGGAAGAGGTTGGTAATCCAGAGGTGGGCAACGGTACAGGTCGGCAGGCAGGCTCAGGGGCAGGCAGAGTGGTCAGACAGGCGGGCTCAGAGTCAGGACAGGGTCAAAAGCAGGAGGGCGAGAAAAGAGAAACTGGAAAAAGCAGGAGCTGAGACACAAAACTCTGGTTGGCTTAAACAAACGGCGACAGGGTAGCCTAGTGGTTAGAGCGTTGGACTAGTAACCGAAAGGTTGCAAGTTCGAATCCCCGAGCTGACATGGTACAAATCTGTCGTTCTGCCCCTGAACAGGCAGTTAACCCACTGTTCCTAGGCCGTCATTGAAAATAAGAATTTGTTCTTAACTGACTTGCCTAGTAAAATAAAGGTAAAATAAAAAATTTAAAAAAACACAATGAACTGGCAACAGACTAGCAGAGAACACAGGTCTAAAAACACAGGGGATAAAGGGGAAGATGGGTGACACCTGGAGGCGGGTGGAGACAATCACAAAGACAGGTGAAACAGATCAGGGTGTGACACTTACCTAAAGACTATGAATTAACACCTTCACTTCACCATTAACTATGACCTATCACAAATCAGTTTTCTTGATGTGAAGGTTATTAAGGACGAACCCTCCCTCTACAGATCTCTATAGGAAACCTACGGACAGAAATACCCTCCTTAGAGGTAACAGCTTTCATCCACGTCCACTTTTTAAAAGTCTCCCTATAAGTCAATTCAGTCGTATCAGAAGAATATGCAGCTCTGATGCTTCTTATCAGAAACAGACCACGGACCTCACACAAAGATTTAAGGAAAGGGGGTACAAAAGACAATTGGGTAAAACATGCCAATGATTGTTTTGAAGGTTTAACACAAAAGTCAAAGAAAAATCAGAACATGGCCAATCGTGCTTTACCCAATACTCACTATTGGGGAAGACATTTAAGGACAGTATCAGGAAACACGGGTACATTATTGATACTGACCCTCAATTGAAACCCATTTTTAAATATCCCCCACGCATGGGTTTTAAAAGACCCCCAACGTGAGGGATATTGTGGTTAAATCTGATTACCCACCAGAGAAAAGGGAAACGTTTTTGGACAAGGTTCTGGAGGGTAATTACAAATGTAATTACCCACAGGACAAAGATTTAAGATCAAGGGCCTTTAAGATCAAGGGCCTGATTTCCTGCATTTCCACCAATATTATTTACATGTTGAAATGTCCTTGTGGTCTGTCTTACATAGGGAAAACCCATAGAAGCCTTAAGACACGGATCAGTGAGCACCGACAGGTGAGACAAAAATCCAGTTACTTCTCATTTTGTACAAGCTGGACATCCTATTAGCTCTCTGAGATAAATTGGAATAGAAATGGTCAAGATGTCACACAGAGGAGAGGACATTGAGAGGAAACTTCTTCAAAGGGAATCCTTCTGGATCCACAGGCTCAACACACTGTCTCCTCTTGGCCTTAATGAGGAGTTTGACTTGGAACTGTTTCTATAGTTTCAATATGTCTAAATAGTTGTTTAAAAAAATCCAAATTGAATATTGTAAGTATATTACTGTAAATATTGATCACATTCCCTGTGTATGATCATATATTTTGATACATTGAATGTTAATATTGTGAAAATATATATTTTTAAAGAATTTACCTCCTGTTTTAGGAAGTGATGTCACTGAGTACTGCCCCTATACGTATATAGGACCTTCCACCCCCACCGGGGATATGGATGCCTGATGAAGACCTAAGGGTCGAAACGTTGTTAATACATTTCACCTGGGAGCATGAGCAGCAGTGTTTTCCATGAGTTTGCCTACAACTCCAGCTCCTGCGGAAAGTACCTGGATGTGCGTATGTTCTTATTAAATACACTTTGGATGGTGTATCAATACACCCAGTCACTGCAAAGATACAGGCATCCTTCCTAACTCAGTTGCCGGAGAGGAAGGAAACTGCCCAGGGATTTCGCTGTGAGGCCAAAGGTGAAAACAGTTAGAGTTTAATGCCTGTGATAGGAAAAAACTGAGGATGGATCCACAACTTTGTAGTTACTCCACAATACTAACCTAATTGACTGAGTGAAAAGAAGGACGCCTGTACAAATCACAATTATTCCACAACATGCATCCTGTTTGTAACAAGGCACTAAAGTAATACTACACAATGTTTTGCAAAACAATAAACATTTTGTCCTGAATAGAAAAAGTGTTATGTTTGGAGCAAATCCAATGCAACACATTACTGAGTACCACTCTCCATATTTTCAAGCATAGTGGTGGCTGCATCATGTTATGGGTATGCTTGTAATTGTTTTTCAGGATAAAAAATAAACGGAATGGATTTGAGCACGGGCAAAATCCTAGAGGAAAATCTGGTTCCGTCTGCTTTCCACCAGACACTGGAAGATTAGTTCACCTTTCAGCAGGATAATAACCTGAAACACAAGGCCAAGTCAACACTGGAGTTGCTTACCAAGAAGACAGTGATTGTTCCTGAGTGACCAAGTTACAGTTTTGACCTAAATCTGCTTGAAATCTATGGCAAGACCTGAAAATGGTTGTCTAGCATTGATCAACAACCAAATTTGGCAGAGCTTGAAGAATTTTGAAAAGAATAATGAGCAAATGTTGCGCAATCCAGGTGTAGAAATCGCTAAAACTCACTGCTGTAATCATCGCCAAAAGTGTATTGACTCATGAATGCGTATCTAACATGAATACTTATCTAATGAATATATACTGTATGTGTTTTATTTTTCATATATTTTTTTACAAATGTTAATGTTGTTAGTATTTTGTGTAGATCGTTGACAAAAAATGACAATTAAATCCATTTTAATCCCACTTTGTAACACAACAAAATGTGGAAACTTACACTGAATCTCTTGATACGTACAACCCCGGGACTGAGTTGGAAAACACAAAGTGGTTAGATGGAAAAAAGGATCAGATGTCATCAAAGACTAAGTACCACAACTGAATATATCCTCAAGGTCAATATCATGATTTGTGTCTATTCCCTGACTATAACAACTGTTTCTTTCCCCCTCCAGCCCTATGACTGTGCGAAAGGGAAACAAGCGCCTGACCATCTCCATCCAGGAACACATGGCCATTGACGTCTGTCCCGGGCCAATCCGCCCCATACGACAGATCTCTGCCTACTTTCCCCGCCTCTCGCCCACTTCCTCCGTCTCTGAGTTGAATCCAGCCAATCCATCTGGGTTTCCCTCCACCCTCAGCCCCAGCAGCGGAGGAGGGGCAGTAGGGGGAGGAGGAGGGGGCGGCGGTGGCCTGTTGTCCCCACTGTTGGCGGGGGCAACGGGAGACGGCGGAGGGGGCACGTTGTCGGCCATGGGTAGCATGGACACATCCATCGAGATTGACAGCTGTGACAGCGATGACAGCAGTGAGTGGAAGGGTTATGGAGTGGAGTATCAGAGTGGAGCAACAGGGTAGAGTAATGCAGTACATACCCAGGGTGGAGTAAGTGGGTCGCACAGGGTGGAGTAAGTGGGTGTAGAAACACAGTGGAGTAACAGAGTGGAGTAAGAGGGTAGAGTAATTGAGTGGAGTAATGGGGTGGACTAACAGGGTGACGTAACAGAGGGGAATAACAGAGGGAAGTAATAGGGTAAAGAAACAGAGTGGAACAACGGGGTGGAGTAACATGATGGAGTTAACAGGGCGAAATTACAGAGTGGAGTAACAGAGTGAAGTGACAGAGTAGAGTAACACGGATGGAGTAACATGGTGGCGTAACGGAGTAACAAGGATAAAGTATCAGGGTGTACAAAAATAAAGTAACATGGTTGAGTAATGAAGTGAAGTAATGGGGTGGAGACCAGAACCATAACATAGATTTGTGGGATAAAGGAATCATACATTAAAGTTGTATTTCTGTTACTGTCTTTCAGCCGCCTTGGGAACTTTGGAGTTTGACCTGCTGTATGAGCGAGCCACCAGCTCCTTACACTGCACCGTAATCAAAGCCAAGGTAGCTACACTCAAACCCAGAGTCTCAGAGAAACTGTTCTCTCCAAGCATCTCTCTCTATCATCCACCTGCCACTAGTGGTGGAAAAAGTACCCAATTGTCATACTTGAGTAAAAGTAAAGATACCTTAATAGAAAATGACTCAAGTAAATTGAAAGTCACCCAGTAAAATACTACTTGAGTAAAAGTCTAAAAGTATTTGGTTTTAAATATACTTACTGTAAGTATCAAAAGTAAATGTAATTGCTAAAATATACTTAAGTATCAAAAGTAAAAGCATAATCATTTGTAATTCCTTATATAAAGCAAACCAGATGGCATTATTTTTTAAATATTTTTAAAAAATTTACGGATAGCCAGGGACACATTGGCGGACTCACTGTTTAGTGAGTCTGCCAGATCAAAGGCAGAGGGATGACCAGGGACGTTCTCTGTTTAGTGAGTCCACCAGATCAGAGGCGGTAGGGATGACCAGGGACGTTCTCTGTTTAGTGAGTTCACCAGATCAGAGGCAGTAGGGATGATCAGGGACGTTCTCTGTTTAGTGAGTCCACCAGATCAGAGGTGGTAGGGATGACCAGGGACGTTCTCTGTTTAGTGAGTCCACCAGATCAGAGGCAGTAGGGATGACTAGGGACGTTCTCTATTTAGTGAGTCCACCAGATCAGAGGCAGTAGGGATGACCAGGGACGTTCTCTGTTTAGTGAGTCCACCAGATCAGAGGCAGTAGGGATGACTAGGGACGTTCTCTATTTAGTGAGTCCACCAGATCAGAGGCAGTAGGGATGACCAGGGACGTTCTCTTGGTATGTGCTTGAATTGGACCATTTTCCTGTTAAGAATTCAAAATGTAATGAGTACTTTTAGGAGTCAGGGAAAATGTTTGGTGTAAAAAGTACATACTTTTCTTTAGGAATGTCGTGAAGTAATATTAAAAGTTGTCAAAAATATAAATAGTAAAGTAAAGTACAGGTACCTCAAAAAACGACTTGAGTATTACTTTAAAGTATTTTTTACTTTACTTTACACCACTGCCTGCCACCCTCTTTTCTACCCTCAGCATGGAGCTCCCTTTCTACCCCCCAACCCACCTCTTGTTTCAAAACACAACACACCACCCCACTCCTCTCTCTCCACAGTATACCTGCCCAGTGTTGGGCAGATTACTTGAAAAATGTAGTCTGTTACTGATAACAGTTACATGACAATGAAGTAATCAGTAATATAATCGTTTGGATCACTCAAAATGAGTAACGTAATCTGAATACTTTTGGATTACGTTCACTTCTATCACCCCGACATATTTAAAAATGTTTTAAAAGTTTGTACCTAATGTAGCATTATTTAATTTAATAATATGACTTCCAAATTTCCAAATTGGGGACTTGTGTGAGAGCATGACGTCCTATAATTCACTAATTTACCGCCTGGTGATGGCCCGCCAAAACTCCAACATTTCAAAGAGCTTGTTCACTAAAAGCACGTTGTAAATCCTTTTCAAAATTTCACAGTATTATTCCAACCTCATAGCGTGGAAATATATATAAACACAGGTAAATCAAGTTTTTGAATGCACCGGGCCTTTAATCTAACATGTCCAAGCAGGAATGCATGATTCCGGGTATTTTTATTTGAAAATTTAAACAGCGATTGTCATGAATGTTGGGTTTGACTATATTAGGCAATTGGTGCTACGATTTTATTATCGAAACAGGGTTCCAGACTTTTCTTATTTTTTTGTTCACTAGATTAGTGTCTACATCTCTTTGGACACTAATATTCCATAGGTTAATTCATTTGGGGCTAATTCAGCACCTGAGGAAGTGGTTAGTTAGATAATATAGCCTAGCCCAGCTTTCCCCAAATCTGGTCCTGAAGACCCCGAAGGGGTGCACATTTAGTTTTTTGCCCTAGCACTACATAGCTGATTAAAATAATCAAAGCTTAATGATGAGTTTATTATTTGTTTCAGCTGTGAAGAGTTAGGGACAAAAAATACCGTTGGGGTCACTGGGACATAGTTTGGGAAACGCCAGCCTAATATTTAGGCTACTAATAGTTAGCCGTGTAATTGATATCAGTAAATGTAATGAATAGGCCTATGCACTCACTCACCTTGAATGGCTGACGTGAGTATCCTTTGATAAATAACTTTCTGACCAAAAGAAAGCTGGGACCCTCTTTTACAGTAACAACAGTTGTTGCTTTCAAGACATTGCGCAATAAATAAATTGCAAGAAAAACAATCACGACAAAAATGATCCCGCAATGGAGCACACAAAGAGAGAGAGAGAGAGAGAGAGAGAGAGAGAGAGAGAGAGAGAAGAGAGAGAGAGAGAGTGAAAGTGGACTGCGACAAAGCAGTCTGATTGACTGGGAAGGCCAGGTGTAAATGTTATGGAAGTCTTGCCTATTCATTCAATCAGTTTGAATACAAAAGAAGCCATCCACTGTTGATGGGTAATCGGCAGAACACTATGATATTTGAGAGCATGTTAGAATCTTGAGGGTGCTCTAAATGACAGCAACGCTGACAAAGTTTTATCAATTTTCCCCCTTGATACTAAGTAATCCCAAATGTAGTCAAATGTTTTTAAGAATGTAACTGTAATCAGATTTTTTTGTTGTATTTGCGCTGATTAAAGTTACTTGACATTTGCATTCGGATTACGCAATCCCCGTTACATGTAATCCTGTACTACCCTGTCCCCTCCCCCTCTACCATTATTATCCTCTACTACAGTAAGATAGATGTTTGGTGAGGTTTCATAATGAATTGTTCATATGCCCACCCGTGTAGGGCTTCGACTGTGCACAATCGATGTTGTCAGTTGGACTTGATATTCTCTCTCCTCCCCACCACATGCTCTACCCCCCCTCTTTCTCCCTCTCGCTATCCTCTTTCTTTCTTTCCCCATCCCCCTCTACCTCTAAGGGTCTGAAGCCGATGGATTTCAATGGCCTGGCCGATCCTTACGTCAAGCTGCACCTGCTCCCAGGAGCCTGCAAGGTCCACTGTTGTTATTAGCACACATTACATACAGTGTGTTGATATAGCCTTATCATCAAACGTCACATTTATTTTGCACCTATTAAGAGTTTTTACACATAATCGTTGTCGGAGTAGGGAAATCCCTTGCCACTGGTTATTTATTATTGACACGGTTATCCTGTACCATGAAATGTTTCCCAAATAGGTTGGCACTTTGCCCATTAGGGCCAATGTAAATGGGTATGGGTTTTAACCCTGCTTTGTTGTGATCTTCAACACTCCCAGGCGAACAAACTGAAGACTAAGATCGTGCACAACACCCTGAACCCTGTGTGGAATGAAAGACTCACCTACCTGGGCATCACAGAGGAGGACATGTACAGAAAGACACTCAGGTAAGTGTTATACTTGGGCAGGGTTGAAAAGTAGATTTAAGTTGTCCAACTGACTAGGTATTTCCTTTCCCTATTCATTCAATAGGATCTCTGTGGACCTAGTCGTAAAGATTTGTCATTTCACTTAGAAAGTGTTTTACCTAATATTGTGGCATAAACACAGCCAGTCATGATGTTTTCATCTGATTGTCAAACAATCACTTCAAAGGGCTCCTTTGCTATACTACCTACGCACATTCATCCACTCGCGACATATTTCCAGTGGTGATTGGAAAGAGACATCTGATGCTGCTGGAGGACGGTCATGGCCTGGAATATGACATTTTAATGCAATTGGCCTAAGAGCATTTTTGACCTCTATTGGATGTAGAAACTAAGTGACTTGTTAGAATTAATTCTGAAAATAATATTGTCACATTATTTTAGATTGATTCCCGAGTGGGGCAGTGATCTAAGGATCTAAGGCACTGCATCTCAGTGCTAGATGCGTTATTACAGACACCCTGGTTCGAATCCAGACTGTATCACAACCGACCTTGATTGGGAGTCCCATAGGGCGGCACACAATTGACCCAGCATCGTCCGGGTTTGGCCGGTGTAGGCCGTCATTGTAAATAAGAATTAGTTCTTAACTGACTTGCCTAGTTAAATAAAGATTAAATTAAAAATGTAAAAATACTTGAAACTGTCTGTCTGTCTGTCTGTCTGTCTGTCTGTCTGTCTGTCTGTCTGTCTGTCTGTCTGTCTGTCTGTCTGTCTGTCTGTCTGTCTGCCCTGTGACTCATTATTTTCTCATTGAATGTAATGCATTAACAAAAACGTCTACCATATGACAGTCATCTTTTCCCATTGAAAAAAACATGAACCATTTGACACCTACATTTTCCCACTGAATGCAATGTATTGACAAAGACAATATATTGTCATGTTTTCCTTTTTCCAAAACAGGCTGTAACGATAAATAATGCTTTAATAGACTACAGTTTTCTTGACCTATTGTGATAGGCTTTTACCGTTACGGTGTACCCCCACTATTTATTTTGCTGGGACGTCGTACTGGACGTACCGCCTTACGTTCACCGCTGTACTCTGGGTTCCCTTTCTATTTCTGTCCTCTTTGCTCTCTCTCTCACTCTCTCACACAGACAGACAGACAGACAGACAGACAGACAGACAGACAGACAGACAGACAGACAGACAGACAGACAGACAGACACAAACATTTACATTTAAGTCATTTAGCAGACGCTCTTATCCAGAGCGACTTACAAATTGGTGCATTCACCTTATGACATCCAGTGGAACAGTAGTGCATCTAAATCTTTTAAGGGGGGTGAGAGGGATTACTTTATCCTATCCTAGGTATTCCTTAAAGAGGTGGGGTTTCAGGTGTCTCCGGAAGGTGGTGATTGACTCCGCTGTCCTGGCGTCGTGAGGGAGTTTGTTCCACCATTGGGGGGCCAGAGCAGCGAACAGTTTTGACTGGGCTGAGCGGGAACTGTACTTCCTCAGTGGTAGGGAGGCGAGCAGGCCAGAGGTGGATGAACGCAGTGCCCTTGTTTGGGTGTAGGGCCTGATCAGAGCCTGGAGGTACTGAGGTGCCGTTCCCCTCACAGCTCCGTAGGCAAGCACCATGGTCTTGTAGCGGATGCGAGCTTCAACTGGAAGCCAGTGGAGAGAGCGGAGGAGCGGGGTGACGTGAGAGAACTTGGGAAGGTTGAACACCAGACGGGCTGCGGCGTTCTGGATGAGTTGTAGGGGTTTAATGGCACAGGCAGGGAGCCCAGCCAACAGCGAGTTGCAGTAATCCAGACGGGAGATGACGAGTGCCTGGATTAGGACCTGCGCCGCTTCCTGTGTGAGGCAGGGTCGTACTCTGCGGATGTTGTAGAGCATGAACCTACAGGAACGGGCCACCGCCTTGATGTTAGTTGAGAACGACAGGGTGTTGTCCAGGATCACGCCAAGGTTCTTAGCGCTCTGGGAGGAGGACACAATGGAGTTGTCAACCGTGATGGCAAGATCATGGAACGGGCAGTCCTTCCCCGGGAGGAAGAGCAGCTCCGACTTGCCGAGGTTCAGCTTGAGGTGGTGATCCGTCATCCACACTGATATGTCTGCCAGACATGCAGAGATGCGATTCGCCACCTGATCATCAGAAGGGGGAAAGGAGAAGATTAATTGTGTGTCGTCTGCATAGCAATGATAGGAGAGACCATGTGAGGTTATGACAGAGCCAAGTGACTTGGTGTATAGCGAGAATAGGAGAGGGCCTAGAACAGAGCCCTGGGGGACACCAGTGGTGAGAGCACGTGGTGTGGAGACGGATTCTCGCCACGCCACCTGGTAGGAGCGACCTGTCAGGTAGGACGCAATCAAGCGTGGGCCGCGCCGGAGATGCCCAACTCGGAGAGGGTGGAGAGGAGGATCTGATGGTTCACAGTATCGAAGGCAGCCGATAGGTCTAGAAGGATGAGAGCAGAGGAGAGAGAGTTAGCTTTAGCAGTGCGGAGCGCCTCCGTGATACAGAGAAGAGCAGTCTCAGTTGAATGACTAGTCTTGAAACCTGACTGATTTGGATCAAGAAGGTCATTCTGAGAGAGATAGCGGGAGAGCTGGCCAAGGACGGCACGTTCAAGAGTTTTGGAGAGAAAAGAAAGAAGGGATACTGGTCTGTAGTTGTTGACATCGGAGGGATCGAGTGTAGGTTTTTTCAGAAGGGGTGCAACTCTCGCTCTCTTGAAGACGGAAGGGACGTAGCCAGCGGTCAGGGATGAGTTGATGAGCGAGGT
The DNA here is from genome assembly GCF_034236695.1 of Oncorhynchus nerka. Taxonomy (NCBI): domain Eukaryota; kingdom Metazoa; phylum Chordata; class Actinopteri; order Salmoniformes; family Salmonidae; genus Oncorhynchus; species Oncorhynchus nerka. The sequence continues at coordinate 31,756,762 of NC_088418.1, forward strand.
GAGGTAAGGAGAAGGTCTCCGGAAATGGTCTGGAGAAGAGAGGAGGGGATAGGGTCAAGCGGGCAGGTTGTTGGGCGGCCGGCCGTCACAAGACGCGAGATTTCATCTGGAGAGAGGGGGAGAAAGAGGTCAGAGCACAGGGTAGGGCAGTGTGAGCAGAACCAGCGGTGTCGTTTGACTTAGCAAACGAGGATCGGATGTCGTCGACCTCCTTTTCAAAATGGTTGACGAAGTCATCTGCAGAGAGGGAGGAGGGGGAGGGGGAGGAGGATTCAGGAGGGAGGAGAAGGTTGCAAAGAGCTTCCTAGGGTTAGAGGCAGATGCTTGGAATTTAGAGTGGTAGAAAGTGGCTTTAGCAGCAGAGAGAGAAGAGGAAAATGTAGAGAGGAGGGAGTGAAAGGATGTCAGGTCCGCAGGGAGGCGAGTTTTCCTCCATTTCCGCTCGGCTGCCCGGAGCCCTGTTCTGTGAGCTCGCAATGAGTCGTTGAGCCACGGAGCGGGAGGGGAGGACCGAGCCGGCCTGGAGGATAGGGGACATAGAGAGTCAAAGGATGCAGAAAGGGAGGAGAGGAGGGTTGAGGAGGCAGAATCAGGAGATAGGTTGGAGAAGGTTTGAGCAGAGGGAAGAGATGATAGGATGGAAGAGGAGAGAGTAGCGGGGGAGAGAGAGCGAAGGTTGGGACGGCGCGATACCATCCGAGTAGGGGCAGTGAGGGAAGTGTTGGATGAGAGCGAGAGGGAGAAGGATACAAGGTAGTGGTCGGAGACTTGGAGGGGAGTTGCAATGAGGTTAGTGGAAGAACAGCATCTAGTAAAGATGAGGTCGAGCGTATTTCCTGCCTTGTGAGTAGGGGGAAGGTGAGAGGGTGAGGTCAAAAGAGGAGAGGAGTGGAAAGAAGGAGGCAGAGAGGAATGAGTCAAAGGTAGACGTGGGGAGGTTAAAGTCGCCCAGAACTGTGAGAGGTGAGCCGTCCTCAGGAAAGGAGCTTATCAAGGCATCAAGCTCATTGATGAACTCTCCGAGGGAACCTGGAGGGCGATAAATGATAAGGATGTTAAGCTTGAAAGGGCTGGTAACTGTGACAGCATGGAATTCAAAGGAGGCGATAGACAGATGGGTAAGGGGAGAAAGAGAGAATGACCACTTGGGAGAGATGAGGATCCCGGTGCCACCACCCCGCTGACCAGAAGCTCTCGGGGTGTGCGAGAACACGTGGGCAGACGAAGAGAGAGCAGTAGGAGTAGCAGTGTTGTCTGTGGTGATCCATGTTTCCGTCAGTGCCAAGAAGTCGAGGACTGGAGGGAGGCATAGGCTGAGATGAACTCTGCCTTGTTGGCCGCAGATCGGCAGTTCCAGAGGCTACCGGAGACCTGGAACTCCACGTGGGTCGTGCGCGCTGGGACCACCAGATTAGGGTGGCCGCGGCCACGCGGTGTGGAGCGTTTGTATGGTCTGTGCAGAGCGGAGAGAACAGGGATAGACAGACACATAGTTGACAGGCTACACAAGAGGCTACGCTAATGCAAAGGAGATTGGAATGACAAGTGGACTACACGTCTCGAGTGTTCAGAAAGTTAAGCTTACGTAGCAAGAATCTTATTGACTAAAATGATTAAAATGATACAGTACTGCTGAAGTAGGCTAGCTGGCAGAGGCTGCGTTGTTGACTATGTAGGCTAGCTGGCAGTGTCTGCGTTGTTGACACTACACTAATCAAGTCGTTCTGTTGAGTGTAATGGTTTCTACTGTGCTACTGTGCTGCTATTCGGGGCTAGCTGGCTAGCTAGCAGTGTTGATTTACGTTACGTTGCGTTAAAAGAACGACAATAGCTGGCTAGCTAACCTAGAAAATCGCTCAAGACTACACAATTATCTTTGATACAAAGACGGCTATGTAGCTAGCTATGTAGCTAGCTACGATCAAACAAATCAAGCCGCTGTACTGTAATGAAATGAAAAATGTGATACTACCTGTGGAGCGAAGCGAAATGCGACCGGATTGTTGAGTGCGGAAGTTCTGTTACGTTAAGGACGACAAATAGCTGGCTAGCTAACCTCGGTAAATTAAGATAATCACTCTAAAACTACACACTCTAAACTACACAATTATCTTGGATACGAAGACAGCAAAGACAACTATGTAGCTAGCTAACACTACACTAATCAAGTCGTTCAGTTAAGTGTAAGTTGTGCTGCTAATCGGTAGACGGTGGACTAGCTAACGTTAGACGTTAGCTAGCTAGCTAGCTGCAGGGCGGTGTAGACTGCGTTAGGACGACGAAATACGATAATTACGCAATTATCTATGATACAAAGACGGCTATGTAGCTAGCTAAGAAGAAAAATTGCTAAGATTAGACAAATCAAACCGTTGTACTATAATGAAATGTAATGAAATGTAATACTACCTGCGGACCGAGTGCAGATGCGACCGCTCGCTCCAACCCGGAAGTTGGATCACGCCCGGAAGTTGGAACAAACAAACAAACAAACAAACAAACAAACACACTTTCTTTTTCATTTCTCAGTGTCTGTATAACTCTCATCTGCATGTTTTGTCAACCCCTTTTCTGTCTTCCCCTCCTCTCTTTCTCTCCCCTCCCTCCCTCTCCCTCACCGCATCCTTCACTATCACTCACTCCCTCTCTCTCTCTCTCTCTGTCCCCTCCATCTCTCGCCCTCCCTCCCTTTCCTGCTCCTCCCTCCCTATCTCCCTCTCTCCCTCACTCCCTTCCGCCTTCCCTCTCTCTCTTCAGCTGCAGTGACAGATTGAGGTCGGAGTCATCACCAGGGGTTATTTAAGTTCATTGACCCCTCCCCCAGAAGTGACGAAAGCCTCAGATTGTTCGTCTGGGTGACTTCAAGCCGCACGTGGGAGACGCAGTTGTATAGAATAGACTATCAATCTCCTGCGGGAAATTAGATTGTCACCAGCATGAGAGAAAATGTCTGCATCGAAAAATAGTGCCCTATGTAGGGAATAGGGTGCCATTTTGGCACTGTATTAAATCATATATATATATAAACTCAGTAAAAAAAAGAAACGTCCATTTTCCAGGACCGTGTCTTTCAAAGATAATGCGTAAAAATCCAAATAACTTCACAGATCTTCATTGCAAAGGGTTTAAACACTGTTTCCCATGCTTGTTTAATGAACCATAAACAATTAATGAACATATACCTGTGGAACTGTCGTTAAGACACTAACAGCTTACAGACGGTAGGCAATTAAGGTCACACTTACGAAAACTTAGGACACTAGAGGCCTTTCTACTGACTCTGAAAAACACCAAAAGACAGATGCCCAGGGTCCCTGCTCATCTGCATGAACGTGCCTTAGATATGCTGCAAGGAGGCATGAGGACTGCAGATGTGGCCAGGGCAATAAATTGCAATGTCCGTACTGTGAGACACCTAAGACAGCGCTACAGGGAGACAGGACAGACAGCTGATCGTCCTCGCAGTGGTAGACCACGTGTAACAACACCTGCACAGGATTGGTACATCCGAACATCACACCTGGACTTGTAGGCCTGTTGTAAGGCAGGTCCTTACCAGACATCACCGGCAACAACATCACCTATGGGCACAAACCCACCGTCGCTGGACCAGACAGGACTGGCAAAAAGGGCTCTTCTCTGACGAGTCGCGGTTTTGTCTCACCAGAGGTTATGGTCGGATTCGCGTTTATCATCGAAGGAATGAGCGTTACACCGAGGCCTGTACTCTGGAGCGGGATCGATTTGGAGGTGGAGGGTCTGTCATGGTCTGGGGCGGTGTGTCACAGCATCATCGGACTGAGCTTGTTGTCAATGTAGGCAATCTCAACGCTGTGCGTTACAGGGAAGACATCCTCCTTCCTCATGTGGTACCCTTCCTACAGGCTATATAATAGTAATTATATACATCACAGAAGACTGAAATGTATTTTGAAAAACATAATTCCACATTGACATTATGGGGTATTGTGTGTATACCAGAGACAAAAAAAATCGCAAATTAATAAATTTTACAAAGCAAAATGTGGAAAAAGTCAAGAGGTGTGAATACTTTCTGAAGGCATTGTATAGAGATGAATGAGATATATTGATGCATGGACATTATGGAGTTGGTCCCCCTTTTTCTGTAATAACAGCCTCCACTATTCTGGGAAGGTTTTGCATGTTGGAACATTGCTGCTGGCACTTGTTTTCATTTAGCAACAAGAACATTAGTGAGGTCGGCCACTGATGTTGGGAGATTAGGCCTGGCTCACAGTCAGCGTTCCAATTCACCCCAAAGCTGTTCAATGGGGTTGAGGTCAGGGCTCTGTACAGGCCAGTCAAGTTCTTACACACCAATCTTAACAAACCATTTCTGTATGGAGCTCGCTTTGTGCACAGGGGCATTGTAATGCTGAAACAGGAAAGGGCCTTCCCCAAACTGTTGCCACAAAGTTGAAAGCACAGAATCATCTAGAAAGTCATTGTATGCTGTACCGTTGTATGGTCATTCTACTGACAATGTTTGTCTATGGAGATCGCATGCCTGTTTGCTCGATTTTATATACGTCAGCAACGGGTGTGGCTGAAATTGCTGAATCCACTAATTTGAAGGGCTGTCCACATACCTTTGTATAAATAGTGTACGTTAATTTGCATGTTTGGTTTGATTGGTGTATTTCACTGATTGAAGCATCTTCATTTAAATAAATTATTTCACTGATTGAAGCTTCGGGTTGTGCCACTCTCCCAGTGCGAGGATTAAATTCAAACAGCCTTTTATCACCGCTACAGACATTGTGTTCGCCAAGGAGCTGAAAATGTCAGCCACCATCACGGTAATAGGAAATTGATCATGTATTCTGTGGGCAATAGAGTGTCGCTCCCTTCCTCCCCCCTCCATTTTTGTCTGCTTCTCTCTCTCTGTTTCACTGACTCCCTATCTGCCTCCCCGCTATCTCTCTCTCTCTCTCTCTCTCTCTCTCTCTCTCTCCTTCCCTCCTCTCTCTCTCTCTCTGTGTCTCTGTCTGGGTCTCTCTGTCTCTATGTGTTTGTTTCGCTGGTTTTCTTCTAGAGGACGTGAAGTAAAAGTTGCTTGTGTTCTGAAGGCTAATAAGACAATACAGTGTAAATTATCTCTGGAGCCATCAACAGCTATCGAGTGGTTTCCCCGGGCAACTGGCCTCTCGCACCTGACCTCACATAAGCAAAGTCCTAAATGGCACCCTATATTCCCTACATAGTGCACTACTTTTGACGAGAGCCATATGGGCCCTAGTCAAAAGTAGGGCATTATATAGGGAATATGGTGCCATTTGGGACACAGACATATTTGTACAGTACATCCTTCCCAGTTCCAGGCCAGCAATTTGGCCATTTTGGTCCCTTGATCAAGGATTTAGTTAAAGAGGAAAATCAGGCGATCGAGTCGGTGGACTAACAGGCAGCACATTCTATCACACACTCTCTCTTTCACACACACACACACACACACACACACACACACACACACACACACACACACACACACACACACACACACACACACACGTCACTCTCTTTCTCATACACACATGCACACGCACGCACACACACACACTGTCACTCTCTTTCACACACACACACACACACATACACACACACACACACACACACACACCGTCACTCTCTTTCTCACACACACACACACACACACACACACACACACACACACACACACACACACACACACACACACACCGTCACTCTCTTGTACACACACACACACACACACACACACACGCACTCTAACACACACACACACACATGTCACTCTCTTTCTCGCACACGCACACACACACACACACACACACACACACACACACACACACACACACACACACACACACACACACACACACACACACACACACACACACACACACACACACACACACACACACACATTCACAAATGCCTGTGCATACAAAACAGAAGGTAACACTTTATTTTGGAGAGGCAGTAACATTTCAACTATCTTACTAACCCTGACTCTAACCCTAACCTTAACCCTAACCTTAACCCTTACTCTAATCCTTATTCTAATCCTAACCATAACCTTAGCAAGCAGCTGCTTATCAACAGTAGTTTGTTGATACTATGGCCATCTGTACAGATGGACTATCCAGATTATCCAAACAGTGTCTCTCTCTCATTTTCCTTTCTCACCCACATCTTTCCCTCACTTTCATCACCTTCCACGCTCTGCCTTGATTTCACATGCACACCCTCTATCTCTCCCACCCTCTTCTTTCTCCATGTGTGTTTCTGTCTAATTTAGGGGACATAGTGGCAGGATATAAAAACAACTGCAGAGCCCATAAATATGGATTAGATTAGCCTAGCATACTGCACTTTCACTCTCTGAAATCAGACTACTGCGCCACTCGGGAGCAGAATTATGATACAGTTGTAATGCATTTTAAGACTTGTCATGAGCATATAAGCTTCATAATGTCTTATCATCATGATGACTAATGACCAAATACCAACATTTTGAGTCAGTTGAAATGTGGATACATAGAGACACATAACACATTGCAAACCTTTATAATAAGACATTATAAAGGCTGATGCATGTTTATAACGAGTTCAAAAGCATGATCAAATCAAATCAAATCAAATTATACCTGCAGGTGTAACAGATGTGGATTTGTGAATCTCACTCCTCAGCCTGAAAACTTGCGACTGGTTAGAATGTATCAGGACAGAGATCACGTGTCTGCAAGGCAAATGTCCCAGGTTCTAGTCTTGGTGTGAGCTAGAGCGGAAGGAATTGGTACAGCTAAGCGATGCACAATGACGTCTGCTACACAGGCTGTTTCTTTCTAATTCAGTGCATGTCAGTCCTGTCAATGGTTAGTCATCATAATTGAGTTAAGTTAATCATGACCAACTTTGTTAAATGTTCATGTCTACTTGTATGCTCTCTCTCTCTCTCGCTCTTTGTCTCTGTGCCCTATTCCTCCCCCCTATACCTAGGGCTCTATTAAATCTGCATCGCGGAAGTTTAGCTTTCTGGGTAAATGTAATTTAAAGGCAATGCTTTAGTGGAGACTGCATTCACAGTAAACACTGCATGTCTGCTCAACCGGAAATTACAGATTGAACAGAGCCCTTAGTCATGACTGAGTTAGACACAAGTGACCAACTCTGCTTGACTTGTGTGTGTTCTTTCTCTTTCTCTCTCTCTCTCTCTCTCTCTCTCTCTCTCTCTCTCTCTCTCTCTCTCTCTCTCTCTCTCTCTCTCTCTCTCTCTCTCTCTCCTTCTGTCTCTCCTCCATCCATCCGTCAGGGTGTCTGTGTGTGACGAGGACAAGCTGACGCATAACGAGTTCATCGGAGAGTCGCGGGTGGCCCTGCGCCGCGTGAAGCCTGATCAAACCAAACGCTTCAACATTTGTCTGGAACACCCACCGCCCGTGAGAAAGAGGGAGAGAGGGACGGAGGGGGGATGGAGTTCACTTCATTGGACTTTTTCAGGAATTTCTCTCACATCATAAGTTCTTCTTGAGTCATCTCTTCCCCACCCCGTGCCAAACAAAACCAGACAGAAACCGAAGTCAAAATGTCAGATCCAAACCAACAGCGATGAGAGGATAGATAAAGGCAGATTACAATAAAAAGGGATAAGGGAGTGAACGTTATTCATAATAAGGGTTACAAGAAGAAAATCAGACCACTCTGAAATTAAAATGGATGGCCCCCTCTTCAGCAAAATATATTTGACCTAAACCCTCCCTGAACGTTTGGAAATAAAACACTTTGCTAAACACAAAATAACAAAACAAAGTGGATAGCCGAGAACATGTCTACCCTTTACCCTCACTTCTTCAACAGACCAGAGTGTTAGATATGCATCCTGTAAGCATTACATGGCAATGCAGGAATTGTGATAGTGCCCAGGGCTGTGGGCCAGAAGGTTGTGGGTTCGCAGACCACTGTAGACAAGAGTTGGGGTGGCCTCCCAAGTGGCACAGTGGTCTAAGGCACTGCATCGTAGGGCTAGCTGTGCCACTAGAGATTCTGGGTTCGAGTCCAGGCTCTGTTGCAACCGGCCACAACCGGTAGACCCATGGGGCGGCACAAAATTGTCCGGGTTAGGGAGGGTTTGGCCGGCAGGCATGAGCCCAGGTGTGTCCCATTTTGCTGACGACCCTCCCAGCTCCGCCCACCGACATCCTATTAAGGAAAACAAAGAGCAAAGAATTTGTCAGACAGTGGGAGGGTCGTCACAATATAAGTAGAATATTTTTTTATAACACACAAATTATCAGGTGTGACGGTAAAGACAGTGATGCTGACAATGTCAAATTAACAATGGTTTAATAATCCAACAAGGGCAGACAATAGGCAGGGCAGGCAGGGGTCAGTAAACCAGAGGTGGGGCAATGGTTCCCGGATGGTTTCCTATTGCCAAATCAGTGTGTCTTGTTTGCAACTAAATTGCCCCTGTTTGCAAATAATTCAATCTGAAACTATAAGGGCACAAGAAGAGACCCAGATGCAGACGCAGGAGGCAGATGGTTAGAGTCTTAGTTGTTTATTTATATCCAAAAGGAGTAGGCAAGAGAATGGTCGTGGACAGGCAAAAGGTCCAAGAAGTACAGGGTGGCAGAAAGGCTTGATGGCAGAAGGGTCAGGCAGGTCCAGAAAAAACAGGCAAGGGTCAAAACCGGGAAGACTAGAACAAGAGAATAGAAAACAGGAGCATTGGGAAAAACACGCTGGTTGACTTGAAAACATACAAGACGAACTGGCACAGAGAGACAGGAAACACAGGGATAAATACACTGGGGAAAATAAGCGACACCTGGAGGAGGTGGAGACACTCACAAGAACAGGTGAAACAGATCAGGGTGTGACAGAAACGTCATTTGGAATCTGAGCATGGTACTTTCAAAAGTTAGGCCTAACTTTCCACCCCATACAGAGTAGGCCTAACTTTCCACCCCGTACAGAGTAGGCCTAACTTTCCACCCCATACAGAGTAGGCCTAACTTTCCACCCCGTACAGAGTAGGCCTAACTTTCCACCCCATACAGAGTAGGCCTAACTTTCCACCCCGTACAGAGTAGGCCTAACTTTCCACCCCATACAGAGTAGGCCTAACTTTCCACCCCATACAGAGTAGGCCTAACTTTCCACCCCGTACAGAGTAGGCCTAACTTTCCACCCCGTACAGAGTAGGCCTAACTTTCCACCCCGTACAGAGTAGGCCTAACTTTCCACCCCGTACAGAGTAGGCCTAACTTTCCACCCCGTACAGAGTAGGCCTAACTTTCCACCCCATACAGAGTAGGCCTAACTTTCCACCCCATACAGAGTAGGCCTAACTTTCCACCCCATACAGAGTAGGCCTAACTTTCCACCCCATACAGAGTAGGCCTAACTTTCCACCCCATACAGAGTAGGCCTAACTTTCCACCCCATACAGAGTAGGCCTAACTTTCCACCCCATACAGAGTAGGCCTAACTTTCCACCCCATACAGAGTAGGCCTAACTTTCCACCCCGCCTACCATTGCAGAAAATGTCAGCTGTAACTGCTGGCTACTCTTCTTCAGTTGCGTAACCCAATGAGAGAAGGTCACAAGTGTTTCCCTAAAAGCTGTCTGGGTTTAAGCATCTTCTATTGTACAGAAAGTGAATAGCTTAATCAGTTGATAGTGACAGAATTAGATTACATTTACATTTACATTTAAGTCATTTAGCAGACGCTCTTATCCAGAGCGACTTACAAATTGGTGCGTTCACCTTAAGACATCCAGTGGAACAGCCACTTTACAATAGTGCATCTAAATCTTTTAAGGGGGGTGAGAAGGATTACTTTATCCTATCCTAGGTATTCCTGAAAGAGGTGGGGTTTCAGGTGTCTCCGGAAGGTGGTGATTGACTCCGCTGTCCTGGCGTCGTGAGGGAGTTTGTTCCACCATTGGGGGGCCAGAGCAGCGAACAGTTTTGACTGGGCTGCGCGGGAACTGTACTTCCTCAGTGGTAGGGAGGCGAGCAGGCCAGAGGTGGATGAACGCAGTGCCCTTGTTTGGGTGTAGGGCCTGATCAGAGCCTGGAGGTACTGAGGTGCCGTTCCCCTCACAGCTCCGTAGGCAAGCACCATGGTCTTGTGAAACAATGATATCCCCATATGCATCAGTGTCACGTCTTTCCCGGGTATTTTACAGTTTGTTTCTAGAATAAATTACTGCGGACCAAAGCGCTGTTATAGATCATTTTATATAATCAGATCTGTTTTATTTTCTTCAAAATCTTAAGCTAACTAAGGGCAGGCCTGTGCTTTTTGACACTTTCTTTAAAATAAGGTAGGCCTATGGCATACCCTCTCATACCCCCTCAATTCGAATCTTGGTTTTAACTTAACGGCCGTTCACTGACACAGAGGTAGGCTATTTTAAGAGTGAATAGTGGGTGGAGGAACTGACCGGTTATAGCAGCCTATAGCTTAATTTCATCTGCCAAACAGTTAGGCTTACCTCTTATTTCTTAATAGGTAAAAATAGGCTCCAACACAAAGCCCTCTTGTTGTTAGTAGTCTAATTAAAATGAAGACGGTTGAAATGCCTCGTCGAATTTGCCTTCTTTCAGCACTATGAGCTGTCCATTTCCGATTGCTGCTGCTTGAAGTTTCAGCACCACAATGTAAATTACTCGAATCTGTCTAATTGTGAGGTCAATAACTCTGATAAATACATAATGGGCAAGAAACATATTGTTTTTAATCAAATCGATTATAGTACTAGCAAGCTATCAAAGATGACCTCCAGTCCTCCCCTTCGCACTCTCTTTTCAGACTGAACAGAACATAAACTGTAGGCCAGTCTTCACGCACATTTTTGGACTAGGCTTAATACCCACCAAAAATCAAAAGAAGCCTTTGACTCTCCTCCTGAACTGCCACCGTAGGTCTACACAGCACAGCCATTGGTTAAGCAGCACACAAAAACGTTTTTGATCAGTAAGAGCAGAGCAGCCCAGGGCTCAGGGTTGGAATATCCTTTGCAGTGTGTAATGCTGCCTAGTTTTATTTACACCATCCCAGCAGATATCTTAGAAAGATTACTTTGCTCTGTGCTTCTCCGAGCACGCACTTCATAGCCTATATTTGGCACGCAGAAACTAGAGGTCATGAGTAACCTGGTCAAAAATAATGGTACTGATTGGCCTATGAGGTGCTGTTATAAGCAGTCTCACTTAAACCCTCAAATCCGTCGCCCCTTTTGACCTAGAGACCTGAAATGTTGAACAAATTTGCCTCAAGGACCCAATGGTCTCCCAGGATCGATTTTCCTACATCTTGAACATTTTTCATTTCTCATTCTTCTCTTAACTTTAAGAATGATTACCAGCTGCATTCCAAGATAACGAACCTACAGCACTAGACTAAACTTCACTTGCATCATCCTTGTGATACTGAGAGATAAACATGCTAATGCTTTCACTGATTGCACATAAAGGAAGCTAGTTCCTACCTGATAGTGCTTTGCATTGTTATCCAACTGATCATTTGTCCTTTCCGTCATCCTGTGAACCGTGTTCATTGCTGCTCGCAGCTATATTTATCTTTATTCCTCTTTCTCTCTCTCTCTCCATCCCTCTCTTTCTCTCTCTCTCTTCCTCTCTCTCCAGCTTCCCTCCCCTTCTGCAATGAGTGCGGCACTGAGAGGCATTTCCTGCTACCTGAGAGAGGTACACCAAACACCACTTCACCTCTGTCTGTCTGACCACGGTTCAAACAAACTGCGCTGTGCCGACATCGCACTGCGCTTTGACTTTTAAAGGCAGTGTTGGCTTGAGCAACACCGGATTCAAAACTTTTTTCCATTTAAATTATTATACAAAATTCTTGCCACCAATAGAATGTTAGTTATATAAATGGGGGATAAAACCATCCCAACCATCCCATCCCAGATTTTGCTACGAAGAAACATTTGATCATTTGTTTTGGAACTGTTTTGGTACTGACCATATGTTGCTTGTTTTACGTTGCAGGAATGGTTGAAGAAGTGCAACATTTACCTGGAGCTAACTCTGCAGATAGCACTCCTGGGTGACTTGAAAAGTCATAGTCAATCGATAAATAATATAATAATACTTTTAACATAAAATGTTATCTTTAATTTACAATCTGTAGAAACTGTGAGAATAGAAAGGTTCAGAACTTTCAAAACATAATTTAAAAAAAACTGAACTATGACATTCAGACCCTTTACTCAGTACTTTGTTGAAGCAAACTTTGGCAGAAATGTACAACCTTGCATCTTCTTGGGTATGAGGCTACAAGCTTGGCACACCTGTAATTGGGGAGTTTCTCCCATTTTTCTCTGCAGATCCTCTCAAGCTCTGTTCAGTTGGATGGAGAGCGTCGCTGCACAGCTATTTTCAGGTCTCTCCAGAGATGTACGATTGGGTTCAAGCCCGGGCGCTGGCTGGACCACTCAAGGACATTCAGAGACTTATTCTGAAGCTACTCCTGTGTTGTCTTGGCTGTGTGCTTCAGGTTGTTGAAAGGTGAACGTTCGCACCAGTCTGAGGTCCTGAGCACTCTAAGCAGGTTTTCATCAAGAATATCTCTGTACTTTGCTCCGTACATCTTCCCCTCGATCCCGACTAGTCTCCCAGTCCCTGCCACTGAAAAACATCCCACAGCATTACGCTGACACCACCATGCTTCACCGTAGGGATGGTGCCAGGTGACATGACGCTTGGCATTCAGGCCATAGAGTTCAATCTTGGTTTCAAATAACTAGAGAATCTTGTTTCTCAATGTCTGAGAGTCCTTTATGTGCCTTTTGGTTAAATTCAAGCAGGATGTCATGTGCCTTTTACAGAGGAGTGGCTTCTGTGTGGCCACTACCATAAAGGCCTGATTAGCGGAGTGATGCAGAGATGGTTATCCTGGAAGGTTCTCCCATCTCCACAAAGGAACTCTGGAGCTCTGTCAGAGTGACCACAGGGTTCTTGGTCACTTCCCTGACCAAGGCCCTTCTCCACCGATTGCTCAGTTTGGCAGCCAGCTCTAGGAAGCTGGCCGCCAAATTCTTCTATTGAAGAATGATGTAGGCCACTGTTTTCTTGGGGACCTTCAATGCTGCAGAAATTTTTTGGTACCCTTCCCCAGACCTTCCCCACAATCCTGTCTCAGGGCTCTATGGACAATTCTTTCGACCTCATTGCTTGGTTTCTGCTCTGACATACACTGTCAACTGTGGGACCTTCTATAGACAGGTGTGTGCTTTTCCAAATCATGTCCAGTCAATTGAACTTACCACAGGTGGAATCCAATCAAGTTGTAGAAACATCTCAAGGATGATCAATGGAGACAGGATGCACTGTATAGGCTAGAAGTAGAAGCCTAAGTGTTGTTGTCCATTAGTTTACTCCAATTAGGTGAGGGGTGTTAGGGTTAGGGGAAAATAATAAAGGAAAATATATTTTAAAAATATATATACACAGTACCAGTTAATAGTTTGGAATAACCTACTCGTTCAAGGGTTTTTCTTTATTTTACTATTTTCTACATTGTAGAATAATAGTGAAGACATCAAAACTGTGAAATAACACATATATGATCATGTAGTAACCAAAAAAGTGTTAAACAAATCAAAATATGCACCTGTACCGACATTACCTTCTGGATGATAGCGGGGTGAACAGGCCGTGGCTCGGGTGGTTGATGTCCTTGATTAACTTTTTGACCTTTCTGTGACATTGGGTGCTGTAGATGTCCTGGAGGCCAGGCAGTGTGCCCCCTGTGATGCGTTGGGCAGACCACACCACGCTCTGAAGAGCCCTGCGGTTGCGGATGGTGCAGTTGCCGTACCAGGCGGTGATACAGTCTGACAGGATGCTCTCAATGGTGCATCTGTAAAAATGTATGAGGGTCTTAGGGGCCAAGCCGAATTCCTTCAGCCTCCTGAGGTTGAATAGGTGCTTTTGCTTTTGCATTTCAGATTGTCAGTGATGTGTTCACAGAAGAACTTGAAGTTTTTCACCTTCTCCACTGTGGCCCTGTCAATATGGTTGGGGGTGTGCTCCCTCTGCTGTCTCCTGAAGTCCACGATCAGCTCCTTTGTTTTGTTGACGTTGAAGGTGAGGTTATTTACCTGGCACCACTCTGCCAGGGCTCTCACCTCCTTCGTGTAGGCTGTGTCATCATTGTTGTTAATCAGGCCTACCACTGTTGTGTTGTCTGCAAACTTGATGATTGAGTTGGAGGCATGTGTGGCCATGTAGTCATTGGTGAACACGGAGTACAGGAGGAAGTTGAGCACGCACCCTTGTGGGGCCCCTGTGTTGAGGATCAGCGTAGTGGAGGTGTTATTTCCTACCTTTACCACCTGGGGGCGGCCAGTCAGGAAGTCCAGGACCTAGTTGCACAGGGCGGAGTTCAGACCCAGGGCCCGAAGCTTAATGATGAGCTTGGAGGGTACTATGGTGTTGAAGGCTGAGCTGTAGTCAATGAAAAGCATTCTTACATAGTTATTCCTCTTGTCCAGACGGGATTGGGCAGTGTGTAGTGCAATGGCGATTGCATCGTCTGTGGATCTATAGGGGCGTTATGCATATTGAAGTGGGTCTAGGCAGTCAGGTACAGTGCAGGTGATATGATCCTTAACTAGCCTCTCAAGCTTTTCATAATGACAGAATTGAGTGCTACGGGTAGTCATTTAGAGCTCACAGTCCTCGGGAGTGGCCCGTGTCAATGGCACTGTGTAATCCTCAAAGTAGGCAAAGATGTTTAGCTTGACCAAGACGCCAGCATCCGCGACATAGCTGGTTTTCCCTTTGTAATCCGTGATTGTCTGAAGTCCCTGCCACGTGTCTGAGCCGTTGACTTGCAATTCTACTTTATCTCTGTACTGATGTTGTGCTTGCTTAATTGCCTTATGGAGGGCATAACTGCACTGTTTGTATTCAACCATATTCCCAGTCACCTTGCCGAGGTTAAATGCGATGGTTTGTGTTTTCAGTTTTGCGCGAATGCTGTAATCTATCCACGGTTTTTGGTTTGGGTAAGTTTTAATAGTCATGGTGGGAACATCATCCCCTATACACTTCCTTTCCGACTGTATGTAATAACACAAAATACATTCTGGGCTAATAATGTAAGGAAAATATATCCTGCAAAGTTGCTTAGGAGCTAGAAGCAGAGCTGCCATTTTGAAATTATTTTTCTTTTTCTTATATATTTAAAAAGTAGTACTCACGCTTCAAACAAGTGATAGGCTACTATTGTCACCCATCGGACTATTCTGAATTGAATCTTGTCTTTACATTTACTAAATAGTATATGTATGAAATTTGTTTTGATTTAGAATGGACCATTATCATGCACCTGTCTCAGAACAGGGGCAGGGGGAAAAAAATACATGTCATCTATATGCATTTTCCCATGGCTTATTTTCATGCCAGCCAGGTAGGTTATACTCCTGTTGTAAAGCTATGAAATGTGCTTGATAATTGGAAAGTTGAGAAATAAATATAATAGGCCTAGCCTATAGAAAGCTGATGGAATCCTCCTCTTTTTAATAGACGCCATCAAAAGTCTGTTTTCTCACGCAATTGCTTAGGCTATAGAAATGTTGCCCAACATGAGCTCATGGGCTCTCATGAAGTGCTTTTATACATTTGCATTGATGTTGTTAAAGGGACAATTACTTACTTCCTGACTTTATTGTCCCCATTGGGAAATTTTGTTGCAGTGTCATGTACACGTTTAAAGTGGCGTTTTAATACAAAACCAAATTGACTTTCTTAACAGTTACATACCAATAAAACATATATTTTAAAAGACTAGCCTGCTAGCCTTACTGAGTCGATAAGAACATTAGCCCGATCTATTTAGGAGGGATATCACACCTGGCACAAATGATTGTCTAGTTCTGTTTTTCCTGTTGAGTACCAGAGTGCTGAGTACCAGGTAGTTAGCAAGTTTGGTATGCTACTAATAACCATCAGCAGCATCAGAACTTGGAGAAACCTAGTTACCTTGACTAAAAGGTCATGTGGAATTTGAAAGTGGTCATGACTCGTGAATGCCAGTGTGCTGGTAGTATGGTCACTGTAACAGCCCTAATCAAAGGTTGGCAAATTTATGCACTCACAAAAATAACATAAAATAGACATACATGTAAGGGGGTAAAAATGGATGTGGAATATAGACGAATGTATGCTTCACTATTAATACATGCATGTAGCTCGGCTCTGCCTCTGGCCATGGAGTGACTCATGCTTCCCTGAGCTGTTGCATCTCATCATTCTTAACTTCTTTGAGTGGCTGCTCCCTCGCTTTTCTTTTCTATTCCTTTATCTGTCAATCTTAATGTGATGTGCCATGATGCGTACCGTGCTGTACTTGCTATCAGACTCTTCCACCACAATTGTCAGTCTACAAGACACACAAGAGGATGAATGAATGGATAAACTTTATTGATCCCCAGAGGGGAAATTGAGCTTGTCACCCGCATAAGATCACTGGTGGACTTACCACTAGGCAGAAAAGGCAGTTGCCTCAGGCCTCACATCATCAAGGGGCCTTGTGAGCTGGGCATAATAAAATAAAATAAACACTAGTAGCCCCCCCACCATGCTCTGCCTGCTAGAGTGGCACCTCCTCTCCTTATTTTTCTTCTTCGTCTGGTTTTCTGGCAGACTAGACGCTTTGTTGCGTGTTGCTCTCTTTCACAGTTTGGAAAATGCATTGCACATTTTGTTCACAAAAAAGGGAAATGGGCAACACCACCTTTCTTAGCTTAAAAATTGACTTTTCCACTGCTTCCTTCACTCGGATCAGACCAGGTCTATACGGAACTGGTCTAGTTGGCCTCGGGTCCGTTCGGAATGGGTCTCTATATTAAACAAATACCTTTATGCATATCGGGTCCAACTTTTTGGACCCATGAAGATCTCTAACGTGACATGCCATACTTTTTTTGGCCAGACAGCATCAGATACATGGCCTACATACTCTGAGCGTACAAAACATTAGGAACACCTTCCTAATATTGAGTTGCACCACCTTTTGCCATCAGGACAGACTAAATTCATCGGGGCACGGACTCTACAAAGTGTTGAAAGCGTTCCACAGGGATACTGGCACATGTTGACTCCAATGCTTCCCACAGTTGTGTCAGGTTGGCTGGATGTCCTTTGGATGGTGGGTTATTCTTGACACACATGGGAAACTGTTGAGCGTAAAAACCCAGCAGCATACGCAAACCAGTGCGCCTGGCACCTACTATCATACCCTGATCAAAGGCACTTACATATTTTGTCTTGCCCGTTCACCCTCTGAATGGCACACATACAGAATACATTTCTCAATTGTCTCAAGGCTTAAAAATCCTTCTTTAACATCAACAAGGGATCATAGCATTCACCTGGATTCACCTGGTCAGTCTATGTCATGGAAAGAGCAGGTGTTCCTAATGTTTTTTACAGTCAGTGTACAGTATAGTTAGACAGAGGGGCGCTGTTTCCCTCATGTGGATGCTTTCTCTGGTAAGATAAACTCAGCAAAAAAAGAAACGTCCTCTCACTATCAGCTGTGTTTATTTTCAGGAAATTAACATGCGTAAATATTTGTCTGAACATAACAAGATTCAACAATTTGAGACATAAACTGAACAAGTTCCACAGACATATGACTAAGAGAAAAGGAGTAATGTGTCACTGAACGAAGGGGGGGTCAAAATCAAAAGTAGCAGCCAGTATGTGGTGTGGCCACCAGCTACATTAAGTACTGCAGTGCATCTCCTCCTCATGGACTGCACCAGATTTGCCAGTTCTTGCTGTGAGATGTTACCCCACTCTTCCACCAAGGCACCTGCAAGTTCCCGGACATTCCTGGGGGGAATGGCCCGAGCACTCACCCGCCGATCCAACAGGTCCCAGACATGCTTAATGGGATTGAGATCCGGGCTCGTCGCTGACCATGGCAGAAACTGACATTCTTGTCTTGCAGGAAATCATGCACAGAACGAACAGTATGGCTGGTTGCATTGTCATGCTGGATGGTCATGTCAGGATGAGCCTGCAGGAAGGGTACCACATGAGGGAGGAGGATGTCTTTCCTGTAACGCACAGCGTTGAGATTGCCTGCAATGACAACAAGCTCAGTCCGAGGATGCTGTGACACACCGCCCCAGACCATGACAGACCCTCCACCTCCAAATCGATCCTGCTCCAGAGTATAGGCCTCGGTGTAACGCTCATTCCTTTGATCGTGACACCCCATTGAGCGTTACACCCCTGGTGAGACAAAATCACGACTCGTCAGTGAAGAGCACTTTTTGCCAGTCCTGTCTGGTCCAGCAATGGTGGGTTTGTGCCCATAGGCGATGCTGTTGCCTGTGATGTCTGGTGAGGACCTGCCTTACAACAGGCCTACAAGACCTCAGTCCAGCATCTCTCAGCCTATTGCGGACAGTCTGAGCACTGATGGAGGGATTGTGCGTTCCTGGTGTAACATGGGTAGTTGTTTTTGCCATCCTGTACCTATCCCGCAGGTGTGATGTTTGGATGTACCAATCCTGTTGGTGTTGTTACATGTGGTCTGCCACTGCAAGGACGATCAGCTGTTCGTCCTGTCTCCCTGTAGTGCTGTCTTAGGCGTCTCACAGTACGGACATTGCAATTTATTGCCCTGGCCACATCTGCAGTCCTCATGCCTCCTTGCAGTATGCCTAAGGAGCATTCACGTAGATGAGCAGGGACCCTGGGCATCTTTCTTTTGCTGTTTTTCAGAGTCAGTGGAAAGTGTCCTAAGTTTTCATAACTGTGACCTTAATTGCCTACCGTTTGTAAGCTGTTAGTGTCTTAACGACAGTTCCACAGGTGCATGTTCATTAATTGTTCATGGTTCATTGAACAAGCATGGGAAACAGTGTTTAAACCCTTTACAATGACGATCCTACTTTTTGAAGTGATTTGGTAGTCAACGGTAATACATGTTTACAGTTAAATTACCTTTCTTTACTATAAAACCCCAAATCACTAAGTCTGTCCATGCATAAGATAGGACACGTACAGTACATAGCGACACTGTATTGAATGTACTGATGTGGACATGTTTCAACCCAAAGGCTATTGTCTTATGTCAGATAACGTGTTCATCTGTACTAGCAACGCATAGTAGTGGTGCAGCTGTTGGAAGACAATGTCCCAATGCAGTAATTCAACAATGGCAACAACAAATAAATGCTAATATGACACTGTATCCATAAGTATTAAATATACTTTATGTAAGGGATAAACGCCGAAGTCATATACATTGCCTTGGAAATAATGGACAACGCAGAGGGACGAGGCGGGACCGAGTCCCTTTGCAGAGTTCATTTTTCCAAGGTAATGTACAGAACGGAGCTGTTTATCCCGCTTATACCACCCACAGTTGCTAGAGAAAACAACATGATGAAAGCACACATTTACCAGGAGAAAAAAACATTATGTTTATATTTTAATTTTTATAAACTAATTCATACTTTCTCATCTTTTGGTTGCTAGAGTCGCGAACAAGTGATTGTTCAGTTAGTTTGATACTTATGGACGCGATCCAGTCGTTCGTTCTTTATGCTCGCTGGCAACCTCCTTATCCCTTGCTTGCTAGCTAGCCAGCTAGCTACGGCTAACACAGTCACAACCTCTGCAGACAGGACAACAACAAAGTTGCTGTTTTCTACTGACGTTAATTTGGATACATCCATAACAATGAGCTGATAATGCCCAATTTTGCCTGGCATAGCCAGAAAGGTTTGCCTTCACTTCAGGACACTCAACACTGTTCATTACGAGGAGATCGCATTGCATATCAAACACAACTATTTTGTTGCTAGCAAACCTGCCAGTATGACAACCGAATTAAAAAAGATCAGTTTCTGAAAACAGCTGGTCAAATGAGAAATGTATTTGACAGCATAGAGCCACTTGTGTCATGACTGCAACAGTAGGGACCAGAGGAATTCATTTCCATCACTCACCACGTTATGTCATCAGATGCTCCAAAAAAATATGTCCCTGCAAAAACAAATCAATGCTAGCTAGCTAAGTTCTTCCTTGTTGGACCTGCGTTTACAGTGTATCCAATTTTGGTTTGTTGGTTTATCTCTCTGTTACTTTGTAGCAAGTATGGTCTGCATGTGTAGCCGCTTATTGCATACTGATTCCAAGGTCTCCCAGTATATTTTACAACTGTCCAGAAATATTTTACAAATGCCCCATTATCTGGTTTTAATGTTCATTCTAGAATGTTCATTCTAGAGTGTCCTTCTAACCAATCAGAAATGAGTATTCAGCAATGCTGTGGTATAATTCTCATTGACTGGGCATTCCAAGGTAGATGCTAATTTTTTTTTGACCTTGCACGTCCCTTTTCCAAAAATCTTGCTGCTAGGTCCTTTCAGCTAGTAGTTGCTATGTCAACATCGTGTCTGACAAATGCTGTCACTGCTAACTTAAGTGCCTTCAGTACAGACACAAAAGGTCAATACATAGTCATCCCAACAGGCTGTTGGCCTAAATACTGAAGTTTACAAAGTAAAAAGTTCAACAGTTCTTTGGCACTCGCTCATTTAAGAGGGAGATGATAGCAGCCCCTGATTTGACTCTTTCTTTTTCTCTCTCACTCTATCCTTAATAAAAAAAAATCTCTGCTACTTTCTCTCTCAGTCTCTATCCTTTTCTCTATATCTGTTCCTGTCTCTCACTCTCTCCTTTTCTCTCTACCACTTTTTCCTCAATGTCCCCTTTCCCTCAGTGGGAGAGTGAACAGCAGAGGAGTCTGGAGGAGAGGGGTCGTCTGCTGCTCTGCCTGCAGTTCCTCCCCACGTCCAGTGTGGTCGATAAGGCCAAAGGGGAGGAGAGGGCCCACGGAGGGCTCTGTGTGGGTGTGCGACGCTGCGCCCACCTAGCCGCCATGGATGTCAATGGATTCTCGGACCCCTATGTCAAAACGTGAGTATAGACGTTGACCGTGATACCAATACTAGACCTGGGTTATGTTCATTAGAGCACACCGCAGCTAAATGTTTCGCAACGGAAATGAAAATGAGTGTTTCTCTGTTTCACACGTTTTCGGACCATTTTTGTTGTTTATAAATGGTTTGTTTTCTTTGAAATACTAAAGCTGCGCTTGATTGAGCTTGAATGTTGTAACGGAGTGAATGGAATAATCCCAAAAGTGAAAACTCTTACCATTTGGCACTCCAGGCAGGCTCAATGAAAGGCTCAAAGTATCTGAAAGAAAACAAATACGTTATTATTTCCAGTGGGCAAGAGCGGTAGAAAGAGATGCAGTGTACAGGGAGTCATGGTTAGTAACATACAGAGATTTACGGACTGGAGCTGTTGCACAATTGCATTTCAATAGTAAATGATTTGAAAACAAGGGGAGGGAGGGAGGGAGGGAGGGAGGGAGGGAGGGAGGGAGGGAGGGAGGGAGGGAGGGAGAAAGCCATGGCTAGTGAGAGGAGGAATTTCCCCCAGCGTGACTGATGCATCCTGACAGAAATCGGACAAAGGAACTAAACATTTCCTCCCTTGTCAATGTGTTCACTTCAATTCCATCACTGGCCTTGAGCTTTCCCTGGAATTAGTAAAAAACAGTGGCTGTGCCGAGCTCACTTTACCTCCCTTTCTCACGTACATAAACACACACGTACACACTTTCTTGGAGAAATATACCAAGCCAGCTATTTCCCCCCTCAGGTTAAAGTACAAGCAAGTAATAGAAATAGACATGCCACCGTTTTCCTACTGCCAGTTCACACAATCAAATGTCTCTCCTGCAGACGCTTTCTCTCTCACACACACACACACGGTCATGCACACACACACAACCATGCATGCGGACACAAACTCATGCATGCAGACACACACAGGCATACACAGACACGCAGTGTCTCGTTTTTTTATCTCGCTCTCTCTCTCTCTCTCTCTCTCTGTACCACGCTCTCTCGCTCTTTGCTCTGAATTAGCACTCGGTAAATTCCCCATCTGTTTTTGTTGTGTCTGAGTGTGGGGGAGAACATCAGGTCTTCGTGCTGCGGGGTGGTGGGTGGAAAATGTGTGTGAGGGAAAATGCAGAAAACTAGCTCTCTGTCGGTTTATATATTAGAGAATGTGTCAGAGCACGGAGAGAGATACTCGGCACAGTTAAAGATTCTGCTGTGTAGCTTAAGACTTCAAGTCTCAGACCGTAAGATAATACGATTTCACGTTCAGAACTGTCCTTGTCACGACACACATAGCTAGAAACGTACTATACAGTATATAATCGGACATGGGAAATGTACCGAATAGCACCCTATTCCCTATATAGTCCATTATTTTTGACCAGGGCCTATAGGATCTGGGGTGCAATTGGGACACAGCCATAATTGTGTATGCTGTAGGATGACAGAATCACATCTACCCCATTAAATGATGGGGTCTTTACATTTGGAACGTAACAATATCACGCTCCGAAAGTTCTGTTTGGGATTTCATGCGTTTCAGAAGACATTATAATTCTGCAAAAGTTTCAGTGGATGGGGATTTACAATTACAATAGCAGCAAGAAATCATGCAGAATGTACAGGAGCTTTAAACAGGACCTTGCCTTAGGAAAAACAATGGGAAATGGCAACCTATTCCCTACATAGTGTATTACTTTGGACTGCATAATAAATTGAGTTTGTGTTTTCTTAATGGAGCGTGACAGCCTCACATTTCTCTGTATCAGGTACCTCAAGCCAGACCTGCAGAAGAAATCCAAGCATAAAACAGCCGTCATAAAAAAGACTCTTAACCCAGAGTTTAATGAGGTGTGTGTTTGTGTGTGTGTGTGGGTGTGGTTCTTGTGCTTGTGTGCAAGTTATAATCTGCATGTTTGTGAATTGTGCAGTGTGTGTGTTTGTGTGCATGTTTGTATGTGTTATTGTGTTGGTGTGCATGTGTGTGTTTGTGTGCATGCTTATGAATCGTGCGGTGTGCACCATGCAATGGCATGAAGAAAGCTTATTGGGACTATAATCAGTCCTCGGAGACACAATCTAAAATGCCCAATTATATACCGTTTTTTTGTACAATACAGCACTTACATTTCACATTGTAGTCATTCAGAGGATGCTCATACCCTGAGCCATTTGCACTGCGAACATACTAATACATGTTTTTTTTAGTTTCTCTGCTCCAGTCCTGGGGACGGCCGCTGTTTTGGGTTCTCATTTCAACCAATCACTTCTACAGCCTGAGTGACAAATCTGTTTTTGTTATCATGCACAAACAGATCTGGGATCAGGCGGTCAGTTATGCTGAGCATACATTACACAACTTCTAAAAACATAACAACTTGGACTTGCTCACATTTCGCAATTTCCCTGTCCCAAATCTTTCATTCCGTCCATCCTCAAACCCAGGATGTAAAAAAATGCCAACACGCAAACAGTGAGCTAAATGTTTTTAAATAAATTTGAATAATTTTACATTTAGATAAATGGATTAGTGTTCACATTATTATGTGCAGAAACATTTAAAAAAAAAAAGATTTCACAGAGGTGCAGAATATGGGCTCCCACATTGAAAAGGCTTTCTTTCCACAGCTTCACCAATCTGTCTTCCATCACCTCCGTAGTACACATGGTGCCTGTTCTTGTTGCTTTCCTCTTCACCATCATTGTTTTGGTCTCACATGCTGCATGCTCATTGGCTATTAGCAGCAGTCCTTGGCCAATCGCAACGTAGCACTGCTCATACTACAGCATGACCAACAATGAAAATTATTGGGACATCTGACACGGATCTGGAGAATGTAACAGCCATCGTCGGTGTGTCCTTAACCCGCTCAAACTACATGTGTCCCGACGTACTGATCCTAGCCCAAATTAATTTGGATTTCACCCTGATCATGAAAATTGTCATGTTTGATTTACGGTTTAAGGGCCAATTTTTACAAGATCCAGATAAAGCTTAGTCCTGGACTAAAAAGAAACCAGGACTATATATAGTATGGGCGATTGTAGGTGATTATCAATCTATTTTAGTGAATTGGTTTTGTTGAACTGTGCAGATACTAATTGTTTAACTCTGCTGGAGTCTTCACTGTAATGGCCATTGAGGCTGCGTCCTATGCACTGCTTTAAAAAAAACATGTAGCTATATATCTATATATAGATATCTGCTGCTTATATGTCTTGCATTCCCAAACAAATTCACAAAAGGGCAGTTTAGCCAAGCAGAAATAATGACAATGTAAAGCATGACCCAAAAAGACAAATAAAATACATATATTTTATCCCTTTTTTTCAAGGTGTCCCCCCCCCCCCCACCTTTCAGAGCTAGTAACTAGCTGGAAATTCAGAAGGCCAGGACGAAACCAGTACATTTACATTTTACATTTAAGTCATTTAGCAGACGCTCTTATCCAGAGCGACTTACAAATTGGTGCGTTCACCTTAAGACATCCAGTGGAACAGCCACTTTACAATAGTGCATCTAAATCTTTTAAGGGGGGTGAGAAGGATTACTTTATCCTATCCTAGGTATTCCTGAAAGAGGTGGGGTTTCAGGTGTCTCCGGAAGGTGGTGATTGACTCCGCTGTCCTGGCGTCTTGAGGGAGTTTGTTCCACCATTGGGGGGCCAGAGCAGCGAACAGTTTAACAGTTTATCGCGATACTTTTTATTATCATGGCAAGGAAACAAAACACGAAGAGAATTCAACTTCTTTAGGAAAAACAGCCCTATTGTTAGAAACAAACATCAATTGTCACATTTATTTATTTTCAGGCTTTAGCATACAATATTTTACATACATACATGCAAGTTTTTAAAGGACCAAATAGTTTGGTCTGCTTCGTGTTTTCATTGTTGGTATCTTCCCAGCCCTCAAATTCAGGGTTGCAAAGTCATTCGAAAATTTCCGCAACAATTGCCACACAACACTAGCCAAAAGAACACACGCAATCGTGGAGCTGGCTAATTGTAATGCACACATGGCAACAACCACCCTGACCACCTGTACTCATTAGCAACACTGTGCCGGGATTCAATCCAAGGCACATTATAGAGCAGCTCACTGGACAACTGACAATGTGCCTTTTAAAGGCAATTTCACCTTTTAAAAGGCAATGGTTTGCATTGTTATTATTTTCACTTTGCTAAACATCTCTCTATTTGTGAATTTGTTTGGAAATGCAAGACTTAAAAGCAGCAGATACACTACATATACAAAAGTATGTGGACCCCCTTCAATTTAGTGGATTCGGCTTATTCAGCCACACCTGTTGCTGACAGTTGTATTAAATCGAGCACCCAGCCATGCAATCACCATATACAAACATCGGCAGTAGAATGGCCTTACTGAAA
The DNA here is from genome assembly GCF_034236695.1 of Oncorhynchus nerka. Classification (NCBI taxonomy): domain Eukaryota; kingdom Metazoa; phylum Chordata; class Actinopteri; order Salmoniformes; family Salmonidae; genus Oncorhynchus; species Oncorhynchus nerka. The sequence goes on from NC_088418.1 coordinate 31,782,139, forward strand.
AGCTCAGTGACTTTCAACGTGGCACCGTCAGAGGATGCCACTTTTCCATCAAGTTAGTTCGTCAAATGCCCTGCTGGAGCTGCTTCAGTCACTGTAAGTGCTGTTATTGTGAAGTGGAAACGTCTAGGAGTAACAACGACAACGGTGTGTGTGCTGAAGTGCGTAAACATTTTCTCCTCGGTTACAACACTCACTACCGTGTTCCAAAATGCCTCTGGAAGCAACGTCGGCACAATAACTGTTTGTTGGGAGCTTAATGAAATGGGTTTCCATGGCCGAGCAGCCTTTAAGATCACCATGTGCAATGCCAAGTGTCGGCTGGAGTGGTGTAAAGCTCACCGTCATTGGACTCTGGAGCAGAGGAAGTACGTTCTCTGGAGTAATGAATCACGCTTCACCATCTGGCATGGACGAATCTGGGTTTGGCGGATGCCAGGAGAACGCTACCTGACGAATGCATAGTGCCCACTGTAAAGTCTGGTGGAGAATGACCATTTCCCCGTGCACAAAGCGAGGTCCATACAGGAATGGTTTGTCAAGATCGGTGTGGAAGAAGTTGACTGGCCTGCACAACGCTCTGACCTCAACCCTATCGAACATCTTTGAGAAGAATTGGAAAGCCGACTGCAAGCTAGGCCTAATCGCCCAACATCAGTACCCGACCTCACTAATGCTCTTGTGAATGAATGGAAGCAAGTCCCCGCAGTAATGTTCCAAGATCGAGTGGAAAGCCTTCCCAGAAGAGTGGAGGCTGTTGTAGCAGCAATGGGGGGACCAACTCCATACTAATGGCCATGATTTTGGAATGAGATGTTCGACGAGCAGGTGTCCATATACTTTTGTTGTATATAATGTATTTAATGCAGCTACACACATTTTGAACGCAATTGCATAGGTCCTAGGATGTAGGATCAATGACAATACAGTGAAGTACTGTATGCTGTCGATTTAAATTGGCTAAACTGGAGTGAAATTCAGCAAACACACTGGCTGCCACAGGACCAACAATGAGAAACTGAATCTGTTACCATTCTCATAAGGAAATTAAGAAATGCTGTTCAACAGTGTGTTTCTATGTTTCTTTCGTTGCTTTACTTTTTCTACCCAAGTTACTAGACAATGCACACACTATTTCTATATTAATTATCCTTATAGGGCCCATTTTTCTCTCTCTATCTCTCTATCTCTCGTTAATGATTGCCTTTTGACCCGCCATCCATCCCCTGGCTCTCTGCAGGAGTTCTTCTATGAGATCTCCTTCACGGAGCTGTCCACCAAAACCCTGGAGGTCACCGTCTGGGACTACGACCTAGGGAAATCCAACGATTTTATTGGTGAGTTGGCGACTGTGCCACCCACAGTCATAAGTGGGATTCTAGTCGTGGGCCAGTTTCTTCATTTTCTTAACCAAGGCCGTAGTTCATTCAAAGGCACAAAGTACAACTTAAGTAGTTTTTGGGGTATCTGTACTCTGTACTCTCATCAGTGCAATTTCTCCAGGTCTTCAACAGTGGTAAGCTCAGATGCAAGCAGCTACGGCTTGGGTGGGGTACAAGAACACGACGGCACTGTAGCTTTCTGCTCACGTACACACAGTAACGCCAAAAAGAGATTGAGAATGAGTGACTCGCAGGCTTGTGGGCATCAGCAAAGATTTACTAGCATTTGTGAGGGTTGGAGAACTATCGCTTGATCACAGATCACAAACCGCTGGTGACATTGATAAACAACAAAGACCTATACAATGCCCCCCTTTGATGTCAGTGGCCGCTGATTCGACTTGATGAAGTTCAACCCCATTGAGGGAAGAACGGAAGAACCTCGTCATCGCCGATGCCTTTTCTAGGCACCCCAAACCAGAGATGGATGAAACAAGGTTGGAAGCAGATGTCCAGGCTATGGAAAGGATCATACAGTGCCTTATGAAAGTATTGTGTTGTGTTACATGCTGAATTCACCAATCTAGATATAATAGCCCATTATGGTAAAGTGAAATCATGTTTTTAGAAATTTTAGCAAAATTCATCCTCAAACAGAACTATTCACAGCTCGCACTAATGATCTACAGGGGGACACTGCAAAGGAACCAACACGAGAAAGTCCAACCAGACTCCTTATGGGAAGGAGACTCCACACGACAGCTTAGGAGCTGAACAAAACCTGAAGCCAGCATGGCCAAACCTTGCCACTGTAAAGCACAATGATACCAAAGCCAAACGCGCCTATGAGAAAACGTACAACAAAAACGTACCACCTTGTGCTCTGCAGATTGGCTACAAGGTTTGCTTGAAAACTGATGAAGAGAAGGAGTGGAAAACGACCTGAGTCATCCAAAGTAAGCGCTTCACACCATAGTAATTTGTCGTACAAACATAGCATGAGGACTCGACAAGACGGAACCCCCAACACTTGCAACGCGGTCAGGACGAACAGAGCGCAGGCAAAAGTCAATTGACCAAAGTTGCTAAGCTTGCTAGATAACCCCCTTCAACGAATGACAGAATATCGAATGTATGATTATACAGATAGCTGATAATAATGGGGAGATGAAGAGTGGAAATATACTTTACAAAAATATAAATGCAACATGCAACAATTTCATATATTTTACTGAATGACAGTTCAATTACAGGAAATCAGTCAATTTAAATAAATAAATGAGGCCATAATCTATGGATTTCACATGACTGAGCAGGGGTGCAGCCATGGGTGGGCCTGGAAGAGCATAGGCCCACCCCCTTGGGAGCCAGGCCCACCAACCGGGGAGCCAGGCCCAACCAATCAGAATGAGTTTTCCCCCACAAAAGGGCTTTATTACAAATATAAATACTCCTTAGAACTCCCCCAGGACATTTAATTATGTGGCAACAGCTCTGTTGGACATTCTTGCAATCAGCATGCCAATTGCACCCTCCCTCAAAACCTGAGACATCTGTGGCATTGCTGTGTGACAAAACTATACATTTTAGAGTGGTGTAATGATCATACTGTTTAATCAGCTTCCCGGGATCCCGGTTACCCATGTTAATCCCTACTGGTAACTGGTGCTACCTTTGAACTCTCTGGTCCCAGACACCGATCAGCTTTGCCTCAGAAAAGTGTGTTCCAGGACAAGCAATATATATATTCATTATAAGGTTTAATGTTGTTCCACAGCTCTTTTCTAGTCTCTGCTTCTTATAAGAAGCGGTCTGAGAGATGTGTGAGTTATTGCAGTCAAAATAGGGTGTCTGTGAGAAAGCGCCTCAAGGCTAAAAGAGATTCATAGACACAGAACCCTGCAGGGGAGTGAAAGAGATTAGAGACTAGTCAGACATACCACTTTAAATCATCTTGGGGAGTGGACAATTACTGCTGAGCCATTAGAAAACACTGGAACTATTGTCTCTCCTGCAAGTTTGTAAAACTGTATGTGCATGGGCTTGATCTCATGCGTAGAAGGTATTGACGTAGGTAGTTACATCGTTAGGGGTTGACTGCAAGCATATTAAAAGCAAATTGGACTTTTCTTATTTTGCAGAACTCAGGAGAGACATCAGTTGTATGTTTGATCTTTGATCTTTGACTTCTATCTACAGCTGTATTTCGATTTAAATTGTTATGATTTATAAGTGCACATTTTGAGTATTCCTTATTTGTTAAGTAAATAACAGAGCCCAGAAAGTGGAACCAACAAGAACTGAAAAAGCGTGTGCGAGCAAGGAAGCCGTACAAACCTGATTCAGTTACACCAGCTCAGTCATGGAGGAATGGGCCGAAATTCACCCAACTTCTTGTGGGAAGCTTGATGTAGGCTACCTGAAACGATTGACCCAATTTAAAGGCAATGCTACCAAATACTAATTGAGTGTATGTAAACTTCAGACCCACTGGGAATGTGATGAAAGAAATAAAAGCTGAAATAAATAATTCTCACTACTATTATTCTGACAATTCACAGTCTTAAAATATAGTGGTGATCCTAACTGACCTAAAACAGGACATTTTTACTCGGATTAAATGTCAGGAATTGTGAAAAACTGAGTTGAAATGTACTTGGCTAAGGTGTATATAAACTTCCGACTTCAACTGTAGTTATACACGGTATGTTGTTTGTTTATATACTCTATGTGAACCTAGTTACTATGGGATCAGCCGTCTTGCTTAAAAACTTCTTAGGGATAAGCATCCAACTAGCGGGACACCAGCCGACAACATCCGGTGAAATTGGAGGGTGCGCAATTCAAATAAATAATTGTAATATTAAACATTCATGAACATTCAAGTGTCTTATATAATTTAAAAGTTTAAGTTATTGTTAATCTAACTGTGTTGTCCGATTTCAAATAGGCTTTACGGCAAAAGCATACCATGCAATTGTCTGAGGCACGGCTCCCCACATCAATATATTTTTCAACCAGCACAGGCTTCATAAATTCCCAAATAGCGATTAAATAAATCTCTTACTTTTGAAGATCTTCCTCTGTTTGCAATCCCAAGGCTCCCAGCTACAACATGAATGTCCGTTTTGATTGATAAAAGCCTTCTTTATATCCTAAAAAGTCAGTTTAGTTGGCTCCATCGATTTCAGTAATCCACTCGTTCATCATGCAGACAAAGGATTCCCAAAAGCTACCGCTATACTTCGTCCAAACAAGTCCAACGACGTTTCTATTCAATAGAAATTGAAAATTAGTAAGCGCGCCCTCTCCCTCGCGCGCCAAAAGACTGATATTGTTTCCGGTGCTCTTCTCACCAAAACTTGTTTTTCAAAGAACAAGCCTGAAACTATGAATAAAGACTTGACATCTAGTGGAAGCTATAGGCATTGCAATCTGGGAGACAGATTTGCATAGAAACAATAGGTTTCCATTATAAGAGCTAGGATTTTTGCCTGCCATATCAGTTCTGTTATAGACCCAGACATTATTTTAACAGTTCAAAGTGTTTTCTATCCAATGCTACCAATGATATGCATATCCTGGCTTCTGGGCCTGAGTAACATGCAGTTTACTTTGGGCACGTCAGTCAGGTGGAAATTCAGGAAACTAGACCCTATCCCTAAGAAGTTTAAGGGGGGAAATGTGGTGATATGCTGATAACCTAACATCATTAAATAGATTTTAGCCTAAGTTCAAGCACGCACTGCCAGACATGTGCAGTTAGACCAAAGATGTTCAGCAATAAAGACCCATAAAGATAGCTAATTTATACGTTTATACAAGTTAATACTTTTTACCAGTAAGACAGCAGAACTTTACAGTCCCTTTTTTTGAATCCCGGCCCAAGACTTGTTGGGCAACAACTAGAGGTGTTCAATGGTCGCGTTCCAGGTCGACTACATTGCAGTCACCTGCCAGAAATCTCAACTCCTGGATAAGTGTTTATCAGCTAACCCCATTATGAATAATCTGATGCTGACTGCAAAGTTAATAACTTGGAACGCATAAATGGATTGATCCGCACAGTGCTACTATTATATAGGTTGCCTGGAAAGCCATCCAGTGCGACACAGATTGTTTTGTAACTTCATTTTTCTGTCTACATATTCTAGGAGGCGTGTCCTTAGGCTGTCACTCACAAGGAGAAACTCTCCAGCATTGGATAGACTGTCTGAAGAACAAGGGCACAAAGGTGGAGCGATGGCACACGTTGACCAATGAGCTGCCTGGATCCACATTCCATGAATGAAAATGGGCCAATAATAATATCTCACCACTGTACTGTTTTTGGCCAAAAGGTTTGGCTAAATTGGGATTATGGATGAAAAGGTGTTCATCATCGCATGTTATGAAGATGCATTCTGCATGACTTGAACATTTGAGTTCAGAAGGAAATGGTAGGGGTGTGGGGTTAGTTGAGCCAAAGGGGTTAGTTAAGGCATCCTTGTTTCTAAGAAACCATACACAAAATGTATAATTTGGCCAAATACTTAGGAAGCGGTCATCATTTCATGGAGTCTGTGAAGAAGGGTTTCCTAAACTTGGTCCTCGGGACCTCAAGGGGTGCACTTTTTTTTATTCCCTAGCACAACACAGCTGATTCAAATAATCAACTAATCATCAAGCTTTGATCATTTTAATTAGCCATGTAGTGTTCAGGCAACAACAAAAAAAACATGCACCCCTTGGGGTCCCGGGGACTGAATTTGGGAAACGCTGCTGTGAAGGAAGAAATCAGGAAAAAGTGGGACGCAAGTCAGGTCCCCAAAAATGATTTTCACCAAGTCAAATGAATATGTGTTAGAGGTTTCATGATGCTTGTATTTGAACCAAAGTAGATCATTTTAAGATTGTTCTATACATCAGTTGGGGTCTTTATGAGTTTCAATATGAGGTCCTAAACCTAGCATGAAGTTCATTCTTGTAGCTGTGTGGGCTAATATAGTCCAAATGTTTACATTTTGGGTAAGTGTTTTCTTCCCAGTCATCATGCAAGGCATTATCGCTGGGACATGAGGTAATAACAGGGCATGGCCTATGTTAAAAATGCTTAAAATGATTCAAAGACAAAAAGTACTTGTGATTGTGTTGAATTGTGTTTGGAAAATAAAGATAGACATGGTTTTAAAAAGGTAGTGATAATATTTCATTCAGTACAGAAATGTGCAGCTAAGTTTGTCCCGCAGCTCAACTTACCCCATACCCAACTTGTACCAAGAGATCACTTTTTTGGGACAAACTAGGCTTTCAATATTTACATGAATTCTGATTATTTCCAGGGATACACAACATCCTGAAATATATATATAGATATCTTTGTTAGAAAGAATACTATACTGTATGTCCCTTGATGGAATGAGGCTGAATGTAAAAAAATGGCACAACTTATACCACTCTCCCCTAAGTAGAGAATATCTCCTTATACTTAGGCTATACATAATTCTCTGTCACGTTACAGAGGGCCATATCCATTCTGTATATTTAATTTTGCGCTCAGTTTTCAGAAACATAGCGCCCTAGGCTACTGAATAGACCTCCTGTGAAAAAGCCTAATTAAAATCATGTAAATCAGATCTAAGGAAGTGAATTTTTTAAAATTATTTTGTCAATTTACTCCTCATTATTCATACTGTTTTGTTTGTTTATTCTTCTAAAATTAGATTTCGTTCTTTCATTAACTTCTGATTCGTCTTGACCTGGAAAATATCCCCCCGTATTTCCCTTCTCACTGCCTGAATACCTCTCCAACAGCAATAACGTCTTGCCTAATGCTTCCAAAGAATTCTAAATGGGGACATTTTCTATCGACTGATGTAACTGCCATTAAATTATCTGCAAATTATAATTCATTTGATTAAATAGTGCAAAGTAATAAGACAGTTGGTTCTTTGCATGTTTGATGTAGTAAAAAACAATGTGACTCTGACTTACCTCTCCTCCAGTTTTGGTGGAACAGACACAAATGCTTGAAGAGCATAATTTCAGGATGTAGGCCTACATCTCTGTGCTGTTCCATATTTTCTCGAGTCACGTTGGGATGACTACCCTTGTGAAATAAATATGTACTTTGTTCAAGTAAAGCATTGTGGAAAGGTTCTTCTGCTTTATGTTGTTTTTTTGGACGTTCTAGGGCTGTGGCGGTCATGACATTTTGGCAGCCGGTAACTGTCATGCAATTGACCATTAATTGTAGAATAAAAAACATGAGCTGGTGCACACCCAGCAAAATGTGTTCGTGTGGAGGTGCTGACTAACGGCGAATAAGCTATCAAAATTAAGAGAGTCGCACACCCCACACATAAACTCCCAGTAATTTATTGGGTATTATGCCAAAACGTTGGTATAGGGAGTGTGCAACTTTCTCTATTTTGATAGTTTATAATTTACCGTTAATTAACATAAACATGTTTAGCATCTCCAGGCTTCCACACATAGAATACAAGCCACTGATGCAGACCTTTGGAACATCTACATTTTAAATATGGCCTATATCATCACAATAAATCCATTATTTATTTTAGGCAGGTCTAAATAAACACAACATGAAGAAAATTCAGCCTATTTCAGAACAACAGAATAATACCATATTCCGTGTCATCCTTTTGTTTGGCCCTGATCTGGCTATGCCATATGGATGTGGGCTAAAATAGTCAATTTAGCAGATAAGATTTTGCTTATAATTCTCGTTGCATTATTTTAATTTTATAGTAAGAATAATACATTTTAACATTGCTGAGTAAAATAGAAAGGAGGTTTTTCCCCAAACGATTTCCAAAGGAGTGCGGACATGTGGCTATTCTGTGTTGAGCGGTAAACATTTATGTAAATATTTAGGCAAATGTAGTTGTGATACAAACCTTAGGCTATACACTGAGCGTAGAAAACATTATGAACACCTCCATGAAGTAGACTGACCAGGTGAATCCAGGTGAAACTGTTGGTTAAGGGCTTGTAAGTAAGCATTTCACAGTAAGGTCTACACTTGTATTCGGTGCATGTGACAAATAAAGTTTGATTTGATTAGCTTTTATTTTGAAAGCTATGATCCCTTATAGATATCACTTGTTAAATCCACTTCAATCAGTGTAGATGAAGGGGAGGAGATAGGTTAAGGGAGGATTTTTAAGGCTGCAGACAATTGAGACAGGGATTGCGTATGTGTGCCATTCAGAGGATGAATGGGCAAGACAAAAGATATGTACCTTTGAACAAGGTATGGTAGTAAGTGCCAGATGCACCGGTTTGTCAAGAACTACAATGCTGCGCTCAACAGTTTCCCGTGTGTATGAAGAATGGTCCACCACCCAAAGGACATCCAGCCAACTTGACACAACTGTGGGAAGCATTGGGCCAGCATCCCTGTGGAACGCTTTCAACACCTTGTAGAGTCCGTGCCCTGATGAATTGATGCTGTTCTGAGGGCAAAAGGGGTGGTGCAACTCGATATGAGGAAAGTGTTCTTAATGTTTTACGTACTCAGTGTATGTTTTGATTTCAAACCATTCTAAGACTGGATGATGCGACTCTCATGATGATTTGAAAAAAGTTGCTCTGTTTCTTGCGCAGGTGGGACACACATCGTCAGTCTCTAATTATCAATTTGACAAGCACTTAATAATATTCTCACCCATTAGACTATTCTCAATGTAATCTGGTCTTTATATATAGCCTACTAATATATGTGTATGAAGGTCAAATAGAGACATAAGTGTACAAGAATGTAAAGTATGATTTGCACATGTAAAATATGAGTTGCACCTGTATAATCAGTTTTGTAGTTGCAAACATGTAACTTCTTTTGAGAATCAGTGCAACAACACTTGCAAGCAGGTGATGTGTGAATAAATACCAACACCACTTGCAAACATGTAACATGACGTAACATGTAATCTTCTTCTTTGAATCAAAACTAAATTTGCCGATGTCAAATCTGTGCGCTCAGAGTTTTGTCACTAATTCTGTGCTTTTAAGAGCTGCTCTGCAGGAAAGCAGCAGAGACTACATTACAGCTCTGGTGGGCAGGGATTTCTCTTCAGATCAATCAGGTGAGGTGTTGTCATTCTGGAACGTGCTTTCACGTTTCACAAGGTTCCGATCTGGAAGCAAGTTTGTTAAAATTACTAGCTAAATGATATTCACAGAATGTGAAAGCTACAGCAAGGGGATGGCGAGGAAGAATTAAAACGAGTATTTGGATGTTCCCTTTCAGTCCTTATATTCCATTTCAGTCCTTATATAAGTTATATACGCATGATTTACATGATTCATTATTAACGTTGGTTCCTGCATGTGACTGATTGATACCTCACAAAGCTTCTTCTCTCAAAGCTGAGACCTTTAAACTGAGATACTCCTTTTGGTTCCCAGAGCAATGATGTACTGCCACATTGCTTATCAGTGATAGTGTGGATTCCTCCCATATACAAGCAATCAGTCACTCGCAGTTGGTTAAAGAAAAGCAGCATTGTGCCAAACATACGATCTGATACACACAGAGAAACTTCCATCACACTCCCTCCTTTTATCACTCTGTGACAACTATTGTTACATTTTAAGCTAAGCATTAGTTTAAACATTTCTATTACAAGTAAAACCAGACACTTTGTACAACCCAGAATGAAGGGTTTGAAAGGATAATCTAACTAGTAACTGATCCTTATTATATAGCCCTTACACTTGCAATAGAATGGTTTAACTTGAGACCTTCATTTCATAGTGTTACACACATGCTTTATTACACAATCTCATTCATGTAAATTATATCATCATGAGCAGCACCTTCATTGAGTTCCTTATAGTCCTCATTATCTTCATTAGCAAATGGCATTTATTTTAGGCCAATCAAATGAACAGTCTCTCCTGCAGTTGCAGAAGTGAACATAGTTGCTGAGACCTGTGAGACAAAAGAAGAGCACAGAGCTTACAACACAAAATCGATGTTATAACACACAAGGACAAATACTCCCAACGTGGCCCATTTTTTCAAGGTTCATAGCTGACAGCCAAGCTGTCACCTCCCACTCGGTATCTTCATTGCCAGAGTAGCTTCTAGCGGTTTCTGATAATGACATTTCAGCTGGAGCTTTTAACTCTCTCTACTTCCTTCGGGTTCTTAAGAGAGTGACAGTAAAACACTTGAAAAGAAAAAGAAAACACAAAATATAAAGTATTAGTAATGCATTAAGCTATGCATAATCATATATGGCAAGAAACGAAGTTTGATAACATGACGATTCCCACTCCCCCTTCGCCTGACTCTTTACCTTTGGGATACTGTTCTGTTGGGATCCACAAAAATGAAGGCTCTTAAAAAACCCTACTCATGCTTTTACCCAGGCTTCCCTGTCAGGCTACAGGTGTGTGAGAGGTGTTCCCATGCCATATCACTCTCACTTCGCCCTCTATTTGCGTGCTATGTGCAGTCAGCTAGTATAATTAATGTTCCCCCCCCACCCCCCCCTGAGTCTAGGATGTACAATGAATCTCTGTGTCTAGGCAGGTGGTGTTATCGTCCCAGCCCAAGTCCAGAACCTTTATATTCCTCCACACATCTCCCGGTCTTCTTATCAGTCAGGAGAAACCTTCAGATTAGGAAGTGCACATTCTTGCAGCCTGCCACTAGTTTCAGAGACAGGCCCCCTTTGTACTACACAAATACATTTGCACATAAATCATTCCATTTAACCCATAACACATTAATTACTACTTCTAGACCAATTATATAGTTATAAACATCATATTACGTGCTCAAGTCAATTAGTCTGTTTCCAACAATCCCTCATCTGGAACAATGTTCACTCAAATGTCCGTGCCACCTAGAAAACATATTAACTTAAACAGTGAAGAGAGAGAATACATGTATACACAATAATTTCACACCACCCTTGATGAGAATGAGATTGGGACAAGGACCACAAAGCCCCTACAATCAATGTCCCAAATATGGTTAGCCCAAGCTACAATCTAGTGGGTTTTCTGATAACCTCCCTCTCAGAAGACACAAAAAGATAAGGTTTCCCTGAGAGGAACCCTCCCTAAACTCACTGGATTCCACAAATATTTAAACTTGAGTGATAGTCCTTAGTGCTTCACGTTGAGTCTGTCATGCTCAATTTGGGTTGGATAATTTTTTAATAGTTCAAATTATGACTCGGAAAGGCAAGAAGGAGAGACCGAATGCTGCCCCTAAACTGTGAGGAGAGCACTAAGTAAGGGGAGGGTCCACTGCTCATCCTGCAGGTGGTTTCTGAAGACCTTCAACTTAGCACACACCGATAAAGGCAGATAAAGGAAACAAATATACAGTATGTACTGCTACCATTGACATACTGTATATTCATCTTATATTTCCAGCATGAACTTCTCATCACGGCCCCCATTTGTCCCTGTCTTACACTTGTCACATGTGCCGAATACAACAGGTGGAATGCTGTAAAATGCTTACTTTACAAGCCCTTAACCAACAATGCAGTTCAAGAAATAGAGTTAAGAATATACTAACTAAAGTAAAAAATAAACAAAAAGTAACAAGGCTATATACAGGGGGTACTGGTACCAAGTCAATGTGTAGGAGTACAGGTTGGTCGAGGTAATTTGTACATGTAGGTAGGGGTAAAGTGACTATGCATAGATAATAAATAGCGAGTAGCAGCAATGTAAATAGTCCAGGTGGCAATTGTATTAATTGTTCAGCAGACTTATCATTTGGGGGTAGAAGCTGTTAATGAGTGGTCCAAGACACTGCATCGCAGTGCTAACTGTGCCACAAGAGATACTGGTTTGAGTCCGGGCTCTATCGCAGACGGCCGTGACCGGGAGACCCATGAGGTGGCACACAATTGGCACAGCGTTGTCCGGGTTAGGGGAGGGTTTGGCCGACAGGGATGTTCTTGTCCCATCGCGCACTAGCAACTCCTGTGGCGCACGCTGACACAGTCGCCAGGTGTACAGTTTTTCCTCGAACACATTGGTGCGGCTGGCTTCCGGGTTAAGCATTGTGTCAAAGAAGCATTGCGGCTTGGCTGGGTTGTGTTTCAGATGATGCACAACTCTCGACCTTCGTCTCTCCCGAGTCCGTACAGGAGTTGCAACGATGGGACAAGACTGTAAAAACAACCAATTGGATACCACGAAATTGGGGGGAAAAAGTGATATAAATAAAGGAACATTTTGAACCTAGATTTGGCACTCTGGTACCACTTGCCAGGCGGTAGCAGAGAGAACAGTCTATGACTTAGGTGACTGGAATCTTTGACAATTTTGTGGGCCTTCCTCTTACATGCCTTTATATAGGTCCTGGATGGCAGGAAGCTTAGCCCCAGTGATGTACTGGGCCGTACGCATTAAACCTCTGTAATGCCTTACGGTCGGAGGCCGAGCATTTGCCATACCATGTGGTGATGCAACCGGTCAGGATTCTCTCGATGATGCAGCTGCAGAACTTTTTGAGGATCTGGGGATCCATGCCGTGGGGCGACACACAATTGGCCTAGCATCGTCCGGGTTAGGGAGGGTTTGGCCGGTAGGGATATCCTCATCTCATCGCGCACTAGCGACTCCAGTGGCGGGCCGGGCGCAGTGCACGCTAACCAAGGTCGCCAGGTGCACAGTGTTTCCTCCGACACATTGGTGGGGCTGGCTTCCGGGTTGGATGCACGCTGTGTTAATTAAGAAGCAGTGCGGCTTCATTGGGTTGTGTTGCGGAGGACGCAATTCCCGATTCTCTCCTGAACCCGTACAGGAGTTGTAGCAATGAGACAAGATAGTAATTACTAACAATTGGATACCACGAAATTGGGGAGAAAAGGGGGCTTTAAATTTTTGTTTTTAAATAAATAAATACACACAAAAAAAAACTTTTTGCTTTGTCAATGTGTGTAGTAGATTGATGAGAAAACAATTTAATCCATTTTAGAATAAGGCTGTAACGTAATAAAATGTGGAAAAGGTCAAGGGGTGTGAATACTTTCCGAACACACTGTAGGTTATCATGATTAAAATGGTGTAGAACATCAATAGATTGAGATATTTGGCGAAATAGACAGACATGTCCCTTTCACAGTTCTACTCCTCTGATGGCATGGCATGAATTTTGTGTGTCCAGTGTCTGTGTTTATATGTTAAGGGGGTGTTACTTTGGCAGATAATGTTAACCATCTAAAAAGTGTCTTTTTAATGAATTTACTAAATGTATGGTGTTTTTGGTTTATGCGTAGTCTTAGTGTTATTGTTATGCTATAAATTGTTATTTTATGGTTATAAGTGATAAAATGAACAAGCAAATATTTTATATTTAGCAATTCTGAGTAATTATTACTTCAGTAAGGATATACTCTTTATTCAGTGACCTGAGGTATAGAAACTTTTGGGATGGTCTGAATAAAACCCCAAATGTACTGCAATTGGTAACTAAATTCAATAGGTGGCAGCATAAGACCACGAATGTCAGAAGATTCATTTTCTGCCTGGATACACCACTCCCCCCATAGGAATAATTTCAAGTTTTTATTTCACATGCACAAGTACAATGAAATACCTTTCTTGCAAACTCAAAACCCAACAATGCAATAATCAATAACAATGTAATACTAGAAGAAAAACCTACAATAAATATGAAGAACACAAATAAGTAAGAATACTATATACAGGGTTAGTTCCAATACCATATTTACAATGTGCAGGAATGCTGGAGTGATGGAGGTAGATATGTATAGGGGTAATGTGACTAGGCATCAGGATATAAGATAAACAGAGTATCAGCAGCTTGTATGTAAATGTGTGTGTGTGTGTGTAGAGTCAGTATAAATGTATGAGTGAGCAGATGATGGTGTGTGTGTGTGTGTGTGTGTGTGTGTGTGTGGGCCCTGTGAGTGTGCATACAGACAAAAATAAGGTCAATGAGGATACAAGATTAAAACTCAGATAGTCCGTGTAGTTATTTATCAGTCTTATTGCTTGAGGATAGATGTTCAAGAGCCTGTTGGTGCCAGATTTGATGCACCAGTACCGCTTGCCATGCGGAAGCAGACAGAATAGTCTATGGCTTGGGTGGTTCGAGTCTAACTATTTTCTGTGCCTTCCTAACACACCGCCCAATATATAGATGTCCTGGATGGCAGGGAGCTTGGCCCCAGTGATGTACTGGGCTGTCCACACCACCCTCTGTAGCGCCATGCGATCGAGGGCGGTGCTATTGCCATACCAGGCAGTGATGCAGACAGTCAAAACGCTTTCAATGCTACAGCTGTAGAACCTTTTGAGGATTTGAGTGCCCATGCCTAACTTTTTCAACCCCCTGAGGGAGAAGAGGCGTTCCTGCGCCTCCTTCATGACTATGCTCATGTGTTTGGACCCTTTTCAGTCTAGTGATTTGGACAAAGAGGAACTTGAAGCTCTCAACCTGTTCCACTGTGGCCCCGTGAATGTGGACGGGAGAGTGCTCAGGTCATAGTGGGACTTCTTGTACTTATTCCTGTCCTCAGCCGTATCCTCAGGGTTGTCTATGATAGGTCTGTGTGCGGTAGCCCTGTCCTTTAGTTTAAAGCAAACCTCTATAAATCCAGGGCTTTTGATTGGGGAAGCAGCGATCCCTCACCTTGGGGACAACGATAACTCCCGTGTGTGCTTTTCTTGGTCCCTTTTCACACTGCTAACGAAAGACGAAGGACTGAAAAAGTATTTGAACAGTAGTGGAAATTCATATAATTAATAGTGGGAGTTAATATAATGATGATTTATGTTTATTATTACCTGTTTTCAAGCTCAAGACTAGAAATTATACTTGATTAATATTTCTATACGATTATCAATAATCCTAAACATTAATTCAGTCACCTCTAGCCAATCAGATGCATGCATTTGAGGTGCCCCGGGTCAATCAGCTATTGGCAACACACTACTGACAGCCCCCCTTTGCCAACATACCCCGGCAGTACTGTGGAGATTATTTCTTTAAATACAAAACTGTTTATGGATTAAGCAAGTTTTCAGAATGTAATGTATTGTTAATCTGTGACCTCCCGTGTAAACGTCATTTCTGATAACATTTAAGACGTTTGACCAGGTTTGATGCGAAAGGCTGTTTCCAAGGCTGTTTACTCACACTGTCATATGGAGATATTAAATATGAGATATTAAATATGAGATATTAAGATGCTTCAACAAGATCCATACTAGGGTTGAGGTTAGCTCATCTGACTAGTAATCACCTGTCCACCTGATAGCTGATATATAGCAACAGTTCTGAACTTTCTCCATTTATAGACCATTCATCTTACCATGGACTGGGTGATGCACAGTGGCAATAAAACGTATGTGAACCCTTTGGAATTACCTGGACTTCTGCATTAAATGGTCATCAAATTTGATCGGATCTTCATCTAAGTCACAACAATAGACAAACACAGTTTTCTTAACCTAAATAACACACAAACAATTATACGTTTTCAAGTCTTTACTGAACACACCGTGTAAACTTCACAGTGCAGGGCGGGAAAAGTATGTGAACCCCTGGATTAAATAACTCGTTGACCCTCCTTTGGCAGCAATAACCTCAACCAAACATTTTCTGTAGTTGCGGATCAGACCTGCACAATGGTCAGGAGGAATTTTGGACCATTCCTCTTTGCAAAACTGTTTCAGTTGAGCAATATTATTGTGATGTCTGGTGTGAACTGCTCTCTTGATGTCATGCCACAGCATCTCAATCGGGTTAAGGTCAGGACTGACTGAGTCACTCTAGAAGGTGTATTTTCTTCTGTTGAAGCCATTTTGTTGTTGATTTACTTCTGTGTTTTGGGTTGTTGTCCTGTTGCATCAATCAACTTCTGTTGAACTTCAATTAGCAGACAGATAGCCTTACATTCTCCTGCTAAATGTCTTGATAAACTTGGGAATTCATTTACCTGTCGGTGATAGCAAGCTATCCAAGCCCTGAGGTAGCAAAGCAGTTTCAAACCATAATGCTCCCTTCACCATAATTTACAGTTGGGTTTTGATGTTGGTGTGCTGTGCCTTTTTTCTCCACATATAGTGTTGTGTGTTCCTTCCAAACAACTCAACTTTAGTTTAATCTGTCCTCAGAATATTTTGCCAGTAGCACTTGTGGAACTTCCAAATGCTCTTTCGCGAACTTCAGACGTGCAGCAATGTTTTTTTTTGGACAGCAGTGGCTTCTTCCATGTTGTCCTCCCATGAACACCATTCTTGTTTAGCGTTTTACGTATGGTAGACTCGTCAACAGAGATGTTAGCATGTTTGAGATTTCTGTAAGTCTTTAGCTGACATTATGATTCTTCTTAACCTCATTCAGCATTCTGCGCTGTGCTCTTGCAGTCATCTTTGCAGGATGGCCACTCCTAGGGAGAGTAGCAACAGTTCTGAACTTTCTCCATTTATAGACAATTTGTCTTACCATGGACTGATGAACATCAAGACTTTTAGAGATACTTTTGTAACCCTTTCCAGCTTTATGCAAGTCAACAGTTCTTAATCCTGGGTCTCCTGAGATCTCTTTTGTTAAGAGGCATGGTTCACATCAGGCAATGCTTCTTGTGAAAAGCAAACTCAAATTGTGCGAGTGTATTTTATAGGACAGGGCAGCTCTTACCAACATCTCCAAGCTCACCTCAAAGATTTTACTCCAGGTTAGCTGACTCCTGACTCCAATTAGCTTTTGGAGAAGTCATTAGCCTAGGGGTTCACATACTTTTTCCAACCTACACTGTGAATGTTTAAATTATGTATGCAATATAGACAAGAAAAATACAATATGTGTTTTATTAGATTAAGCAGACAGTTTGTCTGCTGTGACGAAGATCAGATTACATTTTATATACAATTTATGCAGAAATCCAGATAATTCCAAAGGGTTCACATACTTTTTCTTGTCACTGTACATTGATAGTAGGGGGAAACTCGCCTCATCCACCATGTAAAGTGCTTTGAGTACCTCAGTTGGTTAAAAAGCGCGATATAAATCTAATCACTTACTATTATGATTTCTGTCCTTCACCATGTCTCATATACTGCCCAGCATTGCGTCCCAGCCTTCTAATGTCCCTCCCCAGACCGCCTCCACCTTCATCTCTCCTCTTTCTGGTCCCCCCTCTTATTCCCTCACTGGCCCTGCCTCCTAGTCCTGCTGGCCAACCAGCCACCGGCTGCACATCCGCTTCCAGTTTCAATTTTTTTTTGAAATATTTAACTTTCATACATTCACAAGTGCAATACACCAAATTAAAGCTAAACTTCTTGTTAATCTACCCATCATGTCCAATTTCAAAAAGGCTCTACAGCAAAAGTACACCATATGATTATGCTAGGTCAGAGCCTAGTCACAAAAAAATACAGCCATTATCCAGCCAAAGAGAGTAGTCACAAAAAGCAGAAAGAGAGAAAAT
This sequence comes from Oncorhynchus nerka, assembly GCF_034236695.1. Taxonomy (NCBI): domain Eukaryota; kingdom Metazoa; phylum Chordata; class Actinopteri; order Salmoniformes; family Salmonidae; genus Oncorhynchus; species Oncorhynchus nerka. The sequence goes on from NC_088418.1 coordinate 31,799,960, forward strand.
TAATCACTAACCTTTGATGATCTTCATCAGATGGCACTCATAGGACTTCATCTTACACAATACATGTATGTTTTGTTTGATAAAGTTCATATTTATATCCAAAAATCTCAGTTTACATTGGCGCATTGTTCAGTAATGTTGTGCCTCGAAAACATCTGGCGAATTTGCAGAGAGCCACATCAATTTACAGAAATACTCATCATAAACTCTGATAAAAGACACAAGTGTTATGCACAGAAAAATATATACTCCTCCTTAATGCAACCACTGTGTCAGATTTAAAAAAGCTTGACGAAAAAAGCACACCATGCAATAATCTGAGTACGGCTCAAACACAAAAACAAGCCATACAGATACCTGCCATGTTGTGGAGTCAACAGAAGTCAGAAATAGCATTATAAATATTCACTTACCTTTGATGATCTTCATCAGAATGCACTCCAGGAATCCCAGTTCCACAATAAATGTTTGTTTTGTTCGATAAAGTCCATAATTTATGTCCAAATGCCTTTTTTGTTAGCGCGATTAGTTCACAAATCCAAATTCACGAGCAAGTCCAGGCGAAAGTTCAGGCGAAAAGTCCAAAAAGTTATATTACAGTTCATAGAAACATGTCAAACGATTTTTAAATTTTAAATTTTAACCTTTATTTTACTAGGCAAGTCAGTTAAGAACAAATTCTTATTTTCAATGACGGCCTAGGAACAGTGGGTTAACTGCCTGTTCAGGGGCAGAACGACGGGAATTCGAACTTGCAACCTTTCGGTTACTAGTCCAACGCTATAACCACTAGGCTACCCTGCCGCCCCATGTATAGAATCAATCTTTAGGATGTTTTTAACATAGATCTTCAATAATGTTTCAACTGGACAATTCCTTTGTCTTTAGAAATGCAGGTCGCTCTCATGGCCACGCGCGTGACCAGCTCATGGCCTTCTGCCAGACCCCTTAGTCAAACAGCTCTTATTCTCTCCCCCTTCACAGTAGAAGCCTGAAACAAGGTTCTAAATAATGTTGACATCTAGTGGAAGCCTTAAGATGCAATATGACCCCATTTACACTGTATATTAGAAAGGCAATGAGTTGAAAAACTATAAACCTCAGATTTCCCACTTCCTGGTTGGATTTTTCTCAGGTTTTCACATGCCATGAGTTCTGTTATTCTCACAGACATCATTCAAACAGTTTTAGAAACTTCAGAGTGTTTTCCATCCAAATATAATATATGCATATATTAGCAACTGGGACTGAGTAGCAGGCAATTTACTCTGGGCTCGCTTTTCATCTGAACGTGGAAATGCTGCCCCCTATCCCAAACAGGTTTTAAGGACTTGTAAAGACTAAAATAATGTTGGGCTTTTAAATTGATCCCATTCTGACTCTTCATGCAATAGACTATAGGCCTAGTGTAATGCGTGTACAGACGAAATGTAAGTTGTAAAAGCCAATTGTTATTACATGCCTTATATTATGTCATTCCAGATAGCTATAATTTGCACTTTTTGTATTCCACTAACATTCTTTCAATAAAGTTAGTTTAATTAATATTATATTAATTGTTTTTGTCTTTCCTGATCATAAATAAGATTAAATGCTATTTGTAATTTTGGTGTAGATTTGTGTTTAATATACTATCCAGATAAGAAAGTGTCTGTTCCAGGAACATTTCATAGAATTATTGAAAAATACCATGGGTCACGAAAACAGCTGTAACTTGTTCACAGTAAGAGGTATTTCTATTCTGATTTCAGATGTTCAATCGTTACCAAACAAGGAACACTCAGAATGATTAAACTTTTTCTCTATCTTCATTAGAAAGTTGTAAATGGCAGTTGTTTTGAGTTTTGTTTTTGATTTTCATATAAGATACACATTTTCACAGGTGTTCTCTTAACTGATTACAATTGGATTGATGGGGTGCTATTATATGTCACATCATTTTAAAGGGATATTTCTCAGCTTTCTAAATACATTGATATACTGTTGAAGTCAGAAGTTTACATACACTTAGGTTGGGGTCATTAAAACTTGTTTTTCAACCATTCCACAATTTTCTTGATAACCAACTATAGTTTTGGCAAGTTGGTTAGGGCATCTACTTGGTGCTGTATAATTCACTGTATCACAATTCCAGTGGGTCAGAAGTTTACATACATTAAGTTGACTGTGTTTTTAAACAGCGTGGAAAATTCCAGAAAATTATGTAATGTATTTAGAAGCTTCTGATAGGCTAATTGACATCATTTGAGTCAATTGGAGGTGTACGTGTGGATGTATTTCAAGGCATACCTTCAAACTCAGTGCCTCTTTGCTTGACATCATGGGAAAATCAAAAGAAATCAGCCAAGACCTCAGAAAATTATAGACCTCCACAAGTCTGGTTCAAGGTACCACGTTCATCTGTAGAAACAATAGTACGCAAGTATAAACACCATGGGACCACATAGACGTCATACCGCTCAGGAAGGAGACGCATTCTGTCTCCTAGAAATGAATGTACTTTGGTGCAAAAAGTGCAAGTCAATCCCAGAACAACAGCAAAGGCCATTGTGAAGATTCTGAAGGAAACAGGTACAAAAATATCTATATCTACAGTAAAACGAGTCTTATATCAAAATAATGTGAAAGGCTGATCACCAAGGAAGAAGCCACTGCTCCAAAACCGACATAAAAAAGCCAGACTACAGTTTGCAACTGCACATGGGGACAAATATCGTACTTTTGGAGAAATGTCCTCTGGTCGGAAGAAACAAAAATAGAACTGTTTGGCCATAATGACCATGGCTATGTTTGGAGGAAAAAGGGGGAGGCTTGCAAGCCGAAGAACACCATCCCAACCGTGAAGCACGGGCAGCATCATGTTGTGGGGGTGCTTTCTGCAGGAAGGACTGGTGCACTTCACAAAATAGATGGCATCATGTGGAAGGGATTTGGGGATATATTAAAGCAACATCTCAAGACATCAGTCAGGAAGTTAAAGCTTGATCTCAAATGGGTCTTCCAAAATGGACAATGACCCCAAGCATACTTCCAAAGTTGTGGCAAGATGGCTTAAGAACAACAAAGTCAAGGTATTGGAGTGGTCATCACAAAGCCTTGACCTCAATCCCATAGAAAAGTTGTGGGCAGAACTGAAAAAGCATGTGCGAGCAAGGAGGCTTACAAACATGACTCAGTTACACCAGCTCTGTCAGGAGGAATGGGCCAAAATCCACCAACCTATTGTGGGTCACTTCTGACCAACTGAATGTGATGAATTAAATAAAAGCTGAAATAAAATCACTCTACTATTATTCTGACATTTCACATTCTCAAAATAAAGCGGTGATCCTAACTGACCTAAGAAAGGGAATTTGTACTAGGATTAAATGTCAGGAATTGTGAAAAACTGAGTTTAAATGTCTTTGGCTAAGGTGTATGTAAACTTCAACTGTATACACTACCATTCAAAAGTATGGGGTCACTTTGAAACGTCCTTGTTTTTGAAAGAAAAGATAACTTTTTGTCCTTTAAAATAACATCAAATTGATCAGAAATATAGTGTAGACATAGTTAATGTTGTAAATGACTATTGCAGCTGGAATTTTAAAGGAATATCTTCACAGGCGTACAGAGGCCTATTATCAGCAACCAACACTCCTGTGTTCCAATGACACGTTGTGTTAGCTAATCTAAGTTAATCATTTTAAAAGGCACAGCTATGTTAGCACAGCTGAAAACTGTTGTTCTGATTAAAGAAGCAATAAAACTGGCCTTCTTTAGACTAGTTAAGTATCTGGCATCAGCATTTGTGGGTTTGATTACAGGCTTACATGGCAAGAAAGAAAGACCTTTCTTCTGAAACTCGTCAGTCTATTCTTGTTCTGAGAAATGAAGGCTATTCCATGCAAGAAATTGCCAAGAAACTGAAGACCTTGTGCAACGCTGTGCACTACTCCTGTCACAGAACAGCACAAACTGGCTCTAACCAGAATAGAAAGCGGAGTGGGAGGCCCCGGTGCACAACTGAGCAAGAGCACAAGTACATTAGTGTCTCTAGTTTGAGAAACAGACGCCTCACAAGTCCTCAAATGGCAGCTTCATTAACTGGCAGCTTCAGCAAAAAAAAGGAACGTCCCTTTTTCAGGACCCTGTCTTTCAAAGATAAAAATCCAAACAACTTCATTGTAAAGGGTTTAAACACTGTTTCCCATGCTTGTTCAATGAACCATAAACAACTAATGAACATGCACCTGTGGAATGGTCGTTAAGACACTAACATCTTACAGACAGTAGGCAATTAAGGTCACAGCTATGAAAACGTAGGACACTAAAGAGGCCTTTCTACTGACTCTGAAAAACACCAAAAGAAAGATGCCCAGGGTCCCTGCTCATCTGCGTGAACGTGCCTTAGGCATGGAGCAAGTAGGCATGAGGACTGCAGATGTGGCCAGGGCAATAAATTGCAATGCTCGTCCTGTGAGACACTTATGACAGAGCTACAGGGAGACAGGACGGACAGCTGATCGTCCTCACAGTGGCAGAGCACGTGTAACAGCACCTGCACAGGATGGGTACATCCGAACATCACAGGATGGTAACAACAACTATCCGAGAAACACCAGGAACGCACAATCCCTCCATCAGTGCTCAGACTGTCTGCAAAAGGCTGGACTGAGGGCTTGTAGGCCTGCTGTAAGGCAAGTCCTCACCAGACACCACCGGTAGCAACGTCGCCTATGGGCATAAACCCACCGCCGCTGGACCAGACGGGACTGGCAAAAAGTGCTCTTCACTGATGAGTCGCAGTTTTGTCTCACCCGGGGTGATGGTCGGATTCGCGTTTATCGTCGAAGGAATGAGCGTTACACTGAGGTCTGTACTTTGGAGCAGGATATATTTGGAGGTGGAGGGTCCGTCATGGTCTGGGGCGGTGTGTCACAGCATCATCGGACTGAGCTTGTTGTCATTGCAGGCAATCTCAACGCTGTGCGTTACAGGGAAGACATCCTCCTCCCTCATGTGGTACCCTTCCTGCAGACTCATCCTGATATGACCTTCCAGTATGACAATGCCACCAGCCAAACTGCTCATTCAGTGTGTGATTTCCTGCAAGACAGGAATGTCAGTGTTCTGCCATGGCCAGCGAAGACACCGGATCTCAATCCCATTGAGCACATCTGGTACCTGTTGGATCAGAGGATGAGTGCTAGGGCCATTCCACCCAGAAATGTCCGGGAAGTTGCAGGTGCCTTGGTGGAAAAGTGGGGTAACGTCTCAGAGCAAGAACTGGCAAATCTGGTGCAGTCCATGAGGAAGAGATGCACTGCAGTACTTAATGCAGCTGGTGGCACACCAGATACTGACTGTTTATCATTTTGACAACCCTCTTTGTTCAGGGACACATTCTTCCATTTCTGTTAGTCACATGTCTGTGGAACTTGTTAAGTTGATGTCTTAGTTGTTGAATCTTATGTTCATACACATATTTACACATGTTAAATTTGCTGAAAATAAACGCAATTGACAGTGAGAAGACGTTTCTTTTTTTGATGAGTTTAGTACCCGCAAAACACCAGTCTCAACATCAACAGTGAAGAGACGAAACCGGGATGCTGGACTTCTAGGCAGAGTTCCTCTGTCCAGTGTCTGTGTTCTTTTGCCCATCTTAATCTTTTATTTTTATTGGCCAGTCTGAGATATGGCTTTTTCTTTGCAACTCTGCCTAGAAGGCCAGCATTCTCTTTCTCTTTGCTTATTTGAGCTGTTTTTGCCATAATATGGACTTGGTATTTTCCCAAATAAGGCTATCTTCTGTATACCTCCCTACCTTGTCACAACACAACTAATTGGCTCAAACGCATTAAGGAAAGAAATTCCACAAATTGATGCAGACAATTACATTAATGGAAGCAACAATCCACAATATTAAAGCTGGTTTTACCTATGTAAGACAAACCACAAGGACATGTCAACATGTAAATAATATTGGTGGACATGCAGGTAATCAGGCCCTTGATCTTAAATCTTTGTCCTGTGTGTGTGTGTGTGTGGGGGGTGGGGGGGGGGGGGTGGAGTGGTGTAAATGACTTGCATTTGTAGGTCAAGCTGCATTGGCCACATTTGTAATTACCCTCCGGAACCTTGTCCAAAAACATCTCCCTTTTCTCTGGTGGGTAATCAGATTTAACCACAATATCACTCACATTTGGAGGTATTTTAAAAACCATACATGGGGGATATTTAAAAATGGGTTGCAATTGTGGGTCAGAATCAATAATGTACCAGTGTTTCCTGATAATGTCCTTAAATGTCTTCCCCAATGGTGAGTATTGGGTAAAGCATGATGGGACATGGTCTGCTTTTTCTTTAAGGCTTTCCAACTGTGTTAGTCCTTCAAAACGATGATTGGCATGTTTTACCCAATTGTCTTTTGTACCCCCTTTCCTTAAATCTTTGTGTGAGGTCCGTGGTCTGTTTCTGATAAGAAGCATCAGAGCTGCATATTCTTCTGATACAACTGAATTGACTTATAGGGAGACTTATAAAAAGTGGACGTGGATGAAAGCGGTTACCTCCAAGGAGGGTATTTCTGTCCGTAGGTTTCCTATAGAGATCTGTAGAGGGAGGGTTTGTCCTTAATAACCATCACATCAAGAAAACTGATTTGTGATTGGTCATAGTTAATGGTGAAGTGAAGGTGTTCATTCATAGAGTTTAGATAAGCATGGAAATCCAAAAGTTCTTCCTGGGTGCCTGTATAGATCACGAAAATGTCATCCAAATATCTCCGAATTAGGAGAATATTGGAGAGAAAGGGATTAAGGCCTGGATTCATCACCACCTATTTCCAAATATTTCTCATCCATTTTCACCTAATGATGCTGACACATTGTTGTTTGAAACTTTACTTTCATATCAACGAGTGTTCAGTAGTTTTGGTCAGGAGTTGTGTTCAGTAGATATGTGGTTGTGACAGTACTTGTCAGTATTTGTGGTCAGTAGTTGTTTGGCTGTGGTCAATAGTGGTAGCCAGGGGTTATGGTCTGTTGGTGTGTAGTTGTGCTCAATTGTTGTGTGGTCAGTAGTGTGGTTGGGGTCAGTAGTTTTGGTCAGCAGTTGTGTGCTTGTAGTCAGTAGTTCCGGTCAGTCATTGCACGGTTGTGGTCAGCGGTTATGGTCAGGGGTTGTTTGCAGTAGTGTGGTTGTGGTAAGTAATTGTAGTCAGCAGTTGTGGTCAGTAGTTGTATGGTTCAGTAGTTGTGGTCAGAAGTTATGTGGTTGTGGTCAGTAGGTTAGGTCATTAGTTGTGGCCGGTAGTTGTACGGTCAGTAATTGTGTGGTTGTGGTCAGTAGTTGTATGGTTCAGTAGTGGTGGTCAGATGTTATGTGGTTGTGGTCAGTAGTTGTGTGATTGTGTAATGCCCATGTTGAGACAGGTGCATTATAATGGTCCATACACCCAGTCACCACAAATATACAGGCGTCCTTCCTAATTCAGTTGGAAGGAAACCGCTCAGGTTTCCATGAGGCCAATGGTGACATTAAAACAGTTAGCGTTTAATGGACGCGACAGGAGAAAACTGAGGCTAGATCAACAACATTTTAGATACTCCACAATACTAACCTAAATGAAAAGGAAGCTTGTACAGAATAAAAATATTCAAAAACATGCATCCTGTTTGCAACAAGGCACTAACTTAAAACTGCAAAAATGTCGCAAAGAAATGTTGTTTGGGGCAAATCCAACATCACTGAGTACCACTCGCCATATTTTCAAACATGGTGGATGCTGTATCATGTTACGGGTATGCTTGTTATCGGCAAGGACTAGAATTTTTTTTAAACATATTTTTATGAAAATAAACAGAAGAGAGCTAAGCACAGGCAAAATACGAGACCAAAACCTGGTTCAGTCTGCATTCCAGCAGACAGTGGGAGACAAACTCACCTTTCAGCAGGACAATTAACCAAAACACAAGGTCAAATATACAGTGCATTCAGAAAGTATTCAGACCTCTTGATGGTTTCCACCTATTAATACGTTATAGCCTTATTCTAGAATGGAGTAAATTATATTTTCCCTCATCAATCTACACACAACACTTCATAATGACTGGTTTTTAGAAATGCTTGCAAATGTATTACAAATAAAAAAAACTGAAATATCACATTTACATAAGTATTCCGACCCTTTACTCAGTGCTTTGTTGAAGCACCTTTGGCAGCGATTACAGCCTCGACTCTTCTTGGGTATGACGCTACAAGCTTGGCACACCTGTAATTGGGCAGTTTCTCTTATTGTTCTCTGCAGATCCTCTCAAGCTCTGTTAGGTTGGATGGGGAGCGTCGCTGCACAGCTATTTTCTGGTCTCTCCAGAGATGTTTGATCGGATTCAAATCCGGGCTCTGGCTGGGCCACTCAAGGACATTCAGAGACTTGTCCAGAAGCCAAGACAACGCAAGAATGGCTGTGTGCTTAGGGTCGTTGTCATGTTGGAAAGTGAGCTGTCGCCCTAGTCTGAGGTCCTGAGCGCTCTGGACCAGGTTTTCATCAAGGATCTCTCTGTACTTTGCGACATTCTTCTTTCCCTCGATCCTGACTCGTCTCCCAGTCTCTCCCGCTGAAAAATATTCCCACAGCATGATGCGGTCACCACCATGCTTCATCACAGGGATGGTGCCAGGTTTCCTCCAGACATGATGCTTGGCATTCAGGCCGGAGTTCAATCTTGGTTTCAACAGACCAGAGAATCTTGTTTTTCATGGTCAGAGTCCTTTAGATGCCTTTTGTCAAACTCCAAGCGGGCTGTCATGTGCCTTTTACCGAAGATTGGCTTCCGCCGGGCCACGCTACCATAAATGCCTGATTGGTGGAGTGCTGCAGAGATGGTTGTCCTTCTGGAAAGTTCTCCCATTTCCACAGAGGAGGTCTGTCAGAGTGACCATTGGGTTCTTGGTCACCTCACTGACAAAGGCCCTTCTCCCCAGATTGCTCAGTTTGGCCGGGCGGCCAGCTCGGTGGTTCCAAACTTCTTTCATTTAAGAATGGAGGCCACTGTTCTTAGGGACCTTCAAGGGTGCAGACATTTTCAGAACCCTTCCGCAAAATCTGTGCCTCGACACAATCCTGTCTCGGAGCTCTACAGACAATTCCTTCGACCTCATGGCTTGGTTTTTGCTCCGACAGCTGTGGGACCTTATATAGACAGGTGTGTGCCTTTCTAAATCATGTCCATTCAATTGAATTTACCACAGGTGGACTGTCAAGGATGATCAATGGAAACAGGATGCATCTGAGCTCAATTTCACATCTCATAGCAAAGGGTTTGAATACTTAAGTAAATAAGTTGTTCATTTTTAATACATTTACAAACATTTCTAAAACCTGTTTTTGCTTTTTTATTATGGGGTACCGTGTGTAGATTGATTAAATAAAAACTTTTCCTCACCAATTTTAGAATACGACTAACAAAATGTGGAAAAAGTCCAGGGGTCTGAATTCTTCCATTTTGTTCAGTGTTTTCATCTTCAGTGATGAGTTGAAGATTAAAGTTGTTGTTGCACTAATGCTCTAGCACTAAAGCTCCTGCAAGCAAATGGCAGCTGTGCACTGCACTGTCCCTTCCCTGGCTCCTACACTCTAAATGGACTTTAAGACCAGTCTTTCTCCGGCTGAGGTACAGAGCATGCAGTTGTTAAGGCTGACCGAATCTGGATATATAGGTCTGAATCCACTCATTGATTGTAGTCAATAAGGACAAAAGAAAAGCATTTAGATGAAAATGCATTCAAAGCTTCAACCCATACGAGTCAGCATTCCCAAGGTGAGCAATACTCAGAAATGTTGCTGGAATACATACGACGTCCATAATAAATTACACAGATTCAACCTCAATATCCACACATCGACATCAAAACAAGATAAAAATGATCGATCTCACTAACTTTTACCAAGACAGGTTTTGTTTCTTGGTGCTAATCGTCAAAGATATTCTACCTGCTCATTAGAACCATCAGTGGTTTTTGCCTGTAGTCCCCTCACCCTCAAATGTCTTGCTCTTCCTTCTCCCCCTCTTCACTCAAATGCCTGACAACACTAAGCACTCTTCATCCCCAAAGCTGACATACTCTAACTGTGTGACATGCATGCACTCCCCCACAACAGTTTTCCCTCTTTCATTTCAAGTCATGCTGTGATAGACTAACAGACCAATTTTCATGCAATGTGTCTTTATTAAGAATGTGCCTTGGAAGGATACAAGTATCTCTAGTGCCAGGTTTTCTTATCCATGTGATTTTGGTTGTACTTCTATAAAATTGTCATACATCAATGAAAATCAACAACATGCCAATATCCACATAGATTATAGTAGCCAATGGTAATACAAAGACTAATAAAGACTAACAAAGACTAGCAGACTACCTCTCCTGTCCACATTATAAGAGCTATAATGTTAACTCATAACTATGAAGACGCCACAATATATACGTTACCTTATCTGCAGAATAATATCAACTCTTGATTACAATTAATTTTAACATCTAAACACTAACAGAGGGGAAAAATGCCTAATATATTAAATCATACAGAACATTTGCATTAGGGTAGGAATTGCTGTTGATGGACTTTGAGGTCAAGGCATAGTAGTATCTAAATTAAAGGTGGTCTCAGAGGCATGACAGATGCATTAAGTAAACAGCGTAGTGGGTCAATTTCTGCAACAACTAAGAGCGTTGAAGTGTGTGGCTCAACTTCTCTTCCGTGCACATGTGCATATACTGTGTGTGACCGTGTGAGTGCCTTGCATCTCGCGCATCAATATTTGCGATGCTGCTCATGGCAATGTAATTTAATCTACCTTTAACTTAAAGTTCCAATTTTAAATAATTACCCATCTAAAGTGTTGGGCAACAGAAGTTGTGGGAATGAAAGGTAGATACTAACCAGAAATTTTGCTTGGATTCTAGGGTAGATACATTGTAAAAAACTTTTCTTTTTTTTTATCCATCAATTTATTCACTTAATTGCGGCTTTGATGATTGAAAATTGAGTCAACGTTTTAAATGCGGGGTAAAACATTTTATTTTAGCCACCTCTAAGCAAAACACTATAGGAGTAACAGGGGCATAATTTGCATGTTCGAATTTTGTGGACAAATCACTTCAAGGAACTTCAAACACGTTACCATCCACAGTTATGAGAGTAAAGTTATACTGTGTATCGATATAAAAATCACTTCAGCTGTGACGGAAACATGACGTGTCGGTCCAATTTGATAAATACCGACAGAATTTTTTTCGTTCGACGTGGTGGGATCTTTTTGTGTTGGTAAAATTAAATATGCGGTGTTAACACTAGGCGCAAATATTGATATAATAACCATCATATCAAAGTAAACTTGGAGTCACGTGATGATATGGTGTGTGGTCTACATCGTCACGCACTGGTTTGTATCCGCAGCAATTCGGTTTGGTGGGAACACACCACTGGTGGAAAAATTCACATTTTCTGTATGCAGATTATGAAAAATCTGTCACCAAATGGATGGAAACCTGGATACTGACTTCATTTGAGTTGATTTGGCCACACCATTTTTTCCCATCAACAATGCCCCCTTTTGCTTCCATTGTTTTCTAGTTAGCTGTGGCGATTTAAACAAATCTGAACCCTACACATAAATGCCTGGATCAATCGACAACACAATTAAGTGAATAAACCAATGAAAATGTCAAGTGAACTGAACCTTCCCTTTAAAGTCCACCACTAGATACTCAGCATGGGGATCAGATACCCACTTGATTAAATCGGAAATATTACAGATTATATTCTCTGGGTCCCCATACACTCGATACCCAGGGCTCTTACCGTATTTCCAGTATCACCAAAGTGAAGACTGGCAATTCAATTTATTGTGACCAGCCACAACAGTGCAGTGACTATGTAATTTGGTATATGCATATGGACACACACACCACGGCCATCTATCATGGATAGCTCTGTACTTCAAAAGCATCAGATGATGAAACTTGTGGTTTAAAATCTAAAACATTATCAAAAAGGTACAAGAAGTAAAGTTTCACCGATTCACGGTGGCAGAACTTTTAACAATTCATGGACGCTGTAAATAACCTGCTATGATTTGTTTTGAGGTTTTTCCACTTCTCTGGTCAGCAATGCTCTCATTCATTAACAGTCTAAAGGCCCATCCTCAATGTGGAAAATTGATATAAAGTCACTGAATTACATATCATTTTGTGTTCCTCCTGCCACCCATTTTGTATCCATTTCACATTATTTCCAGGTCCTAAGCCAAACACATGGAGATATATATTGCGGTCACCAAAAGCTTTAAAGCACAATGACAACTTAATTTTTTTGGCACAATTGTGTCCTTTACTTTGACTTTGTTTCGTGCCCAAGAAATGTTGATCCCTTCCATCTTCTCAGCAGTTGTGTGTTGGTGAGTGTCGTTCCCGCCTACCCTCGCACTTAAATTACAAAATGGCTAACAGTAGCCTGAAAGACAGGAAGGATATGCACTGACTGAACCTAGAATCTAAGCCTATTCAGAAATGAAAGGGGAATTCTTCCTCTGAAATTAATTTCTTCTTTGAGTTTCTATTGCACGGCAAATCCCTCAAGCACCTTCATGTACCGATGGGATTTTATGCCAAGCTGAATTTCTGATGTGTCCTTTCGTCAGGGCAAGGAAGGATGGACTAAGCAGACATTTTGTTGTCCTCCAATGATTGTAGGTAATCAAGCTCTGAAACAATCCTCCCAGTTTCTCTCACATGGATCATACCTCCTTTAAACAATCTCTTCTGTTGTTGTTGTCAACCTTTCTCACCACATCTCGTTTTTGGTCAGTCTCTCTGATCATGGCCAGTGGTTGAGGTAATGGCGCCTTGTCAAGGACAGTGTTCAGTGTTGGGCAGAATACAAAGTAAGGGATTATTCCGATCGTCTGTTTCTCCACTGCAAGATCCATCATTGGAGAAGCCCAGAGCAGTTCGGAGCGGAAGCATCTTGCATATCGTTTTTCCATTAACAAAGGATTACGTAATATCAATTATAGAAAGGTATGTAATATCAGGTGTATAATATTCATAGCATGTCCAGTTAATGACTACACTGTAAGAGATGGTAAAAAGGAACAGTCAGCTATATGGGTCCTGTTTCCGGATATCCAACTGTTAGATCCGGTTTCACGGCAAGACGGTACTCAGGATTTCACATTTACTAAAAAAAAAAAGAAAGAAAAAAAGAAGGAACACATCAGCATCAGTAAAGCAATTTTTCATTCTGCCAGCTCAATATGGAAGTAGAAGCAAACAGAGCTACAGAGAACAGTTACATAACGTATCAAAAAGGGCCGGTCCAGTTGTGTGTACAATATGATTGTTTTAGCTCCAGTCGCTGCTCAGTGAGTTAATTAGGACATCTCTTTGGCTTAAGACCCGATGGGATGGACATTTTTCACATTCGAAAACAGCCAAAGTGCTGTTGTTAAGCATTTGATTGAACTTAAGTGAACTAAACAATCCCACATGGGTAATTTATTTTGAGTGATTGACCCAGCTTATGGCTGTGTGAGTATTTTTGGAGTGAGCCAGTGGACACACACAAAAGTCCTGGGCCCAGTTTCACAAACGCATCTTAAGGCTAAGTATATTGTTAAAACCTTTGCAGGAGCAAAATCTCTGAGCTGTTTCCCAAAACAATCATTATCAAAGTTGCACTTACATTTGAGTTAATTAGCAGACGCTCTTATCCACAGCGATTTACAGGAGCAATTAGGATCAAGGGCCTTGCTCAAAGGCACATACAGATTTTTCACCAAGTCGGCTTGGGATTCCAAGCAGCGACCTTTCGGTTACTGGACCAACACTCTTAAGCGCTAGGCGCATCACTTGAAAACACTTGTTATTTACCCGACTGCCTCAGACTGCTAAGTGAGTCGTTAGATGCTCTTTTGCATCACTTTATACACAGAAGTTCTCCACTAAACATAGAACCAAGCTTTTTATCTGGTCTCTCAGTGACCACTGATAACTTCGGAACGAAGTTGACTACAAATACAAAGTTGTCAATGTCTTTGTAATTGTTACGAGCAAAGGATAAAGATATGTTTCAAATGAAAACCGAGATGACTGCATTAAAAAATAAATACAGTATAGGCTACATAGGCCTATAAAAATGTTTGGGGGTTGAAATCAATTTCATGTTCAGTCACCTGAGTTCCATTTAGCTAAATGTAGGCTACATTGTCATTTTTGCCTCAAGATATTTCATGACCTGTAACATGTACGCAATAATGTGCCAAATCTGTGATCTTGTGAATTATAGGGTTGGCTAAGCATTAGAATAAGCCACCTCAATATTTGCAACCTTATAGGTGATAACATCTCTCTAGGAGCTGATCCATCATAAATATGGTGAAATAATTCTAAATGTTAAGGTAAAATTCGAATGGAAAAAGCTGATGGGAGGGAGAGCAGCGCTGACTTTTTAAAATTGTAGATAAGTAAAAACAACGACACACTTAGCGTGGAGTTTTGGGAAGCATGTTACATCTTCGGAAGTTGTCAGAAACGATGTGTCGTTAACACTCGTAAGCCTAAGTTCCATTGCTATAGGGAAACTGGGCCCTGTTTGATTCCTCTAAAACGCAGCCTTCCTTGCTCCCTGTAGTTCAGGGCTGTCAAACTCATTCCATGGAGGGCAGTGTCTGCTCATTTTTGTTATTACTTTTTCATTTGTCTCCAATGAAGACCTAGACAACCACATGAGGGGAGTTCCTATATAATTAGTACAACGGAGGGGTGAAAATCCACAAACACTTGGCCCTTCATGGAATGAGTTTGAGACCTGTGCTGTAAATGACCAATGATCTTTAAGTGATTGGATGATTAGATAAGTGAAATGTGATCACCCTAATGTTTTTGGGAAGGATATCAAACCCTCAGAAGTCCCATAGGCCCCTGAGCTTAAGCCCATGCATTAGCTCTGGGAGCTAACAAGTCTCAGGCATGGTTACTCATCACACAAGCGTAATTAACAGAACCCTTTTTGGTACACTTTCACTAATCCAAATCAGATATCAGGGAAGGAAGGAGGATTGCATTTCAAGTCCTCGAAGAGTGCCGGCCATGGGATTTGTTGGAAAGGCTTTGGGACTTCTGGTAGGATTCAGAAATTAAGAGAGTAGGGCCCGTATTCATAGTCTTGAGTAGGAGTGTTGATCTAGGATCAGTTTTGTTTTAAAGATCAAAGACAAAACTGATTCTCGATCAGCACTCCTACTCTAACTCTTTATAAATACAAGCAAACAGAGGTTGGCCAACTGTGATACTCACTCGCCAGGTTTACAATGCAGGCAATGATGATGACTGTCCCTCCTATCAGTGAAACTGTAGAGAGCATCCTGGCGAGACGACCCAATCGTCGAGCTCCATCCAGGTTGCCCTGCTCCAGACTGTTCTTGGACTAGGAAAGGAAGAAGGAAGTACTTTGTTAGGTATGGACTGCTTAAAGGACCAGTGCAGTCAAAAATATGATTTTACCGTGTTTTATAAACACTACATGCCCAAAAGTATGTAGACACCTGCTCGTCGAAAATCTCCTTCCATTATCATGGGCATTAATATGGAGTTGAACTGACGTGTTGGAAAGGTGGCATCCTATGACGTTGCCACGTTGAAAGTTACTGAGCTCTTCACTAAGGCCATTCTACTGCCAATGTTTGTGTGCATGGCTGTGTGCTAGACTTTATACACCCATCAGCAACAGAGGTGTGGCTGAAATAGACAAATCCACTAATTTGAAGGGGTGTCCACATACTGTTGAATATACAGGATTATTTAGACCACTCGACTTTTCCCACATTTTTGTTACGTTACAGGCTTATTCTAAAATTATTAATTCGTTTTTTCCTTCATTAATCAACACAAAATACCCCATAATGACAAAGCAAAAACTGGTAAAAAAAGAAAATAATATATATAACATTTACACAAGTATTTCAGACCCTTTACTCAGTACCTTGTTGAAGTACCATTGGCAGTGATAACAGCCTTGATTCTTCTTGGGTATGACGCTACAAGTTTGGCACACCTGTATTTGGGGAGTTTCTCCCATTCTTCTCTGCAGATCCTCTCAAGCTCCGTCTGATTTTTTTCAGGTCTCTCCAGAGATGTTCAATCTGGTTCAAGTCCGGGCTCTGGCTGGGCCACTCAAGGACATTCAGAGACTTGTCCAGAAGCCATTCCTTCGTTGGCTTGGCTGTGGGCTTACGGTCATTGTCCCGTTGGAAGGTGAACCTTAGGACGGCAGACTGGGACAGAGCTCTGGAGGAGGTTTTCATCAAGGATCTTTTTTTTTTTTTTAACCTTTATTTAACCAGGCAAGTCAGTTAAGAACAAATTCTTATTTTCAATAACGGCCTAGGAACAGTGGGTTAACTGCCTGTTTAGGGGCAGAACGACAGATTTGTACCTTGTCGGCTCGGGGGGGTTGAACTTGCAACCTTCCGGTTACTAGTCCAACGCTCTAACCACTAGGCTACCCTGCCGACCCGATCTCTCTGTACTTTGCTCCGTTCATCTTTCCCTCAAACCTGACTAGTTTCCAAGTCCATGCCTCTGAAAAACATCCACACCGCAGGATGCTGCCACCACCATGCCTTTAGGTCTTTTGGTGGTTCATGTGCCTGTTTTTTACTGTGCCGGCCACTCTACCATAAAGGCACAATTCTGCAGAGATGGTTGTCCTTCTGAGTCTCATGCCGAGTCTCGGTGGTTCAAAACATCTTCCATTTAAGAATGGAGGCCACTGTGTTCTTGGGGACCTTCAGTGCAGACGACATTTTTTGGTACCTTTCCCCAGATCTGTGCCTTAACACAATCCTGTCTCGGAGCACTACAGACAGTTACTTCAACCTCACGGCTTGGTTTTGCGATGACATGCACTGTCAACTGTGGGACCTTATGTAGACAGGTGTGTGCCTTTCCAAAATATGTCAAATCAATTGAATTTACCACAGATAGACTGCAATTATGTTGCAGAAACATCAAGGATGATCAATGGAAACAGGATGCACCCGAGGTCAACTTCAAGTCTCATAGCAAAGGGTCTGAATACTAATGTAAATAAGGTATGTTTTATTTTTTTAAACATAAAAAATGATAAAAACCTGTTTTCGCATGATGAGGATTTGTTATCCATTTTAGAACAAGGCTGTAATGTGACAAAATGTGGGGAAGGGGTCTGAATACTTTCCGAAGGCACTGTATAGTGTATATTTACACACTTCGCGGTTGGAATAATACTGTGAAATTGTGACAATTATGATAATGCCCTTTTAGTTTAAGAGCCGTTTGAAAAGACCACCTGAAATATCATCCTGTTTTGGTGGGATGGAGTTTTGGCTTTCCAAGGTGACCACAGCTATTTTTCAGCTTTCACCTGCCCACTCCCAGATAGTTCTAGTAAACAACTCACCTTTTGCTAAGAAGCTATTTTTGTTTCTTTTGACCAGAAAGGTACTTAATTGTTACCCAGAAATGGTTTAATAGAGATAAAAACAGACTAACACTAACAGCACAAGGTATTCTGAAGCCAGACACAAAGCTGGTAGCTTGGTCCCAGTCTGTGCGCTCTTGCCAACTCCTATGGTTATGAACTGGCATGACAATGACCATAGAGGTTGGCTATACACCACAAACAGATCTGGGACCAGGCTACAAAGCTGGTGCTAACCGTCAATAACACCACAGCAGTCTAAGATGTATAGAAGTAGTTTCTGATACAAAGATACAGAACTTTCTGATGAATATGAAACCACAAGCATAAAGGCAAAGGTCTTCAAAGCTGTACTAAAAATAGTATTTAGCAAACATTGCAGATCATTTCACACTAAAATGTGACAGAAAGAGGAACACAGTTGTCTAGCAGTAGTCCTGCAGTTCAATCCCCGGTCTTGCCACTCCCTTACTGTGCTATATCCTTCTCCCCATCTACATTTCTAACCTGTCAAAAGAAAGAGGCTTACCATAACAGAGTAGACAAACCCCACAATGTTGATTGGCCAGACAGGGCAGAAGCAAGCCAGCACAGCCAGTATTAGGTAGTCTTTAGGCTTGGCTCTGTCAATGGGTGGGTTGGTGGCGATGCTGGAGTGGCGTGAGATGGAGGGCCGTGGTGAGAAGGCGGTGTAGCCGATGGAACCGGCACGACTCCCCTTCCGGGTCTTGCTGTTGTGGGGGTGGTGGGAGTAAGAAATGGACTGCTGCCTTCTGGGAGGTGAGGAGATGACTGAGGAGGTGGTGTCAGCAGGGGCTGGGTGAATACCATTACCTAGAGAAGGGGGGGATGTGGATGAAAAGCATCAGTAAATGATTGAACTAGTGTCCCCTGAGCACTAGTAGACCAGAATCGTATATTAAATGGATTTGACATGCCCCGAACTAACCGTCCAAGCAAGCGTATGCTGTACAACTGTCCTGGATTCCGCAGGCATACACTTAACTTAAATGAGTCCGAGCTTAGAAAGCTTGGGCTGTGTGGTCTAGTGGTTAGTGCCGCAAACCCTGGCACAAAATACCAGTCGGCATGGGGTCAAATCCGACCCAGTGCCCTTCTGACTTGCAACTCTGCTTACTTTCCCATCTTCCCTCCAATATCCTATGCACCAATAAAATACGTAAGGAGCGGGACTGCGCCACTGCATAAAAATGTTTTAGCATGTCTTACTGTTCTCCATTTTCTCATTGATCACAATGACCAGTTCCCCTGCCGTGGCTTGGCTCAGGCAGGGCCCAAAGCTGGTGGTGGTGCTATGGATCTCTTGTTCCTCCATCTCTGGTGGGGACGTGACAGTCACAGCGATGATGGGAGCTGGGCTTAACAATGATGTATCTTGGTCCAATAGGGACGGCTGTTCCTCGCCTGGCCAAATGGCGGGGGCTGGGTTCATGTTTGTGTTCAGAGCCATGTTGATAACAAAGGAGTGTGCTTGTGGGCTTCTGCTTACTTTCGATACACCTGGGGGATAGACAAAGGGGTTGAACAATGACAAAACAAAACCTGCTTACCAACTATTATTTACACTCTGTTCAGTTTTGCTATTTGCTATTTTACTTATTGAATCTGTACTCACTGGCATATGAGCGCACATTATAATCTTAACCTTCTTTAGTATTCTGGGGGACTTAGGGCCTGAAGATAAATTCTGACCAGTTTTTTTTCTCCAATGCTCTGCTTATGTAATAGTAAATATAACAGGAAAGGCTAAGAGGCCAAACAGCTATTTTAAACACTGATCTGGACCTTTGCCGCTCAGGGGAGAATTAATACAAAAAAATAAAAATGTATAATAAAATGTTGTCATCAATTAATTATTCAATACAAAGATATAAAAAAAGGCAGCTGGGGCACGTTTTTATAAAATAATGCTAATAATATTATTGGCAAAAGGTCTATGTGCAGGTGTACACAGAACTGCTAGTATTTCTTGACGTGTTCATAATCACTTTCTGAGCACAATGGGGCATATGATTACAGGCTATTTAGCACAGAACAATGGGACAACAACAAAAAAGGTAACATGGACAAAGCCACATGGAAGAGTGAAGACATATGGAAGGAGAGTGAAAGGGGAGGGGGATTATACAGCTACAATTATGGGCTAGAGCATTGGATACAAATAACCTAGTTGAAGGAATAGGCCAATAATAAAAAGCAAACGTTTACGAAAAGGGCAATGACTGTGGTAAAAAAAAAAAAAAACGTTGCACATGCAGCAACGTAGGCTTGCATTGAAAACATAAAGAAACGGGATACGACATAAGTACCCAGATTCTCAATTCACAAGGCGTTATCACGGCCTATTGGTATTCTACACAAACCATTTTATTGAGGATAATGGCATAAGAAAATTGACGACGGTAAAAAATTACAAACTCACCTTTTATCCAACGGATTCTTCAAAATACCCGAAATGACCCGTGATTTTGCATGATAGTATTTTCATACGCGAACCCAATTGCATTCCGCGATGTATTATTCGTTACAGCCTTCAGTATGTTTGCATGCGCAACTCTGAAGTATGTTTCCCAAATACGCGCATCTCTTTTGTAATTTTCTGGAAGACGTGTACAGTACTGAATTACGTGATGTAGAGCGGTTTCGAAATGCTGCGCTTCGGGGGTGGGGAGGGTGCAGAGAATGTGGATCAGATAAGAGGGGGAAAGCGTGAAATGAATAAACCCAGCCTACGTGCAGTGGGAGGGATGGATTGATAGCGCAGCACCCAACAGAAACGCATCCTTTGTCGAGTGCCTAATTTCCCAATGCCACATTTACGCGATAAAATGATTGCCAACAGTTTACTTATTAAACGCATTCCCACATTAAGGTATGTGTAATAATTAGTTATCAAAATAGAGATACCCTTCCACGTGTTCTGCTATTGTCATATTTCACCAATGGTAATATTATTTTGAACAGTGTTGTTGGCTATACATTTGTACAAACAAGCCACATCATTGAACAACAACACATACCATTAATATGGTGTGTAAGTAAGGACTGGAAAATCGATAAAAGTAGAGACATTTATTGAACGGCAATATTGCGCCATCGGCTGGAATAGCGCAAATACAACAAAAACATCTCAAAATAAAACAAGGACAGATATCGCATTTTCGTGAAATATAATAGAAAGTCATACTAGTACACGCTTGCAGACCACCTCTTATAAGAGGTGTATATACACAGACATATAACGTCATACAGTTCTAAATGCAGAGTCAGAGAGTGGTAAATAAGAGAACATTCTTCAAAAACATAGAAACGTTAAAATAAAAAAGGCAAAATATTGGAAGGACAGGAAGAGTAGACAAAGACCAGATAGCAGAATCACGTCCCCATCATGCTGAGAATGTTGGCCTGTGAATGAAAAGAGAAAACAGTCACGCACCATAAAAGTCGTTTAAAGCTTTATTCTTTAAAATGGACCAAGAGGACACCCGAAGCCTAATGGCCAAACGATAGTTAGCGCCTGGGTTGAATTCATTACTGTAATTGTACACTGTAGCAAAACGCTTAGCTGTAGAAAACGTAAACAAGCATTCAGGTAGTCCCTCCCGTTTTGCCACTTTGTTTAGTTTTTATTCGAAGTGAATACAACCATGGAAATATCTTACACCTGGGGGCCATTCACGTCTGCTACAACAGTGTTTTAAGGTGTTCCGCAAATACTCCAGAGAACATTGGGTTTTCAATGCATCCGGTTATCAATACAATTCGTGGCTTAAAAATCCATCAAAATGATATCCCGGCTAACAAACGTTCCCACAACTTTAGAGAACGTTCCCTTAAGTCTCAATAGGTCATTACCTAATTATTTTCATAGGAACGTTCCAGTGCTGTGCAAAGACCATTCCCTAAATATCAAAACAGAACCTACCCAGAACGTGGTTACCATGTTCTCAGAATATTCAGTATTAATGGTCTAGACATGTTTCAAGAATATTCCATTGTACAGTTTGAGGGTTAGGAGAATATTTCATCAACATCACATCAAACAAACAGAACATGTTCTCAGAATATACGATATTAGTGCTCTGGACACGTTTCATTGGAAAATCATTTTTAGTTCCCAGTTTGTTCTGGGGACCTACCTAAAGACCTTTATAGGCCATCACCGAATGGTCCCAAAGAAATGTTATCCCCCTCCAAAAAGTACTTGTTTCTTTACACACCACACCTTGTTACTGCTGCCAAGCCCATTAGGGCCCTGATTGGTGAACCACAGATCCATTTACAGCTCTTTGTCTGTTGGCAAGGTTAGGGACACCCAAACAGTGCTTTTAACATAATGTTTTCAACTTACACACTTGACATACATGATTCCATTATGCACGTTCATTTAAACAGTAATTATTATTCAACATGTCCTCACCTGGGATTTGAACTCACAACCTCTTGGTTCACAGCATTCCGATCTTCCTGCTATGCCACTATGTCTGTGTCTAGTTGTTTAATGTTGGTGGTGCATATTCCTCAGTTTTAATGTTACACCTTAATCACTATAAAATCGTTTTTATTGAGTGTACTTTCAACAGAGATGAGATTTAGTTTGAATTGCAAAGTGTACCAATACAGGTGAAATCAGTTACTGACACAGACACGATGGCGTAACAGAAAAATACTGATTTTAGAAATGACTAATGTTACGTTCCCCACTACTACAACAACAAAAAACACAGTAATTTAAAATACTGTAGAATTTCATGAATTCCTATAGAGAACTGCTCCTACTGGGGAGAGCCAATCTGTCAGACTGTTGGATTCAATGCCTCGCAAAGGCCAATACATAGCATCAGCAACCCAGGGTTTATAGATATCATTGTGTTGAAAGCACTGTGTGTGTGTGTGTGGGGTGTCCCTAACCTTGCCAACAGACAGAGCTGTAAATGGATCACTGGTTTACCAATCAGGGCCTTGATGGTCTCGGCAACAGTAAAAAGGGGTAATATGTAATGAAACAAGTTGTTCTATTGGAACCATCAGGCGACATCCTAAAAACTTCTTTAGGGACGTCCCCGGAAGAATCCGCAAACTAGACAAAACCCTCCATGGTGCAATGACAGACGGCCCTATGTTTTAAACATCCTAGGACACAGGAATGTTATTGTAACGTTGCAATAAAATGTCTAGAAAATGTCTTTTCTCCTTTTAGGAGAAAATGGCAACCATATTCTCTTTATGTTTGGTATGATGATATTGGAATACTCTCCTAACCCTCACCAAAACATGCTGAATAGGTTCTCAGAAGGTTTTTGCTAATATAGATTGAATGTTCCCTTAACTAACGGAAAACTGAATACTCAAACATTTAGGGTAACATTACAAAACGGTCTCCGCCCCTAGAATTGTTAGCCGAGATAGCAGTGAAGCTCGGCAAAGAGATCATTGATGAAAATCTGCTCCACAGCGCTCAGGACCTCAGACTGGGGTTCACAATACAGTTCTTAACATTTCTCTTATTTAATGAAGAGTGACTGGAGCATAAACCATGTTCATACCCTGACACTATCAGTAAGACTTCCTGTTCAAGTGTTGGGGCATGTGTTTTTTAAGCGTTATATTTTCTTGCCAACATCTATACAATTGAGCAATGTTACATTTTCAAACCAAAACACCAAAAGACAACAGAATGATTGTGCTGGTGTTTTTTTCAGATTACAATACCACAATGAAAGAGTTTTGAGACTACCCCAGATAAATTCTATGGAATCTGCTTGTCAGTCATACCTTAATGAAGGAGGAGAGTCTTTTGGCTGTGATTCCCTCGATATTGGTTAGATCCTCAAGCTGGAATAAAGAGTGATATTGGCATTAGAATCAGAATGAATGAAACTCAATTTTAAATTGTATTTACATAGCATTTGGAAACCATGTAGACCCCTAGACTTTCTCCAAATATTGTTACGTTACTGCCTTATTATAATATTTTCCTCAATCTACACACAATACCCCATTATGAAGCAAAAACAGGTTTTAAAATGTTAGCAAAGTTAATAAAAATGAATAACAGAAATGTTATTTACACAGCTGACAGTGCATGTCTGAGCAAAAACCAAGACACGAGGTCAAATGAATTGTCCGTAGAGCTCCGAGAGAGGATTGTGTCGAGGCACAGATCTGGGGAAAGGTACCAAAAAATGTCTGCAGCATTGAAGGTCCAAGAACACAGTGGCCCCCATTCTTAAAAATGGGAGAAGTTTGAAACCACCAAGAATCTTCCTAGAGCTGGCCGCTTGGCCAAACTGAGCAATCAGGGGGAGAAGGGCTTTGGTCAGTGAGGTTACCAAGAACCCAATGCTCACTGACAGAGTTCCTCTGTGGAGATGGGAGAACCTTACAGAAGGACAACCATCTCTGCAGCAAGCCACCAAATCAGGCCTTTATGGTAAACTGGCCAGACGGAAGCAACTCCTCAGTAAGAGGCACATGAGTTTGCCAAAAGGCACCTAAAGGACTCTGCCCACGAGAAACAAGATTCTCTGGTCTGATGAAACCAAGATTGAACTCTTTGGCCTGAAAGCCAAAGAGTAAAGGGTCTGAATACTTATGTAAATGTGATAGTTACAGATTTTTCATAAATTTGCACACAAATCCCCAAAGCATTTTTTAAAACTATGTCATTATGGGTTATTGTGCGTAAATTGATGAGAGAAAAAACACAATTGAATACAGTTTTGAACAAGGCTGTAGCGTAACAAAATGCTGAAAAGTCAAGGGGTCTGAATACTCTCCGAATGCACTATGCAAAATTATCAGTTTCTCTGGTTGTACAATTTATAGGTATGTGTTTCGTTAAAACGAAAAGGTTTATTTTATTCTATAAACTATTTACAACATTTCTCTGAAATTCCAAATATTGTCATTTAGAGCATTTATTTGCAAAATATTACAACTGGTCAAAATAACAAAAAAGATGCAGTGTTGTCAAACCTCGAATAATGCAAAGAAAGTAAGTTAATATTAATTTTTAAACACAATACTTATGTTTTAACTTAGAAAGAGTTCAGAAATCAATATATTTGGTGGAATAACCCTGATTTTCAATCACAGCTTTGGCATGCTCTCCACCAGTCTTTAACATTGATGTTGGGTGACTATGCCACACCTGGCGCAAAAACTCAAGCAGCTCGGCTTGGTTTGATCACTTGTGACCATCAATCTTCCTCTTGATCACATTCCAGAGGTTTTCAATGGGGTTCAGGTCTGGAGATTGGGCTGGCCATGACAGGGTCTTGATCTGGTTGTCCTCCATCCACACCTTGATTGACCTGGCTCTGTGGCATGGAGTATTGTCCTGCTGGAAAAAACAATTCTTCGAGTTGTCAAAGCAGAAGGAAGCAAGTTTTCTTCCAGGACAACCTTGTTTGAGGCTTGATTCATGCGTCCTTCACAAAATAAAAATCTGCCCGATTCCAGCATTACTGAAGCACCCCCAGATCACCACCAAATTTCACAGTGGGTGCGAGAGAACCATCAAGCGCTATGGTGAAACTGACTCATGAGGAGCGCCACAGGAAAGGAAGACCCAGAATTACCTCTGCTGCAACAGTATAAGATCAAAGTTACCAACCTCAATTTGCAACACAAATAAATGCTTCATGGTTAAAGTAACAGACATATCTCAACATCAACTGTTCAAAGGAGACTGTGTGAATGAGGCCTTCATGGTTGAATTGCTGCAAGGAAACCAATAAGAAGAGACTTGCTTGGGCCAAGAAACACAAGCAATGGACATTAGACCGGTGGAAATCTGTCCTTTTGGTCAGAGTCCAAATTTGACATGTTTGGTTCCTCACGCTGTGTCTTTGACGCAGAGTAGGTGAACGGATCTTCGCATGTGTGGTTACCACCGTGAAGCATGAAGGAAGATGACGGTGTGGGGGAGCTTTGCTGGTGACATAAGGCACCCTTAACCAGCATGGCTAGCACAGCATTCTGCAGCAATACGCCATCCCATCTGGTTTGTGCTTCATTGGACTATCATTTGATTTTCAACAGGACAATGACCCAAAACACACCTCCAGGCTGTGTAAAGGCTATTTGACCAAGAAGAAGAGTAATGGAGTGATGCATCAGATGACCTGGCTCCACAATCACCCGACCTAAACCCATTTGAGATGGTTTGGGATGAGTGAAGGGAAAGCAGCCAACAAGTGCTCAGCATGTGGGAACTCCTTCAAGCCTGTTGGAAAAGCATTCCAGGTGAAGCTGGTTGAGAGAATGCCAAGTGTGCGCAAAGCTGTCATGAAGGTAAAGGGTGGCTACTTTGAAGAATCCAAAAATATATTTTGATTTGTTTAACAGCTTTTTGGTTACTACATAATGCTGTGTTTTATTATTATTACTTTTTTTCACCTTTATTTAACTAGGTAGGCCAGTTGAGAACAAGTTCTCATTTACAACTACGACCTGACCAAGATTGAGCAAAGCAATGCGACAAACAGTTACACATGGGATGAACACAATAGAAAAGTATATATACAGTGTGTGCAAATGTAAGATTACGGAGGCAAGGCATATAAATAGGCCATACTGGTGAAATAATTACAATTTAGCAATTAAAACACTGGAGTGATAGATGTGCAGAAGATG
Organism: Oncorhynchus nerka; assembly: GCF_034236695.1. Classification (NCBI taxonomy): domain Eukaryota; kingdom Metazoa; phylum Chordata; class Actinopteri; order Salmoniformes; family Salmonidae; genus Oncorhynchus; species Oncorhynchus nerka. The sequence goes on from NC_088418.1 coordinate 31,826,127, forward strand.
AATGTGCAAGTAGAGACATGGGTGCAAAAAAATAACAGTATGGGTGAGGTAGTTGGATGGGCTATGTACAGGTGCAATAATCGGTAAGCTGCTCTGACAGCTGATGCTTAAAGTTAGTGAGGGAGATATGAGTCTCCAGCTTCTGTGATTTTTGCAATTCTGGAATTGGAAGGAAAGGCGGCCAAAGGAGGAGTTGGCTTTGGGGGTGACCAGTGAAATATACCTGCTGGAGCGAATGCTACGTGTGGGTGCTGCTATGGTGACCAGTGAGCTGAGATAAGGAGGTGCTTTACCTAGCAAAGACTTATAGATGACCTGGAGTCAGTGGGTTTGGAGACAAATATGAAGCGAGGGCCAGCCAACGAGAGCAAACAGGTCGCAGTGGTGGGTAGTATATGGGGCTTGGTGACAAAACGGATGGCAGTGTGATAGACTGCATTCAATTTGTTGAGTAGAGTGTTGGAGGCTATTTTGTAAATGACATCGCCGAAGTCTAGGATCGGTAGGATAGTCAGTTTTACGAGGGTATGTTTGGCAGCATGAGTGAAGGATGCTTTGTTACAAAATAGGAAGCCGATTCTAGATTTAATTTTGGATTGGAGATGCTTGGAAGGAGAGTTTACAGTCTAACCAGATCCCTAGATATTTGTACTTGTCCACGTAAGTCAGAACCACCCAGAGTAGTGATGCTAGACGGGCGGGAGGGTGCGGGCAGTGATCGGTTGAAGAGCATGCATTTAGTTTTACTTGCATTTAAGAGCAGTTGGAGGCCACGGAAGGAGTGTTATGGCATTGAAGCTCGTCTGGAGTTTGTTTGCACAATGTCCAAAGAAGGGCCAGAAGTATACAGAATGGTGTCGTCTTGCTTAGAGGTGGATCAGAGAATCACCAGCAGCAAGAGCGACATTGATGTATACAGAGAAAAGAGTCGGCCCGAGAATTGAACCCTGTGGCACCCCCATAAAGACTGCCAGAGGTCTGGACAACAGGCCCTCCCATTTCACACACTGAACTCTATCGGAGAAGTAGTTGGTGAACCAGGCGATGCAGTAATTTGAGAAACCAAGGCTGCTGAGTCTGCCGATAAGAATGTGATGATTGCCAGAGTCGAAAGCCTTGGCCAGGTCGATGAATACGGCTGCACAGTACTGTCTTTTATCAATGGTGTTTAGGATATTGAGGGTGCACCTCAGTCACACATGACCAGCTCGGAAACCAGATTGCATAGCGGAGAAGGTACGGCTGGATTCGAAATGGTCGGTGATTTGTTTGTTTACTTGGCTTTCGAAGACTTTAGAAAAGGCAGGGTAGGATAGATATAGGTCTACAACATTTCGGGTCTAGTGTGTCTCCCCTTTGAAGAGGGGGATGGCCGCGGCAGCTTTACAATCTTCAGGGATCTCGGATGATACGAAAGAGGTTAAACAGGCTAGTAATAGGAGTTGCAACAATTGCAGCGGCTAATTTTAGAAAGAGAGGGTCTTTCAGAACATCAGCTATCTGGATTTGGGTGAAGGAGAAATGGGGGAGGCTTGGGCAAGTTGCTGTGGGGGGTGCAGAGCTGTTGACCGGGGTAGGGGTAGACTGGTAGAAAGCATGGCCAGCCATAGAAAATGCTTAATGAAATTCTCCATTATCGTGGATTTATCAGTGGTGACAGTGTTTCCTTGCCTCAGTGCATTGGGCAGCTGGGAGGAGGTGCTCTTACTCTCCATGGACTTTACAGTGTCCCAGAACTTTTTGGAGTTTGTGCTAAAGGATACAAATTTCTGTTTGAAAAAGCTAGCCTTTGCATATTGTTTCCTAACTTCCCTGAAAAGTTGCATATCACAGGGGCTATTCGATGCGAATGCAGTACGCCACAGGATGTTTTTGTGCTGGTCGAGGGCAGTCATGTCTGGAGTGAACCAATGGCTATATCTGTTCTTAGTTACATTTTTTGTAATGGGGCATGCTAATTTAAGATGGTGAGGAAGGCACTTTTGAAGAATGACCAGGCATCCTCTACTGACGGGATGAGGTCAATATCCTTCCTGGATACCCGGGCCAGGTCGATTAAAAAGGCCTGCTCGCTGAAGTGTTTTAGGGAGCCTTTGACAGTGATGAGGGGTGGCTATTTGACCACGGACCCATTACGGACACAGGCAATGAAGCAGTGATCGCTGAGATCCTGGTTGAAGACAGCAGTGGCGCATTTAGAGGGCGGGTTGGTCAGGATGATATGAGGGTTCCCGGATTTAGGGTTGTACCTGGTAGGTTCCATGATCAATTGTGTGAGATTGAGGGCATCTTGCTTAGATTGTTGAACGGCTGGGGTGTTAAGCAAATCCCAGTTCAGGTCACCTAACACTACAAACTCTGAGGATAAATGGGGGGCAATTAATTCACATAAGGTGCCCAGGGCACAGCTGGGGGCTGAGGGGGGTCTATAACAAGCGACAACAGTGAGACTTATTTCTGGAAAGGTGGATTTTTAAAAGTAGAAGCTCGAATTGTTTGGGCACAGACCTGGATAGCATGACAGAACTCTGCAGGCTAACTCCACCCCCTTTGGAAGTTCTATCTTGGCGGAAAATGTTGTAGTTGTGGATGGAAATTTCAGAATTTTTGGTGGCCTTCCTAAGCTTTGATTCAGACACAGCTAGGACATCAGGGTTGACAGAGTGTGCTAAAGCATTGAATGAAACAAACTTAGGGAGGAGGCTTCTAATGTTAACATGCATGATACCATCATAGTTTTAATGTCTCAACTATTATTCTACAATGTATTAAAATAAAGAAAACCCTGAAATAAGTGTCCATACTTTTGACTGGTACCACACACAGAGTGCATTTGGAAAGTATTCAGCCAACTTGACTTTTTCAACTCTGCAATTTTATTAAATATAGCTATGATGCACTTGATATGTTAATGTATTGACATGAAAAAACGGGCATATTATTACCAATGACTTATCAACAGCTGTAACAAGTTGTCCAGTGTAGGAAATCCTCACTGGTATCCAAGTTAATAGAAAGACCCATTACCAGAATGCTAACAAAATAATAGCGAAAGGACATAGACGCTGTTAGCTAAATACTAAAGAGCAAAAACTAATCAACTAATTGCAAAGACGGGCAAATCCAGCACAAAGTTATAAAAGCATAGCTAGTAGCTACCAAATGGTATTTTCTGTGAGTGTGGATATTTACAAACAAAAGTGAACAAGAGAAATTGTGCAAATTAACAAAGTTGTAATGCATGCTTTTCTGAAGGAAGAGCAGCATGTGTACACGGAGCAGAGGGGGACAAGAACGGAGGAGAAAAAAAAGCTAATACGAAGCACACGATAAAAGATGGCAACAGCACAGATAACTAATCAGAGGTCTTTGACTTCTGGCAGAAAGCCATTCTAAGATATGATGGAAAAATGTTTGTAGTGAATTGCATACAAGTGTAACTTCACCTCATGTGCGCAGCACACAGAGACTCACCAGTAGATATAAAAACGCAATAGACTCGCCAGCTCCCGCTTTCTCCCGTTGTGCTATTTACAATCAAACACGTGACTCGCACAACTATTCTGGGGAACTATGCATGGTATGCTTCATAATGTTAAATTATGTGACAGATGAAATAAAATAATCTGCTTTATCACCTAAGGGATTGCACAAGTTGACTGCAGGTATTAACTTAAAAGGATCTACAAAGATAAAAATTTATTGAAAAACGTAAAAGAAATAGTTTGACGGTAATGAAAAACTATCCCATAGTTTTTTCCAAATACCCCGGTACACGGTATACTGCCCAAGCCTAGTGACAGTAACCAAAGGATAATCAAAAACCTGTGTGTACACCCAAAAGATGATACAATGCTAGGGGCAACACAACATTGCAAAATCAGGTAAAACAAACAGCAAGTAAGCACGACATTCTCAAAACCCCTTTGGTTGCCGTCTGTCATTTTATGTTCCATTACACTTAAACGTATATAAAAACCTAGGACCCACATACCATGCAATGCCCCTTGTAACTATTGTCTAGCCTGGTTCCTCTCTAGGTTTCTTCCTAGGTTTTGGCCTTTCTAGGGAGTTTTTCCACTGTGCTTCTACACCTGCATCGCTTGCTGTTTGGGGTTTTAGGCTGGGTTTCTGTATAATAGCACTTTGAGATATCAGCTGATGTACGAAGGGCTATATAAATAAATTTGATTTGATCTGTTTATGTTGTGTTTGAACAGTCTGATGCTGTGCTGCCACTGGTATTTGATGTTCTTACTTTTTACAGTGTAACCGGGTGGCATGAAAGGACGGCGCTTCAAATAAAATGCCTCGTTATCATTCTGATGAAGGCTTAGATGACAAGATGGCTGAAACATTAGTCTCAAAGTATTTGTTTTACTTCAAGAGCGAAAGCTCCGTCCGTTTCCCCCCACTATCAACATTACATTTTTTTTTTAAAGAAATGGGCTAGCTGTAAACGCTGAAACTTAATATGGCCCAAACACAGACCTGAGTGAAGGAGCCTCGAATCTCCCTCCAGCCCAGAATGAGCTTGGCCTTCTTGTCCCCAATCTGCTGCAGGCCCTTCAGGTCTTTGAGGGACCCGAAGTTGAGCACCTGCAGGATCTTGTGTCGGGACTGGTCCAGCACTGACTTGTCCAAATGAGACTCCCAGCCGGTGTCCTTCACATTCTCTTTTCCCTCCTGGACCTGAGAGCGAGAGAAGGTGGACGATTTTCTTATTTTTGCCTGCATACTACAGTGCACACCAACACGGGACAAAGGGTTCAGAACAGCTGTTTAATATTGCATGTTATGTGGATTTGTTCCAATAGCCACACTAGAATTACCACTTAGCATCAATCAATGTATTGGGTGTGCATGCTAAGTGGTAGGTTAGTGGGGTTATTGTAATGAAGCCAGTTTCATTTTACATCGTCAAACAACAATGCAGTTGCTGACCTCACTCTGCTCCAGATTCTTCTGTTTCTTCATGAGGCAGACAGTTGGCCTTTTGACCACCGGACACTGCTGGAGAGGTTGTAGCTGGGACACTTAGGGAAAAAGAGATGTCACACACACACACAACATAGATTCCTTTCAATACTACATACAGGAAAAGCATAGACCCTGGCTATTTACAGAGCAGCAAATTAGACCAAGGTGCTGAAGTCGCTACAGATTGTATTAGTCATCATTATTTGATTGGTTTGGGCAGATTAATAGGCAGACTGCATGGTCATATCAAGTTCCAGATCTAATCAATAGCCTTACTGTTTTACAAGACATTGCGCAAAACAATGTCAAATGTTGACAATTAAAGGGATAGTTCAGATTTTTTTAGGATTGGGTGAAATGTGTCTTGAGTTGTCGACATACCAGTAGTGACGGCATCCACAAAAATAATCTCTACAAAACTTTGTTTGAAGTTACTTTGAGGCGATGTTTTGGCATGAAATGCAGACAGCGCATTTTGAAAACCAGTTGTTTTTTTTGAATGGGGATGCTAACCATTAGCCAGTGGTGCCTGGAGTAAATAATGCATTATGGTATATTATCACTATGGGCATAAAAAGATTAAGGTAAAATGAATTTAAGCCAATCATAAATATAATATATAAAACACATCTTTAAAATTGGCAGGGTCATGTTCATTAGGCACTAAAACAGAAGAAAACTGACTAAAATAGGGAGGTACTACCTGAAATGAATGAGATGCTATTCCTCAGGTTCCATTGAGAAACATTTTAAGCTGTTTTCCATTGCGTGCCCTTATGAACACGACCCAGATGTGTTAGAGAGGTTCCTGGGGTAAACGCTCTGGATTAGTGGGTGGGTGGGCTCACTGACCTTGTAGGGGCGACACAACAGCCTGCTGTTTTTTGGGTTTGGCTGCCGCGGACGGTTTTCTGTGTAGTGGGGGTAGATACGTCCTGAAGAGGGGCGAGTCTCCCGATGACCCATTGTCCGAGCTGTTGCGAGTGGCACCATTTCCTGTCACTTTGGCTTTGCTCTCAAACTCCCTTTGCTTCTCTTTCAACTCCTGCACAGACAGCAATTCATCAGTGAAGAGTTTTGTAGCCATAGAATTACAAATGAGAACTAATAGAACCTCTATGATTGTGGAACAATGCACATTAAATCAACATTTCTGTAAATGTGCCAGATTTAGTCCAGCCAGCTAATCTTCCTATTTACTCTTTAAAGGTGATTCAGTATTTAGAATTAGGGATGAGCATTTGAAATTATTTCACCATTTGAATATCATGACACTTTTGGACGTGGCTTTTGACCATTCCTTTGGATTCCTCATGTCTAACTATTGTTTAAAAAACATTTGGTCCAAAACAGATTGGTACTATATTTATTGAATATTATAAGAATTTGAAGCATTTGAGGTAGATATGTACATGAAGGCAGGGTAGTGACTAGGCATCAGGATAGATAATACTAAGAGTAAAATAAAGAACAGAGTAGCAGCAGCATATGATGCATGTAAAAGTGTGAGTGTTTGTTGTGTCGGTATGTGGGTTTTGTGTCAATGTAGTGTGTGTATATAGTGTCACCCCTCCAAAAATTTGCCTCTGGCATGCGTTTCAGGTCACTCACGACCGAAATCTCCTGCCACCTGAAAAAAAAAGTTTCTTCCCGGGGCTGTGGCCTTCACCAACCGGCACAGAGAGACGAATGGAGTATGCTCTCTGTATTTAGATACAGTGCCTTCAGAAAGTGGTCACACCCCTTGACTTTTTACAAATTTTGTTGTGTTACAGCCTGAATTTGAAATGGATTATATTGAGATTGTGTCACTAGCCTACACACAAGACATCATAATGTCAAAGTAGAATTATGTTTTGGGAATTTTTACAAATTGATTCAACATTTAAAGCTGAAATGTCTAAGTATTCAACCCCTTTGTTATGGCAAGCCTAAATAAGTTCAGGAGTAAACGTCTGATTAACAAGTCACATAAAAATGTGCATGGACACAGTGTGTGCAATATATAGTGTTTAATTAAGATGAATTTGCAACGTCTGTACCCCACACATACAATTATCCGTAAGGTCCCTCAGTCGAGCAGTGAATTGAACCAAAGACAAGGGAGGTTTTCCAATGCCTCCCAAAGAGCGGCACATTTTTGGTAGATGGGTAAAAAAAAAAAGACACTGAATATCCCTTTGAGCGTGGTGAAGTTATTTAATCACACTTTGGATGATGTATCAATACACCCAGTCACTACAAAGATACAGGCTTCCTTCCTAACTCAGTTGCCGGAGAGGACGGAAACAGCTAAGGAATTTCCCCATGAGGCCAATGGCTGTGATAGGAGAAAGCTGAGGATGGATCAACATCATTGTTGTTTGTCCACAATACTAACCTAAAAGACAGAATGAAAATGAAGACTGTACAGAATAAAACTATTCCAAAACAATATTGTACAATCCAGGTGTGCAAAGCTTTTAGAGACTTACCCAGAAAGACTTACAACTGTAATCACTTCCAAGGGTGATTTGAACATGTATTGACTAAGGCATGGGTGTCAAACTCTGGCCCGTGGGCCAAATTTGGCCCGCGGGGTAATTATATTTGGCCCGCGAGACAATACCAAATTACTACTAGAGCTGGCCCGCCGGTATTATACAGCGCATTCACCACTAATACTACGAATCCCATAATGCTCTGCTGTTTTCGCGCGCCAATCAGGACAGGACCCAGAAACGCTCTCTCCTCTGTGACAGTAGTCATAGCAACATAGACGCTACAACTGTCAGCGAGCTAACCCTTCCCAAAAATGGCGAAAAGGCAGAAAACAGGAGCTTTCTGGACAAGTGGGAGGCAGAATATCTGTTTACATACGTTGACTCCACAAACAAGACAAACACCAATCTTGTTTGTGGAGTCAACGTGGCTGTAAGTAAGGAGTACAACATTAGACGACACTATGAAACGAAACACCATGACAAATACAAGGACCTGGACATGACCTAAAGGAGCCAGAAAGTAGAGGAGATGAAAAGAAGTTTGGTTTCACAACAGAATATGTTTAAAAAAGCCACATCACAAAGCGAGGCTGCTGTAAAGGCTAGTTATATAGTGGCAGCAGAGATCGCAAAATCAGCCCGGCCCTTTAATGAGGGAGAGTTCATGAAAAAGTGCATGATGAAGGTTTGTGACCTCGTATGCCCAGAGAAAAAACAAGCATTTTCAAACGTGAGCCTGAGCAGGAACACAGTAGCTGATCGCACATGTGATCTTGCCACCAATCTGTATGACCAGCTGATGGAAAAGGGAAAAGATTTTGTTGCGTTCTCCCTCGCTGTGGATGAGAGCTGCGACGCATCTGATACTGCTCAGCTGTCAGTCTTCATCCGTGGAGTGGACTCAAATCTGTGTGTTACGGAGGAGCTATTAGGATTCAAATCAATGCATGGCACAACCACAGGAAAGGAAATCTTTGAGGAGGTTTCCAAATGTGTAACTGAAATAAAGCTGCCGTGGGATAAACTCGTTGGATTAACGACAGATGGTGCGCCAGCGATGTGCGGTAAAAAGAGTGGACTGGTGGGCATGGTTCGGGAGAAGATGCGGGAAGAGAACTGTGCAGGTGAGCTAACTGTTTACCACTGCATCATACATCAGGAAGCACTGTGTGCCAAAGCCCTAAAGATGGAACATGTTATGACCACAGTAACACAGGTAGTTAACTTTATAAGAGCCAAAGGTCTAAATCACCGCCAGTTTAAATCTTTTCTGGAGGAGTGTGGTTCGAATACGCAGACGTGCCGTATCACACAGAGGTGAGATGGCTAAGCAGAGGAAAAGTACTGAACAGATGTTTCGAGCTGCGTGAGGAAATATGTCAATTCCTGGAAACCAAAGGGAAGGATACAGCAGAGCTCCGGGAGCAAAAGTTCCTGTGTGAGCTGGCCTTTCTCTGTGACATCTCGAGCCATCTCGATGCGCTGAACCTGCAGCTTCAGGGGCGGGGGCGCATCATCACAGACATGTACGCTGCAGTGAGGGCCTTCAAAACTAAACTGTGCCTGTGGGAGAATCAGATGCTGCAAGGAAACCCTTGCCATTTTCCCTGCTGCCAATCCATAAAAGCGCAGATCTCTACCGCCGTGTTCCCATGCGCACAGTTTGCTGAAAAACTCAGTGTTCTCGCCGCTGAGTTTAGCCGGCGATTTGCCGACTTCGATGCCCAGAAATGCAAGTTTGAACTGCTTAGTAATCCCTTCGCAGTTGATGTGGAAAATGCACCAACCAACATCCAAATGGAGCTGATTGAACTCCAGTGCAACGACACGCTGAAGTCAAAGTATGATGCTGTAGGCGCCGCACAGTTTCCACGGTTCATCCCTGACACAATGCCTCAGCTCCGCACCCAAGCTGCTCAGATGCTCTCCATGTTCGGCAGCACTTATCTATGCGAGCAACTTTTCTCCTCGATGAAGATGACCAAAACAACTCACAGGAGACGTCTGACTGATGAACATCTTCGCTCGATACTGAGGATTTCTTCAGCTCAGAGCTTGAGCCCAGACATTGATGAACTAGCATCCAAGAAGAGATGCCAGGTATCTGGCTTGGGCACATCAGATTAAACCAGTGTGCAATAATTAACGTTTTCTTTATGCACTTTTTCTTGCTACAAGGCATGGGCTTGAATGGTTGATTGATTTATTATCATTTTATTTGTAAAATTCGCGCGCCAATCAGAAAAAAGTTTATTTTGGTATTTAAATCAGAAGGCTGCAAATAGAAAAGAGGCATACAATTTTTATTTAAATTTTATTTATTTAATAAATTAATGCCATTGATGTGTTTTTTCATTTGAAATTCGATTTTGCATGTCTCCACTATTAAATTATATATTGTATGGTAATAAGCGATGCTTGTTCCATATTCAATGTTAAAGCAAAACTTGTTTGGGTCCATATTAAAAGGTTAATTTGTTTAATGTTGGCCCGTGACTTTGTTCAGGTTTTACATTTTGGCCCACTGGGTATTTGAGTTTGACACCCCTGGACTAAGGGGTGTGAATACTTATGCAAATTAGATTTCTGCATTTAATTTTCCCTTTAATGTAGGCAAACTCATGATAAGCTGTAGACCACACGATCTACAAAGAGATTTCCCATTTATATCATTCGTAGCCATCTATTTACCACCACAAACCGATGCTGGCACAAAGACCGCACTCAAAGAGCTGTAGAAGGCCATAAACAAGAAAATCCTCACCCCGAAGCGGCGCTCCTAGTGGCCGGGGACTTTAATGCAGGCAAAGCCATTTTACCGTGTGCAACCAAATTCTAGACCACCTTTACTCCACACAGAGATGCATAAACAGCGCTCCCTCGCCCTCCATTTGGCAAATCTGACCATAATTAATACAGCAGGAAGTACTAGTGACTCGCTCGATATGGAAGTGGTCAGATGACGTGGATGCTACAGGACTGTTTTGCAAGCACAATATGTTCTGGGATTCATCCAATGGCATTGAGGAGTATAACACCTCAGTCACCGGCTTTATCAATAAGTGCATTGACGACGTCATCCCCACAGTGACCGTACGTATATTTCCTAACCAGAAACCATGGGTTACAGGCTGAGCTTAAGGCAAGAGCTGCCCCTTTCAAGGAGCGGGACAGTTATCTGGCCAATTATAAGAAATACCACTATGCCCTCAGTCGAACCATCAAACAGGCAACGCGTCAATACAGGACCAAGATTGAATCCTACTACACCCAGCCGCAAGCCTACCAGGCGAGCTAAAATGCTTGTATTGCTTGCTTCGAGGCAAGCAAGCCGTAAGAATGCAGGAGAGCACCAGCCGTTCCGCACGACTGTGTGATCACACTCTCCATAGTCAATGTGATCAAGACCTTTAAAATAGGTCAATGTCTATACTTAGTCGTTTTTCTGAACATTTTTTCAAACCTTCCATAAATCACTAATGCCGGCCCCCATTGATAAAGGGCCGTAGTAGGGTGCTCCCATAGCGGGCATGGAGATATGGAACCCCGTTAAATGCATTTAAAACAGTTTTGAAAATCTGGACCTGGTAACCCAAAAATAATACCAGGTGCCCTAAAAACATTTCTGAGATGTGTGGACTAGATGAGGTGCTCAGTGCTGCAGAGTTAAGGCGGTTTGTCCAGCTAAGTGCTCAAGCTATTCCTTCGGTTCTCAGCAGACTGGAGGTCCGAGCAACCTGCCATGATAGACGGAGGTTTGCGGCTCTCATGACAAGCAGGTTGGCCGTATTTAATGGCACCTAGACGAGCCCAAGTGACGATGTTTAGTGAGAGGGATTTTCTGGAAGTAACCCAGGAAAGTGGGGGGTTTCAGCTCTGTGTTTCAAGTCACAAAATTAATTATAGCTTCGGGGAGTGCAGGATTGTGATGTCAGAAGAGGAATACACTTGGCTTAAACGATTCCATAAGATCAGGCCTCATCTGAGTGGAATCTGCTCAGACACAGAAGCATTCTTTTTCACCTCCTGCGGCAAAACATACATGAATATGGGTCAGGATGTGTGCAACATATTTGCAGATTTTGTATATTGGAAGTAAAGTGACTTTCGGTACAATTCGACGAAGTGTTGCAACAATGAACCTCAATCAAGAATCGGTTAGACCATGGATCCGTTGCCAGCCATATGTGCCATATCCTTGAAACACAGTCAACATTCACACAGCCGCAAGGCCAGAAGGATTACCAGGACGTGTTCTCAAAGCATGCCCTGGAATGTGACATTTTCAACCTCTTCCTGGCCGAGTCTAACACCAACATGTTTCAAACAGACCACCATAGTCCCTGTGCCCTACGTCGGTAGCCATGAAGTGCTTTGAAAGGCTGGTCATGGCTCATGTCAACACCATCATGCCTGAAACCCTAGACCCACTCCAATACGCATACCGCCTCAACAGATACATTGATGACAATCTCAATCACTCCCCACATGGACAAAAGGAACACTTATGTGAGAATGCTGTTCATTGACTACAGCTCAGCGTTCAACACCATAGTGCCCACAAAGCTCATCACTAAGCAAAGGACCCTGGGACTAAACACCTCCCTCTGCAACTGGATCCTGGACTTCCTGACAGGCCGCCCCCAGGTGGTAAGGGTAGGCAACAACACATCTGCCACGCTGATTTTCAAAACTGGCTCCTTGACAGCTTATACCCCTAAGCCAATAGACTGCTGAACAACTAATCAAATGCCCACTGACTATTTATATTACCTCTCCCCCCCTGTGTTTTTACACTGCCACTGTTTATTATCTATGCATAGTCACTTTACCCCTATCTACATGTACAAATTACCTCGACTAACCTGTACCCACACACATTGACATGGTACCCCCTGTATATAGCCTCATTATTGTTATGTACATGTGTTACTTTTATATTGGCTTATTTAGTAAATATTTAATTAACTTTATTTCTTTAACTGCATTGTTGGTTAAGGGCTTGTAAGTAAGCATTTCACGGTACGGATGTATTCGGCGCATGTGATAAATATAATTTGATTTGATCTAGACATGACCCCATCACCGACCGAAGTTGCAGCTCTGGCAACCATTGTACCCTTTCCAAATAGGCTATATTTTCTTTTTGAATTACTTGTAATCTTGACACTTTTTATTAGTTTCAATAGGCCTCAGGTGTTGTTGGATGGTTGCTTTGACAGTCGCCGAGGCTTGATTTGTCTGTTAACCTCTCTGCACACAGAACCCTCTAGCGGGCTGAAATTCCACAACATACGGTGATCGCTACATAAATAGTCATATTAAACATTCATGAAAATATAAGTGTCTCACATGTATCGAAAGCCTAGAATCTTGCTAATCCAACTGCGTTGTCAGAACGCAGAAACATTTTGTGAACCGCTTGTGTCGTGAACTCCGTCTCATTCCATTTGACGACACATTCCAGGTAAATAACCCACACAGAACGTGACTTTTCCAGTCATGTTTGGTTTCACTGCAATCAACTGGTTTGTTTGTAACACAATCAAACCTGATGGGCCATTTTGCGGGACGTACTGACTGAAAGAAACCGATTTGAAGACAACAAGTCATGACATCATTGTGCATCAATGATTTGCCCGCTGTTTCGTTGATTGACTGTCTTAACCCAATGACCGTCTTGAAATCTAGCTGGGTAGATAGCCAATGAGCTGAGCTAAACGGCAATACGCCATGTTTATGTGTTGCAAGACCAACCCATGTAGTAAGCTCCAGCGTAAAGTGAGTCATTCGCTATTGACGTTTCATACCGGAAGGAAAAACCCATATTACGCACTGCATTGTTTGGTGAACGCGCAGATTCAGCTGTTTATATATCTATCATTATGGCGACTATGTCAGGGAAAGCTAAATCTAAGTCTAGATATACAGATGTACACACAATTTTAGAATAAATTGATTAGGAAGGTGAGAGAGATTGTTGTTTGTAGGACGCTTTATTTAGCAATTGTGGAGGAATATTTTTTGAACGGGAGAGGACATCCTTTTGGACTGGTAAGTTCTTATCATGCTAATGCCCTTGTTTGAAATTAATAATAAAATATTATTTGTGATTTTTTTATTTATTTTAGAAGCAATATATAAACATGTAATGTCATGAAATGTGAGATGTGTGGGTTTGCCGCCCCACCCCACCCCAACCCACATGAAATAGCCTATTTGAGGCTGTTGAGGAGGGCAGGACCACATCAATGGCCAAAGTGAAATGGTGATAGTAGATACAGCTGGTCTGTTGTAATATAATAAAGACAGTAGATGTATCTGGTCTGTCATAATATAATAGAGACAGTAGATCTAGCTGAAATGTCATAATATAAAAGAAACAGTAGATCTAGCAGGTAATAATAATATATTCAACCTTCAACTCTCTATATATATATCTGTTTATTATACCTGTTGATACAGGGCTCATATGTGAAACTATTCTAACAGAACATTTTCTTTCACAGTGACACTGACTCCGAATGGGAGTCTTATCCGGTGTCCTGTGTGAATTTAAGTATGCCCTCTCTAATTCTCTCTCTCGCAGGACCTGAGCCCTAGGACCATGCGTCAGGACTACCTGGCATGATGACTCCTTGCTGTCCCCAGTCCACCTGGCCGTGCCGCTGTTCCAGTTTCAACTGTTCTGCCTGTGGCTATGGAACCCTAAATGGTTCATTTTTACTCTTGAGGCGCTGTCCTGTTGCACCCTCTACAACCACTGTAATCTCCACCCGGCACAGCTAGAAGAGGACTGGCCACCCCTCATAGCCTGGTTCCTCGGTTTCTTCCTAGGTTTTTGCCTTTCTATGGAGTTTTTCCTAGCCACTGTGCTTCTACACCTGCATTGCTTGCTGTTTGGGGTTTTAGGCTGGGGCTATATAAATTGTTTTGATAGAGGACTGAGGGTCTTCCAAATATTGAAAGTGTGTAAATAGTTACCCATGTTATTTTGTAAATATATATATATATCCCCCCCCCCCATTTTTTTTCTCTCAATTCTTGGGGGGTTAGAATACCATTTTGGTATTTTGTATATAGTTATTTGTTTCAAAATGTATACCTTCACCAATTTGGCCACTTGAACTTTGCACAAGTACTGTTGCCCTCATATTGAAATTGTCCCCATCATCCTACCTGAATGTTTGTTTTTATCTTGTTCATTTTAAAGATGATACAAGAAGAAAAAAACGTATGTTTTTTTCCATTGTTTTATCTAAACCAGATCTATTGTGTTATATTCTCCTACATTCAATTCACATGTGCACAAACTTCAGAGTGTTTTCTTTTAAATGGTACCAAGAATATGCATATCCTTGGTTCTGTGCCTGAGCTACAGGCTGTTAGATTTGGGTATGTCTTCAGGCGGAAATTGCAAAAAGTAGGGGGGAGCTGTAAGAGGTTAACATTGAAAACACTTTCAGATACAGCAGGTTTAGCTACTTATCTAGCCATCATTGCTAACGTTAGCGCCAAAGATACAGGCTGAGCGATCAGGATTCCTTAATAATTTTCCTTTAAATTTCAATCAATGTTGTGTTCTTCTAATAGGCATGCATGCTGTTTGGACTGTTTGGACTGTTGTTGTGGCAAAGATGAAACTTGGCTGTTATTGTTGCAAACACTATCATTTTGGATGTAGCATGCTAACTAGATACAGTAACACTTATTGTTAGCCTAGCTAGTTACAATCAAGAATTATTTGAAGTTAGATGCCATTGTATTTGATGACAACATGAATATAAACTTTGGATTGGTAGTGTATATAAATACAACTGATATTATATTTACTTTAGTATTCAGACCCTTTACTCAGTACTTTGTTGAAGCCCCTTCGGCAGTGATGACAGCCTTGATTCTTCTTGGGTATGACGCTACAAGCTGGGCACACCTGTAATTGGGGAGTATCTCCCAATCTCTCTGTCAGGTGGATGGGGAGCATCGATGCACAGCTATTTTCAGGTCTCTGCAGAGATGTTCGATCTGGTTCAAGTCCGGGTTCTGGCTGGGCCACTCAAGGACATTCAGAGACTTGTCCGGAAGCCACGGTCATTGTCCTGTTGAAAGGTGAATCTTTGCCCCAGTCTGAGGGCCTGAGTGCTCTGGAGCAGGTTTTCATCAAGGATCTCTGCTCCGTTCATCTTTCCCTCGATCCTGACTCATCTCCCAGTCCGTGCCATTGAATTCAGGCCAAAGAGTTCAATCTAGGTTTCATCAGACCAGAGAATCTTATTTCCCATAGTCAAGAGTCCTTTACGTGCCTTTTGTCAAACTCCAAGAGGGCTGTCATGTGCCTCTTACTGAAGAGGGCCTTCAGTCTGGCCACTCTACCATAAATGACTGACTAGTGAGGTACTGCAGAGAAAGTTGTTCTTCTGGAAGGTTCTCCGATGTCAAAAGAGGAACTCTGGGGCTCTGTCAGTGACCATCAGATTCTTGATCACCTCCCAGACCAAGGCCATCCTACCCCGATTGCTCAGTTTGGCCAGTGGTCTGCTCTAGGAAGAGTCTTGGTGGTTCAAAACTTCTTCCATTTAAGAACGATGGAGGCCACTACTGTGTTCTTCGGGACCTTCAATGCTGCAGAAATGTTGCGGTACCTTTCCCTAGATCTGTGCCTTGACACAATCCTGTCTATGGACAATTCCTTCGACCTCGTGGCTTGGTTTTTGCTCTGACATGCACTGTCAACTGTGGGGACGATATATAGACAGGTGTGTGTCTTCCCAAACCATGTCCAATCAATTAAATTTACCACAGGTGGACTCCAAGCAAGTAGAAACATCAAGGATGATCAATGGAAACCGGATGTACCGGGGCTCAATTTCGAGTCTCATAGCAAAGGATCTGAATAGTTAAGGTATTTTATTTATTTATAAATTAGCAAAAACTTTTTTTTCGCTTTGTCATTATGGGGTATTGTGTATAGATTGATTAAATATTTTTCCTCCATTTTAGAATAAGGCTGTAACGTAACAAAATTTGGAAAAAGTCAAGGGTTCCGAATGCACTGTATACCAACAGCATAATAACTGGTTATAAAGTGGTGGAAAGGTGTGCAAGATAGTTGGTTTTTTCACAAGCCTTTTTCAAATAGCAAATTAATGAAACCGTAAACACATTGGTTAGCTAGCACACTGAACAACTCAATTCTACTGTGTTATTGACTTGTTAATTGTTTACTCCATGTGTAACTCTGTTGTCTGTTCACACTGCTATGCTTTATCTTGGCCAGGTCGCAGTTGTAAATGAGAACTTGTTCTCAACTAGCCTGCCTGGTTAAATAAAAGTGAAATAAAAAATGTTTCCAGCTATTATGTGTCTAAACTGAAAAACACTTAGAGTTGAACTGATTTTCAGCTGATGTTTTTTGTTCAAGAAGAAAAAAGTAGACTAATGATTCTGATAAATACACTCTTGGCCACATTTGGACTACCCTCTTCAATTCAACCACAGCTTTTCAATGGATTTCAAGTTCGGAGACAGATGACATATGTTGATTTTTGTGGCCAATTAATACATTTTGTGGATTTTGATGTGTGCTTGGGGTTATTCAGGCAGATTCCATCTGCCCCACTGTTCAGTTTACCTGCACCGGGCCATCAGCAACTTAAAGTCAACCCCTGCATGGTATGTCCTTGTATGTAACAATGTCACACAGACAAAGCTTTTACATTGTTAAAATAGGCATCCCCCCCCCCCAAAGTGAACACTCACACAAGTGACCCAATACTAACGTCCGTCCAGATATTCAAATCGCTAGCGAGAATGTGAATATTCAGTATCTCATGACAGTTCTGTCTTATTAACTAGGAAATCAGCTTGTACACTATTCTGAGTGTGCGTGTACACTCTGTGATTAAGGGTGCATGCTCTTTACCTGGATCTCTCTGTGCATGTTAAGTCTTTCCTTTACTGGAGTGCCCATCAACAGCTTCTCCAGAGCCATCAGCCGGTTCAATACAGATGGGTCTGTGGGGCTGAGAAAGAGACGAGAGAGAGCGCGAGAGATAAGCAGGGGAAAGGGACAAAGAGAAATGTGACTACGCTCAGATAGGAGGGAGCTTCCAAAGTTGCTCAGCAAGGAGACAAAAAAAAAGAGAAAGAGCCCATGCCTAGTAGTAGAATGAACTGTTATGAGTACAGTAATACACAAAAGGCATAGAAAAGACAGATGTCTCTTTCTATAAGGGTCGTCGCCAACAGGCACAGCAGTCAGTGGTGTTTGTTACAGGGCACTAGCTACCAAATCCTGACCTACTGCACTGAGGCCAAAACCTGTTAAGATGCAGTCAGAAAGGATATATAGATAGATTTACAGAAAGTACACCGCCCAGAAAGTTTATTATTTTATGTATTTATTATATATATATATATATTTTTTATACATATTATGACACATGGATAGTTGAGCTAAATTCCAACCACATTCATTGATAAAAGGTGACCCAATTTAACAAATCACAAAACAAAAAAGTTAAAATAAACCAAAATGCAATTTCCTTATGCGGAAAAAGTTAGTACACCCCTACCTTTACCATCACATAAAATGGCTAAAATATGAAATCAGGTGCATCAAAATGTGGAAATTATTAGAAAATCAGATTAAGTTTGGAGGGTCCAGTCTTCCATAAAGACCAGAAACGTGGTCTGGTTTGGTCTTACCACACACCCATATGATTAACATCATGCCAAGAACAAAATAACTATCCGAGGCGCTCAGAATAAAGATTATTGATGCCCATGAGTCTGGGAGGGGTGAAAAATCCATTTCCAAGCAGTTCGAAGTACATCATTCCACTGTCTGATCATCTACAACCGGAGAAAACTCCAGACCACTGGCAATCTACCTAGGACAGGTCGTCCCGCCAAATTCTGCCCAAGAGCTGACCGAAAGATGATCATAGAAGTCTCTAAGAACTCCAGGGTAACATCAAGGGTTCTACAAACCTCACTTGCCACTAATCAATGTCAAAGCTAATGAGTCAACTGTCAGAAAGAGACTGCACAAACTTGGCCTACAAGGGAGGCCAGGAAGAAGTCTCTGCTCTCAAAAAATAATATCAAGACACGACTGATATTTGCCAGACAACACCTAGGTTAAGAGCAAAACTACTGGAACAATGTACTCTGGACAGATGAGTCAAAAGGTGGAGTTGTTTGGCCTCAATGCCAGATGACATGTTTGGTGAGAAAATGAAACGTGGCCTTTTGAAGAGAAGAACATCATACTAACCGTAAAGCGTGGAGGCGGTGGCATTACGGTTTGGGGATGCTTTGCTGCCTCAGTGATTCCAAGTTGGCTAGGCCCAGAGTCAACCATGAATCCCATATTGTACAATTGAGGAGAAATGTGAGGCCATCTGTCAAAAAGCTGAAGCCTGAAGCTGAACCAAAACATGGCTCATGCAACAACAGGACAATGATCCAAAACACACAAACAAAGCTACAACAGAATGGCTCAAAAAGAAGAAATGGTGGGTTAAAGCCCAGATTTCAATCCAGTCAATGCTGTTGGGGGGAGGGGGGGGCTTGAAGTGGGCCGTGCATGCAAAAAAAGCCCACAAACATGACACATTTGAAGCAGTACTGTAGAGAAGAGCAGGCAAAGATTCCTCCCAGTCGATGTGAGAGACTAATAGACAGTTACAAGAAACAGCTACATTAAGTTATTTCATCCAAAGGGGCTACACCAGCTATCGAAGCTAGGGGTGTACTTATTTTGTCCGCATTTCTGTAGATTGGTCATGAATAAATTATTGCAAAGTATAATCTTTCAGTGTCCATTTGTTAAATTAGGTTACCTTTATCTGTCAATAGTGTTGAAGTGAAGATTACATATCCATCTGTCCAAATATGTACCAAAAAAAAGACAACTTTCCAAGGGGGTACTTACTCACAGTCACTACCATGAGAGATTAGTTAGTCATGTGGAAAAGTATGTTTATATGCACACTAACAATTCAATATTAAACTGATTATGGCAGTAGGTAGATTATGCAAAGGTCCTGTAAACACCGTACTGTGCTCATCTTAAATCAACGTAAGGTCAAAATCGACGTAAGCATACGGCGATGAAAATACCTGGTTTTCTAAGATATCTTTCGAATGATTAGGACATGTAAACATCTTAAATCGGCATTACAGCAGGGTATTTGATCTGCGCATGTGTGCTAGCACCAGCCGAGCGAATCTCTTTAGCGCGAGGGAAGTGTGTTCAGAAACAACTGAATGTATGAGTCTTGAGTAATTTTTTACATACAAATTATAAGTTAAGAATTCAAAATCAAATATGCTTCCCGAAAATAACATGTTTGCTATGGTAGAACATTTATTTTAATTGACAATTTTCTGTATTTATCAGATTGCCATCAGGTTGCCTGATTTCAGATGTGTCCATGTTAACAGGTTAATCATTCATCTTGCAAAGCATGCAAATGTTTTAATCGAACTATGGCAAATCTGACTATGCACATAATCATATTATTGTGTGCATGTAACTGCACTCAATTTGACATATTCTAACATTATAAAGTCAACCTTCTTTCAACTAGCCATTTCAACATTGTTATGTTAATAAATGTTTAAATACAATAAATAATATTATATACACGCACACGCAGTAGCCATCTGACATAGCATGCCACTGGCATATCTCTACAGTTCATGTCAAAAGTTTGGACACACCTACTCATTCCAGGGTTTTTCTTTATTTTTTACTATTTTCTACATTGTAGAATAATAAAACCATGAAATAACACATATGGAATCATGTCGTCATCAAAAAAAAAAGTAAAACAAAAATGTTATATTTGATTATTCGTCAAATTAGCCAACCTTTTTTTCATTTTTTTTTTAAACCCCTTTTCCTCCCCAATTTCGTGGTATCCAATTGTTTTAGTAGCTACTATCTTGTCTCATCGCTACAACTCCCGTACGGGCTCGGGAGAGACGAAGGTTGAAAGTCAAGCGTCCTCCAATACACAACCCAACCAAGCCGCACTGCTTCTTAACACAGCGCGCCTCAAACCCGGAAGCCAGCCGCACCAATGTGTCGGAGGAAACACCGGGCACCTGGCAACCTTGGTTAGCGCGCTCCAATCCGCCACAGGAGTCGCTGGTGCGCGATGAGACAAGGATATCCCTACCGGCCAGACCCCCCCTAACCCGGACGACGCTAGGCCAATTGTGCGTCACCCCACGGACCTCCCGGTCGCGGCCTTTTACAACAGAGCCTGGGCGCGAACCCAGGGTCTCTGGTGGAACAGCTGGCGCTGCAGTACAGTGCCCTTAACCACTGCACCACCCGGGAGGCAAATTAGCCAACCTTTGACAGCTTTGCACACTCTTGGCATTCTCTCAACCAGCTTCATGAGGTAGTCACCTGGAATGCATTTCAATTAACAGGTGTGCCTTGCTAAAAGTTCATTTGTGGAATTTCTTTCCTTAATGGTTTGAGACAATTGTGTTGTGACAAGGTAGGGGTGGTATAAAAGAGATATCCCTATTTGGTAAAAAGAACAAGTCCAAATTATGGCAAGAATAGCTCAAATAAGCTAAGAGAAACGACAGTCCATTTTTAAAAACATTTAACCTTTATTTAACTCGGCAAGTCAGTTAAGAACAAATTCTTATTTACAACGACGGCCTAGGAACAGTGGGTTAACTGCCTTGTTCAGGGGCAGAACAACAGATTTTTATCTTGTCAGCTCAACCTTCCGGTTACTAGTCTAACACTCTAACCACTAGGCTACCTGCCGCCCCATCACGTTAAGACATGAATGTCAGTCTATCCGGAAAATGTGAAGAACTTAGAAAGTTTCTTCAAGTGCAGTCACAAAAACCATCAAGCGCTATGATGAAACTGGTTGTCATGAGGACCGCCACAGGAAAAGGAAGACCTAGAATTACCCCCGCTGCAGAGGATAAGTTCATTAGAATTATCTGCACCTCAGATTGCACCGAAATAAATGCTTCACACAGTTCAAGAAACAGACACATCTCAACAACTGTTCAGAGGAGACTGTGTGAATGAGATCGTCATGGTCGAATTGCTGCAAAGAAACCACTACTAAAGGACACCAAGAATAAGAAGAGACTTGCTTGGGCCAAGAAAGACAAGCAATGGACCAGTGAAAATCTGTCCTGATGTGAAAATTTTAGATTTTTGGTTCCTCCCGCTGTGTCTTTGTGAGACGTGGAGTGGAGTAGGTGAATGGATGATCTCTGCATGTGTGGTTCCCACCTTTTATTTATTTTACCTTTATTTAACTAGGCAAGTCAGTTAAGAACAAATTCTTATTTTCAATGACTGCCTAGGAACAGTGGGTTAACTGCCTGTTCAGGGGCAGAACGACAGATCCCTTGTCAGCTTGGGGATTTGAACTTGCAACCTTCCGGTTACTAGTCCAACGCTCTAACCACTAGGCTACCCTGCCGCCCCACCTTGAAGCATGGAGGTGGGGGTGTGATGGTGCTTTGCTGGTGACACAGTCTGTGATTAATTTTAAATTCAAGGCACACTTAACCAGCATGGCTACTAAAACATTCTGCAGCAATACGCCATCCCAACCTAGTTTGCACTTAGCGTGACTATCATTTGTTTGTCAACAGTACAATGACCCAACACACCTCCAGGCTGTGTAAGGGCTATTTGACCAAGGAGAGTAGAGTGCTGCATCAGATGACCTGGCCTCCACAATCACCTGACCTCAACCCAAATGAGATGGTTTGGGATGAGTTGGACCGCAGAGTAAAGAAAAAGCAGCCAACAAGTGCTCAGCATGTGGGAACTCAGTAAAGACTGTTGGAAAAGCATTCCTCATTAAGCTGGTTGAGAGAATACCAAGAGTGTGCAAAGCTGTCATCAAGGCAAAGGGTGGCTACTTTGAACAAATCTGAAATATATTTTGATTTAACATTTTTTTTGTTATTCTACAATGTAGAAAATAGTAAAAAATAAAGAAAAACCCTGGAATGAGTAGATGTGTCAACTTTTGACTGGTACTGTATGTATGTATGTATAACACATCGATTAAACACTGGAATGACTTAAAGGCAAAGGAACATAACGATTACATATTAGGTATGGTGAACTGGGTCAGGTGTGTAAATTAAGGATGCACTGATGTGGACATTGAGCCAATATTGATCATTCCTTGGCCATAATGACTAACACTGACAACATGTTTTCTGTAATTCTCGGCTAATACGGAAATGAAGACTAATTGATTGTGAAACCCTATTTGCACAGTTAAGGTTGCTATAGTTCATTTTTTTATGTAGAGAATATATAGATTGTGTTGAATAGGGAAGGGCCTCTAACCTGTGCAGCTGTGCTGGGGGTGTAGGATCCTCCTGGCCAGTCTTCTTCACGTCTTTTAGCTTCTTTTTCTGGGGCTCACCGGACCGCCCAGCCTCCTGCTCCTCCCTGGACCTCTTCACTGCAGCACAGAGGGGGGGTGGGGGGGACATCAATGATATTACATATCAAAATTAATGTTGCAAAATCCTGGAGCCTCATAAATAACCACTACGTAAATTTGTCACCAAGACTGGGCATGCAAAAAAATTGAGTTAAATGTTTCCCGTTTTAAAAATCAGACCAGTTGTAAAAACTTGCACGTTAACGAGATTATAACTCGCCCATAAAATCAACTTTTATGCCCTTATTTGCTGTATATTTTGGACCTAGACCGAGTCAGTATCTAAAGGAAATAGTGAACTTGAACTTAGGAGCACGTGTCTGCTAAATGACTTCAATGTAAATGTAAATGTAAAACGTCAGCCATCCCCTCCGGCACCATTCTACCAATTTCTTCGGGAGGCGTTTCTGAAAGACTTGTAAACAGACCATTTGAACGCAATAATGGTTTGCATTAACTTTTTATGGAACCTAAATATGCTGCACTGCCCGCGAATTCTGAAATAGTGTCTGTACACTATCTGAGTATACTACAGTATACTACAGTAGACACTTCAATGCAAAATAAACTGTTCACCTGTTAAATTTGACTGTGTGTTATAAACCACGCTGCCCGTCGGATGAATATAGAACACTAGAAATAATAATAGCCTATCTAATAGGCCCAATTAAATGATATGTGGAAGGTAAATTGTTGTATGGCTACTTCGGGAAATATAAACTTAACCGTCTCAACAATGGTGATCAAGAAATGGTGAGGAATTTACTCTGCAATGGTTCTGATATACATTGTCAAGAAAAAGTATGTGAACCCTTTGGAATTACCTGGCTTTCTGCATAAATTGGTCCTAACATTTGATCTGATCTTCATCTAAGTCCCAACAATAGACAAACACAGTCTGCGTAATCTAATAACAAACAATTATTTCTTATGTTTTCATTGAACACACCGTGTAAACATTCACAGTGCAGGGTGGGAAAAGTATGTGAACCCTTTGATTTAATAACTGGTTGACCCTCCTTTGGCAGCAATAACCTCAACCAAACGTGTTCTGTAGTTGCGGATCAGACCTGCACAACGGTCAGGAGGAATTTTGGACCATTCCTCTTTACAAAACTGTTTCCGTTCAGCAATATTCTTGGAATGTCTGGTGTGAACTGCTCGAGGTCATGTTACAGCATCTCAACCGGGTTGAGGTCATGACCCTGACTGGGCCAATCCAGAAGGCTGTTTTGGGTTGTTGTCCTGTTGCATTACCAAACTTCAGTTGAGCTTCAATTGGCGGACAGAAACATTTTGCAGAAGAATACAAGGCTGAACTTGGGAATTCATTTTTCAGTCGATGATAGCAAGCTGTCCAAGACCTGAGGCAGCAAACAGCCCAAACCATGATGCTCCCTCCACCATACTTTACAGTTGGGATGAGGTTTTGATGTGTGCTGAGGTTTTGATGTGTGCTGTGCTTATTTCTCCGCACATAGTGTTGTGTTCCTTCCAAACAACTCAAATGTAGTTTTATCTGTCCTCAGAATATTTTGCCAGTAGCGCTGTGGAACATCCAGATGCTCTTTTGCGAACTTCAGACGTGCAGCAATGTTTTTTATTAGCTTCCTCCGTGGTGTTCTCCCATGAACACCAATTCTTGTTTAGTGTTTTACGTATCGTAGACTCGTCAGAGATGTTCGCATGTTTGAGATCTGTGTAAGTCTTTAGCTGACACTATGATTCTTCTTAACCTCATTCAGCATTTTGCGCTGTGCTCTTGTAGCCATCTTTGCAGGACAGCCACTCCTAGGGAGAGAAGCAACTGTGCTGAACTTTCTCCATTTATAGACAATTTGTCTTACCGTGTACTGATGAACATCAAGGCTTTTAGAGATACTTTTGTAACCCTTTCCAGCTTTATGCAAGTCAACAAATCTGAATCTCTTGGAACACTAGGGGCAGTATTTCATTTTTGGATGAAAAAACGTTCCCGTTTTAAACAAGATATTTTGTCATGAAAAGATGCTCGACTATGCATATAATTGACAGCTTTGGAAACAAAACACTCTGACGTTTCCAAAACGGCAAAGATATTATCTGTGAGTGCCACAGAACTGATGCTGCAGGCGAAACCAAGATGAAACTTCAAACAGGAAATTAGCTAAATTTTTGAGGCGCTGTTTTCCATTGTCTCCTTATATGGCTGTGAATGCGCCCTGAACGAGCCTACACGTTCTGCCGTTTCGCCAAGGTGTCTGCAGCATTGTGACGTGTTTGTAGGCATATCATTGGAAGATTGGCCATAAGAGACTACATTTACCAGGTGTCCGCCCGGTGTCCTTTGTCGAAATTGGTGCGTAATCTCCAGCTCCAAGCATTCCTCCATGTGATTCAGAGGAGACTTCCACGAACGATATATAATCGAAGAGATATGTGAAAAACACCTTGGGGATTGATTCTAAACAACGTTTACCATGTTTCAGTCGATATTATGCAGTTAACCTGTTGCTCCTACCCTCTACTTTTTTGAACATTTTGTTAAAAATAGCGCAACATTTCAGCGCCCTGCTACTCATGCCAGGAATATAGCACGTTCATATGGTTAGAATGTGTGGATAGGAAACACTCGGACGTTTTTAAAACTGGTTAAATCACGACTGTGGCTATAACATAACGTGCGTTACATCGGAAAGCGCACAGTGAGCCGAATTAGATAAGACCGAGCATTCAACTCCCACAGCATCCCCATGTTGTCTAGAGTCTTGTGAATTGAATCATCTTTGATTCTTGGTTGAACCGAAACAGGGGAACCACTTACCTCCAGTCTCCGCCCAGATCATTCTGGAAGAGCTCTCTCGTGAAATTTTTTCCAAGACGACAGCTAAAGATTTTTACATCGCCTCCTGATGATTTTTATCGCTTATTAACGTTTACTAATACCTAAAGTAGCATTACAAACGTATTTCGAAGTGTTTTGTGAAAGTTTATCGTCTACTTTTTGAATTTTAAAAAATGACGTTACGTTGTGAAATCGCAGTTTTTTTCGTTTATCACACAGTCTACATATAACGATATCTTGGCTTTATATGGCCCGATTTAATCGAAATAAAGACCCAATAGTGTTTATGGGACATCTAGGAGTGCCAACAAAGAAGATGGTGAAAGGTAATGACTGTTTTCTATTTTATTGTGCGGTTTGTGTAACGCCGAAATGCTAATTATTTTGTTTACGTCCCCTGCTGTGCTTTTGTGTTGTAGTGTATTGGTGCATGCTATCAGATAATAGCTTCTCATGCTGTCGCCGAAAAGCATTTTAAAAATCTGACTTGTTGCCTGGATTCACGAGTGTAGCTTTAATTCGATACCCTGCATGTGTATTTTAATGAACTTTTGAGTTTTAACTAATACTATTAGCATTTAGCGTAGCACAATTGCATTTCCAGAGCTCTAGTTGGGACGCAAGCGTCCCGAGTAGAGGGAAGAGGTTAATTTGGAAAACAGTTTGGCGTTTTGATGACTGAATTTTCGTTTTTTTTTGGTAGCCAAACGTGACGAACAAAACGGAGCGATCCAGGATCTGGGATGGCTAGAATCAAGAGGTTAATTTTGGGTCTTCTGAGATCTCTTTTGTTAGAGGCATGGTTCACATCAGGCAATGCTTCTTGTGAATAGCAGACTCACATTGTGAGTTTTTTATATTGCATTATATTTTATAACCAACATCAACAATCTCGTCTCATTGATTGGACTCCAGGTTAGCTGACTCCAATTAGCTTTTGGAGAAGTCAATAGCCTAGATATTCACCATTTGTTCCCAACCTACACTGTGAATGTTTAAATTATTTATTCAAAATAGGCAAGAAAAACACAACAATTTGTGTGTTATTAGTTTAAGCAGACTGTGATTGTCTGTTGTGACTTACTGGAAGATTAGATCACATTGTTTGACCATTTTATGCAGAAGTCCAGGTAATTCCAACGGGTTCACATACTTTTTCTTGCAACTGTATGCATGTATTATGCTTAGATATTAAATATTGTCTACACAAGAAACTTGACATTACAATATTCATATGTAGCCAAATACTTAGCCAAATACTTTAAACTCAGTTTTTCAAAATTCCTGACAATTAATCCTAGTAAAAATTATGTTTTAGGTCAGTTAGGATCACCACTTTATTTTAATAAAGTGAAATGTCAGAATAATAGTAGAGAGTGATTTATTTGAGCTTATATTTCTTTCAACACATTCCCAGTGGCTCAGAAGTTTGCATACACTCAATTAGTATTTGGAAACATTGCCTTTAAATTGTTTAACTTGGGTCAAGTGTTTTGGGTAGCCTTCCCACAATAAGTTGGGTGATTTTTGGCCCATTCCTCCCGACAGAGCTGGTGTAACTGAGTCAGATTTGTAGGCCTCCTTGCTCGCACGAGCCTTTTCAGTTCTGCCCACAAATGTTCTAATGGGACTGAGGTCAGGGCTTTGTGATGGCCACTCCAGTACCTTGACTTTGTTGTCCTTAAGCCATTTTGCCACAACTTTGTAAGTATGCTTGGGGTCATTGTCCATTTGGAAGACCAATTTGCTACCAAGCTTTAACAACCTGGCTGATGTCTTCAGATGTTGCTTCAATATATCCACATCATTTTCCTCCCCCATGAAGCCATCTATATTGTGAAGTGCACCAGTCCCTCCTGCAGCAAAGCACCCCCACAACATGATGCTGCCACCCGTGCTTCACGTTTGGGATGGTGTTCTTCGGCTTGCAAGCCTCCCCCTTTTTCCTACAACCATAACGATGGTCATTATGGGCAAACGGTTCTATTTTTGTTTCATCAGACCAGAGGACATTTCTCTAAAAAGTACGATCTTTGTCCCCATGTGCAGTTGCAAACCGTAGTCTGGCTTTCTTATGGTGGTTTAGGAGCAGTGGCTTCTTCCTTACTGAGCAGCCTTTCAGGTTATGTCGATATAGGACGTGTTTTACTGTGGATATAGATACTTTTGTACCGGTTTCCTCCAGCATCTTCACAAGGTTCTTTGCTGTTGTTCTGGGATTGATTTGCACTTTCCACTCCAAAGTACGTTCATCTCTAGGAGACAGAACGTATCTCCTTCCTGAGCGGTATGATGGCTGCGTGGTCCCATGGTGTTTATACAGATGAACGTGGTACCTTCAGGCGTTTGGAAATTGCTCTCAAGGATGAACCAGACTTGGACAATTGTAGACCTCCTTCTGAGGTCTTAGAGGATTTCTTTTTTAATTTCCCCATGATGTCAAGCAAAGACGCACCGAGTTTGAAGGTAGGCCTTGAAATGCATCCACAGGTACACCTCCAATTGACAGAAATTATGTAAATTGCTTGCTGGGGTTTTAGGCTGGATTTCTGTACAGCACTTTGAGATATCAGCTGATGTACGAAGGGCTATATAAATAAATTTGATTTATCGAGAAGCTTCTAAAGCCATGACATAATTCTCTGGAATTTTCCAAGCTGTTTAAAGGCAAAGTCAACTTAGTGTATGTAAACCCACTGGAATTGTGATACAGTGAATAATCAGTGAAATAATCTGTCTGTAAACAATTGTTGGAAAAATGATTTGTGTCATGCACAAAGGAGATGTCCTAGCCGACTTGCCAAAACTATAGTTTGTTAACAAGAAAATTGTGGAGTGGTAGAAAAACTAGTTTTAATGACTCCAACCTAAGTGTATGTAAACTTCCGACTTCAACTGTAGGTCTAGCTTACAAATGTCAATGGAAAGGGTGAAACATTATTCAAGCATTATACTGCGCTTCGGATTGGATCGCATAGAGCAAAATACTTGAAATAGCTTATCTAATTCCCTACTGTGACGTGGGTCCAATTAAATGAGAGATGGGACGAATGATAGCCTACTAACTTGTTGTAAGCCTACAGACTACTTTGCAAGTAGCCTATGAAACCACCAGTCACAAAAGGTGAGGAATTTATTCTACAATGGTCATGGAAATGTATTTTTCTAATTATTTTGGAATGCAAAGACAAAAAAATAAAGTTTCACTCTTCTCACTAACGGCAAATGTTTGCATCTTATTATATTTAGCTAGGCTACCTAAGAGTCATATATTCCCCATTTGCACAAGGCTACTACTTTTGCCCTGCGACGTAATACATCTCCCACTATAAACTGTGTGTACACATTACCTAAAGTTTGTGGGAGGATAAGCGCATTCTCACGTCAAGTTGGGTTTTTATATAATGTAAACTTTCTCAAAGTTCTCAGTTAAAAAAAAAAAATCTTGGTAAGAGGGTCCCCTCCCAGCTTATTCCCTGTTTCTGGGAATCATCCAACCGGGTTTTCTAAAGAAACTTAACTTTGGGATAGTTTCCATAATACATTACAGCTTACTAGTGTTGCACGGTACTCTGAAAATGATGTACTTTTTCAAAAATAAATAATGGTTCTGTATTATTATCTGTTATATTCAGTTCTTCTTTCAAAAGTATCTCACGTGATTGAGGGGATCAAGTCTAAATGTGCATAGCCCCTTAAAAGTGTCAAGAGCAAAGTGCCTGTTCCATTTACTCAATCATTGCTGTCTAGGCTGCATTGTTAGCTCAGTCACGCTGCACAGAAGTTCTCACACATGAATAATGCACCACAACATGTAGAAACTGTTCATTTACTGTAGGCAAAACAATGTCCATAGAGCCTAGAACACTTTTATGATGCAAGACAATACCGCTAGGCTACAATTAAAAATGGAAGCTAACTTTCCTTGCTAGCTTACAGCGGAATTCACTTCCCTAGTACTTTTTTGTGATAATATGCATAACAAAATACGTTGACGTCAAAGCTGATTGTGACCAAACGTTATTAACGCGTCTCCCTCGTCACAAAAAAATCTAATCACTTCTTAGTCTACCTCAACTCCATCTGGCTTCTACTAGATTCCATAAGCAGTCAGATTCGACAGCCACATTCTGCCTTGTAAATGAGTCATTACTTTATTAAAAGAGACTGCACACACTTCTATAAAATTAATGCTTCTATGTAAATGTTGTTGATCAGCACAATAAAATAATATGTTCTAATAGTTGCCAATATAAGAAGTCCTAAATGGGAGGGATTGTTAGTAATCTGTAGCTAAAACAAGCTCAACTCAATGCACGCACACACTCCATTGGAATAATATGCATTCACCTGTATTGTGAATAGACCGAGGCTATATCTTGATTTACCCAGTTCATCAGTAGAGTCATGTCGCAAGAATCTGTACACAATTCCTGGAGGCTGAAAGTGTCCTAGTTTTTCCATGGCCTGCATGCTCACCAGACATGTCAACCATTGAGCTGTTGAAGAGGAGTGGGACAGCCTTCCACGGGCCGCGATCAACAGCCTGATCAACCTTATGCGAAGGAGATGTGTTGCCCTGCATGGGGCAAGTGGTGGTCATACCAGATGCTGACTGGTTTTCTGATCCAACCCCTGACCCTTTCTTAAGGTATCTCTGACCAACAGATTCATATCTGTATTCCCAGTTATGTGAAATCCATAGATTAGGACCTAATTTATTCATTTAAATTGGCAAATGTCGTTATATGAACTGTAAAAATCTTAAAAATGATTGCATGTTGCGTTTCTATATTTGTTCAGTATAGATATTATACAGGGCTCAGGGTGTCACTACTCACTGACAGGCTGGAAGGAGTAGAGTAGTGATGACATTACCCTTAATAGTGAGTGACAACACTACAACGGCATAATAGTTACGTAAACGATGTTTGCAAAGTGAGGAGAAGGCGTTTATTACGCTTCACGACATCTCAGATCCTTTGGCTAGACGTCTCTTTATAAGGTGACAGTTACATACTGGTCCTCAATAACATCTCACTGGATCATTGTACCCTTCTTGTACCTTGCAGTTTGACTGAGGACACATTTATGAGTCTAGTAAACAGCGTTCTGGGTTCCCACACTGAACTGAGGCTGTAGCTCAGCCTCCCTTCCACTCCTCACTGCTTGAGTCCTCCTCTCTTCTCCCATCCCTCTCCTGCCCCCTTCTCTCCACTCCACTCCAAGAAGTAAGGATGGGGGAGGTACACAGAGAGAGCCAAGGGATAAAAATAGACAGAGGGGTTTGGGTTGAGGGGTGCTGCTGTGTGAACACAAACACAAGTTGGATGAAGACCATGGGTTCCTATAAAACCTTTGAGGAGGGTTCTGGGCAGGAGAGTGTTGGGTTCATGCTGCAGAATTACTGGCATGGTCAAACATCATAGAACAGAGAGAAAAGAGAGAGAGAGAGAGAGAGAGAGAGAGAGAGAGAGAGAGAGAGAGAGAGAGAGAGAGAGAGAGAGAGAGAGAGAGAGAGAGAGAGAGAGAGAGAGAGAGAGAGAGAGAGAGAGAGAGAGAGAGAGAGAGAGAGAGAGAGAGAGAGAGAGAGAGAGAGAGAGAGAGAGAGAGAGAGAGAGAGAGAGAGAGAGAGAGAGAGAGAGAGAGAGAGAGAGAGAGAGAGAGAGAGAGAGAGAGAGAGAGAGAGAGGAGAGAGAGACAGAGAGAGAGAGAGAGAGAGAGACAGAGAGAGAGAGAGACAGAGAGAGAGAGAGAAAGAGAGAAAGAGAGAGAGAGAGAGAGAGAGAGAGAGAGAGAGAGAGAGAGAGAGAGAGAGAGAGAGAGAGAGAGAGAGAAAGAGAGAGAGAGAGAGAGAGAGAGAGAGAGAGAGAGAGAGAGAGAGAGAGAGAGAGAGAGAGAGAGAGAGAGAGAGAGAGAGAGAGAGGGAGAGAGAGAGAAAGAGGGAGAGAGAGAGATTTGAGGAGGGCTATTTCTGACCTGAAAGAGAAAGGCTTATGGCAAAACAAACTTGAAATCCTTAAAGGTGCCACACATAGAATTTCTCCCCCATGTGGAAGCTAGGTGAATGGTTGGTTGGTTCTCAATTAGAGACAGGTGTTTATCGTTGTCTCTGATTGGGAACCATATTTAGGCAGGCATCTTCTTTGGGTATTTCGTGGATTATTGTCTATGTTATGTTGCACATTAGCACATTGTTTATATATAGCGGTCACGTTCATCTTATTAGTTTTGTTGTTTTTGTTTAAGTGTTCTTCGTGTTCTTCATTAAATTAAGAAGAATGTATTCTAACCACGCTGCGCTTTGGTCTACTCCATACGACGAGCGTGACACCCGTAACATGGCGGAGACTCGTGCTTAAGCTTTTTTCTATCAGTTTTATTCAAACAGTTCTAAAAAACTATTTTTTTATTGAAAATATATTTCACAGCAATTTAGATGGTACAGTGATTCCCTACACTGTTCAGTGCTTATTTTCTCACATAAACTGAAATTGATCGAACAGTGTATAATTGTTGTAACCAGGAAATGACAGAGTGATTTCTGCATTGGCTGCTTGATTCGATTTCCACTAGATTACACTGCCACAGTAAAAAACAGTTTATCCATTTTGAAACCATAAAAAATAAACATCTTTCAAAGATAATTCGTAAAAATCCAAACAACTTCACAGATCTTCATTGTAAAGGGTTTAAACACTGTTTCCCATGCTTGTTGAATGAACCATAAACAATTAATGAACATGCACCTGTGGAACGGTCGTTAAGACACTAACAGCTTAAAAACGGTAGGGAATTAAGGTCACAGTTATGAAAACTTAGGACACTTTCCACTGACTCTGAAAAACACAAAAAATAAAGATGCCCAGGGTCCCTGCTCATCTGCTTGAACGTGCCTTAGGCATTCTGCAAGGATGTATGAGGACTGCAGATGTGGCCAGGGCAATAAATTGCAATGTCCATACTGTGAGACGCCTAAGACAGCGCTACAGGGAGACAGGACGGACAGCTGATCGTCCTCGCAGTGGCAGACAACGTGTAACAACACCTGCACAGGATCGGTACATCCGAACATCACACCTGCGGGACAGCCACAGGATGGCAACAACAACTGCCCGAGTTACACCAGGAACACACAATCCCTCCATCAGTGCTCAGACTGTCCACAATAGGCTGAGAGAGGCTGGACTGAAGGCTTATAGGTCTGTTGTAAGGCAGGTCCTCACCAGACATCACCGGCAACAACGTCTCCTATGGGACAAACCCACCGTCGCTGGACCAGACAGGACTGGCAAAAAGTGCTCTTCACTGCCGAGTAGCAGTTTTGTCTCACCAGGGGTGATGGTCGGATTTGCGTATATCGTCGAAGGAATGAGCGTTACACCGAGGCCTGTACTCTGGAGCGGGATCGATTTGGAGGTGGCGGGTCCGTCATGGTCTGGGGCGGTGTGTCACAGCATCATCGGACTGAGCTTGTTGTCATTGCAGGCAATCTCAACGCTGTGCGTTACAGGGAAGACATCCTTCTCCCTCATGTGGTACCCTTCCTGTAGGTTCATCCTGACATGACCTTCCAGCATGACAATGCCACCAGCCATACTGCTCGGTCTGTGCGTGATTTCCTGCAAGACAGGAATGTCAGTGTTCTGCCATGGCCAGCGAAGAGCCCGGATCTCAATCCCATTGAGCATGTCATAAGGTGAACGCACCAATTTGTAAGTCGCTCTGGATAAGAGCGTCTGCTAAATGACTTAAATGTAAATGTAAATGTAGAGATATACTTTTCAAATAAATTATTAACATGATGTTGTTTGGAAGTTAGATTGGCAAGAACTTTGTCAAATTGATTGTATGATTGTATAATGGAGTCATTAAGAAATACATGGCTGTCTAAAAGAAAAAATTATAAATAAAGTTTAATTTGTGATTAGTACAATTTTATGTCAAACAGTAAGAACCACCAGGAAAAAAGGGGTGAGTCATTTTGGCACCAGGGTTCAGGGCACCAGGGTTCTTGTCAAAACTCGAATCCATCAAAATCTATAATTGTGCTGTGCCATATTACTTGCTGCCTGCAATGAACGGCCCATAATATAAATTATTATTATGAGCCCAGGGCTCTGTTCTAGGCCCTCTCCTATTCTCGCTCTGTCATAACCTCACATGGTCTCTCCTATCATTGCTATGCAGACGACACACAATTAATCTTCTCCTTTCCCCCTTCTGATGACCAGGTGGCGAATCGCATCTCTGCATGTCTGGCAGACATATCAGTGTGGATGACGGATCACCACCTCAAGCTGAACCTCGGCAAGACGGAGCTGCTCTTCCTCCCGGGGAAGGACTGCCCGTTCCATGATCTCGCCATCACGGTTGACAACTCCATTGTGTCCTCCTCCCAGAGCGCTAAGAACCTTGGCGTGATCCTGGACAACACCCTGTCGTTCTCAACTAACATCAAGGCGGTGGCCCGTTCTTGTAGGTTCATGCTCTACAACATCCGCAGAGTACGACCCTGCCTCACACAGGAAGCAGCGCAGGTCCTAATCCAGGCACTTGTCATCTCCCGTCTGGATTACTGCAACTCGCTGTTGGCTGGGCTCCCTGCCTGTGCCATTAAACCCCTACAACTCATCCAGAACGCCGCAGCCCGTCTGGTATTCAACCTTCCCAAGTTCTCTCACGTCACCCCGCTCCTCCGCTCTCTCCACTGGCTTCCAGTTGAAGCTCGCATCCGCTACAAGACCATGGTGCTTGCCTACGGAGCTGTGAGGGGAACGGCACCTCAGTACCTCCAGGCTCTGATCAGGCCCTACACCCAAACAAGGGCACTGCGTTCATCCACCTCTGGCCTGCTCGCCTCCCTACCACTGAGGAAGTACAGTTCCCGCGCAGCCCAGTCAAAACTGTTCGCTGCTCTGGCCCCCCAATAGTGGAACAAACTCCCTCACGACGCCAGGACAGCGGAGTCAATCACCACCTTCCGGAGACACCTGAAACCCCACCTCTTTCAGGAATACCTAGGATAGGATAAAGTAATCCTTCTCACCCCCCCCTTAAAAGATTTAGATGCACTATTGTAAAGTGGCTGTTCCACTGGATGTCTTAAGGTGAACGCACCAATTTGTAAGTCGCTCTGGATAAGAGCGTCTGCTAAATGACTTAAATGTAAATGTAAATAAATACCTCTGAATTTCATCGCCCCTTTCTCACCTTGTACAGATTGCACGGTCACCGTCTCCCGTACGAAGGGCTTGTTGACGATCTGCTTGGACTTTGCGGCAAAGTTGAGTGCTGTGAAGGTTTCAAAGTAGTATGTGTACTCGGGTGCGATGTTGGTGATCATGACCGAATGGGACGAGCCGCCCAGCGAGTCCTGCAGAAGCCTCGTCAGCTTGCTGTCACGGTAGGGCACACGCCCGCCACCGCCCGCGTTGAGCGAGTCCACCACCTTGCTGAGGGTGAAGAGGGAGAGGTTGATGGCGCCGCTCTCCTTTAGGCGGATGCCCTTGTTGCCCGTACGCCGGTTGTCCTCCGAGCCGGCCAGGTCCACGAGGTAGAGCTTGCCTGTCTGCTGCCGGTGCGGGGGGTTGCGCTGTGTACGCACCACCTGGAGAGAGGCAGAAGGAATTATTAACTTGTCTTTATTCAGGGAAGCTCAATTGAGACCAGCTGTCTCATTTTCAATCGTGCCCTGAAGACATAAAAGAAAATATAAAACTACAAGATACAATACGAAGTACACTAGATCAATCACAGCAATCACAAACAAGTTATCAAAAGTCAATCAAAACAATTGCACACCTCATGAACTCATTTGTCAGTTTTAAACTGAGCAAATCCAAACATAATGCATTTTTGTAAGCGATTCCAAAAATGTGGAGTGTTAAAACTAAAAGTGGATTTACCTAGTTCGGTAGAGACCCGAGGAACCTCAAAAGAGTTACCAAACCTGTTCACAGGGTTGCTTATGTCATGTTTTTATACTTTAAGAACCAAGTAAGGTAAGTGGGAAGCTTGTATAGTTTGGCAAACAAAAAAGGTGGTAATGAATTGATCTACGGGTCTTTAATGAGAACAAGCCAACTATCTGGCAACAGCTCTGGAGGACATTCCTGCAGTCAGCATGCCAATGGCACACTTCCTCAAACTTGAGACATCTGTGGCATTGTGGTGTGACAAAAATGCACATTTTAGAGTGGCCTATTATGGTCTCCAGCACAAGGTGCACCTGTGTAATGATCATGCTGTTTAATCAGCCTCTTGATATGCAACACCCGTCAGGTGGATGGGCCATCTTGGCAAAGGAGAAATTCTCACTAACAGGGATGTAAGGAAACACGTGCACAACATTTGAAATAAGCTTTTTGTGCACATGGAACATTTCTGGGATCTGTCATTTCAGTGCCTTTAAGACCAACACTTTACATGTTGAGTTTATTATTTTGTTCAGTGTAGTTACTCCATAACCTAATTGACAGAGTGAAAAGAAAGAACCCTGTACAGAATCAAAAATATTCCAAAACATGCAATAAGGCACTAAAGTAAAACTTCAAATAATGTGTCAAAGAAATTAACTTTATGTCCTGAATATGAAGAGTTATGTTTGGGGCAAATCCAACACATCACTAAGTACCACTCTTCATATGGGTATGCTTGTCATCAGCAAGGACTAGGGAGTGTTTTAGGATAGAAAGAAACTGAATATAGCTCAGCACAGGCAAATATCCTAGAGGAAAACCTGGTTCAGTCTGCTTTCCAACAGACATTTGGAAACAAACTCACCTTTCAGCAGGACAATATCCTAAAACACAAGGCCAAATACGCACTGGAATGGCTTACCAAGATGACATTGAATGTTAGTGAGTAGCATAGTTACAGTTTTGACTTAAAATTGGCAAGACTTGAAAATTGCTCTCTAGCAATGATCACCAATCAACTTGACAGAGCTTGAAGAATGTTTAAAATAAAACAATTGTATAATCCAGGTGTGCAAAGCGCTTAAGAGGGTTACCTAGAAAGACTCACAGCTGTAATAGCTACCAAATGTGATTCTAACACTCAGGGGTTTGAAAACATATATAATCAAGAGTGTTTTTTTATACATTTTTTAAAAAGAATCATAATTTTAACAAATGTTACATTTTTCTTCCACTTTGACGTGAGTATTTTGTGTAGATCATTGAGAGAAAAAAAAAGCTAATTCAATCCCACTTTGTAACAAAATGCGGAATAAGTCAAGGGGTGTGAATACTTTCTGAAGGCACTGTAAGTTTTAAACCAACTTTTTGTAAGGTAACAAAGTCAGATCACAGCTCTAACATAACCTGGTCAACAGTTTGGGCAATAGCATAGATAAGTGTCTTCTGAATAGAAATTAATATTATAAACAGAGAACAATATTATTCATATAAATAGTTTAGAGAACACGTCCCAATACCGATCCCAGCGTTACACCTTTTGTAATATACCCGAAACTAGACTTTGATTTACACCATCAGAAATCACACAATGTGTCCTATCTGACAGATAGGCTTCAGTTTGAGAACTGATCTAGGCCTATTTCAGTCAGCCTTTGAATGAGTGTAATGGTCAAGTGTCAAATACCTTGGAAATGTCTATAAATAAGGCAGCACAACGGTTTTTTATGATCTAAGCAATTTAACACATCTAGAACAAGCGTAGCAGCTGAAACGGTACCATGACCAGCTCTAAAACGGTGCACATTTAGAATAGGATGAGAGAGAGAAAAAAATATTAGCTGAGAGTTGGGCAGGGATTCTAAAACTTTGGAAAGCCAAGATAAATATGGTTAAATTTATCTAAGTCAGAAGGATCATCTCCTTCGTGTAGGGGGAGTATATGTTCAGCTTTCAAGATCGCAGGAACAACTGTCAAGTTAAAAATATAGGTAAACGATTCTGCAATAAGTGGGGCAGAGAGCTGCATCATATAAAATGGTTGAAATAAAAATAGTGAATGTGTATATGAGTTCATTCTTTATTTACAGTCACTTTCGATGTGAATAAAGGACTCCCTCTACTGGAATTAGAAGAATTTCCAGAAACTATTCTTTCAAATAGATGGCCTATCATTTTTCTAAGTTTTATTTTATACGAAGCATGCTTATCTGCTACCTGAACCCGACATTATACATTGGGTTAGGGACAGATAGGGCCTGTTTTTGCATCAATAGGTATCACTAACATTTTGAAGCTGAGCCATTTGCTTGATTCGCTGCGCAGTACAGTGATGTCTGACTAAGATCATAACATGGTGTCAGAAGTGCTTCAACCTCGTCAAATATAACACAGGAGAGATTATTTCTCAGAAAATAAGGTTCCTTGAGTTTTGTCAGAGTTTAGAGTGACGAAAGGAGCCAACTGCTCTCGAATGTCTAGTCATTGAGCTACGGATACTCACAGAAACAGAGCCGCCATGAGCAGAGCGTGACTGACAGAGAGGAACTAACAAAGTTATTTCGTATTTCGGGCAGGGCCTTAAACTTGGCAGAAGCAATTGGGCCTGGGTAGGTAGGTCTTGAACATTGCGGGCATGGGTAGGGCTTAAAATGAATGTCCATGCAGGGCTCTGATTTGCAACAATGTTAGAGAAGTGAAACAATTTAGGGCCTGATCCGAGTCAGAGATCGATGGCAATGCCCTAGTTACACAGCCCCAGATCAGACATGAAATTATGCTCATTAAAATCCCTAAAATGTCTTTGTAATAATGCATGGATGGTATTTAGGTTGCTTAACATCTCTTATGCAGGCAATGGGACACTGGTCACTGAGCTCATTAGCAAAAATTATATGGATGTAAGGACTCACCAACACGCATCGGGCCCCGATTGTTCAGTCAGAAAATCTATTTAAACATTACCATTAACAGATTCACTCATTTTTCTTATATTACCTTCCATCCTTCTAAAAATAAGCTACAGTTTGGCAACAGTTGCGTTCTCTCCTTCAGTGTCAAATTAAGCATGCAACTGTGTTGACAGTCATTGATCTACAAGTAATTTTACATACCGAACAACCCCAGGGAATATCAGTAGCCTGCCTAGTCAGACCGCGCACTGCGCCCAACGTGAAGTAGGCAGCCTGTTCCTGATCTTGCACGTCTGTGTGGAACCTTTAACATTCAAATGCTAAAACGGTTTCCGTGACATCAGGCTTTATTAGTTGAGTGACAACCTACAGTACCAGTCAAAAGTTTGGACTCATTCATGGGTTCTTTATTTTTACTATTTTCTACATTGTAGAATAATAGTGAAGACATAAAAATTATGAAATTACACAGATGGAATCATGTAGTAACCTAAAAAAGTGTTCAACATATCAAAATATATTATATATTTGAGATTCTTCAAAGTAGCTTCCCTTTGCACAAAAAAAAAAACAGTTTTTACTTTGTCATTATGAGGTATTATGTTTAGATTTATGAGGCAAAAAAACAATGTAATGAAATTTAGAATAAGGCTGTAACGTAACGAAATGTGGAAAAAGTAAAGTGGTCTGAATACATTCCGACTGCACTGTGTATCTCGATGTGTTTTTTTCTAAATAAAAAAAGACAATTAAAATAGGTGTTTTCTTCATTAAAATGAAGAAATAAATAATGCCACTTGTCTTTCTGTATCAATTAAGCCTATATGTGCAAAATAAACAAATGAACACCATCACTTGCCAGGCTGTCATTGAACATAAGATTTTTTAAATATGAAAACATGCCTCATGTATCCCTGAAAATGTGCAAAATAAAAAAAATACTACCGATTCTGGCTTGGGGCATGTCCTATGGCATGTTACAATGTTTCCACCTGTGCGGAAGACCCTATCTGAAGGGGCATAGGTACTTCTTTGCAAGATCGCTCAGTCTTGGGAAGTTGGCCTTATGAAGCTTCCACCACTCAAGCGAGTCCGTGTCTGGGTCTGTGTCAGTTTTGATGGTCATCCTCTGACTAGGAGGCAGACGTTACGGTCTTCTTGAAGATGCAAGTATTTTATTGCTCTTCTTAGCCACAGGTTCAGCTTCTAGGCGCACATGCAGAGCTGTGGCAGGCTGAGGTGTGCTCTTCTCAGCTAGCAGAGACTGGAGCTCCAAAACAGCTCTTCGTTTGATGCCCTCAACCTTGTGGTCTGCTATGTATTTTCTCCTGGACCGGGGGTCCGGTTCTGCTTCTACACCTGCATTGCTTGCCGTTTGGGGGTTTTAGGCTGGGTTTCTGTACAGCACTTTGACATCAGCTGATGCAAGAAGGGCTTTGTAACTACATTTGATTGATTGAATGAAGCCATATCCAGGTGGTCATCTGTGGCAGGGTCATCGTACTGTACTTGTCATTTAGATACTCCAGTGTGGCGCTCTTGGTTTGCTTTGCTAGACTGTTCTCACCCTCCCCTGGCTGCAGGTGGTGTTGAACAGATGCAGCACAGGCTTACCAGACAGCACATCAGTGAATTCTTGTAGTGGGCTTATGGCTTTGTTCACTGACTCCAAAACGTTGATATGCTGCCAGCTGGGCACCAAGTGCCTGCTTTTCTTCTCGGAGCCCATGACCCGTGCTATGGCCTTCTCCTGCTTCAGGACTCGTTCAATCATCTTCTGTCTTGAACCCCACCTGGTTAGGACTCGGAGTTGGTAGATTGAGCACAGCCTGTACCAAAACCATATCTCTGCTATTTTTGAAGCTGATGACAACCTTTTTGCATACCCCGATGGCACGGTCAATCCGAGGGTCTTTCAAACCATTCTCTGTATATATCTTTTTTTTTAAGAAACAAAAATATAATTTAGAATGGCAACATTTTTAGTAATGTAACAAATACAGCATTCCCACACATCGTGATGTAACAGGTTTTGATAGGCCTTATTCCTATTTGACAAAAAACACATTGGCAAAAACTTTTCACCTTGTATAGTACTACTACTACATTGTTTAGGAATGTTTGACCATTGTAGCTGTTTGCACAGGCCTATATGTTTACAAATGTAATTGTTTTGATTGAAAAGACATCAAATCAATTACATTTAGTCCATATTGTTGTTATTCTTTAAACATGCCTGTGGTTAATTTTCTATTGGATTGGTAGAATTACAACAAGCTACAAAGGTAAATTATTATTATAATTTTAAAAAAGAATAATTCTACAGCTGGTCTGAAGATTCATTTTTTGAATGCATTTTCATTATCCAATGTCACACTTAACGATAGCGAGGGGAAGCCTGTGTTCAAAGCACTGCAGACGGGTCCACTTGTTCAAGCGCAATGCTTTTATCATGCACACAGTTTGTCTTCGCTCAGCTTCCATGCCAGTGTGTCTTCGAGACCCTGGGCTATTATTTCACCCGTATGGTCATCGGGGAAGTATGTCTAGAGGGACACATTTAGCAATGTCCATTCTTCATCTATATACTGGACTGTCAAGCTTAGATATGGCTCCAACGTTCTGCTCGACCATAGAGCGGCTGTGGTGGAAAAGTACGACACATTACACCACTGCGAAAGAGTCACAGAGAAGCTGGCTAAAGTACTTAAGTAGTACTTTAAATAATTTTTACTTAAGTACCGTAATTGCTGGACTATTAAGCGCACCCGAATATAAACCGCACCCACTGAATTATTAAAAAATATGTATTTTGTACATAAATAAGCCGCACATGTCTATAAGCCGCAGGTGCCTACCGGTACATTGAAACAAATGAACACAGCCTTTAAACAAAACACGGCTTGTAACAAAAATAGTCAGTTCCTCAAGCTGCTGTTTACAAAGTCTTCTAATCGACTCATTAAGGCCAAGCTCCCATGCAGCAGCTCTATTTCCTTTTCCAACAGCCAGATCGATCGCCTTCAACTTGAAAGCTGCATCATATGCATTTCTCAGTGTCTTTGCCATGATGAGGGTGACAAAATTACTACCGTAATCAGAATGATGGGAAGTTTGAGGGCGCTCGATTTACGTCACATACGTGACGGTGCTCAGTTTTTGGCGGCATGAATCTTGTGAAAGTGGGAAAAATCCATAAATTAGCCGCGTCATTGTATAAACCGCGAGGTTCAAAGTGTGGGAATAAAGTAGCGGCTTATAGTCCGGAAATTACGGTAGTATGTATACTTTACTATTTATATTTTATGACAACTTTTACTTCACTACATTCCTAAAGAAAATAAATGTACTTTTTTTTTCTTCCCCCTGACAATCAAAAGCAGGACAGGAAAATGGTCACATTCACACACTTATCAAGAAAGCATTCTGGACATCTCTACTTACTAAACACACGTGCTTCGTTTGTAAATTACTTTTACTCAAGTATGATAAATTGAGTACTTTATCCCCACCACTGCTCTTTCGCAGGTAGCAATGTATAACCGTGGCAATGCTTCTTCCGCAAAATACTTGCGGCTTGGTAGCTGATATTTGGGGTCAATTGTGTTTAGCAGCTTTTTGAAGCCAGGCTTTTCCACTGTATAGATGGGGACCATATATTTTGCTATGTGATAAATCTCCTTCCACCTCAAACTTTTCTTGTTATATGGAATGACGTTTGAAAATGCTGCGGCTATGGTATATTGTCTTTTACCAGACGTTTTGGGAGTGGGACAACTGGAAGTATCAGCATTGTGTAGTTTCAGTGTTTCTGTCTCAGGTGCTGGAAGAGGTTAGTTGTGCTGCCACGTCAGGTGGCAATTGTCTTGAGACACACTTTGCACAGGACATTGATTTGCTGAACATCGGACCTCAAACCCAAACCACTTCCATATGACAGAACAAACATTGCTACCCTTGGGAATGATTTCATTCTCACGAGAGGCTGAGCTGGCTACCTCATTGTCCATTTTGATAGAATGTCTGCCGCTACACTTCATGGGTATGGTTACAACTTGGGAAAGGCTGTCCAGGATTGTTATTTGTGTGCTGTGACGCCGTTGGTTCATGGTTCGGTTCACTATGGGCTGACAGAGGGCGAGATGCTGGGGCAAGTTGTTTTAGTTATCAGCCAAGTTATATTTGTACTGAGCTAAATCTCTCTCAGCCAATCTGATACTGGCATCAAACAATCCAGATTAAAAAGCATCCAAAATTAATCATTCAGATTTAACACAGTCAGACAGTAATTCAGACAATTTGCTTAAAGCACAAGGAGAAGCGATAAATTCCCACTAGTGTCAGTTGGACATTATTACCAAGGCCCACATTTAGAATTAAGCATTATAATTGAGGAGGAAAAGAAGAATGGAA
This sequence comes from Oncorhynchus nerka, assembly GCF_034236695.1. Lineage (NCBI taxonomy): Eukaryota > Metazoa > Chordata > Actinopteri > Salmoniformes > Salmonidae > Oncorhynchus > Oncorhynchus nerka. Next base: position 31,869,126 of record NC_088418.1, read on the forward strand.
AAACGATAATGGTATGGTGGGGAAGGAGCAAGGGAGAAAAGTGGAGAAGGATAAAGGTATGGAGAGTGGAGGGAAAGAGGAAGGGAGAGGGTAGGGAATCATTTCGTGCTCCATCTATGGCTCTGCTACAGAGATATCTAAATCTGTGTTCAGACTGCTAAATATGAGTTGCCTTATTCACTAGCCACACGGACGGTGCTATTAAAGACAGAGGTCTTTACCTCTCCGAGATTGTCCCAACAAGCATAGCAGCAGCAACCAGAGGGATGCTTTATGTAAATCTATGTCATGTTATGCATCTAATACTAAGTCATTCATGGGAAATATATAAACCTATGGGAGTCAGAGTGTGTAGAAACCTTGATGAGTAGAATGGCGTGGCTGCGGCTGGAGCGTTGGTTGAGCTTGGTGGAGGCCGTGGTGCGGTTGAGACTGGCAGGGATGAAATGAGAGTGGAAGTTGGAGAAGGAGGAGAGGGGCGTGTGGGTCAGGCCCGGGATGAGGATGTTCCTGTCCTTGTCCTCTCGGATGGGCAGATCCTGAGCACTGGGGGACAACAGGTCCAGCACCTGGAACAGGGAAGGAGGCAGGGACCGACCATGAGATGTAAAAACACTGCCAAAAAAAGTCTCAATACAATAAAACCAAATCATTGATTCAACATTCGTTTCACTTTCTATTCTGTGTCCACCTCATTCTCAAAAATGCATTGGAGAGGATCTAAGGTCCCTCCCCTCTAACTTTCTCCCCTGATGTGTTTTGAGGCCAGGAATGAAAAATTGATTAAGGACATATTTGCAAAAACATGAAAGCACTCACAATGCATCACAATAAATACCAGCAACAATTATAACCAAACAAAACAGCTAAGCATATTTCATAAAACATCAGACCACCCAGTCCTACCTTCTCGTTGTATATTTCCAGGTAGGACATGCCGATGCTGTAGTCCCAGCCTTCGTGCTCCCTCTCCTTGGCTTTCACCAGGTTGAAGACACCTCGGACCGCCCGTGGGATCACCCCTGGCTGTTCTTGACTGCCCAGCATAGTGTGGGTCTTCCCTGGGTGAGGAGATAGAGGAGCAGGCGGTTGGTGCTGGCTGGTGGATAATGGAGTTTTCTAGCATGCTTCCAGATATAAAATATTGCTGCTAACCACTCTTGTTGAGCCATTTACTGATAATGCAAATTAGAGCAGTGGTTTTCAAGCCGTGATCCGCAGGCAGTACCGAATGCATTAATTAAAAAATATATATTTTCCAAATTTGTAATAAGATGCCTTTAATATGTTACATTCACTGCTAAAACGGACCCGAAATTTGACCCGATTTTTTTTTGCAACTTATGACTGATTTGGTGGTCCCTGTAAAGGCTGGAAACCGGTGCATTAGGATATAGTCAAAGCTGCATATACGCACAGCGCTGATAAGCAGCTCTAGAAACATCAATGATATAAATAAGATGGAAGAGCAAAGAAATGCAGTGGAAGGACATATAGGGCCAATCTTATGAGAGTGAAAGTACTGATGCTTAACCTGAAATCAGTCTGTGACAGTAACTCATTGACAGTACCTTGTATCGCCCTCAAAGGAATACATGAAATGAGAGCCCTTTGACATACCAGCTCCTGTTGGGCCGTAGGCAAAGACGCTGGCGTTCTGTCCTTTCAGTAGGTGGGGCAGAATGGGCTTCACTGAGGAGAGGAACACCTCCTGTTGAGTTGTCTCCTCACCGTGGAAGACATCAAACCTGAAACCCACCACAGAATTTTAAGGGACACAGTCTGTTGCCTGTGGTATTTTATGCCACACACGAAAGGAAGTAAGTGATCCATCTGGTCCCCAAACACACCGTCTTCTATGTTCAACCACTTTTTTAAAAATCAAGTATTAAAATAAACTGGTATGTGATGACTAAAGGTTGATATTGTATCAGGCAAAAAGTCACTGACTGGTATTGCAGAGTCTCTGTGGCGTTCCTCCAGTTGATTATCTCCAGGGTCTCCGTATCCAGTCTTCTTACGCAGGCCGCCTCGCCCTTCTGGTCCTGCATGTGCATGTAGGGCCGTAGGCGCACCGCAACCCGAACCCTGGCTGTCTGTTTGGTTCCTCTCGCAACGTCCTCAGCCACGCGCTGGGCCGCCATGTCTATGAAACAAGAAATTACCTTTACTTAGCTAGAAACTGACAATGAGAGTCCAATAAACACGGGGTAGCCAGCTAATGTTAGCTAGCAAACAAGCTCGAAACACATAGGGAGACAGGCTATCTTTGTTGTTAGATGTCGTTAGCCAGTTCAGTTGTCGAGAATCTAAAGCGAATAAAACACTCAACCTTACCGAAAGTTTTCTCCTGTTCTCTATAAAATGTGGTTTGTATAAAAAAAAGTTCAAGATGTTTGCTAAAGTAAATGATGCCAGAATTTGTTGATTAAAAAAAGAAAGACTTAAACGATCGTAAAATGGCCTTCCGCCCAATATTTTCAAACGATAAAGCACAGGGGCCGTAACCAAATTGAGCCAATCGGCACTCTTGGTCGTATGACCTATGACGTAAACTTCCTCCACTACTTCCTCATTCCAAAAATTAAATAGTTAAAATCACGTAAATGTTGCAATTTACAAGTAAGCAATATAATATACATTTGTTCGATTTGAATATTGTTACCCGAAATCATGAAGCTTGGAAATTGATAATTATTTCTGGGTGCATATGGGTTCTCTACGCCCCGCCCCCGCTGTCTGTGTCTCGTTTATCCAGAAAATGGCGCTGTGTTTACCTCTGTGTGTCTCCCATCTGCTTAGTTTTGAATGTTTAGACTTTTGATGCATTTATCAATTACTAACTGGTAGGATCATTTGCGTTGTCTACCCGATCTATCTGCGAAAACAAACTGACAATTGGATTAAGGTAGCAAACGCAATATCTTGCAATAGTTTCTTACAGTGACAATTGCAATGCATGTTTCTGCTCACTAACATATAGTTAGCTGACTAAACTCCACTCCATGGTGAAGACGTTTCTGATGAACTCCACCAAAGGGTGAAGCAGAGACCAGGCTTTGTGGAATTCAGCTCCGACTACACCGATTCGCCCAAGGTCAATGCTTTAAACGTGTTTAATTCTGAAACGCTTAATTTACATATATTTGTCCACAGTGTAGTTGCATGGTTTTGTTTGTTTGCTGAGATTCAAACTTGATCAATTTGCTCATTACTGTTGATCTAAGATGGCAACTCATCGCATGTGCCAGTTGAATCTCAACAAGGAAACCAGCCTGTGGTTGTATTTGATTAACGTTTATTGAAAAAGTATGGATTTCAGCAAACAAAGAAAGGCAGGCAACTACAGAGGACACACAAGTGCAAGGTACATGTTTCGTAATTAGGCAAATCGATTGTAGTCAGACTTGAATTCCACAAAGCCTGGTCTCTGCTCCACTCCTTTGGTGGAGTTCATCAGAAACGTCTTCACCATGGAGTGGAGTTTAGGCATATAGCTAGCTGACTTTAATAACATGTAATGTGTAGCTAGGCTAAAAAAAAGTAGGCAAAAAACATATTTTCACGATTTCACTATCATCCAAATCTATCAATCATATCATGTTTTTTGGCTTATTCAGTCGTTTTTACCTGATTTTAAGTATAATTCTGCCCAAATGAATAATCAATATGTTGAAATACATCGATATGTTGAAGACCAAGACATAAAAAAATACTCTCTATACACATGTCAGATGTGTGTTCAGCTTACTTGTATTTTGCTAAATTAGTACATTTAAAACTGCCCACTCACTAATATTTGCCAAACGGTCACTCCAGACTGAAATTGATGAGCTTGTTTTACTGTAACTAATAGTGAGCACGGAAATTAATCAACCACATCGATATTGTATTGAAATCAATGGAACTTGGAAAATACCCGTGGCAACATGTCCCGTTTAAACTCTTCTAAGAGACAAACCTCAAACTTCGGTATTCTACATATACGAGTCGATAAGTATTCAACCTCTTTGTTATGGTAAGCCTAAATACGTTCAGGAGTAAAAAATGTGCTCAACAAGTCATAATAAGTTGCATGGACTCACTCTGTGTGCAATAGTGTTTAACATTATTTTTTTAATGGCTACCTCATGTCAGTACCCTACATATACAAGTATCTGTAAGGTCCCTCAGTTGAGCAGTGAATTTGAAAAACAGATTCGACCACCATTAATTACACTTTGGATTGTATGTATCAAAACACCCAGTCATTAAAGATACAGGCTGTCCTTCCTAACTTAGTTGCAAAAGAGGAAGGAAACCACTCAGGGATTTCACCATGAGGCCAACGGTGACTTTAAATTGTAATGACTGGGTGTTTGGATACACCAATCCAAAGTGTAATTAAGAACTTCACCATGCTCAAAGGGATATTCAGCTTTTTTTATTTACATTTTTTTATTTTACAGAGTTTAATTAATGACTGTGATAGGAGAACTGAGAATGGATCAACAGCATTGTAGTTACTTCACAATACTAACCTAAATTATATTGTGAAAAGAAGGAAGCTTGTATAGAATAAAAATATTCCAAAACATGCTGTTTGCAACAAGTAATCGTAGCAAGTAATACTATGTGGCAAAGCAATTCACTTTTTTGTCCTGAATACAAAGTGTTATGTTTGGGGCAAATACAACACATTACTGAGTACTGCTCTCCATATTTTCATGCACGGTGGTGGCTGCATCATGTTATGGGTATGCTTGTAATCATTATGGGTGTTCAGGATTTAAAAAAATGTAAAAAATGTAATGGAGCTAAGCACGGGAGAAAACCTGGTTCAGTCTGCTTTCCACCAGACACTGGGAGGGGAGATTCAAAACATTTTTTTAGCAGAACAATAACCTTAAACACAAGGCCAAATCTAAGCTGGAGTTTCTTACCAATAAGACAGTGAAAGTTCCTGAGTGGCCGAGTTACAGTTTTTACTTAAATCTACGGCAACCTGAAAATGGTTGTCTAGCAATGATCAACAATCAATTTGACAGAGCTTGAAGAATTTTGAAAAAAATAAATGGGCAAATGTTGCACAATCCAGGTGTGGAGACTTACCCAGAAAGACTCACAGCTGTAATCGCTGTCAAAGATGCCTTTTTTGTTGTTGAAATAAGTCAAGGGGTATGAATACCTTCTGAAGGCACTGTATATTTAGTCTTGTCCGCATCAAGGATTAGTTTTAAACCAACTTTTTGTAAGGTAACATGTATTACCTTAGCCAAGGAGACAGTTTAAAAGAGTTCATCAACAGAATATAACCAGGGAATGTAGACTAGAGCTTCCATAGGGACTGTGGAGCAGGCTAAATGTTCAGCGTCCATGTAATAGCCAGGCTTTTTTTCTGACCCGAAATTTCTCCATAAGCTGTGTTGAAAGACACATTCTCAACATAGATCATGTTTTTTTATATGCATGCCTTCTGTACTAGGAGTGGGTTTGTAGTAAACATTACTGTTACTGGTGCTAACATGTAACTCAACGCAAACTCTCTCTCTAGCATAGTAGCAACAACAAGATGATGCAGGCTGCAGAGGCTACAACAGACTCCTCACTGAGAGAGGGAATAGAGGTGCTCGGAGTGGGGGACACTGAGAAAACCACTGGTAGGGAAGAGGAAGGTGACAAAGACGGGACAGATGTGGCAGCTGCAAAAGCAGAGGAGACCAAATCAGAGGATGCAAAAGGTAGGCCCCTCTGGGGTAATGCTAACTACACTCACAACTTTATGGGAAGAAAGAAGCCTCTACCTAGCTAGCTGCTTTAAGTCCTAAGTGTCCTCAATGGGCTCTATTTTCAGCTAGCGTTAAGCCAGTGCAATTGTGAAACGCACGCTTGTTTGCAATTTCGACCTGTTAAAGCCTGAGTTCTTCTATATTCAAACCCTAGCACCAAGATTGGTAATTTACCTGTCTTATATGAGCTCACTTGTGCTGTGGTGGGAGGGGTGTCAATATCTGAGGTGTGTTCTTAAAAGGGTGCGCCAAAGTGCCATTTTCGGTATGTGCTGGTGTGGCTATTTAAGACTAACCGAAAGCTGGTCTTAGCAGTAACAAGGTTTGTGAGGACAGGATTTTGACAACGAAAGTCCAGCCTATCCAGCCGTGGTGCACAGTGCCCATATACACATGGAACAAGAGAGGTGTGCTTTTTGTGACCGTAAACCTCGTATTTAGAAACATTTTTTTATTTTTTATAGCCTCCTCAGTGAAGGCAGTTTTTTTGTCATGCCCAATGCATTCCCCAGGTAGTCAAGACTATCGATAAAAGGTTTGGCTCGTGAGACTGCTTTGAAATAAGTCTTAATCACCAAGGCTTTATTAAAATATGAATTGTGGTAGCAGCAAAACAGTGAGCGGACATCCCCTTTTTATCTATGTAGTCTATTACATTATTTTATCCAGCTCCTTTTATTATTTTGGATGTGCATAAAAACCCTTCGGTAGGCTACATGCCCATCATGGAACGAGAGTTGAGATAATCCGGTGACACTCCTATTTAGAAACATTTAAGTTATTTTCCTGTAACAATTGCTTGTGTCTGGTCTCTTTCTTATCCTGGCCATGCATTAGCCAAGTAGTCTATCCATAAAAGGTTTTTAAATGGTCTACACGTGAGGCTTTTGCCAACATGCTTTTGCATTATTCACAATTCACATAGACCTACCTGAAATGCATACTCCATTTAGCTTGAATACCTCCCCATATTTCCAAAGAGCACCTCTTGTCCAGCTACCAAAGACGCGCTCCTCCAAACGTAGGCTGTTAACATTTTTCAGTCCATTAACGCCATATGAATGGCAGGCCTAGGATATATCTTGCTTATTGAGAATGTGCCTCACACATACAATTCCATTTACGGGAGCCTAGTGTTTTTTTATTTGAGAAGTGCGATGCGTGAAGGCCTACACTCGTTAAAGCCAGTTACAATGTTGACTGTCAACACTCCAAACATATTGCGCAAACGCCAGATTTTTTGTTGTTGTAAACTGTCGCTTTTGCTATTTAATAGTCATTTAATCCCTTACACTCGTGGGAATTGGCCTATATAGATAAGGCTAAATTGAGATCTTTCTTTCAGAAGAAATATAGAAATGCATAACCATGGTAGCAATTAAAAGGGAACAGTTTGGAGATTATGGGACAGTTATTAGACTAAAGGTGAGGACACAACAGTTTACCTGACAGAAGACTGAATCCGAACATTACACTATTGATTTTATGTGCATTCTACATTTACATTTACTGTACTTTTCACCTCATTTTGTTGATAACAAAATCTGAAAATATTCTATATACATTCAGTAGCATAACGAGCAATTTTGGAGTAGGTGCAACAAGGTTTTGAGTGTGTACAGTTTAGTAATTTGAATGCACTTTTATGAATCAAAGAAGTGTCTTCAACTATAAGGCACTTTTTTTCAGCTCACCTAGCTGTGCGGTTGAGGAAGTATTAGAAAGCACACTTGTAGACATTTTGTTTGGAACACAACCCTGCATCTCCTCCTTTACACAATGTACTGTTGTTGTTTACGCAATCCAAAAGCGGTCCATTATCTGGGTCAGGTGGGTATAATTTGAAAGCTTGTTCTATTAACAACATGACTAGCTAAATTATAAAATACGATATTACAGTGTTAGGCTTTCATTAGGTAATTCAGAGAAGCAAATTGTAGTTTTGGTGAGAGTAGAATGGAGTCATGAGTGCATTCAGATGCATGTTCCACGGTAAATTGTCTTCACAATACAACAAATATAACCTAATTCTGTTCAGGACAACCCAGGATATAGCGCCATGACATCTTGTAACTACATCAAACATAGTGATCATAAACGTTGACACTGTATATTACATTTGTTTTATGATTATGGAAATGTGAAGTGCACATTTGGACTCACGGATGTTTGGCTTGGATGTATGACATTAAAGCGGTATGTTTTATAATCCTCAACGTCTCATCCTTCAAAATACATAGAGTCCTCGTAATTTACTGCATTTCCCTCACTCAGACAACAAAAACATTTGTTAAAGTTGCCCAATTAGCAGGAGGGAGGGGGAAACCTCTTGTCTCGCGCAGTGCTTAAATTCAGAGCAGCTGTCAGTAAAAACCAATACAGAGCTGTGAAGCGGAGAACCTGTACAGCCACTGCGTTCCAATTTAGGCGCTTATGAGTGTCAATATCTGCCATTTTCAACCCGTATACTGGTATGTATGTAAAGGGCTACTAATCTGTAGTGTCAATCCACAATGAACTAGGACGAGAATATTCCATGCCCTCAGCCGAATTGAGGACCGTCAATAACCTATAGAACGTATTGACGCAAAGACCGTCAATAACCTAAAGCACTTCAGACAAACGCATGCAATATTAACCTTTTGAAGCTAGGGGGCACTATTTTTGTTTTTGGAAAAATAACATTCCCAAAGTAAACTGCCTATTTCTCAGGACCAGATGCTAGAATATGCATATAATTGACAGCTTAGGATAGAAAACACTAAAGTTTCCAAAACTGTAAAAAATATTGTCTGTGAGTATAACAGAACTGATATTGCAGGTGAAATCCTGAGAAAAATCCAATCAGGAAGTGACTCTTATTTTGAAACCCCTGTCTTTCTATGCATCTCTATTGCCCATTGAAAGGTATATCAACCAGATTCCTTTTTCTGTGGCTTCCCTAAGGTGTTTACAGCCTTTAGACGTAGTTTCAGGCCTTTATTTTGAAGAATGAGCATAAACGTCCACATTGCGTAAGTGGTCTGTTGTTGGATTTTTCGCAAAACAGAGAGGTAGCCATTTTTCCTCCCGGTCCTAGTGAAAAGCCAACTGTCCCGGTTGATATATTATCGAATAGATATTTGAAAAACACCTTGAGGATTGATTATAAAAACGTTTGCCTTGTTTCTGTCGATATTATGGGTATAATTTTGAATTTTTGTCTGCGTTGTCGTGACCGCTATTTCCGGTGGATTCCTAGGCATAACGTATCAAACTAACAGAGGTATTTGGATATAAAAAATATCTTTATGGAACAAAAGGAACATTTGCTGTCTAACTGGGAGTCTCGTGAGTGAAAACATCCGAAGCTCATCAAAGGTAAACAATTAATTTGATTGCTTTTCTGATTTTTGTGATCAAGTTACCTGCCACTAGGTGTACATAATGTTTTGTTAGTATATCGATAAACTTACACAAACGCTTGTATTGTTTTCCCTGCAAAGCATAATTTCAAAATCTGAGATGACAGGGTGATTAACAAAAGGCTAAGCTGTGTTTCGCTATATTTCACTTGTGATTTCATGAATATTTTCTAGTAAGATTATTTGACCGTTGCGCTATGCTTTTTAGCGTAGTTGATGACAATTATCCTGGATCCGGGATGGGTGGTTCCAAGAGGTTAAGCCATGGAACGCCTTGTTTGGCCAGTGAGTGGCCAAGCCCTCGTCACAACTACAACTTGTTTATTTACCAAAACCCAGCATTTCGCACCACTGCCCGCAATTGCGCTCATAATAATTGCTTGTGAAAATAGCAAAAATATTTCTGTCTCACCCCTGGACCCCACTCCCGAGTGGTGCAGCGGTCTAAGGCACTGCATTTCAGTGTTAGAGGTGTCACTAAAGACCCTGGTTTGACCCAAGGCTGTATCACAACCGGCCGTGATCAGGAGTCCCGTAGGGCGGCGCACAATTGGCCCAGTGTCGTCCAGGTTAGGGGAGGGTTTGGCCGGGGCTTGAGGATTTTCTTAAATGGCCACAGATCATTAACCCTTTGAAAATAATTTACACAAGTGACATGATTAATAATTTTGCTCACAATGTAATTTCCCCTCATTTAAATTGAGTAACACCTATGACACTTTGTATTTAGAGACACCAAATTATCAATGGAATCCTCAAATTTGACATACAGCCTAGCGTTGTCCGGGTTTGGCCAGGGTAGGCTGTCATTGTAAATAAGAATTTGTTCCTAATTAACTGACTTGCCCAGTTAAATGAAGGTTACACACACTGACCAAAAAGTTATTTTGTTTGCATTTACGCATGTCCCATTACCAGTAAAACATAATGAAAACCTATTTCTTTCACTTACTTGCTGTGCTATTTCATTGTTCATTTGTTCAGTCGTTTCATTCTCAACCAGGATTTCTATGGAACGCCGTTTGGGTCTTTGCGTGTCAAATACGTTTGTTGACCAATCAGGACCTGAATATGACTGCACGTCACATAATTTAACTCGTTCATTATATTTTTATGTAGTTATTACACTATCACTCTTATATCATATGTCACAAAGATTCATCAATACAATACGTATGCTATGATGCTGGTAAAGGTGTTTAGCGCAGCTACAGTGCTAGTCATCTAGGTGTCATCTAAAATAACCCTAATTTATAAGACCGTATTAATGGTGGTCGGACCCATCTATGTGAAGCTAGCCACAATAAGAATTAGCCACAATAGTGGACTTTGCAGTTTGCCTAAAAATAAAAGTATGGCATAATTCTACTATTTGTAAACATTTACATCACTGTCAATGACATACTTTTATTCGGAAGGCAAAGCGCAAATTCTACTATTGTGCCTAATCCTTATTGTGGCTAGCTTCACAACACAACCCCGTTCCGGTCAAGCCTCACTAGCCAGATGAAGCTAGCTGGCTGCTTTAAAACGTTAGCTTTGGACAACAAGGTTAAGTAGCTGGCTCGCTATTTATTTTCATGAACTGTTCAATTTCAATAGGTGAACAAGTGGCAACCTAGCTAATACTTACTCAGAAGGATTCCTAAATCATTGCTAAGAATAAATGAAAATGACTGCAGTTTCTACTGATCATTGTTTCAAGCTGGTTGTATTGGTGCTAGCTAGGTATCAAACTAAAGCTAGCTACCCCAGAAGTTGTGGTCGAACAAATGATGCTTTATTACCAACGCGGTTTTGTAAACACATCGTTCGTGGCCAGTGTTTGCTGACTTTTTTTGCACAGCTTTGAGTGCTACTATCTTTTTTTACACGCAAAGACTCAAACGGTGTTCAATACTATGTATGTCGTGAAGCTAATAGCAGTGATGCTATTACTGTGTAACTCCGGTAGGGCAACATCTGAAATATAGCGCACTTGGTAGTGTGTAACGGTGCTCGACCAGTCGGCGAAAGCCAACATCACCCACGACAGAGAACGGTTGATTGTCAAGGGCAATGAATTCCATTATCTTGGCTTTAATGGATTTCACCTTTCAGTTGTCTCGCTGAAAATGTGTTACTCTTTCAAATGACTGCTTGACTGCTCAATCCACACAGCAGACATTCTGGGCTAGTTTAGGAATGCTACGTTACGCAAAATTTTACATGTATTCATTACATCATGTACCTTCGTTATATAGGTATGCACGTCAGCTTTGACATCAGTTTTGCACATCGTGCGTTAAACTAGGCATCGGCCGATACCGATATATTCACCGATATATCATGCATCCCTACTATGTATAGCTTCGTAAGAATAAAATGACCAACCACCCAGCTTTGGAGTAGTTGAAAGTCTGTTTTTGAGAGGACCTGGCTACTGTGGGAGACTTCTAGTAATTGTGCTAAGCTAACTATGTGCTAACATCTCCAGACTACACGCTGAGACAGAAATGAGTTCATCTGACTGAGAAAAACAACCTAAATCTCGCAGTATCCCTTTAACCCATATCAGTGTCTGGAATAATATTCACCATTCTTTCTGCCATGAGTCACTTATAAGTCATTATTTTTAACACAATACTTTGACAATACCTGCGCAAATGCTCATTTGCAATCGATCATGAAAAACGTACTCACCAATTACTGCGGTCACGTTTTCAAGATCTGATCTGTCTTTTTTCTCCCCATCTTATCCCCTTACAGCTTTTGCCACCCAGAATTGTTCAAATGAAAAAAGTTTAACGTGTCAAATAATTATCCGAAGTGATGATGACACAGCCGATATTTAAATTTGAGTTAGCTGTACAATGCTACAAATATTACATACATATAACAATTGTCCCATAGGATTAGAATTAGTAGAACTAACATTCCCATCCAAAACAGTGTTGGTTTGTGTGAACAGCAAGTAGACCCTTTTTCACAGACGATCTGTCTCTGGCCCGTTACACCCGTTACATTGCATTCAGATAGTATTCATACCCAAGAAGACTCGAAGGCTATAATTGCTGCCAAAGGTGCTTCAACAAAGTTCTGAGTAAAGGGTCTGAATACTTATGTAAATGTGATGTTTTAGTTTATTATTTCATGAAGCTCACGACAAACAGTTCTTGTGCTGCCGTTGCTTCCAGAGGCATATTGGAACTCGGTAGTGAGTTGCAAACGAGGACAGACGATTTTACGCACTTCAGCACTCGGCGGTCCCGTTCTGTGAGCTTGTGTGTCCTACCACTTCGTGGCTGAGCTGTTGTTGCTCCAAGATGTTTCCACTTCACAATAACAGCACTTAAAGGTGACGCTAGCGGGTTCAGAAATTTGACGAACTGACGTGTTGGAAAGGTTGCATAGCTCTTCAGTATGGGCCATTCTACTGCCAATGTTTGTCTATGGAGATTTACATGGCGGTGTGCTTGATTTTATTCACCTGTCAGCAACAGGTGTGGCTGAAATACACAAATCTGATCATTTGAAGGGGTGTCCATATACTTTTGGTGATGTAGTGTAGCTCAGGCAGTAGGAAGCTCTCTCATCCATTTATATGCAGAGGAAACAGTCTTATACTCAGCTGGTCCCTCCCTGGATTCTGCGATAAACGCTCTACAACAAAGCTTTCTCTGCCCTTGACCTTTGTTTTGGAGGTGTTCAGAACAAGGTTATGTGGTTCAGAAAGAAGAATGCTCCCCCACCCCCCCAACCAGTGTGATTACTATCTCTGAGGGTTTAGAGCTTGAGGTAGTCACTTCATACAAGTACTTGGGAGTATGGCTAGATGGTACACCGTCTTTCTCTCAGCACATATCCAAGCTGCAGACTAAGGTGAAATCTAGACTTGCTTTCCTCATTTGTAATCACTCTTTCACCCCAGCTGCCTAACTAACCCTGATGCAGATGACCATCCATAGATTGGCAAGTAAGGGTGCTCTTAAGCAGCTTGATATTCTTTACCATTCGGCCACTCAGATTTGCCAACAATGCTCCTTATAGGACACATCACTGTACTCTGTTCATCTCTGTATACCCGGCGTGAGACCTACTGGTTGATGCTTATTTATAAAAACCCTTTTAGGCCTCACTCCCCCCTATCTGAGATACCTACTGCAACCCTCATCCTCCACATACAACACCCGTTTTGCCAGTCACATTCTGTTAAAGGTCCCCAAAGCGCACACATCCCTGGGTCACTCCTCTTTTCAGTTCACTGTAGCTAGCAACTGGAATGAGCTGCAAAAAACACTTAAACTGGACAGTTTTTTTTATCTCAATCTCTTCATTCAAAGACTCAAATATATACCCCCTTATTGACACTTGTGGCTGCTTTGCGTGATGTTTGTTGCGCTTACTTTTTTGCCTTTCACACTGTTGTATGTGCCTAACAATGTTTGTACCCTGTTTGTGCTGCTACCGTGTTGTTGTGTTGCTGCCATGTTGTGTTCTCTCTTTAAGGTCTCTCTTTATCCAGTGTTGTGGTGTCTCTCTTGTCGTGATGTTTTTTTTCTAATCCCCGTCTCAGCAGGAGGCCTTTTGCCTCTTGGTATGCTGTAAATAAGAATTTGAATAAGAATTGACTTGCCTAGTTAAATAAAGTTGAAATAAAAATATTAGCACCCAGGCCAGGAGCTAGTACTTGATGCACAGCCTTTGGTCAAGATAACCACTGACAAATGCTTCTTGTAGCCATCAATGAGATTGCTGCACTTTTCTACTGGCAATTTGTCCCACTCTTCAGCTGTGTTTGAGGGGTGCTTAACCTCTCTGGTAAAAGTGGGATGCTAGCATCCCACCTCGACAACAGCTAGTGAAATTGCAGGGCGCCAAATTCAAAACAACAGATATCCCATAATTAAAATTCCTCAAACATACAAGTATTATCCACCATTTTAAAGATAAACTTCTTGTAAATCCAACCACAGTGTCCGATTTCAAAAAGGCTTTACTGCGAAAGCACACCATGTGATTATGTTAGGTCAGCACCTAATCACAGAAAACCATATAGCCATTTTTCCAGCCAAAGAGAGGCGTCACAAAAAGCAAAAATATAATTAATAACTAACCTTTGATGATCTTCATCAGATGGCACTCATAGGACTTCATGTTACACAATACATGTATGTTTTGTTCGATAAAGTTCATATTTATATAAAAAAATCTCAGTTTAAAGTGGCGCGTTATGGTCAGAAATGCATTGTCTCAAACAAACATCCGGTGAAAGTGCAGAGAGCCACATCAAATTACAGAAATACTCATCATAAACATTGATAAACGATACAAGTGTTATGTCTGCACCTAGCCACAGAAACCCATACAGCCATTTTCCAGCCAAGGAGAGTGTCACAAAAGTCAGAAATAGCATTAAAAAGAATCACTTACCTTTGATGATCTTCATCTGGTGGCACTCCCAGGTCTCCATGTTAGACAATAAATGTTCGTTTTGTACGATAATGTCCCTCTTTATGACCAAATACCTCCTTTTTGTTTGCGTGTTTTGTCCAGTAATCCGAATGCTTAAGACGCGTGCACTAAGTTCAGACGAAAAGTCCAAAAAAGTACAATAAATAAGTTAGTGTTTAAAATCACTCCTCTGGTTGTTTTTGAAATCAATAATATTTCAACCGGACAAAAGCTTTGTCAATAGAAAAGGCGCTTTCCCGATCAGGCGCATGGCTGATGATTGAAAGTGCTGTATCTCCCTCATTTTTCATAGTTAAAGCCTGAAACAATGCCTAAAGACTGGCCACATGTAGAGGAAGCCATAGAGACCGTGAACTGGGTCCTAATTCTTTGTATGGTGGATAGGCTTTCAATGGAAAAACAGCCTTTCAAAATAATAGTACTTCCGGGTTGGATTTTCCCCGGGTTTTCGCCTGACATATCAGTTCTGTTATACTCACAGACATTATTTGAACAGTTTTGGAAACTTTAGAGTGTTTTCTATCCAAATCTACTACTATGTGCATATCCTATCTTCTGGGCCTGAGTAGCAGGCAGTTTAATTTGAGCATGCTTTTCATCCAAATTCCGAATGCTGCCCCCTACCCTAGTGATGTTAAGCAATAAGGCCCGAGGAGGTGTGGTATTTGGCCAAAATACCACGGCTAAGGGCTTTTTTTAGGCACGACACAACAAAGTGTCTGGACACAGCCCTTAGCCGTGGTATATTAGCCATATATCACAAACCCCAGAGGTGCCTTACTGCTATTATAAACTGGTTACCAACTTAATTAGAGCAGTAAAAATAAATGTTCTGGTATACGGTCTGATATACCACGGCTTTCAGCCAATCCGGATTCAGGGCTCGAACCACCCAGTTTGTAATTTAGTTTACAGTCTAGACCAACTGCTACCATAGGTTTTGTAATGGATTCAGATCTGTACTCATTGCTGGCCAGTCCAGCATTTTTTCCTTAACCCTTCCCAGATACTTTTTGGTGTGTGTTTGGGGTTGTACTGATGAAAGACCCACAACCTTCGACAGAGACCAAGGTTTTGGACACTGGACTCCAAAACACTTTGCATATTCAAGGCCCTCCGCACCAGAGGTCGCAAAGAAACCCCACTGCATTATCTAACCTGATTCTTTGAATGCTTAATTAGGTCGTCAGAATTTTTGATATTTTGTTTAATCTGCCCACAGAACAATATAGCAGGATTTAGGCATGTTTAGGTGGGTTTTCTTGTCATTCTTTCAGATGTTTACCTACAACCAAGCTCAGGTGATGGCTTAAATTCATTGTAGCCTAGGTCTAATACACTGAACAAAAATATTAATGCAACAATTTCAAAGATTTTACTGAGATACAGTTCATATTTTTTTGTTTTATTTAACTAGGCAAGTCAGTTAAGAACAAATTCGTATTTACAATGACGGCCTACCAAATGGCCTCCTGCGAGGATGGGGGCTGGGATTAAACATTTAAAATAGAATAACAAAATACCAAAGAGGACAACATAGTGTGGCAGCAACACATGCCAACACAGCATGGTAGCAACTTCGCAGCACAAAACATTATTGGGCATTATTGGGCACAGACAACAGCACAAAGACCAAGATGGTAGAGACAATAATACAACATGCAAACTGTCAAATCAAATTTTATTGGTCACATACACATGGTTAGCAGATGTTAATGCGAGTGTAGTAAAATGCGTGTGCTTCTAGTTCAGACAGTGCAGTAATATCTAACAAATTCACAACGACTACCTTATACACACAATGTAAGGGGATGGAGTAAGAATATGTACATGGATGGCATAGGCAAGGTGCAATAGATAATATTTTATACTATCTACATATGAGATGAGTAATTTAGGATATGTAAACTAGAGGTCTACCGATTAATCAGGGCTGATTTTCAAGTTTTCATAACAATTGGAAATCGGTCATTTTGGACAGCGATTTTGCAGATTTTTATATATATATATATATTTTTTTACACCTTTATTTAACTAGACAAGTCAGTTAAGAACACATTCTTATTTTCATTGACGGCCTAGGAACGTTGGGTTAACTGCCTTGTTCAGGGGCAGAATGACAGATATTTACCTTGTCAGCACAGGGATTCAATCTTGCAACCTTACGGTTAACTAGTCCAACGCTCTAACTACATGCCCCACGAGGAGCCTGCCTGTTTTGCGAATGCAGTAAGAAGCCAAGGTAAGTTGCTAGCTAGCATTAAACTTAATCAATCATAATCACTAGTTATAACTACACATGGTTGATGATATTACTAGTTTATCTAGCGTGTCCTGCGTTGCATATAATCGATGCAGTGCGCATTCGCGAAAAAAGACTGTCGTTGCTCCAACGTGTACCTAACCATAAACACCAATGCCTTTCTTAAAATCAATACACAGAAGTATATATTTTTCAACCTGCATATTTAGCTAACAGAAATTCAGGTTAGCAGGCAATATTAACCAGGTGAAATTGTGTCACTTCTCTTGTGTTCATTGCACGCAGAGGCAGGGTATATGCAACAGTTTGGGCCGCCTGGCTCATTGCGAACTAATTTGCCCAAATTTTACGTAATTATGACATAACATTGAAGGTTGTGCAATGTAACAGGAATATTTAGACTGATGGATGCCACCATTTAGATAAAATACGGAACAGTTCCGTATTTCACTGAAGTAATAAACGTCTTATTTTCGAGATAGTTTCCGTATTTGACCATATTAATGACCTAAGGCTCGTATTTCTGTGTGTTATTATTTTATAATTAAGTCTATGATTTGATAGAGCAGTCTGACTGAGCGGTGGCAGGCACCAGCAGGCTCATAAGCATTCATTCAAACAGCACTTTCGTGCGTTTTGCCAGCAGCGCTGCTGTTTATGACTTCAAGCCCATCGACTCCCGAGATTAGGCTGGTGTAACGATGCGATGTGAAATGGCTAGCTAGTTAACGGCAATAGCGTTTCAAACGTTACTCACTCTGAGACTTGGAGTAGTTGTTCCCCTTGCTCTGCATGGGTAACGCTGTTTCGAGGGTGGCTGTTGTCGTTGTGTTCCTGGTTCGAGCCCAGATAGGAGCGAGGAGAGGTACGGAAGCTATACTGTTACACTGGCAATACTAAAGTGCCTATAAGAACATCCAAAGGTATATGAAAATCAAATGGTATAGAGAGAAATAGTCCTATAATAACTACAACCTAAAACTTCTTATCTGGGAATATTGAAGACTCATGTTAAAAGGAACCACCAGCTTTCATATGTTCTCATGTTCTGAGCAAGGAACTTAAACGTTAGCTTTCTTACATGGCACATATTGCACTCATAGAGAATTCTCTTGGGAGATAATGCGGTCAGCATTTGATTGTAAGGAATTCTAGGTCAGGTGAACAAAAGGATTTGAGTTCCTGTATGTTATGATTATACCATGAGTCGATAATCATGAGGCATACACCTCCGCCCTTCTTCTTACCAGAGACATGTTTGTGTCTGTCGGTGCGACATTTGAAGAAACCTGGGAGCTGTACCGACTGACAACATATCCCGAGTGAGCCATGTTTCTGTGAAACAGAGAATGTTACCTTCTTTGATGTCTCTCTGGAAAGCAACTCGTGCCCTAATTTTGTCCACCTTGTTGTCTAGAGACTGGACATTGGTGAATAATATGCTCAGATGCGGTGGATGGTGTGCTCGCTTTCTAAGTATGTCCAGGAGGTCACTCCGTCTACCTACTCTGCGATGAAGTTGTTTTGGTTCGACCTCTGGGATTAGATCTAAATCAAATCAAAGTTTGTCACGTGCGCCGAAAACAACAGGTGTAGTAGACCTTAGTGAAATGCTTACTTACAGGCTCTAACCAATAGTGCAAAAAAGGTATTAGGTGAACAATATGGTGGTAAAGAACACACTCACATCTAATCTAATGTCCTGGGTGGAGGTCTGAACAAAAGATCCACTTCGGGAAAGTTCTATTGCTGCTCATAATATTGGTAAGTTGACGTTGTTCTTATATCCAATAGTTCTTCCCGGCTGTATGTAATAACACTTCCGATTTTCTGGGCTAACAATGTAAGAAATGGCCTCCCGGGTGGCGCAGTGGTTAAGGGTGCTGTACTGCAGCGCCAGCTGTGCCATCAGAGTCCCTGGGTTCGCGTCCAGGCTCTGTCGTAACCGGCCGCGCCCGGGAGGTCCGTGGGGCGACGCACAATTGACCTAGCGTCGTCCGGGTTAGGGAGGGCTTGGTCGGTAGGGATGTCCTTGTCTCATCGCGCACCAGCGACTCCTGTGGCGGGCCGGGCGCAGTGAGCGCTAACCAAGGTTGCCAGGTGCACGGTGTACCCTCCGACACATTGGTGCGGCTGGCTTCCGGGTTGGATGCGCGCTGTGTTAAGAAGCAGTACGGCTGGTTGGGTTGTGTATCGGAGGACGCAGAACTTTCAACCTTCGTCTCTCCCGAGCCCGTACGGGAGTTGTAGCGATGAGATAAGATAGTAGCTACTACAACAATTGGATACCATGAAATTGGGGAGGAAAAAGGGGTCAAATTCAATAAAAATAAAAATAAAAAATGTAAGAAATAATACATGAAAGAACAAATTACTGCATTGTTTCCTAAGGACGTGAAGCGAGGCGACCATCTCTGTTGGCGCCATCTTAAGTCATGTCAGTAAGAGAGTCCATGAGTGAGTCTTTGAATGAAGAGATTGAGATACAACTATCCAGTTTGAGTGTTTGTTGCAGCTCGTTCCAGTCGCTAGCTGCAGCGAACTGAAAAGACGAGCGACCCAGGGATTTGTGTGCTTTGGAGACCTTTAACAGAATGTGACTGGCAGAGCAGGTGTTCAATGTGGAGGATGAGGGCTGCAGTAAGAGGGTTTTATAAATAAGCATCAACCAATGGGTCTTGCGACAGTTCTACAGAGATGACTAGTTTACAGAGGAGTGCAGTGATGTGTCCTATAAGGAGCATTGGCCATATTGTTCTTACCAAACCACAACCTTGCTCTGAACATCTCCAAAACAAAGGTCAAGGGCAGAGAAAGCTTGTTGGACACAAAGCTTTGTTGTAGAGCGTTTAACACAACATCCGGGAGGGGCCAGCTTAGCTTAGTGGCCTTCCAGATAGCCTGAGTGCACTTATTTCTCATTTGCCTGAACGAGAGCCAGTCAGCCTGAGTATGCCTGTGCCGAGCCTTTCGCCAAATGCAATTCTTGAGGTGGAGTAACTCTGCAAGATCACGGTCGAACCAGGGGCTGAACCTGTTTTTAATTCTCATTTTTATTATGGGGGCGGTTAACAATATCACTGAAAATATATTTTTTAAAGACGGTCCAAGTGTCTTCGACAGAGGGAATCAAGCTGATTTTATACCAATTTACAGAGGCCAGGTCATGAAGGAAGGCTGGCTCATTAAAGGTATTTAGCAAGCGTCTATGACACATAGTTTCACTGAGCAGCCATTACGAACACAGGCTGTAAAAACAATGATCACTAAGTCCATTACAGAAAACACCAGACTGATACCTATCAGGATTATTTGTGAGGATAACATTGAGGAGAGTAGCCTTTTCTGGGTGTTTGGAGTCATGCTTTGTTTGGAGTCATGCTCGCCCCAACAGTGCACGTGTGCTGGAGGCGAGCGAAAGCTTGGGAGAGAGGGGGGAGTGTGGTGGGGGTACCTGTACCAGACGGGGAGACAAGCCAGGGCAGACCGTGAACAGATCGCCAGGTGGAATCCAAACAGCAGTGCAGCAGGCAACGGGAGTCGGTGTCACACCCACTTGGGATGGTCTTTTAACAGCAGGAAGAAGCTTCAAGGTCTCTGGATTTGGGTGGGGTAACCTGCCATTTGTTGGGCTCAAAGGCCTCCACCTCTCACTTCACACCTCAGTACTAATTGAAGTTGTATCTGGTCTGTCTCAGTTCCAGGTTGGATGGTGTTCTTGGTAGTGTTAATCCTTCCAGGTAATATTGTCCAAAATTAGGTTGTAGGTTTCGAGTGAAGGTTATGCTGTGGAGAGTAGCATCCTGTATATGTCTCTGCCGAAAAATTCAAGTTTATCTTACTCCAAATCTATCTTTTTGCAAAAACATCTTGAAAAATGTGAGCTCACATGCATGCAGCTGTCTCTCTCTTTTCCGTAAGGCAATCAGTCAATTGAAATGAATTAATTTGGTTCTAAATCTATGAATTTCACATGACTGGGAATCCAGATATGCATCTGTTGATCACAGATACCTTAAGGTAGAGGCGTGGATCAGAAAACCAGTCAGTATATGGTGTGACCACCATTTGCCTCATGCAGCGCAACACATCTCCTTCGCAAAGAGTTGATCAGGCTGTTGATTGTGGCCTGTTGAATGTTATCCCACTCTTCAATGGCTGGGCGAAGTTGATGGATATTGGCGGGAACTGGAACATGCTGTCGTACACGTAGATCCAGAGCATCCCAAACATGCGCAAATGGTTGACATGCCTGGTGATTATGCAGGCCATGGAAGAACTGGGACATTTTCCGCTGCTAGGAATTCTGTAAAGATTCTTGCGACATGGGGCCGTGCATTATCATGCTGCAACATGAGGTGATGGCGGCAGATGAATGGCACAACAGTGGGCCTCAGGATTTCGTCACGGTATCTCTGTGCATTCAAATTGTCATCGATAAAATGCAATTGGGTTTGTTGTCTGTAGCTTATGCCTACCCATACCATAACCCCACCACCACCATGGGGTTCACCCACACACGTCTGCCATCTGCCTGGTACAGTTGAAACCGTGATTAATCTGTGAGGAGCACACTTCTTCAGTGTGCCAGTGGCCATCAAAAGGTGAGCATTTGCCCATTGAAGTCGGTTACGACACTGAACTGCTGTCAGGTCAAGACCCTGGTGAGGACGACGAGCGTGCAGATGAGCTTCCCTGAGACGCTCTCTGACAGTCTGTGCAGAAATTCTTTGGTTGTGCAAACCCACAGATCATCAGCTGTCCGAGTGGCTGGTCTCAGACGATTCCCCAGGTGAAGAAGCTGGATTTGGAGGTCCTGGACTGGCGTGGTTACACGTGGTCTGCGGTTGTGAGGCCGGTTGGACGTACAACCAAATTCTCTAAAACAACGGCTTACGGTAGAGAAATTAACATAACATTCTCTGGCAACAGCTCTGGTGGACATTCCTGCAGACATCATACCAGTTGCATACTCTCTCAACCTGAGACATCGCTTGCATTGTGTTGTGTGACAAAACTGCACATTATAGAATGACCCTTTGTCCCCCGCACAAGGTGCACCTGTGTAATGATCATGCTGTTAAATCAGCTTATTGATATGCCACACCTGTCAGGTGGATGGATTGTCTCGGTAAAGGATAAGTACTCACTAACAGGGATGTTGAGGCTCCCAAGTGGCGCAGCGGTCTAAGGCACTGCATCTCAATGCTAGAGGTGTCACTACAGACTCGATTCCAGGCTATATCACAACCGGCCTTGATTGGGAGTCCCAATCACTTGGCTCTGTCATAACCTCACATGGTCTCTCCTATCATTGCTATGCAGACGACACACAATTAATTTTCTCCTTTCCCCCTTCTGACGACCAGGTGGCGAATCGCATCTCTGCATGTCTGGCAGACATATCAGTGTGGATGACGGATCATCACCTCAAGCTGAACCTCGGCAAGACGGAGCTGCTCTTCCTCCCGGGGAAGGACTGCCCGTTCCATGATCTCGCCATCACGGTTGACAACTCCATTGTGTCCTCGTCCCAGAGCGCTAAGAACCTTGGCGTGATCCTGGACAACACCCTGTCGTTCTCAAATAACATCAAGGCGGTGGCCCGTTCCTGTAGGTTCATGCTCTACAACATCCGCAGAGTACGACCCTGCCTCACACAGGAAGCGGCGCAGGTCCTAATCCAGGCACTTGTCATCTCCCGTCTGGATTACTGCAACTCGCTGTTGGCTGGGCTCCCTGCCTGTGCCATTAAACCCCTACAATTCATCCAGAACGCCGCAGCCCGTCTGGTGTTCAACCTTCCCAAGTTCTCTCACGTCACCCCGCTCCTCCGCTCTCTCCACTGGCTTCCAGTTGAAGCTCGCATCCGCTACAAGACCATGGTGCTTGCCTACGGAGCTGTGAGGGGAACGGCACCTCACTACCTCCAGGCTCTGATCAGGCCCTACACCCAAACAAGGGCACTGCGTTCATCCACCTCTGGCCTGCTCGCCTCCCTACCACTGAGGAAGTACAGTTCCCGCTCAGCCCAGTCAAAACTGTTCGCTGCTCTGGCCCCCCAATGGTGGAACAAACTCCCTCACGACGCCAGGACAGCGGAGTCAATCACCACCTTCCGGAGACACCTGAAACCCCACCTCTTTAAGGAATACCTAGGATAGGATAAAGTAATCCTTCTCCCCTCCCCCCTTAAAAGACCTAGATGCACTATTGTAAAGTGGCTGTTCCACTGGATGTCATAAGGTGAAAGCACCAATTTGTAAGTCGCTCTGGATAAGAGCGTCTGCTAAATGACTTAAATGTAAATGTTAAATGGGAAGCGCACAATTGGCCCAGCATCATCCGGGTTAGAGTTTGGCTGGGGTAGGCCGTCATTGTAAATAAGAATTTGTTCTTAACTGACTTGCTTAGTGAAATAAAAGGTTACATAGAATTACAGAGAAGCTTTTTATGGGTACGGAACATTTTGGGGATCTTTTTACATTTTACATTTTCTATTTAGGGCCTATGAAACATACAAATGATGGATTAATAGTAATTAACTTCTCATTTACACATCTGTCTTTACTGTTCCCTTGCCAAATTCACGCATCACCACTGGCCTCTCGCCCACCCCCACCGAATACCCGATTCGAAAAATAACTACAGATTGCGGCTGGATAATATTTCACAAAAGTGGGAAAGGTGTCATAAACAAGACATGCTCGTATTTAGTTTTTCCGTCAACATTTTTGGGATACAAAAAGGGCCTTAGATTTATAGTTATTTCATTGATACTTATTTATACTTGGGATATTGTTTTGTAACAGGAAAGGTAAAAAGAATAGCTGGAGGGCGTCCTTGGATGAGTTTTTCATGGTTGCAAATACCACCGCAATTCAAGAATGACACACTAACTTACTAACACACATGCATGCTTCTGTCCGATTCATCTGTTTTTTTCCAGATGGAGACAAAAGTGGAGATGCGATGGAAGGAGAGGGGCAGAAGGGGGAGATGGAAGCAGACAGCAAGATGGAGGGAGGCGATCGAAAGCAGGTGGAGCGAGAGTGGGAAATCACCTATAGCGATGATGAAATCGAGGACCCCAAAAACTGGATGCCCCCTCCCGACGAAATCAAAAGACTGTATGAGCTCCTTTCAAAAGGGGATAAGCTGGAACTGAACTTTGTGCCCCTTCCTCGAAGACCGCCTACACCTGAGAGGACCCCCTCGCCCGAGAGGGATGATGAGGACGAGGCGGCAAAAGAGAGGGAGAGGGAGGATAGAGAGCGCAAGTGAGTTGTGTATTCATTTATATCTAAGGTTGGTTATGTTTCCTTCTAGCTCTGGTCCAGGAGGACTACGGTAAGCAGAGTTGTGTTCATTGTGGTACGCAATGGAAAACCAAAATGATCGTTTCTTATTGAACAAGTCTAGGGGCTCTATTTTCAAACACAATTTAGTTTGCAATTGCGTCATGTAAAAACTGGCGCACTGGCAGTTTATTAAAATATCACGAGCAGCAAAACAGTCAACATATTCCCCTTTTTTATTTATATTGGACATTATTTTTGTCCAGCTTCTGTGAAGTTTGGATGCCCAATGCATGAAAGGTGTTAGCGACTCGGGAAGCATGTTTAGGAACAAGTTATTTAATGACTTATTGTTTTTAGTTGATAATTTTGTTTTAAAAAAATGCATCTTCCACTTTCTTTTGTTGAATCTCGGGAATTACGATCACTGTCCAAAGTTCTGAATCCGCTTGTAAGTTATTTGCCTGTTTTGTTTTTTAAACTTTCACGTTGAAAAGTCACTACTGGCCATTTCAATGGCGATGGTAGGCTATTGCTACAATGCCTTCAGAAAGTATTCACACCGTTTTACTTTTTACAGATTTTGTTGTGTTACAACCTGAATTTGAAATGGGATAAAATGTATTACACATAATACCCCATAATGTCAAAGTTTAATTATGTTCTTCCAAAATGTTCCCAATTAATTACAAATGATAAGCTGAATTGTCTTGTGTCAATAAGTATTCAACCACTTTTATGGCAAGCCTAAATAAGTTCAGGCGTAAAAACGTGCTTAACAAGTCACATAATTAGGTTTTTACATGATTTTTGAATGACTACCCTAGTCGAGCAGTGAATTTCAAAAACAGATTCAACCGAAGCAGACACTAAGTATCCCTTTGAGCATGGTGAAGTTATTAATTACACTTTGGATGGTGTATCAATACACCCAGTCACTACAAAGATACAGACATCCTTCCTAACTTAGTTGCCAGAGAGTAAAGAAACCATTCAGGGATTTCACCATGAGGCCAATGGTGACTTTAAAACAGGAGTTTAATGGCTGTGATGGGAAAACTGAGGATGGATCAACAACAGGTTCAGTTACTCCACAATAGTAACCTTATTGACAGAGTGAAAACAAGGAAACCTGCACAAAACACATTCCACAACATGCAACCTATTTGCAACAAGGCACTAAAGTAATACTACAATTTGTTTTGTAAAACAAACATTCTGTCCTGAAGTGTTATGTTTGGGGAAAATCCAATACAACACATTACTGAGTACCACTCCATATTTTCAAGCATAGTGGTGGCTGCAATATGTTATGGGTATGCTTGTAATCTGTTTTCAGGATAAAAAAGAAAAGGAATGGATCTGAGCACAGGCAAAATCCTAGCTTAAAACCGGGTTCATTCTGCTTTCCACCAGACACTGGAAGATTAGTTCACCTTTCACTTACCAATAAGACAGTGAATGTTTGAGTGGCCGAGTTACAATTCTGACTTAAATCTATGGCAAGACCTGAAAATGGTTGTCTAGCAATAATCAATAACCAATGTGACAGAGCTGGGAGAATTTTGTAAAGATGAATGGGCAAATGTTGCACAATCCAGGTGTGGAACGCTCTTACAGACTTACCCAGAAAGACTCCCAGCTGTAATCACTGCCAAAGGTGCTTCTACAAAGTATTGACTCTAGAGTGTGAATACTTATGTAACTTAGATATCTGTATTTAATTTAATACATTTCAAAACATTTCTAAAAACGGGGTATTGTGTATAGATGGGTGCACCTTTATTTATTTAATCAATTTTGAATTCAGGCTGTAACAACAAAATGGAATAAGTCAAGGGGTATGAATACTTTCTGAAGGCACTGAGTGCATTTCCATATTTACTTAGAACGGGTGGGTGCCACAAAATCTCAACTCATCATGAGTACCATGAGGGGCCACAGTGGCTTGCAGGTCTGCGTACCCACATCCACAGGCGTTCTCAGAGATTTGCTGGTTACAGTCACTTTGAAAACAAGAGTCAGTCCAGTCCGTCTTTTGTTGGCCAATAAGAATGGCTGCACCATTAGAATGCAATTGTGTGGGCCCAATAAGTTTTTTCGGGGGAAAAAATGTGAAACTATCATTCCACTATTGCTGTATATAATTTTCTGAAAATCCAATGCAAAAATATTACATAACTCTTAATCTACAATTTATGTTCATAACGCTGGGCAACATGGGCCTGGGAGACTCACATGGATATTGGTATCCACAGTACTCAATTATAAACGTTTCAACTCAATACTTCTTGTTTTCCCCTTAAACATTTTTTGGGGACATAAATGCACTTAGAATTGTAGAATTGCAGAAAATTTGCTTAAAACCTCTCTAGGGTACGTGGGACGGTAGCATCCCACCTGACCAACATCCAGTGAAATTGCAGAGCGCAGATTATAAAAATTCAGAAAAAATAAAAGTGTTATACATAGGTTTAAAGATTAACTTCTTGTGAATCCAACCACAGTGTCAGATTTCAAAAAGGCTTTATAGCGAATGCATACCATGCAATTATTTGAGAACATCGCCCAGCAGACAATTCATTACAAACAGTAATCAGTCAGAGATAGAGATAAAATTAATCATTTACCTTTGATGATCTTCATATGGTTGCACTCAGAAGACATTAATTTACTCAATAAATGTTTGTTTTGTTCGATAAAGTCTCTCTTTATATCCAAAAACCTCCGTTTTCTTCGCACGTTTTCTTCAGTAATCCACAGGCTCAAACGCAGTCACAACAGGCAGACAAAAAAATCAAAATTGTATCCGTAAAGTTCATAGAAACATGTCAAACGATGTTTATATTGAATCCGCTGGTTGTTTTTAGCCTAAATAATCGATAATATTTCAACCGGACAATAACGTCGTCAATATAAAAGGTAAACAAGAAAGGCGCACTCTCAGGATTGCGCATGAGAAAGCTCTGTGACACTTTAGGGTCCAGTCATTCATACTGGTCTTACTCCCTCATTTTTTAGAATTTACAAGCCTGAAACAATTTCTAAAGACTGACATCTAGTGGAAGGCATAGGAACTGCAATTTGAATCCTAAGTCAATGGATACTGTAATGGCATTGAATAGAAAAAAATAGAAAAAATCCTACTTCCTGGATGGATTTTTCTCAGGTTTTCGCCTGCCAAATCAGTTCTATTATACTCAGACATTATTTTAACCGTTTTGGAAACTTCAGAGTGTTTTCTATCCATATATGCATATCCTAGCTTCTGGGCCTGAGTAGCAGGCAGTTTACTTTGGGCCCGCTTTTTATCCGGAGGTGAAAATAGTGCCCCCTAACCTAGAGAAGTTTTAAACTGCAAAAATGGCTCTTCGATGCCAAGAGGCGGGCCTTAAAATGTGTCTTCCCAGGGCCCTTGACTTCGTCCGGCCTTGCATTGCCAAGGTCATAGAAAAACTCCTTGAATGCTATTTTTCATCTCACCCCAGTTGTGTTCTGATTTATGAGGGGGTCCCTGATGAATGTGCTATCACTAAAAGGCTCTCTGGTTAAAAAGTTTGATTTGTGCAGTTAGAGTAAACTCTTAACCAAATTCATTATACCAGTGGCCAGAGCCGGCCCCTAAGCAAGATTTGGTTGGGTGGCACCCCCACCCCACGGGCAAAACATTTTACTGGGTCCGTCATGACGGCAAAGATTTATAATTTTAAAAATCTAATCAAAAAAACTATTTTAAAAGTACATTTATTGCAAGTCTGCACATTTTTCAACGGGGCGTAGAGAAAATTTGCCATGGGGCCTAGAGACGTTTTACAATTTTAAGGCAAATTTCCTGCCATTTTACACATTTTACCAGGACTTATGCCATGTTAATATGCTATCTGAGTGAGTGACTGTGTATTCTAACACTCAACAGTAAGTTGAGACCCCGACTGAGTTGACTGGTCAGGGGCCCCGTTTTGGAAATTGAGGGCCGCCAGTTGCCATCCCTGACTCAGAACAATGCGGAGTGTAAACATGTTCAACATATTTAGGAAATATGGGATAGGCCTACATTATATTTTGTTTCTGTAGGCCAGCGTTTCCTGGAGACCCTGAGGGGGTGCACATTGTGGTTTTTGCCCTAGTATTACACAGTTGATTATTTGAATTGGCTGTGTAGTGCTAGGGCAAAAACCACAACGTGCACCCCTTGGGGTCCCCAGGACCAAGTTTGGAAACACTGCTGTAGGGCATTTTAAGAAAATAGGCTATAAATGGACTAACATTCAAATTGGATTTGCTGACAATGCAATACATAATATACACAACTTGAAGCAACCACATATTTAGCCATGAAGCAAGTTCTGATTGGCCAGTGAGGGGTCAAGCCTGACAAACCTACAACTTGTTTATTTGTCAAAGCCTAGCCATTTCACACCATAGCCAGCTGCTGCGCCCATAATTCAGGTTGTGAAAATTGCAAAAATATTTGACACACCCCCAAAAAAACTATAGTGCTACCACCAGTGCTAAGATTCACCATTGGGTTAGGTTTGTTGAAATAGAGGCCTAGGGACTCCCCGTTTTTTATAAAGATAAACTATGGCAGTATGGATGACTAGTATTTTCTTTCTTTGTCAGGGCCCCATCTCCCACAGAGTTTGATTTTGATGAAGAACAGATACAACAAACTCCAAAAAATGCTTTCATCAACCGACGCAGGACACCAGGTATGACTCGCTGCTCATGACTTTCACTTACCTCATTCTTTGTTTTGGAAGATACCTTTCATTCTACAGTATCTCTCATGCAACTTAGGGTCTATAAGCACTTGCCTATTGCCTAATATCGAGTCATATTCACAGTGATTTGATGAGATTCAATTAGACTGAACCGGAGTGCAGCTAAAACTGGTGCTGGGGCATAATTATCAAGAAGGTGGCATGATGCATTGTTCATAAAAATATGTACACTACCTGACCAAAAGTATGTGGGCACCTGCTTGTCATACATCTCATTCAAAAATCATGGGCATTAATATGGATATTAGGCTTGTGTGCAACTGCTCAGCCATGGAAACCCATTTCATGAAGCTCGAACAGTTCTTGTGCTGATGTTGCTTTCAGAGGCCGTTTGGAACTCGGAAGTGAGTGTTCCAACCGAGGACAGACGATTTTACGCACTTCAGCGGTCCCATTCTGTGTGCTTGTGTGGACTACCACTTCGCAGCTGAGCCGTTGTTACTCCTAGACGTTTACAGTTCACAATAACGGCACTTAGTTGACCAGGGCAGAAATTTGACGAACTGACTTGTCGGCATCCTATGACGGTGCCACGTTGAAAGTCACTGAGCTGGTCAGTTAAGGCCATACTACTGCCAATGTCAGTAACGGGTGTGGCCGAAAATAGCCGAATCCACTCATTTTGAAGGGGTCTCCACATACTTTTGTATAAATAGTGTATCTTGCATAAAATGTATGCACTAATTTTCAAACTAGTTTTCTTCAAAACACAGAATACTAACGCTGTTCTCCACATGCTTGACATTTGACTTTGTTGAGCCAATTTCACCGTCTGCTTCAGCGGGGTACCCGGCTCATGCCCGGAAGGCAGCCAGGTTATTAGTGCTTTTTTAAGTCGGTTAGATTATGAAAGAATTATCACAGGTTTACGATTATTTACATTAAATGGACTGTATTATGTGGGTTGAATCCTGTAACATAGAATAAATTAATAAAAGTCCCATGATAGTAGTGACTGCCCATTACTGCCACTTGTTAATCATCGTTTGTTAGTGTATTACATTTGTTTTATTTCATTCCAAGTCATCTCATCTCTATAGAGGTTCTGCCTGTGCCCTAACAAAATCACAATTTTGTAGTTCTTAAAATTAAATCAGGTGTACTTTTGACTGCTGAATACCACATATCAATCACTTAGATCATGTATTTTCTGGTAGATACCTCAAAGCAACAGCTGCTCTTTATCACCTCACGATTGCGCATTCTTCGCTCTACTGTAGCAGGTGTGAAATAAACACAGATCAGACAAGTTGATGCGCAACAGATTATGGTCATTGTAGTTAAGGACCACATTTTATGAGTTAAACTATGTAGAATATTGGCCTGTTGGAAATTACAACATTGCACAGTTCAGGCTGGATCTGATTCATCTCGAGAGACTTGTGTGACATGAAATTCAAATAATTGATGTAGGTCAGTTACTTGTTTAAAAAAAATATATATATTATTACATTTTTAGTTACTCGCTCAGCACTACTGGTTAGCAAACAAATACGATCACTTTTTCAACCCAGGAGTAACTCCACCCACCAGCTGAACTAAAACAAATACCCTCAATGGTTAACTGCTGTCAACCACTACCCGCATTCTGGGGTTTATTCATGCATTGTCCTCTTTTCGCAGGGTCCTCAGCTCGGTCCTCTGTCAAACGGGAGGCTAGGTTGGACAAGGTACTGTCAGACATGAAACGCCACCGCAAAATTGAGGAGCACATTCTTCGGACTGGACGAGACCTCTTCAAGAGCGAGAAGAGCAGCCGGGCCGGGCCCGAGGAGGCACTCTCTCCCAACAGTCAAAAAGAGCGAGAAAAGGAGAGGGAGAGAGACAGCGACCCCAGCAAAATCTTCTCGCCAAGACAAAGGCGATACTGAGACAGGGGGAAAAACTGCAGGCCAAGAGTTTCGACGCTTGATTTTTTTTTTAAATGCCATTACCAATTTTGTATGATTGTGCGTTTTGTATCCTTGTAATAAACATTACTCTTTTTTTTGTTTTTATATATATAAATCAGTGTCTTCATATAACACCCAGACAAGTTCAGAACAGAGGAGTATATTTTAGCTATGAGTTAACAATATAGCCTTCACATAAGGCTCAGAAGTTTATACGGTACATTAATACGTATGCATAAATATGCATTCAATTCAAAACCACAAATAAATTAAATAAGCATATACAGTAAATCAGTTGAAATGCATTTTTCCCCCAATGGCAAGAACCATTAACCAATAAACATATAGAACAAAGGTATAGTTTATCGCCGTCTAGACGTTATTGTCCCATCTTTCTTGCATCCAAGGTTACTGGACTGTTTGTTTTCCTAGTATTTTATTTCCATATTCAGGAAAGTATAGTTATGTTTTCTGAGTGAATAATGCTCCTGAAACCAGTGGCTCAATTAAATTTGCTCAGTACAAATAAGAAACTGAAGAAGTGGAAACAGACTCCTAAAGCAGTTTCAAGAGCTTTAGAAAGGTCAACCTATACTAAATGCTACCAAGACAGTGTATTGATTCTATTCTGGTCGATTTATGCAATTCACTAATTACAGCAGTGATAATAAAACACGTTTTAGATTTTTTATTAAATATTCTTGGGCAGAATACTTGTGTAACGTCAGCCAATGAATGACAGTATGTGGAATAAATAGGGCTGCTTTTTTGTTGTTGCACTGGCACTAACTCATTTACCTAATATGCTTCAATTACCACTCTGTCAAAAGTTAAGGACCCAAGTAGGGCATAGAAACCCAAAGGCCCACAAAATTGGCCATTAATTTTGTTCCTCAAAATTACATTCTCTACACTGAATAAAATAACACTGTTGTAAGGCGGCAGAGTTTAACTGCCAACAGGCGAAATTATTAATGCATTTGCTACCTGAACTACTGGAGATCAAAATGGATGAAAAATAAAAACACAGAATGGGAGATCAGAAACAGAACTACAATCCAAATCAACGTGAAGGTAAGAACACTTGTCACATTTTCAATCCAAGGAAAAAATAAATATTACACATTAAAATAAATAAAATGTAGTACACACACAAACAATTGAGATAAGGCAGCATAATAGTCTTATTAGGTTACCTCCCTTCCACCCTAGTCACATTTGTTAAGAGTACAAAGGATACAGATAAATACTAACAAGTCAAAATACTGCTTGGCGAGGTCGTTTCTTGTTACTAAGCCGAATTAGGCCTATCTAAAGCAATGTACTAAACATACCAGTATAATACATTCCTAACTCCTGTGCTAACTTACCTCCTAGGCAGACAGGATTTCATTTGATCTACACGAGGACGCTGTCCACCTCTCACTTGCTATACTTCTTTCAGGCTAATCTCTCTCCATTCTCAACGTGCATCAGGGGGAACAATAGCTTCTGATGCATATGTTGTGTGCTGTTCAAATGTGCAAACGCTCCCTTCAATTCCTTTATTCGCACAAGCAGAATATCGGTATTGAGTATAGATTCTGGCAACAAAGACAGTACCATTTGAAGCATTTCTTTTTTTTACGCTTGTTCAAAGTCTCACTACCTTTCTTTCCCTTTCAACTTCACCCACCGGTACATTATCCCCACCTTCCTTACCTCTCACCCTCCCGCCCACTTCTCAGTGAGAGTCTGACTTTTGTTCTGTGGCATGAGTGCTGTACCCATTGGCGGGCTGGGACGGCGCCTGTCCGTCCAAGTCATCCTTGGCAGTGACCGGGGGCCTCCGGGAGCGGGAAGAGCCAGTGAAGAGTCGCAGGGCCCCTCGGCAAATGAGGGAGAACCAGTAGACCTGGGGGGCCATGAGCATAGCTGCGCCCAGGTTAACTTGCCAGGGCACGTTGAAAGGAACCATGTGGAGGGGAATGGACGCGTACCTGGAGGGGGGGAATTATAAAGAGAATGGGCACATGGGGGATTTAGAGTGGCCACATTCAGTTGAAGGTGGAAGTTCACATACACTGATGGTGGAGTCATTAAAACTCGTTTTTCAACCCCTCCACAAATGTCTTGTTAACAAACTAAAGTTTTGGTAAGTCGGTTAGGACATATACTTTGTGCATGACACAAGTCATTTTTCCAAGAACTGTTTACAGACAGATTAATTCACTGTATCACAATTCCAGTGGGTCATCATCTAGAAAATGATGTCATGACTTTAGAAGCTTCTGATAGGCTAATTGACATCATTTGAGTCAATTGGAGGTGTACCTGTGGATGTATTTCAAGGCCTACCTACAAACTCAGTCCCTCTTTGCTTGACATCATGGGAAAATCAAAAGAAATCAGCTAAGACCTCAGAAAAAAATGGTTGTAGTTCAGAAGTTTACATACACTCAATTAGTATTTGGTAGCATTTCTTTAAAAATGTTTAACTTGGGTCAAACGTTTCAGGTAGCCTTCCACAAGCTTCCCACAATACGTTGGGTGAATTTTGTCCCATTCCTCCTGACAGAGCTGGTGTAACTGAGTCAGGGTTGTAGGCGTCCTTGCTCGCACACTCTTTTTCAGTTCTTCCCACAATTTTTCTATGGGATTGAGGTCAGGGCTTTGTGATGGCCACTCCAATACCTGGACTTTGTTGTCCTTAAGCCATTTGCCACAACTTTGAAAGTATGCTTGGGCTCATTGTCCATTTGGAAGACCCATTGTTGCTGCAATATATCCACATAATGTTCCATCCTCATGAAGCCATCTATTTTGTGAAGTGCACCAGTCCCTCCTGCAGCAAAGCACCCCCACAACATGATGCTGCCACCCCCATGCTTCACGGTTGGGATGGTGTTCTTCGGCTTGCAAGCCTCCCCCTTTTTCCTCCAAACATAACCATGATCATTATGGCCAAACAGTTCTATTTTTGTTTCATCAGACCAGAGGACATTTCTCCAAAAAGTACCATCTTTGTCCCCATGTGCAGTTGCAAACCATAGTCTGGCTTTTTTATGGCGGTTTTGGAGCAGTGGCATCTTCCTTGCTGAGCGGCCTTACAGCTTATGTCGATATAGGACTCATTTTACTGTGGGGATATAGATACTTTTGTACCCATTTACTCCAGCATCTTCAAAAGGTTCTTTAATGTGGGTCTGGGATTGATTTGCACTTTTCGCACCAAAGTACGTTCATCTCTAAGACCAAGAACGCGTCTCCTTCCTGAGCGGTATGACGGCTGCGTGGTCCCATGGTGTTTATACCTTCAGGCGTTTGGAAATTGCTCCCAAGGATGAACCAGACTTGGAGGTCTACAATTTATTTTCTGAGGTCTTGGCTGATTTATTTTCATTTTCCCATGATGTCAAACAAAGAGGGACTGAGTTTGAAGGTAGGCCTGGAAATACATCCACAGTTACACCTCCAATTGACTCAAAGGATGTCAATTAGCCTATCAGAAGCTTCTAAAGCCATTACCTATTTTTCTGAAATTTTCCAAGCTGTTTAAAGGCAAAGTCAACTTAGTGTATGTAAACTTCTGACCCACTGGAATTGTGATACAGTGAATTATATAAGTGAAATAATCTGTCTGTAAACAATTGTTGGAAAAATTACTTGTGTCATGCACAAAGTAGATGTCCTAACCGACTTGCCAAAACTGTAGTTTGTTAACAAGACAGTTGTGGAGTGGTTGAAAAACGAGTTTTAATGACTCCAACCTAACTGTATGTAAACTTCCGACTTCAACTGTAGAACTAACAAAAGGGGGGCGGAGGCATTAAAGGGATTGTTCACCCATATTTCATCATTCTGTATTCATCAGTATACCTTAAATGGCTCAATTTGACATAAATTAGTTGCCTGACGACTCATCCTGAATTAAATTTTCCTGCTATATCAAATCGCTCTATACATCAGTCTGAACCAATTCTAGATGTATTTTGTGCTGAGGCCAAAATTACATGATTCATGTAGGCCGTCTCTGGCCCAACCCATCGGTTTCTGGGACCAATTAGAACGGTTTGAATGTGTCTGCATTCGAGAAGTCATTGGGGAGACCCACAAAGAAACATTAGTGGGCGTGGCGTTTGGCCAGAGTGATGTAGATGGGTAGCCAGGCTACTAAATGAGATCCACACATGCTATGCTCCCATTGATGTCAATAAATGATTAATGCTAAAGCCAGAGTTCCTTGCGCTTATCTCAACTCTGAATCTGGCCTTAAATGTACATGGACTCCAAATGAGAAAATGTTGAAAGTATTATGAAATGTAGATTAACTATCCCTTGACAGCCACCCATTACAATGATGCTCTCTTCACAAGCCCCCGAACCCTGATACAAGAGTTAGAAAAATAAGAGATGTGACCAAATCCCCATGCACATCAGTCCTTTAAGCTCAGCTTGAAAGCAGAGCGTGATAGAGAGTGAGGGACAGACAGAGACGTACCTGCCATACGCGTAGTAGAGGAAAGGGAAGAGGAGGACTCGACAGGTGAAAAAAGTGACCAGCATAGTAGCCCCATTCACTTTGTGCAGGAGAGTGTGTTGCTGTTTGTACTGAGAGGAAAAAGGGGGAGAGAGAGAAAGAGGAGAGAAAAAAGGAGAAAGCGCAAGCAGTACAGATTGGTGAAAGCCAAAATAGTTAATAGGCCTATTGCTCTACTTTGCATGGACACCAAAAAGTGGAAAATGGAGGACAAAGTATACTTGTCATGCTTCAAGCCAAAGGCGGGCTTGTATAGAATACAGTGCCTTAAGGTGTGGGAGAAAAACATGTCATTATACACAGTATATTCTGCAAAAACATCTGTTTCCACCAGCTTGCTAGACTTCTTCTCTGCTCCAGCAAGCTAAGCGTTTGATCGACAGCTAGCGCAACTTTTACAAGACAACAACATTGAGAAGGTTTTGATAACAGTTCAACATTTGAGAACCTCAACATTTTAATTTCACATCTATAAGTATAATTTGTATCTATCAAATGTATAACACCACACCAAACTGTACTGTGTAGTTTACTTTAAATGGTTCCCTTTGCACAGAGGTTATAAGAAGCATCTGGCCCCAACTCTACACAACACACTGTAGGGAAGGAAGGGGAGGGCAGGGGTGGTGTGTGATGTAAAGGGGGGAGGGAGGTGGACAGGCAAATATTGTATCCTCGATTAAATCAAGTAGAATACAGGGGGCTGTATTCAAAGGCTAACAGGTGAACCTCCGCCCTAGTGAGGTCCTGAGTGCTCTGGAGCAGGTTTTTGTCAAGGATCTCTGTACTTTGCTCCGTTCATCTTTCCCTTGATCCTGACTAGTCTCCCAGTCCCTGCCGCTGAAAAACATCCCCACAGCATGATGCTGCCACCACCATGCTTCCCCGTAGGGATGGTGCCAGGTTTTCGTGACGCTTGGCATTCAGGCCAAAGAGTTCAATATTGGTTTCATCAGACCAGAGGATCTTGTTTCTCATGGCAAACTCAAAGTGGCCTGTCATGTGCATTTAACTGAGGAGTGGCTTCCGTCTGGCTAATCTACCATAAAGGCCTGATTGGTGGAGTGCTGCAGAGATGGTTGTCCTTCTGTAAGGTTCTCCCATCTTCACAGAGGAACTCTGGAGCTCTGTCAGAGTGAGCATCGGGTTCTTGGTCACCTCCCTGACCAAGGCTCTTCTCCCCCGATTGCTCAGTTTGGCCGGGCGGCCAGCTCTAGTAAGAGTCGTGGTTTCAAACTTCTTCGATTTAAGAATGATGGAGGCCACTGTGTTCTTGCGGACCTTCAATGCTGCAGAAATGTTTTGGTACCCTTCCCAAGGTCTGTGCCTCGACACAATTATGTCTTGGAGCTTCACTAGAATACAGTATATACAGGTCATGGCCAAAAGTTTTGAGAATGACACAAATATAAATTTTCACAAAGTCTGCTGCCTCAGTTTATATGATGGCAATTTGTATATACTCATGAATGTTATGAAGAGGGATCAGATGAATTGCAATTAATTGCAAAGTCCCTCTTTGCCATGCAAATGAACTGAATCCCCCCAAAAACATTTCCACAACATTTCAGCACTGTCACAAAATGACCAGCTGACATCATGTCAGTGATTCTCTCGTTAACACAGGTGTGAGTGTTGACGAGGACAAGGCTGGAGATCACTCCGTCATGCTGATTGAGTTCGAATAAGAGACTGGAAGCTTCAAAAGGAGGGTGGTGCTTGGAATCACTGTTCTTCCTCTGTCAACCATGGTTACCTGTACGGAAACACATGCCGTCATCATTGCTTTGCACAAAAAGGGCTTCACAGGCAAGGATATTGCTGCCAGTAAGATTGCACCTAAATCAACCATTTATCGGATCATCAAGAACTTCAAGGAGAGCGGTTCAATTATTGTGAAGAAGGCTTCAGGTCGCCAGCAGACTGGGATAAGAAGAGATTGAATATATCCGTAAACATTCCAGCCAGCTGATCTGCGCATTCTCAGGGTTAACAGGCTTAAATATCTTACTCATGTCGGCCATGGAGAATGAGAGCTCACAGTCCTCGGGAGCGGCCTGCGCCAGTGGCACTGTATTATCCTCAAAGCGGGCAAAGAAAGTGTTTAGCTTGTCCGGGAGCAAGACGTCGGTGTCCGTGACGTGGTTGGTTTTCCCTTTGTTAACCATGATTGTTGGAAATCCCTGGAATTGTGACTCCATTTTGTCTCTGTGCTGTCATTTTGCCTGTTTGATTGATTTACAGAGGGCATAACAGGACTGTTTTTATTCAACGATATTCCCAGTCACCTTGACGTGGTTAAATGCAGTGATTCACACTTTCAGTTTTGCGCAAAGGCTGCAAACTATCCATAGTTTTTGGTTTTAATATTCACGTTGGGAACAACATCCCCTATACACTTCCTGATGTACTCAGTCACCATGTCAACCCGGAACATATCGCAGTCTGCGTCACCTAAACAATCTTGAAGCATGGATTCCAATTGGTCAGACCAGCATTGAATAGACACTAGGTCTATTCACTTCCTGTTTGAGTTTCTGCCTATAGTTAGGGAAGAGCAGAATGGAGTTGTGATCTGATTTGCCGAATTGGGGCGGGGGACAGCCTTGGCCATTCCGGAAGGGAGAGTAACAATGGTTGAGAGTTTTTGAAGCGCGAGTATTGCAGGCTGTGTTAAGAGAACTTCGGTAGGTTTTTACTCAGATTTGCTTTGTTAAAGTCCCCAGCTACAATAAATGCAGCCTCAGGATATGCGGTTTCCAGTTTGCACAAGTCCAGTGTAGTTCCTTGAGAGCCGCCGTGGTATCGGCTTGAGGGGGAATTTAAACGGCTGTGACAATGACCTAAAATAATTCTCTCAAGATGTAATGCCAACCGCATTTAATTGTGAGGTATTCAGTATTCTAAGTCAGGTGAACAACTTGAGTTCCTATACGTTACCACAATCATACCATGAGTAGTTAATCATGAAACATACACCTCCACCATTCTTCTTCCGGAGAGCTGGCTGTACGGATGGGGACAGTATATCAGGAGAGATATGATTCCGTGAAACAAAGTATGTTACAGTCCCTGATGTATCTCTGGAAGGAGATCCTTGCCCTGAGCTCGTCTACTTTATTGTCTTGGGACAACATTAGTGAGCAATACACTCAGAAGCGGTGGATGGTGTGCACACCTACTGAGTTGGACTAAAAGTTCACTCCGAATACCTCTTCTCTGACGGCGGTGTCTTGGAGCAGCCACTGGGATAAGTTCATCCTTGGGGGGTACGAAAAAAGGATCCAAGTCGTATTATATATTTGCCGCTCTGATATCCAAAAGTAATTTCTTTATGTAATAACACAAAAAACATTCTGGGCTAATAATGTGAGAAATAACAAAACATAAATAAAACTGCAAAGTTGCTTACGAGTTAGAAACATTGCGGCCATGTCTATTGGCGCCATCTTTACACTTTAGCGTAAATTAGACCAACCTATGCCTGCACCTCCAAAAATTAATCTACCAGCACTTCACTCAATGCGCACAGCTCCCTTGCCAGGCAGTGTCACTGCACGAGGTGGGATATAGGATTCATATATATTTGTGCAATTAGCAGCTATGAAACAAAACAGCAGAAATACTTTTAAAACAGCTACTGCGGCATTTTTCTGCTATAAATCGCAACTCACACGTGCTCATACTTTTGACTATTTTATCAAGCCTTAAAAATACTTATTTAACCTATCTCCCTTTCATCTACACTGATTGAAGTGGATTTAATAAGTGACATCAATAAAGGATCATAGCTTTCACCTGGATTCACCTGGTCAGCTTATGTCATGAAAAGAGCAGGTGTTCATTTGTTGTATACTCAGTGTATACTGCTGTAATTAAGGTAATCATATTACAGATGTGCTGTTATACACCACACACACACATGATGAGCAACATGCCAGGAACCAACAGTCCAATTAAAAGTCTGAGAAATTGAAACACGGGTGGGACACCTAGAGATGTGTGCAATTCAAAAAGTACTTTGAACACAATAATTCAAAAACTGAAGTACCTGGATGAGGATTTTTCCCAAACAGACCCACGGAGTGCTGACTTCTGCCAAGAACATGACGCCTTGGAAGTAATCCCCCTTGCCCTGTCGCCAGAACTGGGGGAAAGAGGAAGAAGACAGTTCATTGAAAGTCATGTTTTATCATCATGAATAAGCCTTCAACAAACCTTTTTACCAGTGTAAAGTAAGCCTTGTCCATAGGGCAGGAGCCTTTATCCTGTTTTTGTAGCATGATGCAGCTTGATGTACAAGTACACCCCCAAGACAGGAGGCTAGTCTGTCACAGGGCCTTACCCCCAATCCATCTGTATTCCTAATGTTCAGTACCAAGCAGAGGCATCAAGACGGTTTTTGGAGTCTTTGGTTGGACTCGACTGTGGATCAAACAGCCAACTTCCCAATATCCAGACGGACACTCAAACCACACGGCCACAAAGATTTGCCTGTGTACCCTACCAAATACCAGCAAATATCTTTAATAATGACACACACAAGATACTTCCAATAAACACTCACTCGCTCACACGTCATTCTCCCAGCATTTGAATGTCGTCATTGGGCGACAGTTACCACAGAGACGGGGAAGCACACGGTGACCATGACGATGTGGTGGAGTACCATGAGGAATTCGCGCCGCAGGTAGCTGGTCAGGGCCGCACCCAGGGGTTTGGCGCCGCTGTCCCCTTCATGGCCCTTGATGCGCAGCTTGTACCAGTAGCACATGAACATGGCGTAGATGTCGTACACAAAGTAGGGCACGGCAAAGAGGATGTAGGCGCTGGTGAGCCAATGCCTGATACAAAGAAGAAGAAAAATAGGTAGAAAAAAGGGGTTACGGTAAGGTAACTTAGTTGAACAGTGGGCATTCAATAAGCAAGGCTACAATATTTGGATTTGATGCATTCGTATTTGAAAAGGTTTTACAAAAAGGTATATAGTTTGGGGATGGAGACTAGGGAGTGGTGGTATGGTTTACAGCAAGGGTTTTCTGGGTGGGGAAGGACCAATGGGAGGGTTTCCGTGTGGGTCCTGCTTGTTGTTACATATCCATGGGCTCAATAACACTAAAGACAACAATTATATCATTTAACATTCCTTTCTGAAAAATAATGGCAACACTAGCCATTCTCTCTTGGAATGTGAAAGGCCTAAATTGTCCTATCAAACATTCCACCTGTCTCAATATCCTAGCAAGAGACAATATTGATATAACAATGCTCCAAGAAACACACCTGCTCCAAAAGTACGCACAGAGAATGCAGAACCATTTGTACAAACTGGCTTATTTTTCTTCAGCCCCAAACAAAACAAAAGGTGTAATCAATGTTACAAAATAAACTCAAAATCATCATATTGGGTAAAGGCAAAGACCAGGAAGGCAGAATCACTTAAATATCCATAATGGAAAGAAAATTGCCTTTTTTAATGTGTATACTCCAAATTCATATGATCCTACGTTTTTTGATTCTCTAAACAGCATATTGTTAGGATTAACTGAATTCCAACGGGTTAACGGGACAGACATGAATGCAATTTTGGACGTGGGACAGAATCTACAGCGTCTTCAGAAGGAATTCACATCCCTTGACTATCCATTTTTTGTTGGATTTAATTGTCATTTTTTAACGATCTAAACAAAATACTCTGTCAATGTAAAAAATAATCTAAATGGAAAATAAAACACTAATATATCTTGATTAGATAATTATTCAACATGTTACAATCACCTTTGGCAGCGATTACAGCTGTGAGTCTTTTTGGGTAAGTCTAAGAGCTTTGCACACCTGCTTTGTACCGTATTTGCCCATTATTCTTTTTAAAAAATTATTTAAGCTCTGTTAAATTGGTTGTTGATCATTGCTAGGCAGCCATTTTCAAGACTTGCCATAGATTTTCAAGGCAATTTAAGTCAAAACAGTAACTACGCATCTCAGGAACATTGTTGTCTTGGTAAGAAAATGCAGTATATATATATTTGGCCTTGTGTTTTAGGTTATTGACCTAATAAAATATGAATTAGTCTCCCAGTGTTTGTTGGAAAGCAGACAACCAGGTTCCTCAAGGATTTTGCATATTCTGTTTATTTTTATCATTAAAAAAACTCCCTAGTCCTTGTCGAGGAAAAACATACCCATAACATGATGCAGCCACTACCATGCTTGATAATATGAAGAGTGGTACGTTGTGTTTGCCC
Source organism: Oncorhynchus nerka (assembly GCF_034236695.1). Taxonomy (NCBI): domain Eukaryota; kingdom Metazoa; phylum Chordata; class Actinopteri; order Salmoniformes; family Salmonidae; genus Oncorhynchus; species Oncorhynchus nerka. The sequence continues at coordinate 31,910,753 of NC_088418.1, forward strand.
AAATTATACCGCTTTGTATTCAGGACAAAAAGTTCCTTTCTTATCACATTTTTTGCAGTATTACTTTAGTGCCTTATTGCAAACAGGATGCATTTATTCAGTTAAAGTTCATATGAGGAATGAATTTAAATGAATTAAGGAATTAATTTGAATTAATTAATTAGGTCCTAATCTATGGATTTCACATGACTGGGACTACAGATATGCATCTGTTGGTCACAGACACTTTAAAAGAAATGAGCCTCAAATTGCCATCGATAAAATGCAATTGTGTTCGTTGTTCGTCTTCCAACACCATAACCCCACCGCCACCATGGGGCACTCTGTTCACAACGTTGACATCAGCAAACCGCTCGCCCACATAACGCAATACACGTGGTCTTCGGTTGTGAGGCCGGTTGGACGTACTGCCACATTTTTAAAAATGATGTTGGAGGTGGCTTATGGTAGAGAAATGAACATTCAATTCTCTGGCAACAGCTCTGGTGGACATTCCTACAGTCAGCAAGCCAATTGCATACTCTCTCAAAACTTGAGACATCTGTGGCATTGTGTTGTGTGACAAGACTGTACATTTTAGAGTGGCCTTTTATTGTCCCATGCACAAGATGTACCTGTGTAATGATCATGTTGTTTAATCAGCTTCTTGATATGCCACACTTGTCCTGTGGCATATCTTAACAAAGGAGAAATGCTCACTAACAGGGATGTAAAACAAATGTGTGCACATTTGAGAGAAATAAGCTTTTTGTGCGTATGGAACATTTCTGGGATATTTAATTTCAGCTCATTAATCATGGGACCAACACTTTACATGCTGCGTTCATATTTTTGTTCACTGTACAATGTTGTTCATCTATCCTCAGTGATCTCTTATCACAGCCATTAAACTTACATTTAAAAAAATATATATAATAATACAAATTAACTAAAAATTAAATCGCCATTGGCCTCATGGTGAAATCCCTGAGTGGTTTCGTTCCTCTTCGGCAACTCAGTTAGGAAGGGCGCCTGTATCTTTGTATTGACAGTGTATTGATACACCATCCAAAGTGTAATTAATAACTGCAACCATGCTCAAAGAGATAGTCAATGTCTGCAATGTTTACCCATCTACCAATAGGTGTCCTTCTTTGCAAACCATTGGAAAACCTCCCTGGTCTTAGTGGTTGAATCTGTGCTTGAAATTCACTGCACGACTGAGGGACCTTACATATAATTGTATGTGTGGGGTACAGAGATGGGGTAGTTATTTAAAAAATCATGTTAAACACTATTATTGCACAAAAAGGTGAGTCCATGCAACTTATATGATTAAGCACATTTGTACTACTGAACTTATTTAGGCTTGCCATAACAAAAGTGTTGAATACCTACTGAGTAAAGACATTTAAGCTTTTCATTTAATTAATTATTTTATAAACATTTCTAAAAACATAATTCCACTTTGACATTATGGGGTATTGTGTGTAGATCAGTGACACAAAATCTCAATTGAATAAATTTTAAACAAAAGGCTGTAAAAATAAAAAAAAATAAAAAAATGAAGTAGAAAGGTGTGAATACTTTCTAAAGGCACTGTAATAAGACCAACTAGTAGCCACATGCAGCCAATGCTCTCCAACATATACTCTGATTACAGCCAGCCTCATTGATGCCTGGCGAGCACATAGTCCAAAAGCAAACAAGTAGACTTTCTACTCAAACAGGCATAAAACATTCTCCCGAATCGACTTTATACTTATCTGCAACTCTATTTTCTAAAATTAAGAAAGACATTCAACATATGAGCTTGTCTGATCACCATGCCTACTACTACCAATTTCACATTTCAGAATATCCTAAAAGAGCCACAAGATGGCGTTTCAATGTTTCATTACTACAAAATCCTACCATTCTGTGATCAATTTGAAATTGAACTAAATTAATTCATAATGCTCAATAAAAAGTCTGTCAATGAACCCCAGATTCTATGGGATGACACCAAAGTTTTTTTTTTTTTTTTAAATAACGCAACTTCATTTGCATCGAAGTTGAATAAATCACAATTAAATAAGATATCAGAATTGGAAATGTTGATAACTGCGTTGGAGCGTTCTCAACAAATACTTTTTTCAGACCAGGTATCTATTACTCTTTCCAAAGTCAAGACAGAACTTAATTTATTGATAAGACAGAGAGCAGAATTTGCCATCCACTTAGTTAGGTTCAACCATTACTTCCATGGTAATCGTCCCAGTCGTTTACTGGCCAACAAGCCTCACAGTAATGATCAATTAGCTGAAATAGCAACTATTGAATCTGAAATTGGGGAATTACTATCAGAACCCAAATGAATCAAAGATTCTCCCAGCTCTATAAAGAACTGTACACATCTGATTGTAAATACACACCAAGCCAGACTAAGTATTTTCTAAAATAATTAAGAACTCTTCTCTCAACAGAAAAAGCTGCATTGCTAGGAACCCAAAATCGCTCTCAATGAACTCAAAAGGGCATTGCATAGCATGAATAAATGGCAAATCACCTGGATGGGATTCACCCTGAGTTCTATTCACATTTTTAATTTTTATCGGTAAGGATGCTACTCAGTGTTCTCACTATCACTCCTTGGCACGTTTTATCTCGATGCAGAAAATGCTTTTGATAGACTAGAATAGTCATATCTCTGGTCGGTCTTGAACAGCAGGATCTGGGTTACCGAAATTTCCTGCCCAAACCCACTCTCTTTTCCCAGGATAAATAACTGCGAGAAACCGGTAAATTATAACAATTATTTATATGAACAGCATGACATGAAATGGAACTTCAATTATATGTAATGTCTAAATCTGTCTTATCTAAGGGCCACAGCTTACTCTCTGCAAGATCAATCATCACTGCTCAGGTTGGGAACAGACAGCGCATTTCAGTATAGAGTGCAGTTCACAATGCATGTAGGCCTTTCATCTCATCATGGTAACTTTTTTCTTGTAAAAAGTGAGACTACATTTGCTGCAGCATAGCCTATGTATTAGTAATATAAGGACTGAATGCATGTTTCATTTACACAAACGGGCACAACAAAGTCTATTCCCCCTCAGGAGACTGAAAAGATTTGGCATAGGTCCTCAAAATGTTCTACATCTGCACCATCGAGAGCATGGTTGCAACAATGCCTGGTATGGTCTAGGTCCAAAAGGCTTCTTAACAGATTCTACCTCCAAGCCATAAGACTCCTGAACAGCTAATCAAATGGCTACCCAGACTATTTGTATTGCACCCCCCTCTTTTACGCGGCTGCTACTCTGTTATTATCTATGCATAGTCACTTTAACTCTACCTACATGTACATATTACCTCGACTAACCGGTGCCCCCGTACATTGACTCTGGACCGGTACCCCCTGTATATAGCCTCACTATTGTTATTTTACTGCTGCTCTTTAATTACTTGTTACTTTTATTTTTTACTTATCACTTAGTTTTCTTAAACCTGCATTGTTGGTTAAAAGGGCTTGTAAGTAAGCTTTCACTGTAAGGTCTACCTACACCTGTTGTATTCAGCACATAAAATTTGATTTGATTTCCATCTGGCTTTCAGGGGTCACCTTACTTTTTCATTGTAAAGAGGATTTTTTTTAAATTCGCAATTGTTTATTTCCCAATATTTATCACACAACATTTTAGGACTACATACAGCAGCTTTTTAAAGGAGTCTGCTTTGTGTCTTCTTTTTTGCCATGACAAATCAAGTATCGGGACAACCCCAAGGCACAAAAAAACACTGACAAATTATGATTCTGAAGTTAACAATTCACTTAAAATATTTATAGTATGGCCTGATGTAAAATATCGCTCAAGGCTGAATGAGCCTAAAAAGGGTGAGTGGGGGGGGGTTATGAGTCGGATATCTTCTGTCTCTTTCTGGGGCGTGTTCATTAGGACAAGAAACTGAAAATGTGTTACAACGGAAAACAAAAGTAGGAATTTCTTAGTGAACAACTGTGTCTGTTTTCTTCCATTTTAGTGCCTCAAACATGCCCCTGGTCTTTTTTACAAATTTTACTGACTGAGCCTTACTGTAACAACATTTGTCAGAAGGACGAGGTGAATTTCTACACTTACTGATCCTCAATGATGTCATCACAGGAGGAGGCAATGATGTAACCAGCAGAGGAGGCCATGATTGCCTGAACAGAGGACACCAACCTGAGAAAGGCCCGCAGGAGAAATTAAACATTAACATAGTTTATAACATCAGACTACAATTGCTAAATGTCTGGTAAAACATACAATATTGTGAAATCCAATTTTTACTAAAATGTCATCCTTCGTCATTATCAGAATTAACCAAAAGTCATCATAAAACAGAATTAGTGTTGATTTATTTTGAGTGGTAACCAATGGCTCCATCTCAATTAGTCTTTCAGCGATTCCTCACATCCTATCTCCTCGCTTCCTTCTCAAATGTATATTGAAAAAGAAAGTCCAAGGTCAATCCCCTCAGACCTTCTTCTCCAATGCGTTTTGAGAAAGCAAAGAGAGAGAACGGAAATAATTGAGGAAAGATGAACCGAGGAAGAGCATGCATATATACAGTTGAAGTCAGAAGTTTACATACACTTATGTTGGCGTCATTAAAACTAGTTTTTCAACCACTCCACAAATTTCTTGTTAACAAACTATAGTTTTGGCAAGTCGGTTAGGACATCTTCTTTGTGCATGACACAAGTCATTTTTCCAACAATTGTTTACAGACAGATTATTTCACTTATAATTCACTGTATCACAATTCCAGTGGGTCAGAAGTTTACATACACTAAGTTGACTGTGCCTTTAAACTGATTGGGAAATTTCAGAAAAATACGTAATGGCTTTAGAATCTTCTGATAGGCTAATTGACATAATTTGTGTCAATTGGAGGTTTACCTGTGGATGTATTTCCAGGCCTACCTTCAAACTCAGTGCCTCTGCTTGACATCATGGCAAAAACAAAAAACAAATCAGTCAAGACATTGTAGACCCCACCCCACAAGTCTGGTTCATCCTTGGGAGCAATTTCCAAACACCTGAAGGAAACACATTCATCTGTACAAACAATAGTACGCAAGTATAAACACCATTGGACCACACAGCAGTCATACCGCTCAGGAAGGAGACGCATTCTGAATCCTAGAGATGAACGTACTTTGGTGCGAAAATTGCAAATCAGTCCCACACAACAGCAAAGGACCTTGTGAAGATGCTGGCGGGAAACAGGTACAAAAGTATCTATATCCACAGTAAAACAAGTCATATATCAACCTAACCTGAAAGGCTGCTCAGCAAGGAAGAAGCCACTGCTCCAAAACCGCCATAAAAAAGCCAGACTACGGTTTGCAACTGCACATGGGGACAAAGATCTGACTTTTTGGAGAAATGTCCTCTGGTCTGATGAAACAAAAAAATAACTGTTTGCCCATAATGACCATCGTTATGTTTGGATGAAAAAAGGGGGAGGCTTGCAAGCCGAAGAACACAATCTCAAATGTGAAGCACGGGGGTGGCAGCATCATGTTGTGGGGTGCTTTTCTGCAGGAGGGACTGGTGCACTTCACAAAATAGATGGCTTCATGAGGGCGGAAAATTATGTGGATATATTGAAGCAACATCTCAAGACATCACGTCACCCCGCTCCTCCGCTCTCTCCACTGGCTTCCAGTTGAAGCTCGCATCCGCTACAAGACCATGGTGCTTGCCTACGGAGCTGTGAGGGGAACGGCACCTCAGTACCTCCAGGCTCTGATCAGGCCCTACACCCAAACAAGGGCACTGCGTTCATCCACCTCTGGCCTGCTCGCCTCCCTACCACTGAGGAAGTACAGTTCCCGCTCAGCCCAGTCAAAACTGTTCGCTGCTCTGGCCCCCCAATGGTGGAACAAACTCCCTCACGACGCCAGGACAGCGGAGTCAATCACCACCTAGGATAAAGTAATCCCTCTCACCCCCCCCCCCCCCCCCCCCCCTTAAAAGATTTAGATGCACTACTGTTCCACTGGATGTCATAAGGTGAATGCACCAATTTGTAAGTCGCTCTGGATAAGAGCGTCTGCTAAATGACTTAAATGTAAATGTAATCAGTCAGGAAGTTAAAGCTTGGTCGCAAATGGGTCTTCCAAATGGACAATGACCCCAAACATAGTTCCAAAGTTGTGTCAAATGGCTGAAGAACAACAAAGTCAAGGTATTATCACAAAGCCCTGACCTCAATCCCATAGACAATTTGTGGGCAGAACTGAAAAAGCGTGTGCGAGCAAGGAGGCCTACAAACCTGACTCAGTTACACCAGCTCTGTCAGGAGGAATGGGCCAAAATTCACCCACTTATTGTGGGAAGCTTGTGGAAGGCTACCCGAAACGCTTGACCCAAGTTAAACAATTTAAAGGCAATGCTACCAAATACTAATTGAGTGTATGTAAACTTCTGACCCATTGGGAATGTGATGAAAGAAATAAAAGCTTAGATAAATCATTCTCTCTACTGTTATTCTTATGTTTCACACTCTTAAAATAAAGTGGTGATCCTAACTGACCTAAGACAGGGATTTTTAGTAGGATTAAATGTCAGGAATTGTGAAAAACTGAGTGTAAATGTATTTGGCTAAGGTGTATGTAAACGTCCGACTCAACTGTACATAGTACCAGTCAAAGGTTTGGACACACGTATTCATTCAAGGAGTAATTCTTTATTTTTACTATATTCTATGGAATCATGTAGTAACCAAAAAAGTGTTGAACAAATCAAAATGTATTTCATATTTGAGATTCTTCAAAAGGAAGCACCTTTTGCCTTGATAACAGCTTTGCACACGCTTGGCATTCTCTCAACCAGCTTCATGAGGTAGTCACCTGGAATGCATTTCAATTAGCAGGTGTGCCTTGTTAAAGTTCATTTGTGGAATTTCTTTCCTTCTTAATGCGTTCGAGCCAATCAGTTGTGTTGTGACAAGGTAGGGGTGGTATACAAAAGATATCCCTATTTGGTAAAAGACAAAGTCCATATTATGGCAAGGACAGCTCAAATAAGCAAACAGAAACGACAGTCCATCATTACTTAAAGACACGAAGGTCCGTCAATGCAGAAAATTTCAAGAACTTTCAAGTTTCTTCAAATGCAGTCGCAAAAAACATCAAGCTCTATGATGAAACTGGCTCTCATGAGGACCACCACAGGAAAGGAAGACCCAGAATTACCTCTGCGGCAGAGGATAAATTCATTAGCGTTAACTGCCCCTCAGATTGCAGACCAAATAAATGCTTCACAGAGTTCAAGTAACAGACACATCTCAACATCAACTGTTCAGAGGAGACTGGTTGAATTGCTGCAACAAAACCACTACTAAAGGAAACCAATAAGAAGAGGAGACTTGCTTTGGCCAAGCAATGGACATTAGAACGATGGAAATCTGTCCTCTGGTCTGTTGAGTCCAAATTAGATTTTTTGTTCCAACTGCCGTGTCTTTGTGAGACGCAGAGTAGGTGAATCGATGATCTCCGCATATGTGGTTCCCACCGTGAAGCATGGAGGAGGAGGTGTGATGGTGTGGTGGTCCTTTGCTGGTGACACTGTTGGTGATTTTTTAGAATTCAAGGCACACTTAACCAGCTACTTTGAAGAATTTTAAATATATTTTGATTTGGTTAACCGTTTTTGTTACTTAAATGATTCCATGTGTTATTTCATGGTTTTGATGTCTTCGCTATTATTCTACAATGTAGAAAATAGTAAAAATAAAGAAAATCCCTTGAATGAGTAGGTGTGTCTAAACTTTTAACCGGTACTGTATATGATCCCCACATCTCTCACCTGGCTGACACTATGACCGCATCCCCTTCGCTCCACCTCAGTGCAGGGATGTGCTTGAGGCATTGTTTGGAGAGCACGAACAGGCCTGGGAAGAAGACAGACCCGGCAGCCAGGATGGTCAACATGGTCCAACGTGTTTGTCTTGTTGGCAAAGTTCAGCAGGTAGTCTGGTCTTTGAGATCTTTCTTCCCTCTGAAATTGGAAGCACAGAGATAAACAATTTCAAAACAAGCAGGCAACTAATGCACTAATAAAAGTTGTTTCCTTTCTTTTATCATGTGTCGCCAAAGGGACACAGCATATTAAGTGGGAAAGGGGCATTGGGACAAAAATAGCACCAGCACAGAGTGGAGAAGATGGCATTTGTTAAATTTACAAAGGTGCAGAGAGGGTTAGTGCTTGTGGATGATTGGGGGCTTGGTGTGGTGGCTGGTGAGTGATTTTCATAGATGAGGAAGCCCATTGTGCTAACATGACAGGGTGGCCATCTAAGGTCATTATGAACCTCATCACTACTAGGGCTGTGGCGGTCACGAAAAATTGTCAGCCGGTGATTGTCAAGCCTGTAACTGGTCGGTCTCACGGTAATTGACCGTTAATTAACATAAAACAAATTTAGCATCTCCTGGCCTACAAGCCATTTGAAAAAGTCTAATAAATCCATGTAATATAGCCTATACCTTCACAATAAATCCATTATTTTAGACAGGTCTAAAGATGCATGATATGAAGAAAATGTCTACTTCAGAAGAAAAGGATAGCATACTCTGAGTTGTGCGTTCTGAGCCCTCTCCTGTACTCCCTGTTCACCCACGACTGCGTGGCCATGCACGCCTCCAACTCAATCATCAAGTTTGCGGACGACACAACAGTGGTAGGCTTGATTACCAACAACGACGAGACGGCCTACAGGGAGGAGGTGAGGGCCCTCGGAGTGTGGTGTCAGGAAAATAACCTCACACTCAACGTCAACAAAACTAAGGAGATGATTGTGGACTTCAGGAAACAGCAGAGGGAACACCCCCCTATCCACATCGATGGATCAGTAGTGGAGAGGGTAGCAAGTTTTAAGTTCCTCGGCATACACATCACAGACAAACTGAATTGGTCCACTCACACTGACAGCGTCGTGAAGAAGGCGCAGCAGCGCCTCTTCAACCTCAGGAGGCTGAAGAAATTCGGCTTGTCACCAAAAGCACTCACAAACTTCTACAGATGCACAATCGAGAGCATCCTGGCGGGCTGTATCACCGCCTGGTACGGCAACTGCTCCGCCCTCAACCGTAAGGCTCTCCAGAGGGTAGTGAGGTCTGCACAACGCATCACCGGGGGCAAACTACCTGCCCTCCAGGACACCTACACCACCCGATGTTACAGGAAGGCCATAAAGATCATCAAGGACATCAACCACCCAAACCACTGCCTGTTCACCCCGCTATCATCCAGAAGGCGAGGTCAGTACAGGTGCATCAAAGCTGGGACCGAGAGACTGAAAAACAGCTTCTATCTCAAGGCCATCAGACTGTTAAACAGCAATCACTAACATTGAGTGGCTGCTGCCAACACACTGTCATTGACACTGACCCAACTCCAGCCACTTTAATAATGGGAATTGATGGGAAATGATGTAAATATATCACTAGCCACTTTAAACAATGCTACCTTATATAATGTTACTTACCCTACACTATTCATCTCATATGCATATGTATATACTGTACTCTAGATCATCGACTGCATTCTTATGTCACTAGCCACTTTAACTATGCCACTTTGTTTACTTTGTCTACATACTCATCTCATATGTATATACTGTACTCGATACCATCTACTGTATGCTGCTCTGTACCATCACTCATTCATATATCCTTATGTACATATTCCTTATCCCCTTACACTGTGTATAAGACAGTAGTTTTGGAATTGTTAGTTAGATTACTTGTTGGTTATCACTGCATTGTCGGAACTAGAAGCACAAGCATTTCGCTACACTCGCATTAACATCTGCTAACCATGTGTATGTGACAAATAAAATTTGATTTGATTTGATTTGATTTGAGTTGTCCTTATGTTAGGACCTGATGTGGCTAAGCCACATGGCTGTGGGCTACGCTAATTAATTTAGCAGACAAGATTTGTTTATAATTCTGTGCCATTATTTTATAGTATGAAGAATACAATTGAACAAAGCTGAATAAAATATAAATATTTTATTCAAACGATGAGGGAATAGCACATGCGGCTATTCTGTGTTGAGTGGTTAACAAAGAAATAGATACTCCTATATGCTTAATTTAGAGTTATTAACTTTAGTTGTGATACAAATGTTGGGCTATATGTTTTGAATTTTAATACATTGTAAGGTTGCATGATGCGACTGATGATTTTTTAAAAGTCACTTGAAAGTTCTGCTTAGTTTTTTTGCTCAGTCTGTACACACTCCAATAGTCTCTCATTCACAATTTGACAAGCCCTTTATAATGCCTCGAATTTCACGGCAGCATCCTCTTTGTGGCAGTAATGCAACCGAAAGAAACCTGTGCCTTTTGTGGCCCGGAGTGCTGCGTTGTGCCCTTCTCCCTGAGTGTGCTGCGCAATCAGATGGCACTCAGTCACGCGATCGGGTCTTTCTCACAGGCTACAAGTGAAGACGGACACATCAGGGAAGCAACTGCACACGTCCTTATCCAATTCCCGAGGTGCATATTGAAGATATTGGAAGAACTGTCCATATTTACGTTGTCAGCCAAGAAGATGAGCAGGCCTAACGAACAGTAAAAGCACTAGCCTATGTCAATCTACTATCCCCCATAGTACAAAGGTCGACCTAATTCTAATCTGTGGGAGTAATAAATATTCCAAACATAGTCTGGGACAGTTGTGGGATGCGATAGATCCCAAATAAATATAACCACCAGCATCTAAAAAACAGTTGTATGCAATAAACTATTCGAATATTTCTTCACATTATAAGCGCAGCAATATGCACATGGTAGTAGGCTATAAGCACAAATGTTCCATTCGCGGGAATACACCATTATCAAAAGTGACCGCAAATGTGATTATGCATGTAATGCTTTTATTATAAAAGGTCTCATTTTTATGCTGAAAAGGATCTTCCCCAAATGTGTTTAATTTTAACAAATTATTTGGCCACTTTATTTGTGATTACAAACCTTATTAAAACTATGAGCTAGGCTACATGAAGTGTGCGACTACCATTCAAAAAAGTTGCAAAAAAATACATTGTTTCTTATGCTGGGCATCATTCACAAGTGATAATATATAATTCACAAGTGATAGGCTAATATTGTCACCCATCATACTATTCTTGACTTAATCTCATCTCTACATATACAAAATAATATATGTGTGACATTTGTTTTGATTTAGAATGGACCATTATCACGCATCTGTATCGAAACAGGGGCAGCGGAAAAAAATACATGTGCACTTAATAGCGAACGGAGGACGCTTTTCCCCGTGGTTTATTTTTATGCAAGCCAGGTAGGCTATACTCCTGTTGTAAATATAAGCAATGTGCTTAATATTAGGAAAGTTGAGAAATAAAAATAGTAGGCCTAGCCTATACAAAGCTGATGGGATCCTCGTATTTTTATTAGTGGCCATCACTCTGTTCTCACGCAATTGCATAGCCTATAGAAATGTTGTGCAACATGAGCTCATGAAGTGTTTGATTTGATTTTCAAATACATTTGCATTTTTGTCAGAGTGATTAGATGGACAATAGAGTGCTGAGTACCAGGCAGTTAGTAAGTTTGGTAGGCTACTAAATGACCATCAGCAGCATCAGAGCTTGTAGAAGCCTAATTAGAGTGACTAAACGGTCATGTGACTAAACGGTCACTCGCACTAACATCTGCTAACCATCTTCAATTTTATCGATTATTTACGTAAAAAAAATACCTAAAGTTGTATTACAAAAGTAGTTTGAAATGTTTTGGCAAAGTTTACAGGTAACTTTTGAGATATTTTGTAGTCACATTGCGCAAGTTGGAACTGGTGTTTTTCTGGATCAAATGGACAAGTGGACATTTTGGATATATATCGACGGAATGAATCTAACAAAATGACTATTTGTGATGTTTATGGGACATATTGGAGTGCCAACAAAAGATGCTCGTCAAAGGTAAGGCATGAATTATATTTTTATTTCTGCGTTTTGTGTCGCGCCTGCAGGGTTGAAATATGCTTCTCTCTCTTTGTTTACTATGGTACTATGGAAAATAGCATCGTTTGCTTTCGCCGAAAAGCCTTTTTGAAATCTGACATGTTGGCTGGATTCACAACAAGTGTAGCTTTAATTTGCTATCTTGCATGTGTGATTTCATGAAAGTTAGATTTTTATAGTAATTTATTTGAATTTGGCGCTCGGCATTGTCACTGGCTTTTGGCCAGGTGGGACGCTAGCGTCCCACATATCCCAGAGAGGTTAACATCAAGAGCAATGGTGACATCATTGGGGACTTTTAATGTTGCAGTGACACATCCATAACCTGAGTGGAAACCAGATTGCATAGCCGAGAGAATACTATCGACATCAACAAAGCCAGTCAGATGATTATTGAGAAGTTTTTCCAACACTTTTGATAAACGGGAAAAATAGAAATAGACCTATAACAGTTAGGATCAGCTTGATCTCCCCCCCCCCCCCTTAAAAGACCTAGATGCACTATTGTAAAGTGGCTGTTCCACTGGATGTCATAAGGTGAAAGCACCAATTTGTAAGTCGCTCTGGATAAGAGCGTCTGCTAAATGACTTAAATGTAAATGTAAATGTAAATAAAGGACGCACCATGGATGCCTTCCAAGCAATGGGAACCTCCCCAGAAAGGAGAGAGAGGTTAAAAAGGTTGGAGACCAGGTTGCTGCCCCTATCATCGCCAAGCCTAAGGAAGAAAGGGTCTAAACCATCTGACCCAGATGTTTTTTGGGGGTCAAGTTTAAGGAGCTCCTTTACCACCTCAGACTCACTGACTGCCTGCAGGGAGAAACTTTGTAGTGGGCAGGGGAAAAAGAGGGAGAACCATCTGGGATAGTCCCATTAGAAGGGGTGGGAGATGAGGAAATGTTGGACGGGCAAGGATGCATGGCTGAGTCAAATAGGAATCCTGAATTAATGAAGTGGTGATTAAAGAGCACAGCCATGTGTTTCTTGTCAGTAACAATCATCAACTTTAAGGGACATGGGCAGCTGTGAGGAGGGTTTATTCTCTAGGTCTTTAATCCATTTTCTAGAACTTCTTGGGGTTAGACCCACAGAGAGAGAACTGCTCCTTTAAGTAACTAACTTTGGCCTTCCGGATAGCCTGAGTGCACTTATTTCTCATTTGCCTGAACGATTGCCAGTCAGCCTGGGTATGCGTGTGCGGAGCCATTCGTCAAATGCAACTCTTGAGGTTGAGTAACTCTGCAAAATCACGGTTGAACCAGGGGCTGAACCTGTTTTTAATTCTCATTTTCTTTATGGGGGTGTGTTTGTTAACAATACCACTGAAAATATCAAAAAAGAAGATCCAAGCTGAGGCCAGGTCATGAAGGAAGGCTTGCTCATTAAAGTTTTTTTAGCAAGCGTCTATGACAGGTTGTTTCACTGAGCAGCCATTACGAACACAGGCTGTAAAACAGATCAGTAAGGCCATTTGAGAAAACACCAGACTTGATACCTATCAGGATTATTTGTGAGGATAACATCGAAGAGAGTATCCTTTTCTGGGTGTTTGGAGTCATACCTTGTGGGATTTGTAATAATCTGAGAAAGATTTAGGGAGTCCCGTTGCTTTAATAGTTGGTCAGGCGGTTTAAGCATGTCCCAGTTTCGGTCACCAAGCAGGACAAATTCAGACTTAGTGTAAAGGGCCAGGAGAGAGCTTAGGGCAGGTAGGGTACAGGCCGGTGCTGATTGAGGACGATAGCACCCAGCAACAGTCAACAAACAGCTATTTCAAAGTTTAATGCTTAAAACCAGGAAATCAAATTGTTTGGGGACAGACTTGGTGGAGACAACCGAGCACTGAAGGTGATCCTTGTTAAAGATTGCCATGCCCCCACCTTTGGAAGATCTGTCTTGCCAAAAAAGGTTAAAACCAGAAAGGTTAACATCAATATTCAAAACACTCTTTCTTAACCACGTCTCAGTAATGACCAACACATCTGGATTGGAGCTGTGAACCCACACTTTCAATTAATACATTTTAGGTAATAAGCTTCCATTTTTAACGTGCAGAAAACCCAGGCTTTTACAAGAGCAGAAGTCAATGAAACAGATATCAGAGCACAAGTCAGAATAGGGGGTAACAACAGTAGATGGGCCAAGGTGTACATGCACATTTCCAGATATAATCAACAGTAATACAAATCAGGGCACGGCGGAGGACAGGGAGAGCTCTGCAGTGCTGATTTATGACATTGAATGTGCATCAGATGGCAACAAGATCATATTGTACAGCAATTTCATCAGATAACATGAATACAAAGCCGGCGAGAGGTGGTTAGAATAGGATGGGAGGCCAAAAGTCTGTGTAACCAATAGAGTCAGAGTCCCGAGTGTGGGAACAAACAGTCTGTCCCACGGTTGGGTAAAGAAAGTTTGTAGTCAACAAAATATGCAGGATTCATGAGGCAAATAGCAAAATGCACAAGAAAGTGTGTGAGTGCTGGAGGAGAGCGAAAGCTCGGGAGAGAGGGGTGAGTGTGGTGGGGGTACCTGTACCAGACAGGGGGACACAGACCAGGGCAGACGGTGAACAGATCGCCAGGTGGAATCCAATCAGCAGTGCAGCAGGCAACGGTAGTAGGTGTCACACCCACTTGGGAAAAAACTTTTATTTCTGGAGGCAGATTTCTTGTAGAAAATGCCAGTGAATGCTCTTTGGACAGCAGGAGCGGGCTTCAGAGGATGCTTCAAAGACTCCGGCCACTTGTTGGGCCCAAAGGCCTCGACACCTTTAATCTCACACCTTAGTGCTAATTGAATTTGTATCTGGTCTGTCCTTGCAAGCCTGGGAGCCTTAACTTCAGTCCCCATAAATAAAATATATCATTGTAATGTACTTTATTTTACATTTTTCTTCTTGGTTTTCAAAATAGCATCAGACCAAACACTACCCACTCAGTTCCAGGTTGGATGGTGTCCTCAGATCTCTGCTGTTTGTTTGCTAGAGTACCCTCCATATAGCTTGGAAAAAGAAAACCTTGAAAGCAGTAATCTCTCCAGTTAATTTTGGTCAAAATTAGGTTGTAGGTTTTGATCTGAAGCGAAGGCCATGCTGTGGAGGGTAGCATCCTGCATATGTACCCGCAGAAAGTTTATCTACCCTTTTGTAAAAAACATGTTGAAAAATGTGAAAGCTCACATGCAGCTGTCTCTCTCCCTGAGGGGGGCGTGTCAGGTTGCGGATCTATCGCTACAAAGGACCTCGTCCTTAAGTGGGCAAGGGAACATGGCGACATCACTTTCCACGGCCACAAGATCAAGTTCTACCAGGATTTCAGTTCTAGCCTGGCGAAGAAACGGGTCACATTCAACGATACCAAGTCCACTCTGTACAAGACAGGAATCAGCTTTGGGCTGATTTATCCTGCCCGTCTCCGTGTCACCTTTAACGACAAAGTCAATTTTTTCCGAAACTCATGAAGAAGCTGAGTTCTTCTACCGACAGTGCATATTTTGAATGCCTGGATTGGGATGATTTCTCACCTGCCTGTATTATGTGAGTAACGTTAGTTCTAGTGACACTAGGCTACATTCATCTATGGCCATCTATTGATCTGTTTCTCGTGAAACAATTCTATGCTAAAGCTTGATGGTGCAGTAGGTATGTTTGGCTCTTTGTAAACTTTCATTTCATCTTGTTTAGTTTCTTAAATCAAAGACAATCGCTGTTAAAAGCGCATCGTTTTGATTTCCTTCTTTTTACTAAGGCTTGAACTTGCTGCTCCACTTATGGCAATCTATAGCCTGCATTGCAGTTTGGCAGCCTTTAGGTCATTTCGGATACTAATGTTACTCGCTGGTTAGACACCCATCCTGTCTACCAATATTTGTACGTATGTATGTGTGTATGTATGTATATATATATATACATTTCATTGGGGGTCTGCTTGACGTATACCCTTTTTTGTGGACATTCTATACTACTGTGGTTTACGTTGGCCTTAATTGGTGTTGTTGGTCACTGATGGTTCTCAGTTACATTCACTTTATCTTGGACTCAACGATGACTCTTCTCTTCCAATTTTACTCGTTTAATTGTTGCACTAGCTGAAGAGTTTAGACCCATGGTTCGTTTGCTTAATTGTACATATCCAAAATGCTAGTTGTCTGTATACCATCATTTAATTGTTTCCCCCTAAGGACGTTTGTAACAATTTACCAATACAGGGGCTGACCCTTTTTCATAGTCTACTAGTTAATTTCAAATGTTTCTCATAACTCAGACCTGTGGCAACACCCAGTGGACTACATTCATATTATGGTCAGTGAAATGCCACCGATTGCTGTTAACATCTTTCAATAACGGACGCTTAAGGTTATACACTTTGTTTAAAGTGTGACCGAAACCCAAATTGTGTACTTGCCTACTGCCATATTACATTTTTTAATTTCAAGGTTGTATGTAACTTCTTTCCTAGGTCGGTTTGACCTCACATCACGTTTAGGATAATCAACGAACGCTGAGTAAGAGAATTCCTGCTGCTCGTCTTGTTCATAATGACGAGATTAGGATTAGAATTTTTTTTCATTTTTCTTTAAATGGTTTTATACCATCACTTGTATTTTATTTTTGTGTATGTTGGGGGTAGTGGGGCAAAGATTATTGTGCTCTGCTTCTCTAGAGGATTTTTTTTTTCAGATTTGTTTTTTCATGCTGCTCCTCTCTCAATCTCTCTTTTAAGGATTCATGTCTAGTTCAACAACAAGTCAGGATGGTATTTTGGGGCTTCCAGTCAGACTGGTGACATGGAACATTTGCAGTTGTGGGGGGAAAGTTAAGTGCTTCTGAGCATTTTCACATCTGAAGAGCCTGAATAATGATATCGCATTTCTTCAAGAAACGCACCTACATATTAACGACCATACTAGATTGCATAAAGCATGGGTTGGACAGGTTTTTAATTCTAATTTGAACGGCAAAGCCAGGGTAATAGCAATAGTGATTTCACCCTCACAGATCATTTCAGATTCTGGAGGATGTTATACCATAGTTAGTAGCACCCTCTTCCAAACCCCTGTAGTACTTGCCAATGTTTACACCCCTAACTGGGATGACACTAGATTTATGACACCTCATTTAGCCTCTCTCCCTAATCTTGACACCCACCGCCTCATCTTCGGCAGTGACCTTAACTCTGTTACTGAACCAAGACTAGACCAGTCTAATCCCAGAACACTTACTCCTTCCGGGATGGCAAAAGCTCTTTCTACATTCATGACCCAAATGGGTTGTGTTGATCCATGGCGCTTCCTCCACCCGGTCACAAAAGACTTCTACTTTTCTCATGTTCATCAAGCCTACTCGCGAATAGACTACTTTTTTTTATAGTTAGAGCCCTTCTCCCCTCAATTAAAATTACAGAATATTCTGTTCTAGTAATTTTGGACCATTCCCCCAAATTCTGGATTTAGCTCATACTCCGAACGCAAAAAAAACTGTTTAATTGGAGATTTAACACAGCCCTATTGTCCAACAAAAATGATGACTTTATTTCAACCAACATAGATGTATTCATTCAAACAAATAAAAATGACAACACCTCCCCCTCTCTTCTTTGGGAGACTTTCAAAACGGTATTATAGGGAAAGAATTTCTTACAATGCTCATGATTTCAAACAAAGAAAACTGAAACGTCAAGAACTGGTGGACTCAATCCTGGCAATAGATCGCCAATATTCACCTTCTCCATCCCCTGAATTATACACAGAGGCTGAAACTTCAAACTCAACTTAATCTGCTTTCCACTGATAAAGCAGAGTTTCTGTTGCAATGAACAAAGGGGACGTACAACGAATATGGTGACAAGGCCAGCCGCCTTTTGGCACACCAACTTAAAACGCCAGTCAGCATCTCATCTCATAGGTATATGACTCTTCCCGTAATATTACAATTGATCCCTCTAACATTACTTCAACTTGTGTCATTTTTCTAACCTCAACAAATCCGAACCCCCATCAGATAATACGGCTATGGACAACTTTTTAGATATCTTGGATATTCCATCCATTGATATGAACATGAATAAAGTGCTGGCCTAGCAACCGAAAGGTTGCACAATCAAATCCCTGAGCTGACAAGGTACAAATCTGTCGTTCTGCCCCTGAACAAGGCAGTTAACCCACTGTTCCTAGGCCGTCATTGAAAATAAGAATTTGTTCTTAACTGACTTGCCTATTTAAATAAAAATGAGTTAAAAGGTTCTAAAGTCGATTTTTATTTTTAAAAACTCATATAAACTAGTCCCATTACTATTAGATATGTTCACCGACTCGTTTTCACAAGGCTCTCTCCCCTCTGATGCAAACTCAAGCCTCCATCTCACATATACTCAAGAAAGATAAAGATCTAGCAGAATGTGGTGGATATCGGCCCATTTCACTTTTGAATGCTGATGTTAAACTATTAGTTAAGGTTCTATCATGCCGGTTGGAGCCCTGCCTTCAGGATGTCATATCTGATGATCAAACAGGTTTTTAACATTATACTCTCTCTCCTCTCTCCAGACCCCGAAATTGTTGTTTCTCTTGATGCATAGAAGGCTTTCGACTAGATGGAGTAGGATTATTTATGTAAGATTTTGGGAAGATTTAGGTCCAATTTCATCTCATGAATGCGTCTGCTCTATTCTGCTCCTATGGCTAGCGTACACACCAACTCTCAACATTCAAAATACTTCCCCCTCTCCAGAGGGACTAGTCAAGGGTGTCCTATGTCCCCGCTCCTTTTTGCACTTAGAACCACTTTCCTTGACCTTAAAATTATCATCATCATTCACTGGAATCCACCGAGCTGGTGAAGAACAAAGTGTCGATGTATGCAGATTATCTACTATTATCACTAATCCTTTGAACTCTGTCAATAATATACTGCATATTTTAGACACATTTGGATCATTCTCAGGTTACAAATTGAACGTTCAGAGAAGTGAACGTTTTCCGATCAACCCCACTGTCAAGCAAATTCCCCATTGAGCCCTGCCTTTCCGTCTGTTTCCCTCTGGTTTTTCCTATTTAGGTGTGAATATAACAACATTTCTGGCTATCCTACATAAAAACTAACTTTGCAAATCTAGTCCCACGAGTTAAAGCGGCCTTCTAACGTTGGGATAGTCTGCCTCTCTCCTTAGCTGGCAGAATCTAATCTGTTAAAAAAAATGTTTTACCTAGGATTCTATACCTTTTTCAATGTCTTCTGATTTTTCTGCCGAAATACTTTTTTACCAAGTTGGATAAGCTCAGTCATTTTATCTGCGCTGGCAAATCACCTAGGAGACATAAAGCAATACTTCAAAGAAGGAGACAAGATGGAGGATTGGCACTTTCAAATTCTGGTGTAATGCTCCAAGTACCAACTGGTGCTCATTAGAAGCACACTCCTGCCAATCATCCTCCCTTTCTGCTCTTACTTGTGCCCCACTGTCCTTGTGTCCTTCAAAGTATACTGGAAACACCATTGTGCACTCTATGAAGATCTGGAGACAATTTTAGACTGTCTGCCCCTTCTCTTCCAAGCCCTGTTTGTAACAACCACCTATTTTTAGGCTCCAAACTTGACCAGGCTTTTGTTTTGTGGTGAGAAAGAGGTTTGGTATGTTTCAAATATGTATTTTTAGATGGGAAGTTAGCAAGTTTGAATATCGTAGCTAAATGTAATCTGTCTCATTCTAATCTTTCCACTATTTTCAAGGCCGTAACTTTGTTTGCTCTCATTTTCCCACCTTTCCTCAACTGCCTCCCAAGACATTGCGAGAAGAGATTTTGTCCCTCTCGTGGATTCGGCAAGGTCTGATTTCGGGATTATATGACATTATGCTTTCCTCTGAACCCTCTCCAATAAACAAAATCAAGGCAGGTCAAGTTCACTACCCCAGTCTTACACAAGACTGGTGGGAGGAGGCCTTTCTTAGGGTTAACTCCACATCCTCATGTGCTCGGTTAAGTTTAAATTCAGTTCAAACTCTTGCACAGAATTCACTACACCAAAGAAAAAACGTAGTAAATTCCTCCCAGACACAAATGAGACGTGATAGATGTCCATTCACTCTGGAAAACCACACCCATATGTTTTATTCATGTTCTAAGCTGTCTTGAGTATTTGTCCTCCTCTTTTAATAACACTCAAAAATTCTAAATATTGACCTACAGCCTTGTCTTTTTATAGCTATATTTAGAGTTCTATCTTGTAGCCTCATCTCTCTAAAAGTAAAGCAGACGTTGTAGAGTTTGCTTCCCTCATAGCCCGCTGGCAGATCTTGCTTAATTGGAAATCCTCCAAACCTCCCACTGCATCATCCTGGTTGAAAGATTTTATATATTTTCTATACTTCGAAAAAAAGTAATAAAACAGAGGTTGTACTGATAACTTTTTATTGAAATGGCAGCCTTTAATTTTCTTTTTTGAAAAGTTGCTTTCTATTGATACGGATTAACAATTTTGGCCAACAGGGTATATGAGAGGGTGCGGGAGGGAAGGCATACTATGCTGTGATCTTTATTTATTTATTTTTGTGTATGTGGGTATGTATATTTACAATATTATTATTTTCAATTGTGTTTTAATTTATTTTAGCATGTATGCTGCTTTTGTTAAGGGGAGGGAGGGTGTTTCAATAAGTATAAGGGATACAATTATGCATCTGTTCAATTTGTATTTCTTGATATGTCCAATAAAAATACATAAATCAAATAAGATTTTAATTTTGATTACAACGTGAGCATATACTGCAGTTGTTTTAACGGAATAGCCTGCATCTTTTCAGCTCAGATTTACCCACTAGGCTATGGCATACGACGCAGCATAGGAATAACCTATAAGCCTAGTGTTTTTTTAGTTTTTTTATCCATATTTCTTTATGTATTCATTCGGATTCACAGTGCGGACTGTGAATCAGAATTAGTTAGGGAACATAGATAATTAAGATGTCTTATCTGCATAATATGTTTATATGATATGCTTGTTATTAGAATGTATCCCTTCAGACTCCAATGTTGGCAGTTGCACTTCCTCCTTCAGCTGGGCCTCAAGTCAACTGGGCCCAGAGAGGGGAGAAGTCAGGCTTGTCTTTCACATGTCTCTGGTGCTATGCAGAATATCAGAAAGAGAAGAGGACAGGAGGGAACATTGTCTTCATATGTGAATGGGTCTTTACCTATTGTAAACGAAGTTAAGGGGTGGCGTGATTAATGGGGAAACAATTACTTGTCTCACCAATGTCTGTGCGTCAGTCACTCCCTCCTTTGGCCTTGGGGGAGATAAGATCTGAGAAAAAAATGTGTGGGGTCGTGTCTGGAACCATTGTATGCCATCTCTGATGTTGCACCTATCCTGGGGTAGTGTATGACCTAGAGGCTCACTCCCCTCAGAGATTGTCCAGTCATGTGGTCAAGAAGGGGTTTTACTTGAGATGGGAGTATCTGGAGTTGACAATTGATTTATGCCATAGAATTAATTGGTGTTTCTGTGCTATGAAGTACCAGGAACGAGATCGGAGCCTCGTCTTAGGGGCCAGACTAAACTATAAGAACAGTCTTCATAGCAAATGCTATCTAGCTGGGGGATACTCCCTTTCTCATATATCAAGTTTCACCTTGTGACCCATTCCATACATCTGTTGTTTGTCATAAAGAATAAAAGGACATATCTTTTTTATAAAATATATTTGTATTCTTTGTATGTCAGAGCTACTCGCCACAACACTTGGAAGTGTTGAGCCAACCAGCCTCATCATTATAGAAGCAATTGCTCTATGCATTCCTTATGTTTTAAATAAAAGTAATATCCTGATTGGTGATTGACCTGGTCTCTTCTCATTATTGATTAGAATTTCCACCACAGGACCAAACAGAGGTCCCGTGCCGAATGGTTCAGGACAAATACATGTACTGTTACAGCCCTAGTAAACACTGTCCTTCGCTCCTGCCTACCCTCACAGTCATTAACAGAACTGCGGGAAAACAATGCCCGACAGGCAGGGGCGAAGGACACTGTCTAGTACCGGTTGCCCCCGCTAGCACAGTAGGCAGGGGGCTGGGGCGCCATCATGTGCTAGCTAACTAACTAGTTAGTGACACCTTGTGCTAGCACACAGTGTCACCCCCGCCTCCCGCGTACTGGAGAAAACCGTGCCCGACAGGCAATGCCGAAGGACACTGTTGACTGGTCGTCCCCGCCACCCGCTTGCGCAGCAGGCGTGAGGCTGACACTGTGTAGTAGTTAGCGACACCGTATGCTTGCTAGTTAGCTAAATCACGATGTAGCTCCCGCCTGCTGTGTACCAGTCCTCATTAGGACTAGCTGTCCTGCTCTCGCCGTCATTAACAGAACAGAGGGAAAACAGTGCCCGACAGGCGGGGTGAAGGACATGGTCTAGCACGGCTAGCTAGCTCATTGTCGCCCCGTCCCTTCTTCTGTGGGGTTTATCGGCAGCTGGCATCCAACGCTATTGTGCACTAGTGCCACCTACTGTACTGGAGCCAAGCTCCCCAGCCAGTCCTAACTTGAAAATGGACAGATAGAAGTATAAAGACGGGTTCCTGCAGATGCAGTTATGCCCCAAATTGGGGGCCGCAATTGCACCTTTCTCGGTCAAACTCGTCGTCAACATCTCAAAAGCGCAGATATGGAGCAAGAAATTGTACATTATTAGTCCACCGGATCCATTATTTATTTTCTCTGGAAAACGGAGGTCCACAACATAAGGACCGAGGTAAAGTTGGTTTTATATTCACACATTTGGACATTCAACAGACATTCGCCAAAAGCCATTTGCAAATGTAAAAATCAATAACTAATTCACCTCAAACTAGGTATGATTTATTCTAGAAATGTCGAGTATACTTTTTACAACCCTTGCTTTGAGTAAATATTCCAGTTCTGATTTGATAGAAATACATGAAATGCCATTTAAAGCTATATAAAATCAGTAACGTTTTCACTGATTATGACAGAAAAATCAAACTAGGTATGATTTACTCTATAAATGTCAAGCATACTTTTACAACCTGGTTTGAGTAAAAATTCCAGTTGACTTGATAGAAAAACATCAACATTTTATCTATAAAATGCCATTTAAAGCCATATAAATGAATAACGTTTTCACTGACTGACAATCATCAAACTAAGTATGATTTATTTTATGTCTAGTATACTTTTACAACGTTTGCTTTGAGTAGAAATGCCGGTCTTAATTTGATAGAAATACATAAAATCTCAAATATTGCATTTAATAATTATGTGATTGTAGCAGGAAAGGGGAAACTATGCATTTATTTGCAATAACTTTAAAGAAATGTTAATTTCAAGTGCAATTTGTTCTATATGAAGTTGTACATTGTTTACAATCCTAAATTGTATGCCAAATCGGGTCAGAACATTCAACAACCTCTGACTCCACTTCGTCAGAATTCTGAAGTAGGAAATCAACAAGCTCAGTGTCGTTCTGCTCAAAGTCCAGGTCACCTTCTCCATACTCATTGATCTCAGATCCTAACTTTGCTGCTCTCCTGTTCACCTCATATCCTCTACTGCAGGTTTGGTAGTGGATAGTGTCTCCACTGGATGGTTGAGTCTGGCCTCTCCAGGCACCACCAGCGCTGGTACCCCCTGCTCACTTTGAGATGGCTCCTCCAGAATTTCCCTCTCCTCCTTCCCTGTGTAGAATATGAACTGCCTGGTACTGCTCTGCTCCACATTCAATTGGGATTGACCTTGACTAACCTGGGGGTCATTCAAACCATTTGTTTTGCTAGCACAGACTGGAATATGTTACGAGATTCTTCCGATGGCATTGAGGAGTACACCACATCGGTCACTGGCTTCATCAATAAGTGCATCGAGGACGTCGTCCCCACAGTGACTGTACGTACATACCCCAACCGGAAGCCATGGATTACTGGCAACATTCGCAGTGAGCTAAAGGGAGGAGCTGCCTTTTTCAAGGATTGGGACTCTAACCCGGAAGCTTATAATAAATCCCACTATGCCCTCTGACGAACCATCAAACAGGCAAAGCGCCAATACAGGACTAAGATCGAATCGTACAACACCAGTTCCGGATGTTACAGGGCTTTTGCAAACTATTACAGACTACAAAGGGAAACACACAAGAGCTGCCCAGTGACACAAGCCTACCAGACGAGCTAAATAACTTCTATGCTCGCTTTGAGGCAAGTAACACTGAAACATGCATGAGAGCATCAACTGTTCTGGATGACCGTGTGATCATGCTCTCCGCAACCGATGTGAGTAAGATCATCAAAACAGGTCAACATTCACAAGGCCGCTGGGCCAGACGGATTACCAGGACGTGTACTCTGAGCATGCGCTGACCAACTGGCAAGTGTCTTCACTGACATTTTCAACCTCTCCATGTCTGAGTCTGTAATACCAACATGTTTCAAGCAGACCACCATAGTCCCTGTGCCCAAGATCACGACGGTAACCTGCCTAAATGACTACCGACCAATAGCACTCACATCTGTTGTCATGAAATGCTTTGAAAGGCTGGTCATGGCTCACAAACACCATTATCCCAGAAACCCTAGACTAGAGGTTGACCGATTCATCGGAATGGCCAATTAATTAATTATTAATTACGGCCAAATTCAAGTTTTCATAACAATCGGAAAGCTGCATTTTTGGACGATTTTATTATTATTATTTTTTTTACACCTTTATTTAACTAGGCAAGTCAGTTAAGAACACATTCTTATTTTCAATGACTGCCTAGGAACAGTGGGTTAACTGCCTTGTTCAGGGGCAGAACGACAGATTTTTACCTTGTCAGCTCTGGGATTCAATCTTGCAACCTTACAGTTAACTAGTCCAATGCTCTAACCACCTTTCATTGCAGGCTGCCTACCACCACCTTTCATCCACTGAGCGGTGGTAGGCAGCCTTTCATTGCACTCCACGAGGAGCCTGCCTGTTACGCAAATGCAGTAAGAAGCAAAGGTAAGTTGCTAGCTAGCATTAAACGTATCTTACGATCGATGCAACACAGGGGGATGATTTAACAAAATCTAATTTGCGAAAAAAGCACAATCGTTGCACAACTGTACCTAACCATAAACACCAATGCCTTTCTTAAAATCAATACACAGTATATAGTATATATTTTTTATAAGTATATATTTTTAAACCTGCATATTTAGCTAAAAGAAATCCAGGTTAGCAGGCAATATTAACCAGGTGAAATTGTGTCACTTCTCTTGCATTCATTGCACGGAGAGTCAGGGTATATGCAACAGTTTGGGCCGCCTAATTTGCCTGAATTTTACGTAATTATGACATAACATTGAAGGTTGTACAATGTAACAGGAATATTTAGTTAGACTTAGGGATGCCACCCGTTAGATAAAATACAGAACGGTTCCGTATCTCACTGAAAGAATAAATGTTTTGTTTTCAAAATGCTCGTTTCCGGATTCGACCATATTAATGACCAAAGGCTCATATTTCTGTGTGTTATGTTATATTTGATAGAGCAGTATGACTGATCGGTGGTAGGCAGCAGCAGGCTCGTAATCATTCATTCAAACAGCACTTTCGTGCGTTTTGCCCCTGTGCTTCAAGCATTGCGCTGTTTATGACTTCAAACCTATCAACTCCCGAGATTAGGCTGGTGTAACCGATGTGAAATGGCTAGCTAGTTAGCTGGGTGCGCTAATAGCGTTTCAATCGTCACTCGCTCTGAGACCTGAAGTAGTTGTTCCCCTTGCTCTGCATGGGTAACGATGCTTCGAGGGTGGCTGTTGTCGATGTGTTCCTGGTTCGAGCCCAGGTAGGGGTAAGGAGAGGGACAGAAGCTACACTGGCAATACTAAAGTGCCTATAAGAACATCCAATAGTCAAAGGTATATGAAATACAAAAGGTATAGAGAGAAATAGTCCTATAAATACTATATTAACTACAACCTAAAACCGCTTACCTTGGAATATTGAAGTCTCATATTAAAAGGAACCACCAACTTTCATATGTTCTCATGTTCTGAGCAAGGAACTTAAACGTTAGCTTTTTTACATGGCACATATTGCACTTTTACCTTCTTCTCCAACACTTTGTTTTTGCATTATTTAAACCAAATTGAACATGTTTAATTATTTATTTGAGGCTAAATTGATTTTTATTTATGTATTATATTAAGTTAAAATAAGTGTTCATTCAGTATTGTTATAATTGTCATTATTACAAATACTTTTAAAAAAATTTAAAAATAAAGTAAAGTCGGCCGATTAATCGGTATCGGCTTTTTTTGGTACACCAATAATCGGTATCGGCGTTGAAAAATCATAATCGGTCGACCTCTACCCTAGACCCACTCCAATTTGCATACCACACCAGCACTCCACACTGCCCTTTCCCACCTGGACAAAAGGAACACCTATGTGAGAATGCTATTCATTGACTACAGCTCAGCGTTCCACACCATAGTGCCCTCAAAGCTCATCACTAAGCTAAGGACCCTGTTACTAAACAGCTCCCTCGGCAACTGGATCCTAGACTTCCTGATGAGCCACCCCCAGGTGTTAAAGGAGATGATTGTGGACTACAGGAAAAAGGAGGACGAGCACGACCCCATTCTCATCAACGGGGCTGTAGTGGAGCAGGTTGAGAGCTTGAAGTTCCGTGGCATCCACATCAACAAACTAACATGGTCCAAGCACACCAAGACAGTCATAAAGAGGGCATGACAAAATCTATTCCCCCTCAGTAGACTGAAAAGTTTTGGCATGGGTCCTCAGATCCTCAAAATATTTTACAGCTGCACCATCAAGAGCATCCTGACAGGTTGCGTCAATGCCTGGTATGGCAACTGCTCAGCCTCCGACCGCAAGGCACTACAGAGGGTAGTGCGTACGGCCCAGTACATCACAGGGGCCAAGCTTCCTGCAATCCAGGACCAATATACCAGGTGGTGTCAGAGGAAAGCCCTAAAAATTGTCAAAGACTCCAGCCACCCTAGTCCATAGACTGTTCTCTCTGCTACCGCACGGCAAGCGGTACAGGAGCGCCAAAACAGCACGGCTTCTAAACAGCTTCTACCCCCAAGCCATAAGACTCATGGACAGCTAATCAAATGGCTACCCAGACTATTTGCAACCTGCTGCTCTTTAATTATGTTCTTCTTATCTCTTACTTTTTTCTTAATTTAGATTTTTTAGGTATTTTCTTAAAACTGCATCGTTGGTTAAGGGCTTATAAGTAAACATTTCACTGTTGCATTCAGTGCATGTGACAAATAAAATTTGATTTGAAATCAATGTTTGCATTTTTTTGTGCAACAGTTCCACATTCTAAAGTAGTTTCAAGGCACAACAGTCATTTACATATAAGTATCTAATTTAACAGCAAAGAGAACCCTTCCAATAATTTTCTATTTTGGCTTTGTTGAAGTCCTTCTTTGTCATCCCCATACAAGCAAATGGTACCATCTCCTGAGGTAATAAATTAAACTGTTCAACGCTTACAGCCAAATGTTTAATACCCCGGGAATTCCCAGAACACATTCTGGAAGGTCTATAGATAGTGGTCACTTTATTAGGTATAACCCCCTTTGCATCTGGAACAGCGTGAATTCAAAACTGTTGATGAAACTATGAAAAGGAGATAGACTGTTCAAGTTTAAGTCCAGTTGGAGTTTATTACAGTCAGTACAAGTTTTGGAACTTTTGAGTTACAAAAGACCATCACAGACGGCGTTGTCATTTTACACATTCTTATGTTCAAACAAACAGTAAAAAAATACCTGAATAGTTCTCTGCATGCTTCAGTGTCTAGCAAGCCAAGACCATGGGACTTGGTGTATGTAGGAGCAATTTATTTTTGTGAATAGGGTGGTGAACCTAATAAAGTGGCAACAGTGTAGATATCACAAACAACTCCTTTTGAGCAGTGTCTGTTATACGATGATCAATGGGTAGAATGGTAAATCTGATCCCCAAGGTCCTCATAATCTCACTTGGATATATAGAGTTGGTAAGGTAAAGAAATAAAATGTGAAACTAGGACATTAAAACACTGGCAGAATTCTTTCATCCACATAAAATATGTATTTTAAAGTATAAATACCCTTCTAAGACCACCGTTTTTCTGGACATTTTAAAAAGGTTTGCAAATAGTTCTTTCTGCAAGGAATGTGAATTGAAAGGGATATGGTAATACCTACAGTTGACATCGGAAGTTTACATACACTTAGGTTGGAGTCATTAAAACTCGTTTTTCAACCACTGCACAAATTTCTTGTTAAGAAACTATAGTTCTGGCAAGTCGGTTACGACATCTACTTTGAGCATGACACAAGTAATTTTTCCAACAATTGTTTACAGACAAATTATTTCACTGTATCACAATTCCAGTGGGTCAGACGTTTACATACACGAAGTTGACTGTGCCTTTAAACAGCGTGGAAAATTCCCGAAAGTGTTGTCATGGCTATAGAAGCTTCTGATAGGCTAACTGACATAATTTGAGTCAATTGGAGGTGTACCTGTGGATGTATTTCCAGGCCTACCTTCAAACTCAGTGCCTCTTTGCTTGACACCATGGGTAAATCAAAAGAAATCAGCCAAGACCTCAGAAAATAAATTGTAAACCTCCACAAGTCTGGATCATCCTTGGGCGCAATTTCCAAACGCCTGAAGGTATCACGTTCATCTGTACAAACAATAGTACGCAAGTATAAACACCATGGGACCACGCAGCCATCCTACCGCTCAGGAAAGAGACATGTTCTGTCTCCTAGAGATGAACGTACTTTGGTGCGAAAAGTGCAAAACAATCCCAGAACAGCAGCAAAGGACCTTGTGAAGATGCTGGAGGAAACAGGTACAAAATGTATCGATATCCACAGTAAAACCAGTCCTATAATCGACACAACCTGAAAGGCCGCTCAGCAAGGAAGAAGCCACTGCTCCAAAAACCACCATAAAAAAGCCAGACTACGGTTTGCAACTGCACATGGGGACAAAGATCTGACTTTTTGGAGAAATGTCCTCTGGTCTGATGAAACAAAAATAGAACCGTTTGCCCATAATGACCATCGTTATGGTTGTAGGAAAAAGGGGGAGGCTTGCAAGCCGAAGAACACCATCCCAAACGTGAAGCACAGGGGTGGCAGCATCATGTTGTGGGGGTGCTTTGCTGCAGGAGGGACTGGTGCACTTCACAATATAGATGGCTTCATGGGGGAGGAAAATGATGTGGATATATTGAAGCAACATGCCAAGACATTAATCAGGAAGTTAAAACTTTGTCGCAAATGGATCTTCCAAATGGACAATGACCCCAATCATACTTACCAAGTTGTGGCAAAATGGCTTAACCTCTTCAGTCGACCCTCTACTTTTTTGAACATTTTGTTAAAAATCGCGCAACATTTCAGCGCCCTGCTACTCATGCCAGGAATATAGTACGTTCATATGGTTAGAATGTGTGGATAGGAAACCCTCGGACGTTTTTAAAACTGGTTAAATCACGACTGTGGC
This sequence comes from Oncorhynchus nerka, assembly GCF_034236695.1. NCBI lineage: Eukaryota > Metazoa > Chordata > Actinopteri > Salmoniformes > Salmonidae > Oncorhynchus > Oncorhynchus nerka. The sequence continues at coordinate 31,940,301 of NC_088418.1, forward strand.
TATTACATAACGTGCGTTACATCGGGAAAGCGCAGGAAAACATGATCACAGAAAATGGAAATAAATATCCTTGCGCCACTTCCAGCAATTGTTAACAGTGAGCCGAATTAGATAAGACCGAGCATTCAACTCCCACAGCATCCCCATGTTGTCTAGAGTCTTGTGAATTGAATCATCTTTGATTCTTGGTTGAACCTGAAAGAGGGGCACGACTTACTCCGGTCTCCGCCCAGATCATTCCGGAAGAGCTCTCTCCTGAAATTTTTTCCAAGACGACAGCTAATGATTTCTACATCGCCTATGGATGATTTTGCCTGGATTCACAACGCTTATTAACGTTTATTTTAATGAACTAATACCTAAAGTAGCATTACAAACGTATTTCAAGGTATTGGAGTGTTTTGTGAGAACTTTAAGCAAGGAGGCCTACAAACCTGACTCAGTACTTTTTGAATTTTAAAAAATGACGTTACGACAATTGTGAAATCCCACTGGGAATGTGATGAAAGAAATAAAAGCTGTTTTTTCTACCATTACTCTGTTTATCAAATGAAGTGGTAATCCTAACTGAGTCTACATTGTGATAAATGTATTTGATATCTTGACCAACTGAATAGTGATATAATGGCCATTTAATCGGTGAAATAAAGAATTTTATTAAAACAGGAATTTTAAATGGGATTAAATGTCAGTTGTGAAAAACGGTGCGAGATAGTCCATAAACCCTGCTAACATATTGCTGTTTTTTTTGGTGTATGTAAACAGTTTGTTTGAGAAAGAGAGCAAATAGCATAGGGACAGACTGTATTTTTAAATGGTTAGGGCGTAGATTACAGAGGGTTCCGAAATGCTAATTATTTTGTTTACGTCCCCATGCTGTGCTTTTCTTTTTTGTTGTAGTGTATTGGTGCAAATGACTATCAGAAGTAAATAGCTTCAGCAACCATCATGCTGTAATCCAAGTTTAGAAAGCCCTTTTGCAAAAGCATTTTTCTGAAAAATCCAGCCTGACTTGTTGCCTGGATTCAGGCTCAAGGTGGCCAGAAACAAATAACTTTCTTCAGAAACTGTAGCTTTCTTGTTCTGAAAATTATGATATTCCATGTGAGAAATTGCATGTGTATTTTAAGAACAACTGAACTTTTGAGTTTTAACTAATACTATTGAGGACATTTGTTTCTCAAACTAGACACTCTAATGTACTTGTCCTCTTGCATTCCTCCTTCTATTCTGGTTAGAGCAGTTTGCCCTGGTCTGTGAAGGATGCTCTCTTCAGTTGGGACAAGAATAGCCATTTCAGGAAAGTCACAGGAGTGATGGTTGCCGAAAAAGTTTTCAGGGCATCTGATCAATTAGACGCCTATTGGAACGTAGACATTCCATTAAAAGTCAGCCGTTTCCAGCTACAATAGTCATTTACAACATTAACAATGTCTACACTGTATTTCCAAACAATTTATGTTATTTTAAATGGACAAAAATAATGCTTTTCTTTCAAAAACAAGGACAAACAAAACATTTCTAAGTGAGCCCAAACTTTTGAAAGTGTGTTATGGTTCACTCTTAGTTTTCCTTATCTCCACTGTGGAAAGTCCATCTTGGTCCATCCACCTGTCTTCTTTGTTTGTCAGGCCTGACCCCTTCATCCCGTTTTTTCCTGTAATCTAATTTAATATGACTGAAGATGCAGAATTTTATGCCAGCCCCCTTCTAAAAGGGTATAACAGACTCGTTAGAACGTTTGACCACACGCCTTCCATCAAATCAAACTGGAATTTTTACTCAAAACAAAAGTTGTAAAAGTATGCTAGACATTTATAGAATAAACCATATCTAGTTTTATGTTTCTGTGACAATCAATGAATTAGTTATTAATTTTAAATGGCTTTTGATGAATGTCTGATGAATTTCCGAATGTGTGAATAGAAATCCAACTTTACATCGTCGCAAATCATACGAATAGCTGAGACCATGTTGGGCAATGCTAGCTGGTTGGCTAAAGACGAGACTCGGTGCATTGTAAATACGCAATGCGCTATCTTTCCATATCGAAATAAATGCATATAAGACTAATTGCATGCTAGCTGACCACTTATTTAGATAACTAGTAATATTTTGGTTATTGCACAAGTTTGAGCTTACAAAGAAATGTAATACTTCTAAAACATGACCAGCTTTGCTGTGGCATCAGTGGACTTGTTCACACAGGCTAACGTTAGTTACAGCTACCTAGCTAATGAACAGTCATTTATTTTTTTTTTAAGTGATAATTTTTGGCAGCAACGTTCAATCACAAATGACAAAATCAGGCAGTGAGCTAACGTCTTTACAGCCGGCTAGATAACGTATGCAAAGTTAACGTTATTTCAACGACAATATACACATTCTGTATAGAACACGTATAAAACCAAGGCTACAAATTGAATCGCAATAGTACAAAAAAATAGCTAGCTAGAAAGCTAATATTTAGCAGCTAGCTAACATTGACCAGTTAGCAACATTACTAGCTAGTTAAGCCAAAACACCACGAACGTTTGAAAACCAAGACAAGTAGTTAGCTAGCATGACATGGGTAGGTAGATAACGTTAATTCTTATAGTACCATTAGACCGCTCACGTTAGTTCACTCCTGTTCTGGCCTAGCCAAAAAGGCCCAGTAGCGGTAGCTAGCTAGCCACTAGGCTAACACAAACATGCTAGCTTGTTAAATCGAAATGAATGGAACGAAGTTAGGTAGATTTACATAGATATTTTGCAGTCGGGTCAGCGGCCTGTCGAAACTCGTGTCCTGGAAAAGGCGATTAGCGAAGTCCCGGGGGTGCCCGCTTGGATGATCCACATGTTCAAACTGTTAGTATTTGACCCCAAATATATTTTACAATAAAAGTGCTGTGCAAGGGCTTCCAAAATTCCGATAGTTACCCCTTCCAAAATATTTAGACCAGCCAGTGATTGTGCCCGGTGACGCTCTAGCACCTCAGCTGGACAACATGACGGTTTGCAACTGTAAAAAAAAAAAAAAAAAAGTATAATTGACTCCAGATGTTGACTACTAGCACATTCCTTTAGGATAACACAAAACCGCCTCTCCTAGATTTGCAGATAGCCAAGTCTAGATAAATGTGGTCTGGCAGCAACAGTGCTCAGGGGCGGATTGGCCTTCTAGCAATTCTGGCAAATGCCAGATGGGCTGGACCTTTTTTGTTGACGCATACAAAATGTTTTTATATTTAATTTTTCTTTATTTAACGAGGCAAGTTAGTTAAGAACAAATTCTTATTTTCAATGACGGCCTACCCCGGCCAAACCCTAGCAAACTCTGGGCCAATTGTGCGCTGCCCTATGGGACTACCAATCGTGGACAGTTATGATTAGAGGTCGTGGACAGTTATGATTAGAGGTCGACTGATTAATCGGAATGGCCGATTAATTAGGGCCGATTTCAAGTTTTCATAACAATCGGAAATCTGTATTTTTGGTCGCCGATTTCCGATAAAAAATTACGCGAATGTAGTAGAAGCCAAGGTAAATTGCTAGCTAGCATTAAACTTATCTTACAAAAACAATCAATCATAATCACTAGTTATAACTACTGATCCAGTTTAGCAGGCAATATTAACCAGGTGAAATTGTGTAATTTCTCTTGCGTTCATTGCACGCAGAGTCAGGGTATATGCAACAGTTTGGGCTGCCTGGCTCATTGCGAACTAATTTGCCAGAATTTTACGTAATTATGACATACATTGAAGGTTGTGCAATGTAACAAGAATATTTAGACTTAAGGGCTGCCGAACGGTTCCGTATTTCACAGAAATAATAAACGTTTTGTTATCAAAATGATAGTTTCCGGATTCAATCATATTAATGACCAAAGGCTTGTATTTCTGTGTGTTATTATGGTATAATTAAGTCTGATTTGATAGAGCAGTCTGACTGAGCAGCAGCAGGCCTGTAATCATTCATTCAAACAGCACTTTCGTGTGTTTTGCCAGCAGCTCTTCGCAAGCACAGCGCTGTTTATGACTTCAAGCCTATCAGCCTAATGGCTGGTGTAACCAATGTGAAATTGCTAGCTAGTTAGCTGGGTGTGCGGTAATACTGTTTCGAACGTAACTCGCTTTTAGATTTGGAGTAGTTATTCCCCTTGCGCTGCAAGGGCTGCGGCTTTTGTGGAGCGATGGGTAACGATGCTTCGAGTGTGGCTGTTGTCGATGTGTTCCTGGTTCGAGCCCAGGTATGGGCGAGGAGAGGGACGGAAGCTATACTGTTACACTGGGAATACTATAGTGCCTATAAGAACATCCAATAGTCAAAGGTATATGAAATACAAATGGTATAGAGAGAAATAGTCCTATAAATACTATATTAACTACAACTTAAAACCTCTTACCTTGGAATATTGAAGTCTCATGTTAAAAGGAACCACCAACTTTCATATGTTCTCATGTTCTGAGCAAGGAACATAAACGTTAGCTTTTTTACATGGCACATATTTTACATGGCACACATTTTTACATGGCACATATTACTTTCTTCTCCAATACTTTGTTTTTGCATTATTTAAACCAAACTGAACATGTTTCATTATTTATTTGAGGCTAAATTGATTTTATTGATGTTTTATATTAAGTTAAAATAAATTAATTCAGTATTGTTGTAATTGTCATTATTACAACAAAAAAATTAAACGGCCGATTAATCGGCATTGGCTTTTTTGGTCCTCCAATAATCGGTATCGGTATTGGCGTTGAAAAATCATAATCGGTCTACCTCTAGTTGTGATACAGCCTGGAATCGAACCAGGGTCTGTAGTGACGCCTATAGCACTGAGATGCAGTGCCTTAGACCCATTACATAAAAATAAAACAATGAAAAACATGACATGGCTGACAGAATTTTTATTTGAGAATTTTGCGCAATTTCTGTTAAACTAATCTATAATGAGCCTTGGGCTGGTCAGTGGCAATGGCCCGTTTTTTCTGATAGGCTGAGCTGAGGTCACACAAACATTCAAAGTCTAACGCTGCATCAGCAAAGAGACCTGCTCCGACCGTCATCAGTTAGACAGTCAAGATCATGGATCGTAAAAAATGGAAAGGGTGGATATAAACATAGAAAGAGCACATTCTACATTGTCACCTCACTCAAAACGTCCTATTTTTTGGGGCAGCTAAAACCATGATTTGGTAAAACAGTAAAGTGCATTATCATGATTCTTGTAATGAAAGTTTCTGCCCCTGTCCCTGCCCTTGCTGGAGCCTGCTGCTGTCCTCTCCTCTCCCCCCATGTGCTCAACAGAAAAATGTGTTCTGATTGTATAACATTTCAAAATGCAATTGCGGACAATTCTGGAGTCCTATTTTGACAGTAAAATATAGCAACTATAATTAATTGTCAACCCACAATGTATGACAATCAGTGGATTAGGTTGCACATCAAAATATCTTGAATCTTTCATTCCTGCTTGGACGTGTTAGATGAAACAACTTATTTCTTGAATACCTAGGTAGTCTATTTATCATACTTTCATGATTTGGGTCCGACCAAATCATGATGTGGGTGCGACCAAATCATGGGCTGGTGCTACCAACTATCAAAGTTAGTGGCACTAGTGACACCAGGGGGAAATGTTAGTCTAAAGCCTTGTAATAGTAAGAAGGCTCTACGCATGTGTTATTTTACACACTACTAGCTGCTACTCATATTCCCCCTCCTTTCACATTTATTTCTTAGCTCACCCTATTCTGAACCATGATGATGTAGCATATCTCTGCCTCATATTTCTGAACAGCTGAAATAAACATTTGACGGTGATTTGAACTTACATTTCAATATACTGTGCCTTCGGAAAGTATTCAGAGCCCTTAACTTTTTCCACATTTTGTTACGTTGAAGCCTTATTCTAAAATTGATTAAATTAATAAAAATCCTCAGCAATCTACACGCAATACCCCATAATGACAAAGTGAAAACAGCTTTTTAGAATGTTTGCAATTTCTAAAAAAGAGAAATACCTTATTTCCATAAGTATTCAGACCCTTTGCTACGAGAATGGAAATGTAGCTCAGGTGCATCCTGTTTCCATCGATCATCCTTGAGATGTTTCTACAACTTGATTGGAGTCCACCTGTGGTCAATCCAATTGATTGGACATGATTTGGAAAGGCACACACCTGTCTATATAAGGTCCCACAGTTGACAGTGCATGTCTGAGCAAAAACCAAGCGATGAGTTCAAAGGAATTGTCTGTAGAGCTCAGAGACAGGATTGTGTTGAGTCACAGATCTGTGGAAGGGTACCAAAACATTTCTGCAGCATTGAAGGTCCCCAAGAACACACTAGCCTCCATCATTCTTAGTGGAATAAGTTTGGAACCAACAAGACCAAACTTAGCAATCGGGGGAGAAGCACCTTGGTCAGGGAGGTGACAAAGAACCCGATGGTCACTCTGACAGAGCTCCAGAGTTCCTCTGTGGAGATGGGAGAAACTTCCAGAAGGACAACCATCTCTAAAGCACTCCACCAATCAGGCCTTTATGGTAGAGTGACCAGACGCAAACAACTCCTCAGTAAAAGGCACAAGCGTTTTGTGTGATTATTTAAAAAAAAATGCATTTTGTGTGATGATGTAAGCTAATAGTACCCACTTGCCAGAGTTTCTGAAAGAATAACTACTATTTTGAGTGCCTGTCCGCCTCCTGCTTAGACAATGATTGCGGTGATCATGAAAAAACAACATTAAATTGCTTGCTTGTGTTTAATATACTGAAATGATAGCTGCATGTAACTCCCCACTTGAGTTTTGCATCGGGGAAATGTTTTATTTGATTTTATTTAACCTTTAATTTAACTAGGCAAGTCAGTTAAGAACAAATTCTTATTCACTATGACGGCCTACCAAAAGGCAAAAGGCCTCCTGTTGGGGACGGGGGCTGGGATTTAAAAAAATAAAATAAACAAAAATATAGGACAAAACACACATCACAACAAGAGAGACAACACTACATAAAGAGAAACCTAAGATAACATAGCAAGGCAACAACACATAACAACACAGCATGGTAGCAACACAACATAACAACAACATGGTAGCAACACAACATGGTACACACATTATTGGGCACAGACAGCACAAAGGGCAAGAAAGTAGAGACAACAATACATCACGCAAAGCAGCCACAACTGTCAGTAAGAGTACATTTACATTACATTTAAGTCATTTAGCAGACGCTCTTATCCAGAGCGACTTACAAATTGGTGCTTTCACCTTATGACATCCAGTGGAACAGCCACTTTACAATAGTGCATCTAAGTCTTTTAAGGGGGGTGAGAAGGATTACTTTATCCTATCCTAGGTATTCCTTAAAGAGGTGGGGTTTCAGGTGTCTCCGGAAGGTGGTGATTGACTCCGCTGTCCTGGCGTCGTGGGGAGTTTGTTCCACCATTGGGGGCCAGAGCAGCGAACAGTTTTGACTGGGCTGAGCGGGAACTGTACTTCCTCAGTGGTAGGGAGGCGAGCAGGCCAGAGGTGGATGAACGCAGTGCCCTTGTTTGGGTGTAGGGCCTGATCAGAGCCTGGAGGTACTGAGGTGCCGTTCCCCTCACAGCTCCGTAGGCAAGCACCATGGTCTTGTAGCGGATGCGAGCTTCAACTGGAAGCCAGTGGAGAGAGCGGAGGAGCGGGGTGACGTGAGAGAACTTGGGACGTTCTGGATGAGTTGTAGGGGTTTAATGGCACAGGCAGGGAGCCCAGCCAACAGCGAGTTGCAGTAATCCAGACGGGAGATGACAAGTGCCTGGATTAGGACCTGCGCCGCTTCCTGTGTGAGGCAGGGTCGTACTCTGCGGATGTTGTAGAGCATGAACCTACAGGAACGGGCCACCGCCTTGATGTTAGTTGAGAACGACAGGGTGTTGTCCAGGATCACGCCAAGGTTCTTAGCGCTCTGGGAGGAGGACACGATGGAGTTGTCAACCGTGATGGCGAGATCATGGAACGGGCAGTCCTTCCCCGGGAGGAAGAGCAGCTCCGTCTTGCCGAGGTTCAACTTGAGGTGGTGATCCGTCATCCACACTGATATGTCTGCCAGACATGCAGAGATGCGGTTCGCCACCTGGTCATCAGAGGGGGGAAAGGAGAAGATTAATTGTGTGTCGTCTGCATAGCAATGATAGGAGAGACCATGTGAGGTTATGACAGAGCCAAGTGACTTGGTGTATAGCGAGAATAGGAGAGGGCCTAGAACAGAGCCCTGGGGGACACCAGTGGTGAGAGCGCGTGGTGAGGAGACAGATTCTCGCCACGCCACCTGGTAGGAGCGACCTGTCAGGTAGGACGCAATCCAAGCATGGGCCGCGCCGGAGATGCCCAACTCGGAGAGGGTGGAGAGGAGGATCTGATGGTTCACAGTATCGAAGGCAGCCGATAGGTCTAGAAGGATGAGAGCAGAGGAGAGAGAGTTAGCTTTAGCAGTGCGGAGTGCCTCCGTGATACAGAGAAGAGCAGTCTCAGTTGAATGACTAGTCTTGAAACCTGACTGATTTGGATCAAGAAGGTCATTCTGAGAGAGATAGCGGGAGAGCTGGCCAAGGACGGCACGTTCAAGAGTTTTGGAGAGAAAAGAAAGAAGGGATACTGGTCTGTAGTTGTTGACATCGGAGGGATCGAGTGTAGGTTTTTCTGAAGGGGTGCAACTCTCGCTCTCTTGAAGACAGGAGGACGTAGCCAGCGGTCAGGGATGAGTTGATGAGCGAGGTGAGGTAAGGGAGAAGGTCAAAATGGTCTGGAGAAGAGAGGAGGGGATAGGGTCAAGCGGGCAGGTTGTTGGGCGGCCGGCCGTCACAAGACGCGAGATGTCATCTGGAGAGAGAGGGGAGAAAGAGGTCAGAGCACAGGGTAGGGCAGTGTGAGCAGAACCAGCGGTGTCGTTTGACTTAGCAAACGAGGATCGGATGTCGTCGACCTTCTTTTCAAAATGGTTGAAAGTCATCTGCAGAGAGGGAGGAGGGGGAGGGGAGAGGAGGATTCAGGAGGGAGGAGAAGGTGGCAAAAGAGCTTCCTAGGGTTAGAGGCAGATGCTTGGAATTTAGAGTGGTAGAAAGTGGCTTTAGCAGCAGAGACAGAGGAGGAAAATGTAGAGAGGAGGGAGTGAAAGGATGCCAGGTCCGCAGGGGAGGCGAGTTTTCCTCCATTTCCGCTCGGCTGCCCGGAAGCTCGCAATGAGTCGTCGAGCCATGGAGCGGGAGGGGAGGACAGCCGGCCTGGAGGATAGGGGACATAGAGAGTCAAAGGATGCAGAAAGGGAGGAGGAGAGGAGGCAGAATCAGGAGATAGGTTGGAGAAGGTTTGAGCAGAGGGAAGAGATGATAGGATGGAAGAGGAGAGAGTAGCGGGGGAGAGAGAGCGAAGGTTGGGACGGCGCGATACCATCCGTAGGGGCAGTGTGGGAAGTGTTGGATGAGAGCGAGAGGGAAAAGGATACAAGGTAGTGGTCGGAGACTTGGAGGAGTTGCAATGAGGTTAGTGGAAGAACAGCATCTAGTAAAGATGAGGTCGAGCGTATTGCCTGCCTTGTGAGTAGGGGGGAAGGTGAGAGGGTGAGGTCAAAAGAGGAGAGGAGTGGAAAGAAGGAGGCAGAGAGGAATGAGTCAAAGGTAGACGTGGGGAGGTTAAAGTCGCCCAGAACTGTGAGAGGTGAGCCGTCCTCAGGAAAGGAGCTTATCAAGGCATCAAGCTCATTGATGAACTCTCCGAGGGAACCTGGAGGGCGATAAATGATAAGGATGTTAAGCTTGAATGGGCTGGTAACTGTGACAGCATGGAATTCAAAGGAGGCGATAGACAGATGGGTAAGGGAGAAAGAGAGAATGACCACTTGGGAGAGATGAGGATCCCGGTGCCACCACCCCGCTGACCAGAAGCTCTCGGGGTGTGCGAGAACACGTGGGCGGACGAAGAGAGAGCAGTAGGAGTAGCAGTGTTATCTGTGGTGATCCATGTTTCCGTCAGTGCCAAGAAGTCGAGGGACTGGAGGGAGGCATAGGCTGAGATGAACTCTGCCTTGTTGGCCGCAGATCGGCAGTTCCAGAGGCTACCGGAGACCTGGAACTCCACGTGGGTCGTGCGCGCTGGGACCACCAGATTAGGGTGGCCGCGGCCACGCGGTGTGGAGCGTTTGTATGGTCTGTGCAGAGAGGAGAGAACAGGGATAGACAGATACATAGTTGACAGGCTAGAGAAGAGGCTACGCTAATGCAAAGGAGATTGGAATGACAAGTGGACTACACGTCTCGAATGTTCAGAAAGTTAAGCTTACGTAGCAAGAATCTAATTGACTAAAATGATTAAAATGATACAGTACTGCTGAGGTAGGCTAGCTGGCAGTGGCTGCGTTGTTGACTTTGTAGGCTAGCTGGCAGTGGCTGCGTTGTTGACACTACACTAATCAAGTCGTTCCGTTGAGTGTAAAGTTTCTACAATGCTGCTATTCGGGGCTAGCTGGCTAGCTAGCAGTGTTGATTACGTTACGTTGCGTTAAAAGAACGACAATAGCTGGCTAGCTAACCTAGAAAATCGCTCTAGACTACACAATTATCTTTGAAACAAAGACGGCTATGTAGCTAGCTATGTAGCTAGCTACGATCAAACAAATCACACCGTTGGGACTGTAATGAAATGAAATGAAAATGTGATACTACCTGTGGAGCGAAGCGGAATGCGACCGGAATGCAAAAGTTCTATTCAGTAGACGTTGGCTAGCTGTTGGCTAGCTAGGAGTGACTCCTACGTTAAGGACGACAAATAGCTGGCTAGCTAACCTCGGTAAATTAAGATAATCGCTCTAAGACTACACACTCTAAACTACACAATTATCTTGGATACGAAGACAGCAAAGACAACTATGTAGCTAGCTAACACTACACTAATCAAGTCGTTCAGTTGAGTGTGATAGTTACTACAGTGCTACGGTAGACGGTGAACGTTTGCTAGCTGGCTAGCTGCTGGGCAGATAGGAGGACGACGAAATACGATAATTACGCAATTATCACTCTAAGACTACACACTCTAAACTACACAATTATCTTGGATACGAAGACAGCAAAGACAACTATGTAGCTAGCTAACACTACACTAATCAAGTCGTTCAGTTGAGTGTGATAGTTACTACAGTGCTACGGTAGACGGTGAACGTTTGCTAGCTGGCTAGCTGCTGGGCAGATAGGAGGACGACGAAATACGATAATTACGCAATTATCTTTGATACAAAGACGGCTATGTAGCTAGCTAAGAAGAAATTGCTAAGATTAGACAAATCAAACCGTTGTACTATAATGAAATGTAATGAAAAGTTATACAACCTGCAGACCGAAGCAGACCGGATGAGTCTTTGAATGAAGAGATTGAGATAACTGTCCAGTTTGAGTGTTTGTTGCAGCTCATTCCAGTCATTAGCTACAGAGAACTGAAAAGATGAGCGACCCAGGGATGTGTGTGCTTTGGGGACCTTTAACAGAGTGTGACTGGTAGAACGGGTGTTGAATGTGGAGGATGAAGGCTGCAGTAACTATCTCAGATAGGAGTGAGGCCTAAGAGGGTTTTATAAATAAGCATCAACCAGTAGGTCTTGCGACGGGTATACAGAGATGACCAGTTAACAGAGGAGTATTGAGTGCAGTGATGTGTCCTATAAGGAGCATTGGTGGCAAATCTGATGGCCGAATGGTAAAGAACATCTAGCCACTCGAGAGCACCCTTACCTGCCGATCTTTAAATTATTTCTCCATAATCTAGCATGGGTAGGATGGTCATCTGAATCAGTGATAGTTTGGCAGCAGGGGTGAAAGAGGAGCGATTACCATAGAGGAAACCAAGTCTAGATTTCATTTTAGTCTGAAAGCTTTGATATGTGCTGAGAGAAGGACAGTGCACCGTCTAGCCATACTCCCAAGTAATTGTATGAGGTGACGATCTTAAACTCTAAACCCTCAGAGGTAGTAATCACACCTGTGGGGAGAGAGGCATTCTTCTTACCAAACCACATAACCTTGTTCTGAACATCTCCAAAACAAAGGTCAAGGGTAGAGAAAAGCTTGTTAGACACTAAGAAAGCTTTGTTGTAGAGCATTTAGCACAAAATCCGGGGAGGGGTCAGCTGAGTATAAGACTGTATCATATGCATATAAATAGATGAGGGAGCGCTTCCAACTGCCTGAGCTATTTGATGTATTGATGTAAACTGAGAAAATGGTTGGGCCTAGGATTGAGCCTTGGGGTACTCCCTTGGTGACAGGCAGTGGGTGAGACAGCAGATTTTCTGACTTTATACACTGCACTCATTGAGAGAGGTAGTTAGCAAACCAGGCCAAAGACCCCTCAGAGACACCAATACTCCTTAGCCGGCCACAAGAATGGAATGGCCTACCGTATCAAAATCTTTGGCCAAGTCAATAAAAATAGCAGCACAACATTGCTTAGAATCAAGGGCAATGCTGACCTCATTGAGAACCTTTTTTTTTTTAACATTTTACCCCCTTTTTCTCCCCAATTGTTAGTAGCTACTATCTTGTCTCACAGGTACTCACACGCATCAACGGACATTGTAACAATAATCGACAAGACCATGGAAACCAATGGGCACATATATACAAATACTAATCAGTTGGAATAGGGGATAGGTGTGAGTGTGTAGCCGATGTGAAATGGTTAGCAGGGTGCGCGCTAATAGCGTTTCAATCGGTGACGTCACTAGCTCTGAGACCTTGAAGTAGTTGTTCCCCTTGCTCTGCAAGGGCTGTGGCTTTTGTGGAGCGATGGGTAACGATGCTTTGTATAATGCTTCCCATAATTGAACGCCCCTATAATGGAATATTGAAAGACATTCATGCATTCCTGTAAAATCGAGTGCTTACTTTGTCTAAGCTCGTAGAAACTGAAGCTTGTTGTGATCAGTTTTATGGTATTATACGTCTTTCTCTGAGATCAGGTTGCTTGTTGCACTGTAACAACAAAGGAGAATTACAGGGAGAATTAGCTTGCGGTCAGAGGAACTAACAACAAAGGTTAAGATAATTGATGTAAAAGGTTAGGAGAACTAAAACGGCAAAGGTTAGGAGAATTTACGTAGCAGGTTAGGTGAAATGGGTTTCGAAGAAGGGTTAGCTAAAATGCTACAGTTGTCCCTAATGCGACTCAAACACGCAATCTTTCAATTGCTAGACAGTCGCAGTTTAAGCCCACTCATCCTCTGACCAACCTCCCTACTTTGATTTCTGTCTAAAGTAACCATTAGTAGGTATCATACATCTTGAAGGTGCTCAGAAATACATATGTTTTGTATGGCTCTGAGGCCAGTCTGTTAGGGTAGGTGTATGTCAAGGGAATCCAGGTTTCCCACCAAAATTTACAAAAAATGAATAAAATAAAAACATTTAAAATAATGTATCTTTCCTCTCTGTGTTTTTATAATTTTCCTTCAATTCGCAAGAGGCTGAATGTGTCCCACTGGAGAAAGCATCCCAGCGGGCGAAACAGCACACCTCTTTCTCTGTATGTGTAGGTTATCTATCTGATGCTGTCTGGTCAAACAGAGTATGACATTGTTGCCACCTGTAACATTTAACGCAAGGGAAGCCAGCGAGCATTTGGCCTCCCTTGATAATTTTTTAAATTAAATAATAGACAATCAGCATTGAGCTAAACTGAGTGAGCTCAACTGTATATACTCTATACTAGAGACATGATAGATCAGAGGTAATACTATAGTATCTGAGGGATGATAGAGAATGGTTGCTACATCAGAAGTTAATGGTTATCTGTAGGCGTCAGATGGCTTTGGGAAAGTGTAGGGGAGATGGGTCTTGGAACCTAACAATGTCACTGAGGGTACTGTATAAAGTTTACATTATGTCAGGATATGTTATTGTTAGCCATCAGGGATCCTCTGGGAGGAGAAGAGACACCGTCTGGTATCAATAACCATGACAGCCTTGAGTTGGGGAGGAGTGAGCACTTTGGGGTAGAGGTCAGGTTAGATGAAGTGAGGAAGAACAGATATAACTAAGTTTCTGTATAGCAACAGAGAAGCATTGGCTGTTCAGATGTGGAGGAAGGGACTCAGCCTACGAGAAAGGGTTAAATATCAGTGCTTGTGTGAAATTTCGTTTGTCTGAATTACAGCTGTGTCGACCCTTTGGGAAGAATTAAACTTGGTTAAGCTTCTCTAGTGTCCGTGAATTATTTACTCTGAAAATAAGAACCTAACACTGTGAATGGTCCTGGCACACCAAAATAGCGTGTCAAGGGAAGCCAGTTTGGATTTTGCTTCACTCCTGTCACATCGCATCTAGAGAAATATGTAATTGACAGAAACAACTTGAAATGTTGCATCTAGTTGTGTTGTTGTCCTCAGGTGGCTAGCTTTTCCTAAATTAGCCATGGATGGAGATAGGGTTTTGGAGTTGTGGTTTTACTTCATTCTTAGTACTGACCAATGATTATAATGGTGAGACTGATCGGTGCATGTACTTTATGACAAATTAAAATTTCCTATTACATGACAAGATAAAAAACGACTAAAGGGTCATTCCTCATTTATTTTATTTGAATCTGGAAAAAATATATATATATTATTGTCTAAAGGAATTAAGAATGAGAAACAGAATAATGATTTGATTATTCAAATGTGTTTTTTATTATCGGTTCTGGTTCAACCCATGCACCGTACATTTTGGTAAATTAATAGTCGTGGCTTCCTGACCACACAGACAATTATAAATGGGTCATTCTTCATGTTTTTGATCTGTATATGAAATCGAATAAACAGAAAAACATTATAAAAAATTACATACAAAATAGTTTCTCATTCCAATGATTTGATGATTGACAGTCACTGTAGTGGGTTATGTGTCATCCAGATTGGCCTAGGTCAGTGAGACAGCCACTTTTACAACCTTAAGCACATTGTCCTGTAGCCTATACCATTGTGGATAGGCTCAATAACATGCAACTGATCACAACAAGCTTCAGTGCCTACGAGCTTAGACAAAGTAAGCACTCAATTTTACAGGAAAGCATGAATGTCCTTCCTTCCATTATAGGGGCATTTAATTATGGGAAGTTAATTATGCGTGTGTTATGACCAATGATCATATACAGGGTCATGACCCATGGAGATGTCATGGTCCCACCTGGTACCAGAGGGCGCCAGAGACCGTCCTAGAAACATTAACGACACTCATGTATGTCCAATTTACTCATTATAATTTCCCTGCTAAAAGAGGTGGGTTTTCTGTTGTCCTTTGCAGAAGCTTGAATTGTTTAACGTGTGCGTTCATTTCCTGAGTGAGTTTTCGAAACTTAGTGTTTGTTGTTTTTTCAAGTGTACTGTGATACTGCAGCTACCGTTTCTCAGTAAGGTATTATGTTAATCCTTAACCCTGGATTCCTTTTCTGGTCTCTTTTCTGCACCTGGGTCCAACCTTACCACGTCACAGGAAACAGTTTCTAGTTTTGCTTTTGTCAGGATCTGCCCATTTATGATGAGCCTATAAGCTTCATCAATAATTAGGTGTGATATATAAACTGAGTTCTGTCCACGGACCAATGAGCATATGATGTGTCCTTTGAAACTCTCCGATGCGCAAACATCAGTAAAGACCTGATGACCGGTCTCTCCTGGACTGCATCACATTCAGGGACAGTCCTGGGGGAAAGTACCTCACAGTTCCACAACCAAGTTAGCAATGCTATTAGGCTATGGTTTTGAATGTTTATAAAAAAATATGTAGCTACTATGTAGTTACAATGCAAGGGCGCAGAGCGTCTCGCCGTTAGATAAATTACTTTCCAGCGATTTCACAAGTTGTTATTTTTGCAGTAGCCTAACCTTGATTGTCAGGGAAATGTTTAGTACAAGTATAGGCTACTTTGACTGGACAATTAGCCTACGATACCAAAAAGCTACTAATGAACAGGCGAAAAGTGTAGCCTATGCATTTAGTGAAATTAATGATTGAGGACGGGGTTTATGCAGTATTCTATGGTTTCCGTCCCTATATCAGTGGTGTCTGTAAAATGGTAATGCATCCATAGGCCTACTGAAAAAGATGCATCTGACCTGATGGAGGCTGGACTGAAAAACGACTTTGATTTAGGGCTTATGCCCACTGCAGACAGGTCACATAGACCTATAGGATCTGTCATTGTTGGATGGGCTAAATAATGTAAAGCTATTGGGTGACTATCAGGGAAAGCTGTGTGCTTTTGTGGGCAAAGCAAGCTTTTCTGTCTTGAAAGACTACAACTTGTCCTGACTGTAATAAGGCAGCTGTGAGTCGGGATGCAGGTGCAGGTGAAATGTTTAATAAAACAACAAAACCGGAAACGAAACAATTCCATGTGGATATAAGCTGGTACACAAGAATAATACCAACTGGTGAGAAAACATAAGGGAGTGACATAAAAGGGGAGGAAATTATGAAGGTAATGAAGTCCAGGTGTGAATCATAATGATTTACAGGTGTGTGTAATGACAAATTCCAGGACCGGTGGTTAGTATTCTGGCGAAGTCGTACTCTGGAGGGGAGGAGCAGGCGAAGATGTGACAGTACCCCCCCTCTGATACGCGGCTTCAGCTGCAGAACGACGCCGACCACAGGGACAACCGTGAGGACGAGGAGTTGGTCAATCCGGGCGGTGAACGGGGAAATCCCGGATGACGTTGGGATCCAGAATGTCCTCCACCGGAACCCAACACTGCTCCTCTGGGCCATACGCCTCCCAGTCCACCAGATACTGGAGCCAACCCCCACGACGTCGGGAGTCCAGTAGGGATCTGACAGTTTACGCCGGACCCACCTCAATGTCCAGGGGGGGTGGAGATGTGTCGTGGGGGATAGTATCAGCTAGGGGGCCAGGAACCACCGGCTGAGAAGGGAGACATGAAAAGAGGGTGAGATACAATGGTGACTGTACGTCACCTCGTTGACCCTCTGGGGAACCTTGAATGACCCCACAAACCGGGGGCTCAGTTTCTTGCAGGGCAGGCGGAGTGGGAGGTTCCTGGTAGAGAGCCAGATGCGGTCCCCAGGATGGAACACAGGGGTCTCACTGCGGTTGGGGTCTGCCTGTTCCTTCTGACGATGGACGGCGCGCTGGAGTCTCACGTGCACACACCTCCTCTGCATGCCGGACCACTCATCTACTGTAGGAGCCACGGGCTGGCCCGGGGTCCATGGGGCCAGGGGGCCCCATTATAAGATTCAAGCTCCTCCTCTCCTCTCTCCCAGATGGCCGTAGCCCATTCCAATTCCAGCCCTGTCAGCAGAGAAATAACCGTGGCAACCTTAGATTTCTCAGTGGTGGGGGCTCCCAACTGGTGTGAAAAATAGAGGGAGCACTGAAGGAGGAAGTCACTGCATTTGTTTGGTGTACCGGCATTTGTTTGGTGTACCGTCATATTTCTCCGGGAGGTTGCTGAATGGGCTGTTGCTGGCTCGCTGGGTAGACTGGCTTTAGAGTATCCTCCGATGCTGGGCTGCAACGTCTCTCGGGGTTGTTCGAGAATCTGCAGACTGCAGATAATCTCCTCCATGGCCATCCCCAGTTGAGCCATCTGGTCATGTTGTTGACGTAGAAGGTACCCTTGTTCGTCGACCGTCTGAGAGATATCTGACTTTCCTGCTGATTCCACAGTTTGAGTTGGTATTCTGTAATAATGGAGCTGTGAGTCGGGAAGCAGGTGAAACCTTTAATGAAACAACAAAACCAGGAATGAAACAATTCCATGTGGCTATAAGCCGGTACACAGGAATAATACAATACCAACTGATGACAAAACATAAGTAAGTGAAATATAAAGGGAGGAAATGATGAAGGTAATGAAGTCCAGATGTGAATCATAATGATTAACAGGTGCGTGTAATGATGAGTGTCAGGTGTACGTAATGATGAATCTCGGGACCGGTAGTTAGTATTCTGGTGCTGTCGTACGCTGGATAGGAGGAGCAGGAGAAGACGTGACACCGACACTACCAGACGAAGCATGCCTTCTGAGCAGAGGGAAAGTGCATCGAAAGAGTTGCTTTCTCAGTTGCAAGAGCGGCAAGGACTTTTCACAAAACTGCATTCAGAAAACAACGGAATTGCGAGAGCTAGTTATGTACTGTCCTACAAAATTGCTAAACATAGCAAGCCATTAGCTGAGGGTGAATTCATTAAAGAATGCTTAATTGACTCTGCAATAATACTTTGCCCCGACAAGAAAGAGCTGAAAATGTTTCCCTGTCAAGATGAACTGTGACACGGCGTGTTCAGGACATCGCAGAGAATATGGAACAGCAAATCATCTATTTCTCCTTGGCCCTGGATGAGAGCGTTGATGCACGTGACACTGCGCAGTTGTTGATACTCTTACAAGGCATAACCCCAGTCAACGAAGAGCACAACCACCAAAAGATTTATGGAGGAGGTTAATAAATGTGTGGCAAAGCTGGGACTGAGTTTTAAAAAGTTATCCAGTGTGAAAAGTTATCCTCTGATGGGTGCCCAAACTTGACACAAATTTTTTGGGGCATTTTGAAAAGGATACAAGATCAAGATGGCATCATGAGGGCGGAAAATTATGTGGACATATTGAAACAACATCTCAAGACATCAGTCAGGAAGTTAAAGCTTGGTCGCAAATGGATCTTCCAAATGGACAATGGACAAGCATACTTCCAAAGTTGTGGCAATGTGGCTTAAGGACAACAAAGTCAAGGTGTTGGAGTGGCCATCACAAAGCACGGACGTCAATCCTATAGAAAATCTGTGGGCAGAACTGAAAAAGCATGTGCGAGCAAGGAGGCCTACAAACCTGATTCAGTTACACCAGCTCTGTCAGGAGGAATGGGCCAAAATTCACCCAGCTTATTGTGGGAAGCTTGTGGAAGGCTACCCAAAATGTTTGAGCCAAGTTAAACAATTTAAAGGCAATGCTACCAAATAAGAATTGAGTACATGTACATGTAATTTTACATTCCTAAAGTAAAGTGGTGATCCTAACTGACCTAAGACAGGGACTTACTAGGATTAAATGTCAGGAATTGTGAAGAACTGAGTTTAATTTTTTTGGCTAAGGTGTGTGTAAACTTCCGACTTCAACTGTAGCTAGGTTCATTGTTTACCTAGCTAGCTAGCTATATGTATTAGGCTAAAGTATAATCAAATCAAATCAAATTTATTTATATAGCCCTTCGTACATCAGCTGATATCTCAAAGTGCTGTACAGAAACCCAGCCTAAAACCCCAAACAGCAAGCAATGCAGGTGTAGAAGCACTGTTAGTTAGCTAGCTAACGTTAGCTGGCTGGCTCCCTAGCTGAAGGGATTATTTGTATCCATTTACATTACATTTACATTTAAGTCATTTAGCAGACGCTCTTATCCAGAGCGACTTACAAATTGGTGCGTTCACCTTAAGACATCCAGTGGAACAGCCACTTTACAATAGTGCATCTAAATCTTTTAAGGGGGTGAGAAGGATTACTTTATCCTATCCTAGGTATTCCTGAAAGAGGTGGGGTTTCAGGTGTCTCCGGAAGGTGGTGATTGACCGCTGTCCTGGCGTCGTGAGGGAGTTTGTTCCACCATTGGGGGGCCAGAGCAGCGAACAGTTTTGACTGGGCTGCGCGGAACTGTACTTCCTCAGTGGTAGGGAGGCGAGCAGGCCAGAGGTGGATGAACGCAGTGCCCTTGTTTGGGTGTAGGGCCTGATCAGAGCCTGGAGGTACTGAGGTGCCGTTCCCCTCACAGCTCCGTAGGCAAGCACCATGGTCTTGTAGCGGATGCGAGCTTCAACTGGAAGCCAGTGGAGAGAGCGGAGGAGCGGGGTGACGTGAGAGAACTTGGGAAGGTTGAACACCAGACGGGCTGCGGCGTTCTGGATGAGTTGTAGGGGTTTAATGGCACAGGCAGGGAGCCCAGCCAACAGCGAGTTGCAGTAATCCAGACGGGAGATGACAAGTGCCTGGATTAGGACCTGCGCCGCTTCCTGTGTGAGGCAGGGTCGTACTCTGCGGATGTTGTAGAGCATGAACCTACAGGAACGGGCCACCGCCTTGATGTTAGTTGAGAACGACAGGGTGTTGTCCAGGATCACGCCAAGGTTCTTAGCGCTCTGGGAGGAGGACACAATGGAGTTGTCAACCGTGATGGCGAGATCATGGAACGGGCAGTCCTTCCCGGGAGGAAGAGCAGCTCCGTCTTTCCGAGGTTCAGCTTGAGGTGGTGATCCGTCATCCACACTGATATGTCTGCCAGACATGCAGAGATGCGATTCGCCACCTGGTCATCAGAAGGGGAAAGGAGAAGATTAATTGTGTGTCGTCTGCATAGCAATGATAGGAGAGACCATGTGAGGTTATGACAGAGCCAAGTGACTTGGTGTATAGCGAGAATAGGAGAGGGCCTAGAACAGAGCCCTGGGGGACGCCAGTGGTGAGAGCGCGTGGTGAGGAGACAGATTCTCGCCACGCCACCTGGTAGGAGTGACCTGTCAGGTAGGACGCAATCCAAGCGTGGGCCGCGCCGGAGATGCCCAACTCGGAGAGGGTGGAGAGGAGGATCTGATGGTTCACAGTATCGAAGGCAGCCGATAGGTCTAGAAGGATGAGAGTTAGCTTTAGCAGTGCGGAGCGCCTCCGTGATACAGAGAAGAGCAGTCTCAGTTGAATGACTAGTCTTGAAACCTGACTGATTTGGATCAAGAAGGTCATTCTGAGAGAGATAGCGGGAGAGCTGGCCAAGGATGGCACGTTCAAGAGTTTTGGAGAGAAAAGAAAGAAGGGATACTGGTCTGTAGTTGTTGACATCGGAGGGATCGAGTGTAGGTTTTTTCAGAAGGGTGCAACTCTCGCTCTCTTGAAGACGGAAGGGACGTAGCCAGCGGTCAGGGATGAGTTAATGAGCGAGGTGAGGTAAGGGAGAAGGTCTCCGGAAATGGTCTGGAGAAGAGAGGAGGGGATAGGGTCAAGCGGGCAGGTTGTTGGGCGGCCGGCCGTCACAAGACGCGAGATTTCATCTGGAGAGAGAGGGAGAAAGAGGTCAGAGCACAGGGTAGGGCAGTGTGAGCAGAACCAGCGGTGTCGTTTGACTTAGCAAACGAGGATCGGATGTCGTCGACCTTCTTTTCAAAATGGTTGACGAAGTCATCTGCAGAGAGGGAGGAGGGGGAGGGGAGGAGGATTCAGGAGGGAGGAGAAGGTGGCAAAGAGCTTCCTAGGGTTAGAGGCAGATGCTTGGAATTTAGAGTGGTAGAAAGTGGCTTTAGCAGCAGAGACAGAAGAGGAAAATGTAGAGAGGAGGGAGTGAAAGGATGCCAGGTCCGCAGGGAGGCGAGTTTTCCTCCATTTCCGCTCGGCTGCCCGGAGCCCTGTTCTGTGAGCTCGCAATGAGTCGTCGAGCCACGGAGCGGGAGGGGAGGACCGAGCCGGCCTGGAGGATAGGGGACATAGAGAGTCAAAGGATGCAGAAAGGGAGGAGAGGAGGGTTGAGGAGGCAGAATCAGGAGATAGGTTGGAGAAGGTTTGAGCAGAGGGAAGAGATGATAGGATGGAAGAGGAGAGAGTAGCGGGGGAGAGAGAGCGAAGGTTGGGACGGCGCGATACCATCCGAGTAGGGGCAGTGTTGGATGAGAGCGAGAGGGAAAAGGATACAAGGTAGTGGTCGGAGACTTGGAGGGGAGTTGCAGTGAGGTTAGTGGAAGAACAGCATCTAGTAAAGATGAGGTCGAGCGTATTGCCTGCCTTGTGAGTAGGGGGGAAGGTGAGAGGGTGAGGTCAAAAGAGGAGAGGAGTGGAAAGAAGGAGGCAGAGAGGAATGAGTCAAAGGTAGACGTGGGGAGGTTAAAGTCGCCCAGAACTGTGAGAGGTGAGACGTCCTCAGGAAAGGAGCTTATCAAGGCATCAAGCTCATTGATGAACTCTCCGAGGGAACCTGGAGGGCGATAAATGATAAGGATGTTAAGCTTGAAAGGGCTGGTAACTGTGACAGCATGGAATTCAAAGGAGGCGATAGACAGATGGGTAAGGGGAGAAAGAGAGAATGACCACTTGGGAGAGATGAGGATCCCGGTGCCACCACCCCGCTGACCAGAAGCTCTCGGGGTGTGCGAGAACACGTGGGCGGACGAAGAGAGAGCAGTAGGAGTAGCAGTGTTATCTGTGGTGATCCATGTTTCCGTCAGTGCCAAGAAGTCGAGGGACTGGAGGGAGGCATAGGCTGAGATGAACTCTGCCTTGTTGGCCGCAGATCGGCAGTTCCAGAGACTACCGGAGACCTGGAACTCCACGTGGGTCGTGCGCGCTGGGACCACCAGATTAGGGTGGCCGCGGCCACGCGGTGTGGAGCGTTTGTATGGTCTGTGCAGAGAGGAGAGAACAGGGATAGACAGACACATAGTTGACAGGCTACACAAGAGGCTACGCTAATGCAAAGGAGATTGGAATGACAAGTGGACTACACGTCTCGAATGTTCAGAAAGTTAAGCTTACGTAGCAAGAATCTTATTGACTAAAATGATTAAAATGATACAGTACTGCTGAAGTAGGCTAGCTGGCAGTGGCTGCGTTGTTGACTTTGTAGGCTAGCTGGCAGTGGCTGCGTTGTTGGCACTACACTAATCAAGTCGTTCCGTTGAGTGTGATAGTTTCAACAGTGCTGCTATTCGGGGGCTAGCTGGCTAGCTAGCAGTGTTGATTACGTTACGTTGCGTTAAAAGAACGACAATAGCTGGCTAGCTAACCTAGAAAATCGCTCTAGACTACACAATTATCTTTGATACAAAGACGGCTATGTAGCTAGCTATGTAGCTAGCTACGATCAAACAAATCAAACCGTTGTACTGTAATGAAATGAAATGAAAATGTGATACTACCTGTGGAGCGAATGCGACCGGGTTGTTGAGTGAGGAAGTTCTATTCGGTAGACGTTGGCTAGCTGTTGGCTAGCTAGCAGTGTCTCCTACGTTAAGGACGACAAATAGCTGGCTAGCTAACCTCGGTAAATTAAGATAATCACTCTAAGACTACACACTCTAAACTACACAATTATCTTGGATACGAAGACAGCAAAGACAACTATGTAGCTAGCTAACACTACACTAATCAAGTCGTTCAGTTGAGTGTAATAGTTTTTTACAGTGCTGGTATTCGGAAGACGGTGGACATTTGCTAGCTGGCTAGCTGGCTAGCTGCTGGGCAGATAGCAGTGTAGACTACGTTAGGACGACGAAATACGATAATTACGCAATTATCTTTGATACAAAGACGGCTATGTAGCTAGCTAATAAGAAATTGCTAAGATTAGACAAATCAAACCGTTGTACTATAATGAAATGTAATGAAAAGTTATACTACCTGCAGACCGAAGCGCTCGGATGCGACCGCTCTCTCCAACCCGGAAGTAGGAATCGCAGAGCCGCAGAGCCGTATCCCAGAGCCGTTTGCTTTTCTAGTTAGAACCTAATGTTAGCTAGACAACATTGAACCTGGTTAGTTAGCTCCCAGCACTGTGTCATTGTTGGCTCTGTGTTCATTGTTGTTTAACTAGCTAACATTAGCTGGCTGACTCGTTAGCTAACGTTACGTGACGTGTGTACAACACCCGTTAAATATGGCCGCTGTCAGTAAACGTCGCCAAAAATGCGGAATTAAATTGTTGCCAGCAGAGCTGGTCAGGCTGTTTTCATGTTATCCATAGGTTAACAAATCATCGGCCAGGGTGCTAAGTGTGCGCTCCGAGAGTGAAACGAGATGGGTGGAGCTGAAGCTTAAGAGGGTGTGAAAGATGCTGAATGGGTGTAGACAAAGAAGAGCTCGTCACTACATACCAACACATTCAAATTGCCATTTTCTAAAAAGTGAGTTTACAAGTTGATCAACTTTCAAAGCAGAATTACTTTCCCATTGTTCCTCAAACACAGTGTATGATATACCATCTCTACTTTTATCCAATGTAAAAAACACAATTTCCAATTTTGCTACATAAGACCAAATCCAGGTGGTGAGAAACAAATATTACGAGGTAATATTGTTAGGATAGACTCAAAATAAAACAATGCCTTCCAATATGGAGAAAGTTTTCATGTTTGTTTTGTTTTAAACCTTGCAATAGGGGGGAAAGCAGAACGTTGTTTGAGAGTGATCGGCGTGTATTAGCAGGAGATTGAGAAGGTCTTCCTATTGGGAAGAAGGGAGTCCTAGTTGAAGGCAACAGATTTGGAGGCTAGTGAAAGTAACAAAGTGAATGGTAATTGGCTTTCAGATATCACTCCAATAATGCAATATTTTAGTAATTTGAAAACAGACAGACAGAGGGGTTGAGCAATGGGACTGATATTAAATTAGAGGCCGCTCACTCTTCAAGTTCTGTTCCACTGCTCTTGTGTTTAAGTCATCTGTTGTTTGTGTAACCGATGTGAAATGGCTAGCTAGTTAGCGGTGGTGCAAGCTAATAGCATTTCAATTGGTGATGTCACTAGCTCTGAGACCTTGAAGTAGTTGTTCCCCTTGCTCTGCAAGGGCCACAGCTTTTGTGGCCCGATGGATAACGATGCCTCGTGGGTTTCAGTTGTTGATGTGTGCAGAGGGTCCCTGGTTCGAGCCACAGTGAACTCAAACAGGCTGTAACAGAGGTATGAATATTTGAATAAGACACATTTTTGACTATTTATTTCTCACTGGGTAGCACCAGTGATTTAAGTAAGCAATGTCATCTAAAACAATCATTTGTTTCCATTGCATGGAACTGTGTCCAGAATGAAGGAGATCCAAGTAAATGTTTTAAGTACTGAATATTGATCTGATAATCCAGCACCAACTTTTTGAAGGTCCTAGCAGATTTGTTAAACTATATGTTTCATATCTTGACTAGTTTATGTCCTAAGGACAGTTTGTACAGAATTCTATTTCAATGTAACAGGTCAAACTGTATATGACTGATTGAATGTCCACTACTAAGTAATTTTTTATATGAATCAATGATTCTGTATCTCTCCCTTTGAAAGGCTTCCTAAGGCAAGTGCCTTATTATAGCAGTTAAAGGTAACTGGATCCAGCTGTCAAGGGAGCTCCCAAATTAGGTAAAGCCTGGCCATTTTGTTTGCTTTTATCCTACGATATTTACTACACATATGCCAGCACCCTGTGTTCGCTGTTTGTCTGTTGCCAGTTCGCCTTGTCTTGTCAGGTCTTACCAGCGTTCTTTCCCGCCTTCCTGTTTCTCTAGTTCTGTTTCCTAGT
This sequence comes from Oncorhynchus nerka, assembly GCF_034236695.1. Taxonomy (NCBI): domain Eukaryota; kingdom Metazoa; phylum Chordata; class Actinopteri; order Salmoniformes; family Salmonidae; genus Oncorhynchus; species Oncorhynchus nerka. The sequence continues at coordinate 31,965,578 of NC_088418.1, forward strand.
TTTTCCTGGTTCTGACCATTTCGCCTGCCCTGACCCCAAGCATGTCTGCCATCCTGTACATGCCGGACTCTGACCTGATTTACGAACCTCTGCCTGCCCTGACCCCGAGCCTGCCTGCCGTCCTGTACCTGCTTGACTCTGACCTGATCACGAACCTCTGCCTGCCCTTGACCTTCCATTTGCCTGCCTCGTGTTTCTCATAAATCATCAGAGAACTGTACTATCCGCATCTGGGTCATATCCTGAGTTGTGATAGTACGAACTGGTCATGACTGACCCAGCAGACCTGGACCAGCTCTGCAACACTGTCTCCTCCCAGGGAGCCACCATTGGAAGACACAAGGAGTTACTTCCAGACCTTGGCGGAACACCAGGACCGTGCCTTCAACACATTGCTGGAGCAATTCTGCGGATTGTCTGTGAGGCATTCCGCCAGTACAGTAATCCCCAGACTGTCAATTACCCAGCTACTAGCTGCGTTTATCCCCAATTTACCCCAGCTTCCCAAGAACCCAGCTTAAATCCTCCTGGGAGCCATGCTAGAGATACCGGATCCTGCTGGGTGTTTCTCTCCCAGTGTTCTCTCATCTTTGAGCTGCAGCCCTCTTCATTTCCCTCGGATTGCTTGAGGATAGTGTACGTGATAATGCTGATGTCCGGGAGGGCTCTTGCCTGGGCTACGGCGTGTGGGTGCAACAATTCTCCATTTGCCTCAGATTGGAGGAGTTAGTGACGGAGGTACGGAAAGTGTTTCGATTCTCCGTTGTCCGGGAGAGAGGCGGCTCGTAACCTGCTCTAACTACGTCAGGATTCCCGTAGTGTGGCATACTATGCGATGCATTTTCTATGCGATGCCTTGTTCGACATGTTCAGAGTCAGAGTTGACTAAAGACATGCTCACAGCCCGGGAGCTGCCCCTGGACCTCGACTCCCTCATTGCCTTGACCATCTGGTTCGATGGGCGGCTACGGAAATGGAGGAGAGAGAAGCAGTCTGTTCCCTGTGGACGGCGCACATCCTCAATTTTCACCTCTGAGGAATCCCCAAAGCCAACATTTCCAAGTGGATCCCATGTCGGCCAAAGTTTCTAGGAAGTCACCGAGGGCTGTCGAGTCGTCTCTTCCTGAACCCATGCAACTGGGCAGGGATAGATTGTCTCCTGCTGAGCGCTTAAGCAGAGTTGCCTGTATTGTGAAGCTACGGGACATTTTTTTATCTACCTGCCCATTAAAGAACAAGTTTTCCATATTCCATTGCTCGTACCCCTCTCCGTGCTACCCTGTTGTGGGGTGACCGGTCCAAATCTCTCTGGGTGCTCATAGACTCTGGGGCCAACAAGAGCTTTATGGACGCTACCCTGGTGTCAGAGCTGGGAATCCCCACACAACCCCTCTCCATTCCCATGAATGTCAGAGCGTTAGATGGGCACTCTATTGGCAGAGTCACCCACACCACATGTTCCATTAACCTGAGAGTGTTGGGTAATCACAGTGAGTTTATGTAGTTCGTACCCATCGAATCCCCTCATGCACCCGTGGTTTTGGGGTTTTCCTGGCTCCAGAGGCACAATCCCCTGATCGACTGGGCTACTGGTTCTATCCTGGGTTGGAGCTCGTTTTGCCATGGGCATTTGCCTGAAGTCGGCGCTGCCTGCCCTGGACGTCTTCCGGCGGGCTTGGGAAAAGCCAGACATCTCTGCCGTTCCCGCGCAGTACCAGGACCTCCAGGAGGGTTTCAGCAAGGCCCGTGCCACCGCGCTTCATCCGCATCAGCCCTATGACTGAGCCATCGACCTTCTCCCGGGCACTACACCCCCTTGAGGGCGGCTGTATTCACTGTCAGGTCCGGAGACCAAGGCGATGGACACGTATGTTGAGGACTCCCTGGCTGCAGGTGGTATCCATCCTTCTGCCTCCCCCGCTGGCGCAGGGTTCTTTCTGGAAAAGGACAAAACCCTGCATCCATGTATTGACTACCAGGGCCTGAATGACATCACGATTAAAAAACATTACCCTCTTCCACTCATCGCCTCGGCTTTCGAGCTCTCCAGGAGGCTACTATCTTTTCCAAGTTGGACATCCGGAACGCCTACCACCTGGTACGAATCCAGGAAGGGGATGAGTGGAAGACCGCCTTTAACATGGCTAGTGAGCACTACGAATACCTGGTGATGCCATTCGGACTGACCAATGCTCCTGCTGTGTTCCAGGCCCAGGTAAACAACGTTCTTCGGGACACGTTGAACCGGTTCGTATTCGTCTACCTTGATTACATCCTCGTGTTTTCCCACTCAGCTCAAGAACATGTCCTCCATGTCAGACAAGTCCTCCAGCGTCTTCTGGAGAACCAGCTGAATGTCAAAGCGGAGAAATGCAAATTCCATCGCCCCCCTATCTCTTTCCTGGGGTACATCATAGCTGCAGGCAACATCCAGATGGATCCGGAAAAGGTGTGAGAGGTGGTGGATTGGCCGCAACCCACCTCCAGATTGCAGCTGTAATGCTTCCTGGGGTTCGCCAATTTCTACCCCAGGGTTTATCCGGGGCTACAGTACCCGGGCTTCCCCCCTGTCAGCACTCACCTCTCCCAAGGTCCTGTTTACATGGTCTCCAGCTGCAGACCAGGCGTTCTTGGACCTCAAACACCAATTCACTACCGCCCCCATCCTAATCTATCCAGATCCGCCCTTGCAGTTCGTGGTGGAGGCGCCTCGGACATCAGAGTGGGGGCTGTCCTGTCCCAGCATTTAGCCCAAGCCCAAAAGCTGTATCCTTGTGCTTTCCTCTCCTATCGTCTCATCCCCACGGAAAGTAATTACAACATGCATAACCAGGAACCTCTGGCAGTGAAGATGGCTTGGAGGAGTGGAGGCACTGGTTAGAGGGGGCGGAACACCCATTCATAGTATGGACAGATCACAAGAACCTGGAATATCTCTGCTCCGCCAAGCACCTCAACTCCAGGCAATCTCGATGGGCCCTGCTATTCACCCGATTTAACTTCACCATCTCCTACCTTCCGTGGTCCAAGAATGTGAAGCCGGATGCACGGTCACGCCTCTATTGCCCTACTGCTACACCATCGCCCCCCGAGACCATCCTCCCTACCTCTTGTCTTTGGCTTAACTCATCTGTGGTATAGGGAACTGGGTCCGTGAGGCACAGGACCCGGGGGGAGACCAGGCTAACCGGATGTTTATCCCGAACTCTGCCCGTTCCTCGGTTCTGGAATGCGCTCATTCCTTTTGACTGGCTGCCATCCTGGCTTCCTGGCTCCTGTTAGACCCTGGCCTTTGTACAACAACATATTTGGTGGCCCACCTTGGTTCCTGACGTCTCCGCGTTTGTCGCCATCTGCACCCTGTGTGCCCAGAATAAGACTCCTCTGCAAACTCCGACGGGCCTCCTTAAACCACTTCCTGTTCCTCACTGTCCCTCATCGTCCCTGGTCACATATATCCCTGGACATCGTCACTGGTTTCCGCCCATTTTTGCCCATCTGATGGCAACAGTTAGGATTATAGTCCTCTAACTCCCTGACCCTCTCTAACTCCCTGACCCTGTAACTCTGTAACTCTGCGGTGAGATCACCAAGATGATAAGGAGGTATAAGCCAATTTGGGGGAAAATGTTTTTTCAACTATGTGTTGTTATTCTCTTTGACATTTAAAAAAAAATCTGTTTTAAGAATATTGGTAGTAGTAATAATTTGTCATACAGTAAATCATTTGTCTGGATTTCCTGAAACAGAAATGCCCTAAACTAAACTGTTGTTCTGGTCTGTTATGGCGAAGGTGACCACAGATGGTGTCAAGATGCATGGAAGGGATAATTTGACCAAAAACAGTGTGAACCTCAACCCCTTCTAACTGGCTGAAGCAATAGCGACAATGGCGTTCAGTATGGTCCTTCTCCACTTCTACCGTGAGACTGGAGTCTGAGCCAGCAATCTGTACACAGCATCCAGTCGAAACTATCAACTGCCTTTTTTCTCATGCCCTTTTTCTCAGGAGTGTGACACAAGTCCACGTGGAGTGAGCATGGAGGGAGATCCCATGCAAACTTATCTCATGCTGCTGGTGTACTGGTCGGAAAATGTACAAGACATAATGGACTGTAAAGGACAGTGGCGGCTCAGGTGAAAGACTTTATCAAGGGTCATCTACTTTGAACATGTGCCATTGGGAGGACGAACTGAAACACTATCTGAAGAAACGGCAGAAGGATGAGTGCAGGGAGGGAGGCATGTGGTCAACCATGCCCGTAATTGATTTAGGCTTTTGTTTATTTGGGATATCAGGTTGATTGTGGAGGTCTGCACACTGTGAAATTCCTGATCTTTTCACCTGTCTTTGTGCTTGTCTCCTCCCCCCTGGGGCAGCAGGGTAGCCTAGTGGTTAGAGTGTTGGACTAGTAACTGGAAGGTTGCAAGTTCAAACCTCCGAGCTGACAAGGTACAAATCTGTCGTTCTGCCGCTGAACAGGCAGTTAACCCACTGTTCCTAGGCCGTCATTGAAAATAAGAATTTGTTCTTAAATAAAGGTTAAATAAAGGTAAAATAAAAGATGTCACCCTTCTGCCCATTATCCCCTGTGTATTGATACCTGTGTTCTCTGTTTGTCTGCCAGTTTGTCTTGTATTGTCAGGTCTTACCAGCGTGCTTTCCCGTCGTTCTCTGCCTGTCCTCTACCTGCCCCGTGATTGTAATAAATGATCTGTACTATCCGTCTCCTGTGTTTGCATCTGGGTCATGTCGTGATAGAAATGTATAGTAATTTAGACTAAGAATGCATTGAGATACCAATCTGTCATTACCACAATTGATGAGAATAGTTCATGCTAGAAATATAAGATGAATATGTCAATGTAAATTGTTACAGGAATTAAATTCCTATATGTTTTAATACCCAATTAAAATTAAACACTCTGTCAATTCCTAAGAATTTGTAAGACTCTTATTTGCATAAAATGGACAGAGACCAGTCTCAAAATCAATCAGCAGCGTTTATTCTCGAGAGTACTGAACATGTTACAGTTTACCACAGGTTATAAACTGAAAATGACGTCATTCGTTTTCGAACTGTCCCGTCTCTTCTTCACCCTGGTACAAAGGCTGTATAGTTCTCAAGCCTTCCCACATCGTCTCTCCTAATTTAGATCATTTATGATCCGAGCCAAGGTCTGCCTGTGTAGATAAGCATTCTAGCCAGTCTAGTGATAAGTTCATTCATTTCTACCAAGGAACAGACAGTCATTGTTCTAATTCTTGATTATATTTACACACATTATATTCAGTACTAGGATTAAAAGAAAATTCATACATATACAGTAACATAATAGTATTCTGATTAGTCAGTCCTGATTGAAATGTATACATAATTAGTCATTATTGATTAAAAAAATCCCTTAACATAAATGTACATTCTGCCATTGTCAGTGTATGCTTAAATTAAAGTGATAGATTAAAGTGATAGAACCATATTGAAGCACTAAGGACTGTCATTCTAAATTTGTGTTGGATAATTAATCAATAGTTAGAATTATGATTTGGAAAGGCGAGGCTTCTAGAGAGCTATGCCCCTAAATTGTGAGGAAAGCCACTAGATTGTAAACTCGGAAAAAAAGAAACTTCCTTTTTTCAGGACCCTGTCTTTCGAAGATAATTCGTAAACATCCAAATAACTTCACAGATCTTCATTGTAAAGGGTTTAAACACTGTTTCCTATGCTTGTTCAATGAACCATAAACAATTAATGAACATGCTCCTGTGGAACGGTCGTTAAGACACTAACAGCTTACAAGAGGTAGGCAATTAAGGTCACAGTTAGGACAATAAAGAGGTCTTTCCACTGACTCTGAAAAATACTGAAAGAACGATGCCCAGGGTCCCAGCTCATCTGCGTGAACGTGCCTTAGGCATGCTGCAAGGAGGCATGAGGACTGCAGATGTGGCCAGGGAAATAAGTTGCTATATCCGTACTGTGAGACGCCTAAGAAAGCGCTACAGGGAGACAGGACGGACAGCTGATTGTCCTCGCAGTGGCAGACCACATGTAACAACACCTGCACAGAATCGGTACATCCGAACATCACACCTGCAGGGCAGGTACAGGATGACAACAACAACTGCCCAAGTTACACCAGGAATGCACAATCCCTCCATCAGTACTTAGACTGTCCGCAATAGGCTGAGAGAGGCTGGACTGAGGGCTTGTAGGCCTGTTGTAGGGCAGGTCCTCACCAGACATCACCGGCACTAACATCACCTATGGGCACAAACCCACCATCTGGCAAAAAGACTGGCAAAAAAATGCTAATTCACTGACAAATCGCTGTTTTGTCTCACCAGGAGTGATGATCAAATTCGTGTCTATCGTTGAAGAAATTAGCATTACACCGAGGTCTGTATTCTGGAGCGGGATCCATTTGGAGGTGGAGGGTCCGTCATGGTCTGGGGCGGTGTGTCACAGCATCATCGGACTGAGCTTGTTGTCATTGCAGGGAATCTCAAAGCTGTGCGTTAACAGTGAAGACATCCTCCTCCCTCATGTGGTACCCTTCCTGCAGGCTCATCATGACATGACCCTCCAAGCATGACAATGCCACCAGCCATACTGCTCGTTCTGTGAGTGATTTCCTACAAGACAGGAATGTCAGTGTTCTGCCATGGCCAGCAAAGAGCCCGGATCGGAGGGTGAGGGCTAGGGCCATTCCCCCCAGAAATGTCTGGTAACTTGCAGGTGCCTTGGTGGAAGAGTGGGGTAACATCTCACAGCAAGAACTGGAAAATCTGGTGCAGTCCATAAGGAGGAGATGCACTGCAGTACTTAATGCAGCTGGTGGCCACACCAGATACTGACTGTTACTTTTGACTGACTGTCACATTATTCCATTTCTGTTAGTCACATGTTTGTGGAACTTGTTCAGTTTATGTCTCAGTTGTTGAATCTTATTATGTTCATACAAATATTTACACATGTTAAGTTTGCTGAAAATAAACGCAGTTGACAGTGAGAAGACGTTTAGCTTGGGCTAACCTTGCCCCAATCTCGTTCTTATCAAGGTTGGTGTGAACTTAGAACTTGTTTTATCTCATCCCTGTGTAAGTCAATATACACGTGCCCAAATTCGGGAGATCTCTAGAGAAAATTGCCAATGCTAAAATAATTTTGTAAATTGGCTCTGCAAAACAGAGTGGCTCTTGACTATCTTTTGACAGGTCAAGGGGGCACTTGTGCAATCATTGGCAATGAATGTTGTACTTTTTTCCCAGATCACTCTTCTAATATGACTGATCTCGCAAAATACATTGCCACTGTTGCTAAGGTTAATTCCCCATAACCAGAGTTTTCACGATTCAGGGGGCAGGCAAACAACAGGTCAAGGGCAGGCAGAGGTCGGTAATCCAGGGCAGTGTCAACATGTACAGAATGGCAGGCAGGCAGGCTCAGGGTCAGGGCAGGCAGAATGATCAAAACCAGGATAACTAGAAAACAGGGGCTGAAGAAAACAGGAATATGAAAAACACTCTGGTAGGCTGGACGAGACAAGACGAACTGGCAACAGACAAACAGAGAACACAGGTATAAATGCACAAGGGATAATGGGGAAGATGGGCAACACCTGGAGGGGGTGGAGACAAGCACAAAGACCGGTGAAACAGATCAGGGTGTGACAAGATCAGGGTGGACGCCTGCAACTTGGTTGGAATCAGTGTTTGGAAATTGAAGATCCCAAATTGACAAACTCGGCTGCAGCATGTTGTTTTTTCTTAGTTTGTCTAAATTGTGTTGTTTAACATGCTGTGTATGAGTGTGTATTTTTTTTAAATCACTCCCGTTAATAGAAGCATAACCTTTATTATGATGATAGTATTACCATACTAAGTAGATTGTATAACATAGAATGAAGGGTTTGAAATGTCAATTTTTTTCTGTTACTTTAATACGAGTGTAGAATTTTTTTATATAGAAGCTAAAATCTAAATGCTTACATGTAGTATGTAGTGATTATTCTCACACAAGTTATACGAGGACGGAATGTGATGGAACATTTTACGTTCGTACTTTTCTATTTATACATTTCTGTGTTCTGTTTGTGCTTTTCTAATAACCTTTTTCTGTGTTCATACAAGTGACTGATGAAGCAGACCTTAATGATGAAATAATTATTCATGAATAAGCTAAATCATTCAAATATAACTTGTCTGTATATAAGAGATCTAATGGGATTGCCCCGAGAGAGAGCTCCTGACAGACGTTCACCACGGTGCATCAAGTTTGTCGGAATCTCTCCAGTTAACTGATAATAAACAATTATTAATTTATGACTGACTTCGAGTGTCCCATGTGTAAGGATTTCCACAACACCACATCTGTGCTGGCAGTCTCCCCCTTGGTGTTATCCTGACTCAGTCTCAGGATAAGACCACAATCGTTGAGGGCCTTCAACTGTTGAAGGACTTCCTAAGGGAGGATGCCTTTGCAGGGAGAGGTCAGGCTGGTCCTCGCCTCATCATTACAGATGACTGCAAGGCAGAGAGGAGATTATTAGGGAGGGCATTTCCAGGGGCCAAACTTCTCTTTTGTTCCTTCCACCTACTCCTGGCAGTGTGGAGGTGGCTGTGAAGTAAGGAGAGTGGAATAAACCTGGGAGACAGGCAGACCCTCTTTGCAGTCGTCATTTACATCATGTATGCCAGGGAAAAGACGGTTGAAACCCTCTATCAGTAGGCAAAACAAAACCCAGTAGAAGCCAGGTTAGTGTAGTATAACACTATAATGAGGTGCAATCTATTAACTTATCCTTTATTCTCAGTAACTTTTTTTGTGATAAAACCAGGACTTTGTCACGAATCCCACCGAAGATGGTGCCTCTTCCTGTTCGGCTGGCGCCGTGTTTAGGTTGTGATTGTGGGCTATTTAAACTCAGTAAGCCCGCCGGCTTTTGTGCGGGCTTGTTTATCTGTTCGTTTTGTGGATGTGATATTTTCTGTATTTCTCCGGACTGTTTTTGGGCCTGTCATTGTGCCTGGTGTTTTGGCGTGACCTACTTTTCTCCGGAATAAATACAGTTGTCCTTTACCCTCTGCTCTCTGCGCCTGACTCCGCACCCATTACTCCTAGAAGTCGTAACAGACTTGTTAATCAGTTTTAGCCCTTTCTAAATAAAATTTGCCCAGTTCTTGTTTGTCACCAACATGTGATAGTAAAATACATTGTTCAATTACATATTTTATTCTAATTACAGATACACGAAATTCCCGGCCTACTTCGATCGACTATCCAGTCGTGAAGAGTGTTTGGCACTCAGCTATCTGGAAGAGTGTCAACCCGAGGGAATACATTTATGGAAGCAGCAATGCGGGTCCTTAAGATTAAAGTCCTCCAGAGGACAAAAGCGTTCAATCTCCCTGCCTTATTTGACCTGCTGACATCACACCTGGAGGCCTACTATGAGCCACGGGTGACTGACGTTTCCCATGACTGCTGGGAAACGTTACAGCACTCATGTTTTCTGACCCAGGAGAGCAACGTCAACCCATTTGACATCGAGCAGGTAACACAGGTTAGTAATATTACAAAAATCCTTCGTGTTTTTTTGTTATTTGTTGTATTTTATAGCCTGCATTATAAGTTGTCTATCCTCTCTCTCCTAATGTCTGTCAGGTGGGGGTGAAGCAGTTCAGGGCACCAAACCAGGCTAGACCTATACTGTGGACATGGAATTTTTTTCAAATCTTCCTCTGTCCGCAAAACACCAGTTTCAACGTCAACAGTGAAGAGGCAACTCCGGGATGTTGGCTAGGTGTTTTGTGGGTACTATATAATGAAGCTGCCAGTTGAGGACTTGTGAGGCATCTGTTTCTCAAACTAGACACTCTAATGTACTTGTCCTCTTGCTCAGTTGTGCACTGGAGCCTCCCACATTTTTCTATTCTGGTTAGAGCCAGTTTGCGTTAAGGGAGTAGTACACAGCTTGTACGAGATCTTCAGTTTCTTGGCAATTTCTCGCATGGAATAGCCTTCATTTCTCAGAACAAGAATAGACTGACATGTTTCAGAAAAAGTTATGTTTCTGGCCATTTTGAGCCTGTAATCGAAACCACAAATGCTGATGCTCAAGATACTCAACTAGTCTAAAGAAGGCCAATTTTATTGCTTCTTTAATCAGAACAACAGTTTTCAGCTATGCTAACATAATTGCAAAGGGGTTTTCTAATGATCAATTAGCCTTTTAAAATGATCAACTTGGATTAGCTAACACAACGTGCCATTGGAACACAGGAGTGATGGTTGCTGATAATGGGCCTCTGTACGCCTATGTAGATATTCCATTTTTTTTATCAGCCGTTTCCAGCTACAATAGTCGTTTACAACATTAACAATGTCTACACTGTATTTCTGATCATTTTGATGTTATTTTAATGGACCAAAAAAAGTTGCTTTTCCTTAAAGAACAAGGACATTTCTAAGTGACCCCAAACGTTTGGACGGTAGTGTATATTATGTCTTTAACAGTTACAGTTCGGTAGACACAAAGACTTCAACAAGAGGACCTTGCAAAAGATGTATTAAAAGATACAGTACATCGTATTAAAAGACTGTTAGAGGAATTCTAAATTGCTATATGTTTTGTAGCCAAAACCAAATTCACCCTCTCTCTATTTCATAATAAGTTGTAAGTTTATCATTTATGCATGAAATAGATCGAGACCAGTCTTAAAAGTCAGGTAACAGCGTTTCATTCAAGAGAGTACTGACCCAAAATACAAAGAGCATTTGATTTTAAAGAGAGAACATAAAATGACGTCATCAGTTTCACACACTCTCTCCGATCCCCACAATAGCGCAGTGTCTTCAGGTCTGGAGATCTTCTTCTACTCCCCTCATAAAACAAACATTCCAATCTGTCTAAAAGACATTTTCTCCTCCACTAATGGAACATCAAAGACCATTCTTATCTGTCAGAAAAGATATATATGCCCTCCTTTCTCCCTTAAACCTGCAAGGTACAGACAATTAATTTGTTTTACCTACATTTTCGGTCCTAGTTTAACCAAGAACCCATACATTTCATACCATAACATAATAGTATTAAAATAAATGGTTCTAATGAATCATTTCAACCATAATTTCCTCCAACAAAGACATATCTAGATTCTAGACTAACAATCTTTTGTTCATGTCTAGACTAACAAAGATGTTACTGCACTCATTTGACAGACATAACCACTGGCTTGGAGAGGAAAGATGCAACATTCAGTGCTCCTGACCACCCGCCTCTCGCTGCCAAGCAACTCAGAAGGGGGTGAGGAAATAAGGTGAGATCTTCCATTTGCTCTTTTCAAATAAAATGTTATTTGTCACGAATACAACAGGTGTGGAACTTACAGTGAAATGTTTACTTACAAGCCCTTAACCAACAATGCAGTTAAGAAAATACCTAAAAAAAGTAACAAATGAAAGTAACAAATAATTAAAGAGCAGCAGTAAAATAACAATAGTGAGGCTATATGCAGGGGGTACCCGTACAGAGTCAATGTGATGGGGCACCGGTTGGTCGAGGTAATATGTACATGTAGGTAGAGTTATTTAAGGCACTCCGGTACCGCTTGCCGTGCAGGAGGCAGCAGAGAGAACAGTCTATGACTAGGGTGGCTGGAGTCTTTGACAATTTTTAGGGCTTTCCTCTGACACCACCTGGAATATTAGTCCTGGATTGCAGGAAGCTTGGCCCCTGTGATGTACTGGGCCGTACGCACTACCTTCTGTAGTGCCTTGCGGTCGGAGGCAGTTGCCATACCAGGCATTGACGCAACCTGTCAGGATGCTCTTGATGGTGCAGCTGTAAAATATTTTGAGGATCTGAGGACCCATGCCAAATCTTTTCAGTCTCCTGAGGGGGAATAGATTTTGTCATGCCCTCTTTATGACTGTCTTGGTGTGCTTGGACCATGTTAGTTTGTTGATGTGGATGCCACGGAACTTCAAGCTCTCAACCTGCTCCACTACAGCCCCGTTGATGAGAATGGGGGCGTGCTCGGTCCAAAATCCAGTTGCAGAGGGAGGTGTTTCCTCCCAGGGTCCTTAGTTTAGAGATGAGTAGTCAATGAATAGCATTCTCACATAGGTGTTCCTTTCGTCCAGGTGGGAAAGGGCAGTGTGGAGTGCAGTAGAGATTGCATCATCTATGGATCTGCTAGGGCGGTATGCAAATTGGAGTGGGTTTAGGGTTTCTGGGATAAGGCTACAGACGTGAGGGCTATGGGTCAGTATGTTTGATCCAGAAAAACACCGGTTCCAACTTGAGCAACGTGACTACAAAATATCTCAAAAGATACCTGTAAACTTTGCCAAAACATTTCAAACTACTTTTGTAATACAACTTTAGGTATTTTTTAACGTAAATAATCGATCAAATTGAAGACTGGATGATCTGTGTTCAATACAGGAAGAAAACAAACTGAAGCATGTGTTACGCCCCTGAAAAAGGGGAGAAATAATCACGAGAGTGATACGGTGTTGTTTTTCTCAATTCAACTTTTAGTGCAATCATTTGACAAAAGTAACACATTACAAAACAACAGAAAAACCATTATACAAATAACACAGCAAAATATCTTATTAACAACGCACATGTTCATTCACAATCGACATAAAATGGCAGCTACTCTCAGTACGATGCTATTCTTCACTACAACCGAGCAGGGCTCATATTACCCTCTGCAAACTTAACTAAACTACTAAGACACCTTAAACACTCTTGACATGTTAGCGAGTTATTACATTTAAATTATTTTTTTTTTTATCGTCAATAACGTACCTGAAAAAGGGGAGAAATAATCACGAGAGTGATACGGTGTTGTTTTCTCAATTCAACTTTTAGTGCAATGAGAAAAGACCGCGATTTCCCCGGGAATATGGGTGGAGACCAGAGCAATCGATCTCAGGCTCATAGATTAAGAGCATTTAGTAGATCACAGATTAACACTTTTAGGCACCACAAAATAAAGTAATCGATATAACGTTTACACATTACTCTCACAATTCGTACCCTTTGTACGCTTGACAGATTTGAACTTTAACACAATTATATGAATGTTATCAATCTCTATCAACTAATACTGAAAGCATGATATTTTTAACCTTAGATGTTTTAAGATCCTCACATACTATGAACTTACTAATACTTTTTAATGTATAACAGGCTATGAATATTTCCTTTAACCTGTCACACTCTCCCCGACAAAATAAATGTTGTCCCAACATTACCAAAATTGTCTTCTTCAACAGTCCGTATGCACTGGACCTAGAAAATTCTCTTCTGTAAGGTAGTACTTGAGCAGAGGTCAAGGGTTATTGTTCAAATATAACTAACAAGTTATATTCACAGTCCATATCTGTTGACCAGCTATATAACATAAGCAGTCTTTTCTCATACTATTGATCAACAGTCCATCAATTTTAATGTTCTATATGCACAATCTGCAAATTGTCTCTTTTGAAAGTCTGAAATCAGACAGTAGTCCATGGTCAAACATGTCAACTCTGTAGCCTCATGTTTGCTGAAGCCCATACATGTAAGGTGGCTGAAAGTAACATTGCTGTAGTGATGGCAGCCATGGAACCAGTCCTGGTGCAGAGTAGACAGGGAACAACTGTGGTTGTGGCTGGATACTGTAGCAGGAAGGAATACCAATCTGATCATAGGTGATACGTCTTGGAGGGTGTCTCTCTCTTTGTGGCAGCTGGTAGGCTGGTTCCGCAGGTTCAGGAGCATCAGTTAATGAAGGAAAGGCACTTGGTGGACCATCATCAGGCAAATTGTCAGCAGACAAGTTCATCTCCTCAGCAGGCGGGTCTTTAAATGTTGTTGTCTCCTCCAGCCGCTTTTCAACAAGAGGCTGTGCTGATAGCGTATCAGGGACTGGCACTGCAACTGTCTGTTTCACTGTTGGGGGCCTGTGTTCCCACTCTCTCGCTGGTTCAGCATTCCTCTCCTCAGGTACTGTAGGAGATGTGGGAACCTGTAGCGGCTCATGATGAAGGTCATATTCATCCCCGCTGTCTTCATCAGAATCTAGAGGCTGTGATGCAGGCTGGTGTCTCCTTGTTTTCTGACTTTTGTCCACTTTGGTAATTTCTGGTTGTGTCTCAAAAGGTAAGTGGTCACAGGACATGAGCAGGTTTCTGTGCAGGACCCTGGAGCGTCCCCTACCCTTTTCTGGTCACAATTCATAAATTGGCAGGTCTGAACCCATTTGTCTCACCACTGTGTGAATTGTATCTTCCCAATAGTTACGGAGTTTGCCTGGTCCTCCTCATGGTGTCTGGTTTTTAATTAGAACTCGCTCGCCAGGCTGTAGCACTGAACTCCTAACTTTAGTGTCATAGTACTTCTTACTTCTTTCAGCGGCTTTCTGAGCAATTTCATTTGCAATGGCGTATGCTTCTTCCATCCCTCGTTTCCAGTTCTCCACGTAGTCTCGCTGGTTACTGGAACCTGCCTCTGTGCACAATCCAAAGAGCATATCAACTGGAAGCCTGGGTGATCTCCCAAACAGAAGATAAAATGGTGAATAGCCAGTCACTTCGCAACGGTTGCAGTTATAGGCATAAACCAGTTTGTTCAGAGACTCCTTCCAATTTGCCTTTTGTGTCTCAGTTAGTGTCTTTAACATTTGCAACAATGTTCTGTTCATGCGTTCCACTTGACCGTTTCCCATCGGGTGGTAGGGTGTTGTTCTGGACCCCGCCATGCCACTGAGTTTCTTTAACTGATGGAACAACTGATTTTCAAATTCTCCCCCTTAGTCATGGTGGATGCGGGACGGGAACCCAAACTTCAGGGCAAAGTAATTGAAGATGAGATTTGCAGCAGTTTTACCTGACTTTGATGTGGTGGCGTAGGCTTGAGTGAAACGTGTAAAATGATCAACAATCACGAGGATGTACTCATATCCCCCTTTGCATCTGTCGAGATGAAGGAAGTCTATACATACCAGTTCAAATGGCTGTGTTGTCACAATGTTTGTCAGAGGAGCTCTTGTTTCATGGGCTGGCTTTTTCTGCTTGACACAGCTACACGTTTTAGTCACATAGTGCTCGATGTCAGATTGCATATATGGCCAGAAGAAGCGGTCACGTACTAGTGATACAGTGCAGTCAGTACCTTGGTGTCCCATGTTATTGTGCAACTATTCCATCACTTTACCTTTGTACTGCTCTGGTAGAACTAACTGCTTGCGGGCTGTAGTGATTCTGTACAGAATGCCATCACTGTCTATTGTCAATTTGTCCCATTCTCTGAATAGGCATTTTGTCTTTGGACTGGATTTCTTTTGCTCTTTAACTGGCGGTTTGGAACCAGACAGTTTGAAATTGAGCACAGGACGGATGACCGGATCAGATTCTTGTGCTTCTCTTATTCCATCTTTTGGGATCGAGCTGGTTGTTGCAGTGGTTGTCTCACAGCTGATACTGACATAGATGCATCTGAAAGTGACCAAGGTACAACAGCCTCTTTCTGTACCTCAACTGCTTGTATCGTGGCGGCAATGGTGTCTGGTGGAAGCTCCTCAGAACATTCTCTCATCAGTGACTCTACATCCAGTGGCATCCTTGACAAAGCATCTGCATCACCGTTCTCTCTGCCTGGCCTGTACTTTATTGTAAAGTGGAAATCAGCCAAGTCTGCAACCCACCTGGAAGTGGTTGCGTTCAGTTTTGCAGTAGACAGAATGTAGCTGAGCGGGTTGTTATCGCTGTATACAGTGAAGGTTGGAGCATAGTACAAATAATCATGGAACTTATCAGGGATTGCCCATTTTAGAGCTAGAAATTCTAGCTTGCTCAAGTGGTAGTGATAGTTCTTCGCAGCTGCTGTTAAGGTTCGAGAGCCATAAGCAATGACCCTAAGCTTCCCATCTTGCTTTTGATAAAGAACTGCTCCCAAGCCTTGGTGTGACGCATCAGTGTGTACAACAAATGGCTGAGTGAAATCAGGGAAACCTAAAACTGGTGGGTGAAGCAAACACTCAATCAGCTGTTCAAGTGCCTGTTGATGCTGGTCAGTCCACATGATTGGCTTGTGTGAGGGCACCATATGACTTACTTTCTTTGTTTTTGTTTTCCGTGGGTGGTCAGGTAATTTCTCTGAATCTGCTTTCAGGAGGTCATATAGGCAACTGGCACTCCTAGAAAAGTATTTGATGTACTGTCTGTAGTAAGTGAGTAAACAAAGCATTTTTCTGAGCTGGCCCAGTCTCTGGTCTGATTTCTTTCAATGCTCTTACTGCTTCAAAATTGGCTGGGTCAACTCGGCTGCCCTCTGCAGACACTATTCTGCCCAAATAACGAACCTGGGGTTTAAAGAGATCACACTTACTTGGTTTGAGTTTAATGCCATACTCTCTGAGACGCTGCAAAACTTTTCGCACATCATTCACATGGCTGTCGAATGTTTTACTGAAAACTAGTGTGTCGTCCAGATAAGGAATGCAGATGTTATCCCGGAGCCCTTCCAAACACTCCATATACCACTGAAAAGCTGCAGGAGCGTTCATGAGGCCGAATGGCATACGTATCCACTCATAGAGTCCCCACGGGGTCACAAATGCTGTCAGTGGTCTGATTTCTTCAGAGATGAACCCCTGGTGATACGCTTTTCCCTGATCTAAGAGGGAGAACCAGGAATTACCACCTAAACTGTCCATGATGTCTTGGACCCGAGGGATGGGCTGGCGGTCGGGATGTGTCTTTCTGTTCAGATCTCTGTAATCTATACACAACCGGAGGGTCCCGTCCTTCTTACGAACGCACACGACAGATGAAGAATATGAAGAGTTTGACTTCCTAACCCAGTCCTGGACTATGAGGTCATAAAGGTAACTCTTCATCTCCTGATACAGTGGCCTGGGCACTGACATGTATGTGCGCTTTACTGGTTCAGAGTCCTTTAGAGAAATAGTCATTTTCAATCGTTCAATGCAGCCAATGTCATTGTCTGATCTGGAGAAGGAGTGACACTCTTCTCTAAGAATTTGCCTAACAACCTCTCTCTGCTCTTCGGTTAGGTGAGTTAAACCTACTGGTGGATCCCACTGTTCAGTAGAAGTACATGGGGTTCGAACGCAGGTGTGATTCACTGTGGCTGGGGTGACAGTTTTTTCAAAGACTTGGGCAGGTAACACAGTCATAATGGTTTGTACTGTACCGATTATTGTGCGTCCTAGCAGGGCAATGTCGTGGTCAGTGGGGTTAGAGACATCAAGCAGGATAACTGGAAAAACACCTTTCCTGACTCTGACTAGTGTGTCAAAGAACTCAAGGTCGTCTGGCCACTGCGGGTTCAGGTCTGGCTGGAAAAGCATTGTCATGTCATCTTTGAAAGGCTGGGGAGCTACACAGCACTCAATCTGAATGCTACTGTGTTTTGGTACAACAACCTTCTCTTTCTTGGTTTTCACTGCGTATTCATCTGTCTGTTCCGCGCTAACAGCCTGTATAAAAGCTCTCACCTTGTTTCTTTTGAGGTTTGGGAAAGCTGTTTTTACTGAATCACCAGCAGCAAGAGCGACATCATTGAAATAAACAGAGAAAAGAGTCGGCCTGAGAATCTAACCCTGTGGCACCCCCATAGAGACTGCCAGATGTCCGGACAACAAGCCCTCCGATTTGACACACTGAACTCTATCTGAGAAGTAGTTGGTGAACCAGGCGATGCAGTCATTTGAGAAGCCAAGGCTATTGAGTCTGCCGATAAGAATGCTGTGATTGACAGAGTCGAAAGCCTTGGCCAGGTCGATGAATACGGCTGCACAGTATTGTTGTTTATCGATGGCTGAAAGATTAGTGGAATCTGTGTGGGTAGCTGGACACGTAGGATGACTGACAGTGAAGGTGAACAGGTGGTCACGTGTCAGGTGACAGCGGAATGGATGAGACTGAGGCAGGAATTCCTTTAACCATAAAGTGGTATATTTACTGAGTAGTGTGGATTCATGGACGCACAGAACTTCTGGATCAGATGGAGTTAAGGAAGAGAAAGCAGCGAGATCAGGCGATGGCAATTTCCTCCTTTTATGGAGTTGAGATCTGTCGGACATTTCCACCTGACCTAATTAAAGCGCCCCTGGCCCAGCTGAGTAAATGGCAATGAATTAACCTTACAGGGATCTTGAGACCCAACTGGGAACTTTCCCCCCCACGTTCAGCTGGAAGGTGCCGCATGGAACGCAAGAAATAATCCTAAAAATATTTAAACTCCACACATTAACAAGAAAAATAGCTCAAATGAAAGATAAACAAGTTGTTTATCTACCCAGCAAGTCAGATTTCTAAAATGTTTTACGGCGAAAACATAGCACATATTTATGTCCAACCACCACTGCAGACATACCTCATTAGCATAGCCAAGTAGGAAAAAATATGCAATCAACAAACGCAGGATTAAAAGAAAAATCATTTCACTAACCTTTTGAAATCTTCATCAGATGACAGTAATATAACATGTTACACAGTACATTCATTTTTTTTCAATAATCTGCAATATACATCCATAAATCTCTGTTTACAATTATGCATCGTTCAAAAAATGCTACTGCAATGTCAGGAGAAATAAAATAGCTCCGGCAGATAACGTCAGCTAACAAGGAATACACATCATAAACTTTGACTAAATATGCATGTTTTACATATGTATAGCAAGATAAACTTCTTCTAAATGCAATCGCTGTGTTACATTTATTTTTAACGTTCCATTTTGCGTTCACTAGGCTATAATAGGGAGTCGGCGCTCCCATTTAGCATAATGACTCCTCTATCTTGGAGTCGACAGAAACCCAAAATTAACACATAAATATTCCCTTACCGTTGCTGTTCTTCCATCAGAAGACCTGGAAAGGGTTAATACTCACCAAGTTAGCGTTCAGGTTTCAAGTCTGTGTCTTTCGGTTCTCAAACTAGCCACATTTCGGTCTAAATGTATGCAAATTTATAGTGGATGCGCACCAAAACGTCGAAAGTATACATTATATGTCAAGTAAACTTATCAAACTATGTTCATAATTAAGCCTTAACATGTTATAAAGGTATACAGCAATCGTGAGGGCGAACAGACACACACACGTTGTTCAATCCATCCTGAGGAAAAGAGAGAAAAACTTCACAGCGCGCATTGGGTAAACTTTTTTTTTGCGTGACCGAGACCTTTCGGCACGTTTCGGCAAGCTGAACGTCTGGTGAGCTCGCGATTCTCACAGTTACACGCCTCATCGAAAGCAGGCTTCGCGCTGAAGACGTAGAAACTGTTCCCATGGTTATAACTGCTTGGTAAGTGCGTATACGATGACGTCAAAGTGGTGGCAACTTTTTCCATTACAAGAGAGACTTTGGGAGAATGCATGCCCTGACACTTCTGCTTTACATAGAGACAAAATTTAAACGGTTTTAGAAGCTTTAGAGTGTTTCCTATTCGATAATAATTTTTATATGCATATATTAGCAACTTTTGACAAAAATGTATCATGTTTTATATGGGTACCGAATTCCTCCAGAAGGGGCAGTAGTCAGGGGTAGTCTTAAGAGGTTTAAAGGATTATTCCACCAACTCCATGGGCCTTTTCTACAATGGCAGTTATGATACCGTTTAGGACCTTGAGCGTGGCTGAGGTGCACCCATGACCAGCTCGGAAAACCAGACTGCATAGTGGAGAAGGTACGGTGGGATTCGAAATGGTCGGTGATCTGTTTATTTACTTGGCTTTCAAAGATTTTAGAAAGGCAGGACCCAGTTTGGGTCTAAGGTGTCTCCCACTTTGAAGAGGGGGATGACCGCGGCAGCTTTCCAATCTTTGGGGATCTCAGACGATACGAAAGAGAGGTTGAACAGGCTAGGAATAGGGGTTGCAACAATTTTGGCGGATCATTTTAGAAAGAGAGGGTCCAGATTGTCTAGCCCAGCTGATTTGTAGGGATCCAGATTTTGCAGCTTTTTCAGAACATCAGCTGTTTGGATTTTGGTGAAGGAGAAGAGGGGGTCAAATTGCTGCAGGGGGTGCTGAGGTGTTGGCTGGGGTAGGGTAGCCAGGTGGAAAGCATGGACAGCCACGGAAAAATGCTTATTGAAACTATCGATTATCGTAGATTTATCGGTGGTGAAAATGTTTCGTATCCTCAGTGCAGTGGGTAGCTAGGAGGAGGTGCTCTTATTCTCCATGGACTTTACAGTGTCCCAAAACTTTTTGGAATTAGTGGTACAGGAAGCCAATTTCAGTTTGAAAAAGCTAGCCCTTGCTTTCCTAACTGACTGAGTATATTGGCTTCTGACTTATATCACAGGGGCTATTCTATGCTAATGCTGAACCCCACAGGATGTTTTTGTGCTGGTCAAGAGCAGTCAAGTCTGAGGTGAACCAAGGGCTATTTCTGTTCTTAGTTCTACATTTTTTGAATGGGGCATGCTTATTTAAGATGGAGAGGAAAGCACTTTTGAAGAGAACCAGGCATCCTCTACTGACGGGATGAGGTCAATATCCTTCCAGGATATCGGTTAGAAAGACCTGCTCCCTGAAGTGTTTTAAGGAGCGTTTGACAGTGATGAGGGGTTGTCGTTTGACCACGGACCCATTATGCAACCAGGCAATGAGGCAGTGATCGCTGAGATCCTGGTTGAAGACAGCAGAGGTGTATTTAGAGGGCAAGGAACATGTGTAACCACGTCAACCCATGACATCCACATCCGGCTTCTTCACCTGCGGGATCGTCTGAGACCAGCCATCCGGACAGCTGATGAAACTGTCAGAAACCGTCTCAGGGAAGCTCATCTGCATGCTCGTCGTCCTCACCAGGGTCTAGACCTGACTGCAGTTTGGTGTTGTAACCGACCTCAGTGGGCCAATGCTCACCTTCGATGGCCACTGTCACGCTGGAGAACTGTGCTCTTCACGGATGAATCCTGGTATCGACTGTACCAGACAGATAGCGTGTATGGTGTCGTGTGGGCGAGCGGTTTGCCGACATCAACTTGTGAACAGAGTGCCCCATGGTGGCAGTGGGGTTATGATATGGGAAGGCATAAGCTTCGGACCATGAACACAATTGCGTTTTATCAATGGGAATTTGAGTGCACAGAGATACAGTGGTGAGATCCTGAAGCCCACTGTCGTGCCATTCATCGGCCGCCATCTCCTCATGTTTCAGCATAATACTGCATGGCCCCATGTCGCAAGGATCTGTACACAATTCTTGCAAGCTGAAAATGTCCCAGTTTTTCCCTGACCTGCATACTCACCAATCATGTCACCCTTTGAGCATGTTTGAGATGCTCTGGATCGATGTGTGCGACAGCATGTTTCAGTTCCCGCCAATATCCAGAAACTTCGCCCAGCCATTGAAGAGGAGTGGAACAACATTCCACAAGCCACAACTAAGAGCCTGATCAACTCTATGCGAACGAGATGTGTTGCGCTGCATGAGGCAAATGGTGGTCACACCAGATACTGACTGGTTTTCTGATCCACGCCGCAACTTTTTTTTCAAAGGGTATCTGTGACCAACAGATGAGTATTTGTATTCCCAGTCATGTGAAATTCATAGATTAGGACCCAATGAGTTTATTTCAATTGACTGATTTCCTTATATGAACTGTAATCCAGTAAAATCTTTGAAATTGTTGCATGTTTTTTTAAATTATATTTTTGTTCAGTGTATTTTTGGCTGTAACTGTATGACAATACCCTGAAATAAAAGGTGACATTCTGTACTGTCGCCTCATATGATACAAATCCAAAATGCTTGAATATAGTGTCAAATTTAAAATGTTAGGTTCACTGTCCAAATACATATGGTGAGGGCTGTATAACATTTCCAGTATTGATAATCAATCACATTATAAAAGAGTTTGGGGCCCAGAGCCATGGTCCCGAGGGAAACTTTGGAATGTAAACGTTGTTTACATGCAGTATCAGTCAAAAGTTTGGACACACCTACTCATTCAAGGGTTTTTCTTTATTTTTACTATTTTCTACATTGTAGAATAATAGTGAAGACATCAAAACTATGAAAAAACACATACGGAATGTTGTAGTAACCAAAAAAAGTGTTTAAAAAAATCTAAGTATATATTACATGTTAGATTCTTCAAAGTAGCCACCCTTTGCCTTGCTTTGCACACTCTTGGCATTCTCTCAACCAGCTTCACCTGGAATGCTTTTCCAACAGTCTTGAAGGAGTTCCCACATATACTGAGCACTTGTTGGCTGCTTTTCCTTCACTCTGTGGTCCAGCTCATCCCAAACCATCTCAATTGGGTTGAGGTCAGGTGATTGTGGAGGGCAGGTCATCTGATGCAGCACTCCATCCGCTCTCCTTCTTGGTAAAATAACCCTTACACAGTGTGTTTTGAGTCAATGTCCTGTTGAAAAACAAATGATAGTCCCACTAAGCGCAAACCAGGTGGGATGGCGTATCACTGCAGAATGCTGTGGTAGCCATGCTGGTTAAGTGTGCCGTGAATTCTAAATAAATCACTGACAGTGTCACCAGCAAAGCACCCCCACAACATCACACCTCCTCCTCCATGCTTCAAGGTGGGAACTACACATGTGGAAATCATCTGTTCACCTACTCTACGTCTCACAAAGACACAGCGGTTGGAACAAAAAAACTCAAATTTGGACTCATCAGACCCAAGAATAAATTTCCACCAGTCTAATGTCCATTGCTCATGTTTCTTGGCCCAAGCAAGTCTCTTCTTATTATTGATGTCCTTTAGTAATGGTTTCTTTGCAGCAATTTCGACCATGAAGGTCTGATTCAAGCAGTCTCCTCTGAACTGTGATGTTGAGATGTGTCTGTTATTTTAACTCTGTGAAGCATTTATTTGGGCTACAATTTCTGAGGCTGGTAGCACTAATGAACTTATCCTTTGCAGTAGAGGTAATTCTGAGTGTTCCTTCCCTGTGGCGGTCTTCGTGAGAGCCAGTTTCATCATAGCGCTTGATGGTTTTTGCGACTGCGCTTGAAGAAACTTTCAAAGTTCTTAACCCTTACGGAGTTACTGACCTTCATGTCTTAAAAGCAATGATGGACTGTCGTTTCTCTTTGCTTATTTGAGCTGTTCTCGTCATAATATGGACGTTGTCTTTTACCAAATAGGGCTACCATCTGTATACCACCCCTACCATGTCACAACACAACTGATTAGCTCAAACGCAATAAGAAGGAAAGAAATTCCACAAATTAACGTTTAACAAGGCACACCTGTTAATCGAAATGCATTCCTGGTGACTTCCTTGTGAAGCTGTTTGAGAGAATGCCAAGAGTGTGCAAAGCTGTCATCAATGCAAAGGGTGACTACTTTGAAGAACCTAAAATATAAAATACATTTTGATTTAACACTTTTTTGGTTACTACAACATTCCATGTGTTATTTCATAGTTTTGATGTCTTCACTATTATTCGACAATGTAGAAAATTTTAAAAATAAAGAAAAACCCTTTTGACTGGTACTGTATGTCTAGGGTGGTTCCTGGGGTTGCCTATGAATTGTCTTGTATTGTATGTATGTATTGTATGGTTAACATATTCACTTTGGTCACCAATAATTGGTGTTTGACAGTCCAGCAGGTCTGTCGACTGATAACTGCCCCCGGGAACAATTTCAGTTGCCCTCCAGGTGCAGTAGAACATTTTGAGAATGGATATACCTCCATTCTGCAAAATAAATCAAGATGGTCTGGAGATGGGATGAAATATCTCACAGGGAGCAATGCATGGCAGGCAATCAGCATGCTTTATTTTTTAGAATAGTAGTTATGTCAGAGAGATTGGAAAACTAGTGTAATGTGTTTCGTTACGGAATGGTTTTTCGGCAGCTTTAATGCCCTCACTCCACAGATGAGAAATTGGCTCAAGAAAGGTCCTGATGCTTTAGTAGAACGGCAGAACAGTTAATTCTGACCATAGAAATATAAAACACAATGGGGGCATTGTAAACGTTACACATTGGAAGAGTATCAACAAGTACTACTTTGTAAAACATATATATATATATAATATTTGGAATAAAATACAATATGATGAGTTTGCAAGCTGCATCCAAAACATTCCCCACAAAAATACAGGAAGACCTCTTCAGAAGAGAATGTGGAAGAAACCCTTGTTTACACCCGTTTATATCGGTCAGAAAATACACATGCTAATATTGGTTTAGAAAGGACCAGATCTGCACAGTAGTAAGATCACATGCGCTTTCATTTCCAGGAAAAGAGAGATATACTATTGTAGGGACTGTATATTTCATCATGATTATTATTAGTATCGGTGCAGAGGGATTACTCAGTGTGCAGCAACACACGCACAGGAGCCAGAGCCAAATACGATTACACAACAGGGGTCAAGGTTACATGCTCATCTCACGCTTAACATATTTTAAGTCAAAGATACCAACACACACACACTGTGTTACCAGCTGCATGCCACTACCCACCATTTTCACTGCACAGTATCAACACAAAATCCAAACACTTCTCTGTCAAGCATGTAACACACACACAAATAATGGACACACCCTCACCTCATATGTTTACTGCTTTTACTTTTAATAGTCAAAAATTACAAAATAATAACACGATCTCTATACTTCATCTACAAAATAATAACGTAATATTCATGATCACGGTAAGCATCAACTGTTTTTTGCTCTAACTGTTCAGACATGCATACTGTTGAGAAATATAAAAATATAATAAATACATCCCATTAGTATTCTTAATGAATCCATGACTAAGATTTAAAATAGTTCAGAATAAAATAATTAAAATAGCAGTTGAGTACAATAAGGCATTACGATGTATCACAAGAGCTGTACAGGTTCCTAGAATAGAGGTATTTTTTTGTTGTTGCTTAACGCGGGAAACCTAAAATAACTTTTAATAAAACACAACTTTTCTCAACAGGAAGAATAAGTCTCCAAATTAAATAATTAGAAGCATTTTTTAAAATTTTATATAACATACCAACACTAAACTGATTAAATGAAGTACTTCACAACAAAACCGGGATTTGTTGAAAGCATACCAGGGGTGGGCCCTCGAATGCTAGTAGTATAAAGTTCCTGGATATTCATATCTCGACATGACCTTTTAAGCCCTTCCATGACATCACTCTTAACCACTGAAAATGTCAAACAATCAAAGATATCTGAGGAAAGGTGATCTTTCTCCTCAGATTCATGGAGAGCGCTAAGTTATAATACGAGTTGTACTCAAATGCTGTGTGCTATACATGGTGGTGTTAATGAATTAGTTTTAATATGGTGGACTCGTGCTAGGAACAAAACAAAGAACACTATGGCAATAACAGTTACAAAGAAATAAAATGGCAGACATGGGTACAATTCTTTTGACTAAATCAATCGATACTTTCTTAAAATATTTGTTTTCAACCATCTTTAGCATAAGGGGGGCTGCTGCTAACGTTCTTGTAGGTAGTATTAGCTAGCTTCACTTTAATGCAAATTGTGTTTTTAGGTGTCAGTGAAATATGTCATGAATGTGGCTGTACAGTAGCAGTAATAAGAATAACCATTATGTATTAAATGTGGTTGTGCCCAAAGAGGAAGACGCAGAGCAAATGCATCTTTACGAAACCTGTCTGAACCTTCAGCGGATTAAACGTCCACATTTTTAAGGTGCTTGACACTCCTGAACGCAACTTTGCCAATTGTTTCTCTCTCTCTCCACTGTACCTGAAACACATCGATGCAGTACACCCCTCCACTGTTCATAAACACCAACACAGTACCCACTGGGCACAGACATCAATTCAACGTCTATTCCACATTGGTTCATTGAAATTACATGGAAACAACGTTGATTCAACCAGTGTCTGCCCAGTGGGTATGGGCTAACCTCCAGATCCAGCGTTGGCCCTATTTAAAACAGACTACATCCATATGCTCACAGCATTACACAATTAAAACGTCACATCTACTCCTCTTCATTTCTGGAGGATAGCAGAGCCTCTGACTTATGTGCAATTCACCCCCTGAACCTCTAATTCTCTTTCAGAATAGACTCTTCTACATACCCCCTTGTTATATCATGTTCCTATTACATCACTCCCCAACTTACTACAAGGCTATCTTATGAATGTTTGGAGAAGAGAGCGACAAAATAAACAAAAGGAGAGGTGGTTGGTGTGACTGACATTGAGTTACAGTACATGGTGCATTATTAGCAGAGGGGAGTAGTTGCTGGGACTGGGGGAGGGCAAGGGGGAGAGAAAGGAGGGAGGGAGAGGGATAGAGCAGACAAGTCCACAGTGTCATGGGAGTACTGAAAGAGAGAGCGTTCAGCCACGTTGGGGACACGTCTGTATTTGTCGTTATCTAGCATCATCGAATCAGCGTACAGGACATACAATGTCCCCCTCCTCCTCGCTCTACAATATTCTTGCATACTTTCTCTCCCCTAGGCCAGACCCTTCTTTCCATCCCCCCCCCCCTCTTCCTCTAGCTATGGGACTCAGAGGGGCCAAAGTTTACAACTGAGGCTCTCCCCTAAGCAAGCCTCCTAACCTTATTACTACGGGTCTTAGGGACTCAAGTGGCTGAAGTTCAACTGCGGCTCTGCTAACTGTGGGACTGAGGTTGTATGCTGGAGCAGTCCGACACCAGCAGGTCCACCACTGCGTTGCTGTTGACGTAGACAGTTGGGGCAGACACCATGTTGCTGAGGGACACGGAGGAGCTAGACGCCCCGCTAGCAGGAACAGTGCCGGAGGAGCCCCCTTGGCCCCCAGTACTGTGGGTGCCCATGTGGCCCTGCAGCTGGGTGGGGGTCTTGCAGTGCACCCCGCACAGCTGGCACACAAGAACACCACTTGAGCCCGTGCCGCCGAAGCCGCCAGCGCTCTCCTTCCACTCCTGGCCGTGGTGCTTCTGGGCGTGGACGCGCAGGTAGGTCAGAGTGGTGAAGCCTGGAGGAGACGGAGAGAGTTAGCGGTTAACGTCATTTTAAGCCTTTACAAGTAACGCTTTATAGAGTATGGTAGGCAGGCGAGACTGAAAACGTTCTAGATAATAATATTTTGTATAGAAAATTATTAAGTGTGTGTGTTCCAGGACTTGACAATTGTTTATTAAACATTTAATAAAACCATTTCTAAACTTTGAATGTTTATTAACATCTTATAAACCACTTAAACTTTAAAATGTTTATTTATACACTACTGGTCAAAAGTTTTAGAACACCTACACATTCAAGGGTTTTTATTTTTATTATTTTCTACATTGTAGAATAATAGTGAAGACATCAAAACCACATATGGAATGTTGTAGTAACCAAAAAAAGTGTTAAGATTCTTCAAAGTAGCCACCCTTTGCCTTGATGACAGCTTTGCACACTCTTGGCATTCTCTCAACCACCTTCACCTGGAATGCTTTTCCGACAGGTTTGAAGGAGTTCCCACATATGCTGAGCACTTGTTGGCTGCTTTTCCTTCACTCTACGGTCTGACTCATCCCAAACCATCTCAATTTGGTTGAGGTCGGGGGATTATGGAGGCCAGGTCATCTAATGCAGCACTCCATCACTCTCCTTCTTGGTAAAATAGCCCTTACACAGCCTGGAGGTGTGTTTTGAGTCATTGTCCGGTTGAAAAACAAATGATAGTCCCACTAAGCCCAAACCAGATGGGATAGTGCATCACTGCAGAATACTGTTGTAGCCATGTTGATTTAGTGTGCTTTGAATAAAATAATAATAATCACAGACAGTGTCACCAGCAAAGCACCCCCACACCTCCTCCATGTTTAACGGTGGGAACCACACATGAGAAGATCATCCGTTCACCTACTCTGCGTCTCACAAAGACACAGCGGTTGCAACCAAAAATCTCCAATTTGGACTCCAGACCAAAGGACAAATCCCCATCGGTCTAATGTCCATTGCTTGTCTTTCTTGGCCAAAGCAAGCCTCTTCTTATTATTGGTGTCTTTTAGTAGTCGTTCCTTTGCAGCAATTCAACCATGAAGGCCTGATTCACACAGTCTCCTCTGAAGAGTTGATGTTGAGATGTGTCTGTGACTTGAACTCTGTGAAGCATTTACTTGGGCTGCAATCAGAGGTGCAGTTAACTCTAATGAACTTGCCCTCTGCAGCAGAGGTAACTCTGGGTCTTCCTTTCCAAAAATTAACTTTTAACAAGGCACACCTGTTAATTGAAATGCATTCCAGGTGACTACCTCATGGAGCTGGTTGAGAGAATACCAAGAGTGTGCAAAGCTGTCATCAAGGCAAAGGTTGGCTACTTTAAAGAATCTCAAATATAAAACATATTTTGATTCATTCATCACTTTTTTGGGTAGTACATGATTCCTTCCAAGTGTTATTTTATAGTTGTGACGTCTTCACTATAGTTTTGATGTCTTCACTATTATTCTACAACATAGAAAATTGTAAAAATAAAGATTGAATAAGTAGGTGTCCAAACTTTTGACTGGTATTTAATTTTTTGACCAGTATTTTTACCCCTTTTTCGTGATATCCAATTGGTAGTTACAGTCTTGTCCCATCACTGCAACTCCCTAACGGACTCGGGAGAGGCGAAGGTCGAGAGCCATGCATCCTCCAAAACATGACTCTGTCAAGCCGCACTGTTCTTGACACACCGCTCACTTAACCCAGAAGCCAGTCGCACCAATGTGTAGGAGGAAACACCGTCCAGCTGGCGACTGAAGTCAGCTTGCAGGTGCCCGGTCCACAACAAGGAGTCGCTAGAGTGCAATGGGACAATCCCGGTCTGCCAAACCCTCCCCTAACCCAGATGACGCTGTGTCAATTGTGCACCGCCTCATGGGTCTCTCGGTCACAGCGGGCTGAGAGCCTGGTATCGAATCGCTGCACTACTCGGGAGGCCGTGAAACGTTTACTAACATCTTATAAACTATTTGTGAACCTTTTCATCAAACAATACAAGTTGTTGACAGACACTCACTGCGGTTACAGATATGGCAGGAATGGTGCTGCGATTGGTTGTGCACCCTCATGTGATCGGTGATGTAGGCAGCCGACAGGAGCTTGCCGCAGATGTGGCACGGTACCTTCTCCTCGTGGCGGATCATATGAGCACGTAGCCGGTCCCTCGTGGCGAAGCTGGACTCGCACGTCTAAACACATCGAGAGTGATGAGGAATGACTGGTTATCAATAAAGACACAGAAGGCAGCAGTTTAAAAGCAAACCCATCTCCCATTGTATTTAATTCAGGGTTGGAGTCAATTCATTCAATTCAGGAAGTAAACTCAAATTGGAATTTCGGGTTACTTCCTGAATTAAAATGGAATTGATCCCAATCCCGATTTTATTACAATGGATCGTTATGGTACAAAGGATTTAAGGTATAGAGAAGCAAATTGATGGCTAAGAATGACTGTATTGAGATTTGAGAGGTGTAAAAGGATAAAAAGTAGCACAAACATCAAGTACCGGACACTTGAAGGGTCGTTCAGATGAGTGAACTTGTCTGACATGACTATTGAGATGATCAGGCCTGAAAGAAGTGAGAGATAGAAAGGGGTAAGACAACAACACCTTGTTATAGACTTTCTCCAGCAGAAACTGTGAATCTGTGAAAGGGACATTACATTCAACATTCAAACTTCGTCAGATGTTTTTAGACCGCAAGAAGTCTTCTTTTGAGATAAGTTCAAGTCCCAGGCCACAAACCATTATGAATGAGAAAGATAAGCACCATGTAATTCCCAAATTTTTGGTGCTTACATTTCCATTCACAGACAACCAATGGCATGGGATGTGGACTTATCTGGACTACTTTTGAGGTGTGAAAACATGTGACAGAATTGATCGTGGAATGTAACGTCCCTTTAAAGCAGCAATCAGCAGTAGAAACAATAAAGTGTTTCCCCCACCCGTTTCGGTAAAATGCTGAGGGATGGGGCTGGACAAATGTAACCACTTTCAAATTCATAGACAGAGCTATGGATGCAAGGACTGACCATCCTTGATATCAAAATTACATTTTTAACCATGTTTTGAGGCTATTTTGTGTTTGTTTACATTGGATGCAACAAAAAGTCATTCAGCCACAAGAGCATTAGTGAGGTCAGGCACTGATGCTGGGCAATTAGGCCTGGCTCGCAGTCAGCATTCCAATTAATCCCAAAGGTGTTCGATGGAGTTGAAGTCAGGGCTCTGTGCAGGCCAGTTTAGTTCTTTCACACCAATCTCGACAAACCATTTCTGTTTGGACCTGGCTTCAGCACATTGTCATGCTGAAACAGGAAAGGGCCTTCCCCTAAGCACAGAATCGTCTAGAATGTCATTGTATACTGTAGAGTTGAGTTCCCTTCACTGGAACTAAGGGGCCAATTCCAAACCATGAAAAACAGCCCCAAACCATTATTCCTCTTGCACCAAACTTTACAGGTGGCACTACGCATTCGGACAGGTCGCATTCTCTTGGCATTCGCCAAACACAGATTCGTCCGTCGGACTGCCAGATGGGTCCCGAGTGGCGCAGCGATCTAATGCACTGCATCTCAGTGCAATAGGTGTCACTACAGTCAATGGTTCGATTGCAGGCTTGGCATTGCGTATGGTGATCCTAGGCTTGTGTGCACCTCCTCGGCCATGGAAACACATTTCATGAAGATCCAGACGAAAAGTTATTATGCCGACGTTGCTTCCAGAGGCAGTTTGGAACTCGGTAGTGAGTGTTACACGAAACTCAAACCAGCTGCGCGCGCGCCATCGTGCATAAATGTATTTTGTCCCCCCACACCAAACGCGATCACGACACTCAGGTTAAAATATCAAAACAAACTCTGAACCAATTACATTAATTTGGGGACAGGTTGAAAAGCATTAAACATTTATGGCAATTTAGCTAGCTAGCTTGCACTTGCAGGCTAATTTGTCATATTTAGCTAGCTTGCTGTTGCTAGTTAATTTGTTCTGGGATATAAACATCGAGTTGTTATTTTACCTGAAATGCACAAGGTCCTCTACTCCAACAATGAATCCACACATAAAACGATCAACCGAATCATTTCTAGTCAGCTCTTCTCCTCCTAGGCTTTTTCTTCTCTTGACTTTATATTGTAATTGGCAACTTCCATAAATTAGGTGCATTACCGCCACTGACCTCGTTCGTCTTTCAGTCACCCAATGAGATGGGAGAGGCAGGACTTGCAGCGCGATCTGCGTCACAAATAGAACGACTTCTATTTTAGCCCGTGGCAATGCAGACGCTCTTTGGCGCGCGCGAGCAGTGTGGGTGCAATAATTTAATAATATAGATTTCAAAATGTATTTTGCAACGCTCACGCACGCGATGCGAGCGGTGTAGTCAGCCTGTTACAGATGATTTTTACGTGCTTCAGCACCTGGCGGTCCTGAGCCGTTGTTGCTCATAGATGTTTCTGCTTCACAATAACAGCACTTACAGTTGACAAGGGCAGCTTTAGCAGAGCAGAAATTTGACCAACTGACTTGTTGGAAAGGTGGAATCCAAGGACGGTGCCAAGTTGAAAGTCACCAAGATCTTCAGTAACGCCATTCTACTGCGAATGTTTGTCTTTGGAGATTGCTCGATGTTATACAACTCTCAGCCATGGGTGTGGCTGAAATAGCCCAAACCACAAATTTGAAGGTGTCCACATTTGTATATATAGTGCATTCAGTTTGTATTCAGACCCCTTGACTTTCCACTTTATGTTACACACTTATTCTAAAATGAATTAAATCATTTTTTCCCTTCATCAATCTACACACAATATCGCATAATGGCAAAAACAGGTTTTTAGAAATGTATGCAGATGTATTTAAGAAACAAAACGAAAATATTACATTTACATAAGTCAGTCCCTTTAATCTGTACTTTGTTGAAACACCTTTGCCAGCGATTACAGCCTCGAGTCTTCTTGGGTATGACGCTGCAAACTTGGACACCTGTATTTTGGGAGTTTTTCCCCATTCTCCTCTGCCAATCCTCTCATGCTCTGTCAGGTTGGAGTGGGAGTGTCGCTGCACAGCTATTTTCAGAGATGTTTGATCGTGTCCGTGCTCTGGTTGGGCCCCTCAAGGAAATTCAGAAACTTGTCCCGAAGCCACTCCTGCGTTAATCATGGCTGTGTGCTTAGAGTCATTGTCCAGTTGGAAGGTGAACCTTTGTCCCAGTCTGAGGTCCTGAGTGCTCTGGAGCAAGTTTTCATCAAGGAGCTCTCTGTATTTTGCTCTGTTCATCTTTCCCTCGATCCTGACTAGTCTCCATGTCCCTGAAAAACATATCCACAGCACAATGCTGCCACCTCCATGCCTAACTGTAGGGATCGTGCCAGGTTTCCTCCAGATGTGACACTTGGCATTCAGGCCAAAGAGTTCAATCTTGGTTTCATCAGACCAAAGAATCTTGTTTCTCATGGTATGAGAGTCCTTTAGGTGTCGTTTGGCAAACTCCAAGCAGGCTGTGATGTGCCTTTTACTGAGAACTGGCTTCCATTTGGCCACTCTACCATAAAGGCCTGATTGGTGGAGTGCTGCAGAGATGGTTGTCCTTCTGGAAGGTTCTCCCACCTCCACAGAGGAACTTTGGAGCTCTGCCAGAGTGACAAATGGTTTCTTGGTTACCTCCCTGCCTAAGGCCCTTCTCCCCCAATTGCTCAAGGGTAGAAGACGGCCAGCTCTAAGGAAGAGTCCTGGTGATTCCAAACTTCTTCCATTTAAGAATGGAGGCCACTGTGTTCTTGAAGACCTTCACTGCTTCGGAAAATTCCTTCGACCTCATGGCTTGGTTTTTGCTCTGACATGCACTGTCAATTGTGGGACCTTACATAGTCTGTGTGCCTTTCCAAATCATGTCCAATCAATTGAATTTACCACAAATGGACTCCAATTAAATTGTAGAAACATCTCAAGTATGATCAATGGAAACAGGATGCACCTGAGCTCAATTTCGAGTCTCATAGCAAAAGGGTCTGAATAGTTAGGTAAATAAGCTCTCTTTTTTATTTGTTAATAGGTAAAAAAAAAAAAAACTTGTCATTATGGGGTATTGTGTTGATGGAGAAAATAATTTAATCAATTGTATCATACATTTGATTGCCCCTTTAAGCAGTGTATCACTGAGGCACAAAGCAGAAGAAAACGGCCCTAAATGCAGGGAAAGGTACTATCTTAAGAAAATAATTATGTTGCCTGCCCTAATGAACATGACCCTGCTCTCTGGCTCAATGACCACTACCCTGCTTTCTGGCCTATAGTATGCCACTCTCACCTGGAGAAAGCCTTGGCACAGTGAGGGCACACATATGGTTTCTCCACACCGCCTTGGTGAGAGCGCACGTGGTGGCTCATGCGGTCCTTCCTCTTGAACCGCTGCTGGCAGATGGGGCAGGAGAAGGGTTTCTCATCCGAGTGGGAAAGACGGTGTCGGTTTAAGTGGTACACATCTCGGAAAGCCTTCCCGCACGTCTCACAGGCGTGGTTCTTCCGCACGGGGTTCGGGTTGGGGTTCGATGGCCGCTGGGGTGGGGATGATTAGAAAGAGATGCGCTTACAGTACAAACAGTTTTTTATTTATTGGAGTAGTCGATAATTACACATGCATCTGTGTAGATTATTGACATATCATATTGTCCATTCTTTGGGTCTTTCCGAACCACTCAAGACACACACGGATCTCGGAAACCTAGATAATTTCTCTGGGCCATTTGCATAACATGCCGAATTCCCTTCATTCCCACAATCTCCATAAAGACCATGCAAGAGGAACCTAAATTATTCTTTTCTTTTTCACGGACGACAACAACAACCTCCAGAAGCGCCATGACCCACCTGTACTGTCGCCCCCGCCACCATGACGACAGCAGCAGGAGGAGCATGGGGGTTAACTCTAGCCACTACGCTCGCCATGGCAACCCCTTCGCCATCCTGACTACCCAGAGCTGGCAGCTGGGACGCCAGCATGCTGGGAGGGGGGAGAGGGGGAGGAACGGAGAGGTGAAGCAGGGAGAGGGGGACCGTATGCCTCTCCGCCCTCTCTCCCGACACCGCCTGCGCCGGCCCTGCGCCACCACCAACCTCCTTTGCCCCCTCCTCCTGCTCCCCTGCTCGCCTCATGCGTACCCCTGTGTGGACCGACTGGTGTCGCCGCAGGTTGTAGTTGTTCTTGAACTGCTTGCTGCATATGGCACAGATGTGTGGCACACGGGCAGGCCGGGAAGTTGTCTTCACTGTAGGACAAAAGAGCGGAAGAAGAGAGGGAATGAGAAATTAAAGACATTGAAATGCTCATTAATAATAATATCCCGATAAATTCTAAATATAACGGTATGAAGACAGCCTAATGTTTATTTTTTTTATTTAACTTTATTTAACTAGGCAAGTCAGTTAAGAACAAATTCTTATTTACAATGGCAGCCTACCCCGGCCAAACCCTCCCCTAACCCGGAGGACGCTGGGCGAATTGTGCACTTCCCTATAGGACTCCCAATCACGGCCGGTTGTGATACAGCCCCGGATCGGACCTGAGTCTGTAGTGACGCCTCTAGCACTGCAATGCAGTGCCTTAGACTGCTGCGCTACTCAGGAGCCCTTAAGTAATGTATCATATTATAACAGACATCTTGTTTAGCAATCTACATTACATCCTTTTTCAACTTAATTGCCGATAACTGCTGAAAAATCAATAGTATTTATATGTATTTCACACCCCATGATTCTCTCACCAGGTAAGGGTTCTTCATTGAGAGCAGCAGTGTCCACCGTGGAAGGAGGCTGGGCTATGTTCTCTGTGGGAGGGGTCTGAGGAGAGGCAGTATGGACTGGTAAGAGTTCTGATTGGAGGGTCCCCTCCACTTGGTTTTGGTTGGGAGTAGTCTGGAGAAATAAACACTGATCTATTAGCATAAAGTCACTGCATTGTATACCACCAACAACATTTTGCTGTGCCAGGAGTACCCATTCATGTGCATTTTACCAGTAAGGCTATTGTCTCATGAGTCTTCTCAAGTACCCCCAGGGGTCCTAGTAACCCTGATTGGGAATCACTGGTCTAGACGAGATGCTACTTTGCATCACATAAATGTGTAGGCCCCGGAGCAGCGGGGCACAAATTCTTCAAAAGCCAATCTTCAGAAAAACGCGCACACAAACACAACAAGAAATTAGGTCCATTAAGACTTACCTGGAAGAGAAAATTGCTCCAAGCAGCATCCATTTTGAACCAAAGTGACGAAGAGTATAAAGTCAGTTAAGTAATCCTGATTGCGATTCGACAGTGAATCGTTGGCATATTCTTTAATCACCCTATTGGCTATTGAGGCGCGAAGATCTAAGTAAACAGTATTCAAATGCAACAAGAAGAGTATGCTATCGATCATCCGAAAGGGACGTGCAACTATAACAAAAAAATGTACTAATAGAAGGATTCAAGCTATTCGTATTCACGCAGGCGTTACGATTAGGCTGACTAGGCTGTCTGCCTGAGTGGAATTGCCTTGTCCAATAGTGGCCTATTTCTCTTTGACTGTGGTTTCTAACTTTAATTTAGAAAAGCACAATTATAAAATTTAAAAAACGTATATCTTTTGGCATTGATGACTTTCAAACCAAATATGTGTGCACAAAAATCTGTTATTTATATAGCCGTAGTCATACATAATAGCTAGATTTTAAAATTAAATTAATGCATTTTACGCACAATGCATATTATTGTCAGCGTTATAATAAACGCATTTGAAAGAGTAGCAGTTCATGCTTTTGAATTTATTAATAAATTTGTCCGATTTCCCCCAATAGGCCAATCGGGTGTTTGACGAAGCCTCGTTGTTGGATTCAAGCCCTGACCCTGGCAAAGAGCGCTCGCTCCGGGCCGCAGCCTATCGCTCCACCTCGGCTGTTCAAATGCGAGGATGTCATCTTTCTTTTTTTATCGCTCGCTCTCCCTCCTCCCTCCCTGTCTCTTTCTTCCTTTTTCTTTTTAAATTCCTCTTTCTTCTCCCCCTCCTCTCCTTTTCTCGCACGACTATGTCCCAGTTGCTCTTAAAGGGATCGGATTTCTCTTCGGACACCCCCTTTCATTTCCGTCTCCCTCATGGAGCACATGTTTTCGGCCCCTCCTACTCGGGATTTCGTCCGACAGACATTTCACTACAGTATTTCTCAGACCATCACAAATAGATGTCTGCCGTTTCTATACAGAGCTCCTCCGCAGCGCACGCGTACTAGGAAAACGGTGAGAAAAACGTTCCATACAAGTGCCTCTTAAAGGGCGGGACGCACGGACGCAATTGTGGGGACGGCAGTGTCAGATATAAAACACGCACAGCTACAGGACAACATAGGCTATAGTAGACACGACAATTATCGGATATGAAAACGTTTTGATAGGCTATCTTGTTTTGGTTTGTATAGGCTAGATAAACATGCAGGATGCAATGATGACAAACATAAACCTTCAATCAATTTGGGAATATGCTCAAGCCTAAGCAAATTAATGCACATAATAATATATATATACAAATAAAAAAGATAGGAACACCAATGTTTACTATCATTCATTTTTTATTTTGTATTACTTTGCTTTTACCTTCTTGTTCAACACATTTTAAAGAACCCTATTCTTTTCCCTCAAGCTTGGAATCCCCTGATTGGAATGTTCAACTATGTTTACATATTAACTGAAAATTTCCCCTTTGCAAACCATAAAGTACAAGTCCACACAGAACAGTCCATATCATCATCTAACCAGCTATGTCTGTGACAAAGGAATTGGGATCTCTTCTTCCTGATGTCCATCATGATTTCCTAGACATTAAGAAATTAAGAGAACACCTTTTACTGCACCACCCCCCAATTACCTATGAATTAGCATGTTATGTTACCAACCATCCATCCACATATCAAAACCCACCAGTCTTATTTATATAAGGAGTTTCCTGCATGCACTGAGATTTAAACCAAGCATGAAGTATTAGGCTACAGGGGGACTTATCAGAGCTGGTGTTTTTGAGATTGAATAAATAAATCACCCTGTTTGTACAAATGAACAGCATCTCAGAATCCCTAGTTATAAACAGAGTAAACAATTGCTAACTGAATGAGGCAAACCCCTTTAATTAAGAAAGGGGAAGTTAAGTATTTGAGTAATATGGCCTTGGTGAGTGTAGGCTTAACTACACAACAAATGGTTGACCACCCTTAACCTTAAAACTTACTTTAACTTGCAGCACAAGCTCACTGACAAGTGGCTCGCACCTTGCAATGATGGTTTGCACTGTGAGATTATCATCTAAATTGTGCACCAATCTTTATCTTTTAACTCCATTTTGTTCTTCATGCTAGAATATGTGTGGGCTCAGTAGAATAAATCGTGAAATCTCTAGAAAATTCAACCAACGTTTTCATTTCAAAATCCAACAAACGAACAGAAACATACCAGAAGAGGTTAATAATGTTCATGTCAACCAATGTTGCTTCTTTTGGATGTGTCACCTTCCTTTTCATTGGGGTCAGACCTTTTATAAAGATTACACAAGTGTCTTTAAAATGCAATAATGTTTGTTTGTCTAAAAAAGTGGCAATATAACTAGACTGTATAACACTCAACCAACACATGTACACACATGAATAATCAACAATTATTAATAAAACATTATTAATAATCATTAATACCTGTTACACACACCATACCTGACAATCCAATGTATATCTATTTTTTACACATTTTCAACCATAGCCCACAGTCAAAAGTGGCATTTTTCTTGCAAGATAAAAACACATTTTTGTACAAGATTACAACAACTATATATGGATTAGTAATGGTAATATTGACCTATAGAAAATGCTTTCTTAGTCTAAATCCTGGGTTCAATACTCATTGAATATATCAAAATTACTATGATCATTGTCGTTATTACTCCATAAAACGGATACATTTTTGTTTTTAAAAGAAAATAGCCATTTCTCAAGCAAGAATTTTGCTAGGACTGTCTTGAGTGGGGAAGGGGAAACTTAAAAGTAGCAGTTTTTGTCAAAGAGGTTTGGAACGCTCATTCTTATTGGTCTATTAACTGTCTGATGATGTCACCAAAACAAAAGCTGAAATTTCAGGCGGTCTTTTTAAACATATCGTACACTACAAGGGCATTATCATACTTTTCACAATATTATTCAAACCACAGTGTGGAAATATATATACACTGCAAAAAGTGAACGTTAAGCAAGCCTAAATATCTTACATTGAGTGATAAGTGTTTTTTTCTTGTTTTTTCTTACTAAGCTAAATTATCTAACATAATTGGCAAATAATTGTGCTTATTTTAACCTTAAAAAAGTCTTAATACAAGTAATTTAACTTATTTCAAGGTTTTTTCAAGAAGGTCAAATTATCACTCAATAGAAGATATTTAGGATTGCTTAGATTTCCCTTTTTGCAGTGTAAAACACAGGAAAATTAAGTTTGACTGCACTGGTCTTTAAATACCAGTTAAACTTGCACAACTAATACTGTACATCTCAAATGTGATTTTGGTCATGTTTTGTACATTTATGTAATGCATGTAATGCATTAGAGCGACTCCCATGGACACCTATGTCATTTTTAAAGATAATAAATGCACTACATCACCAAAAGTATATGGACACCTGCTTATTGAACATCTCCTTCCAAAATCATGGGCATTAATATAGAGTTGGTCCCCCCTTTGCTGCTATAACAGCCTCCACTCGTCTGGGAAGGATTTCCACTAGATGTTGGAACATTGCTGCTGGGACTTGCTTACATTCAGCCACAAGAGCATTAGTGATGTTGGGCAATTAGGCCTGGTTCTCAGTCGGCATTCCAATTCATCCCAAAGGTGTTTGATGGGGTTGAGGTTAGGGCTCTGTGCAGGCCAGTCAAGTTCTAACACACTGATCTCGACAAACCATTTCTGTATGGAGCTCGCTTTGTGCATGGGGCCATTGTCACGCTGAAAAGAGAAAGGGCCTTCCCCAAACTGTTGCCACAAAGTTGGAGGCACAGAATAGTCTAGAATGTCATTGTATGCTGTATCGTTAAGATATCCGTTCACTCGAACTAAGGGTCCAATCCCGAACCATTAATAACAGCCCCAGACCATTATTCCTCCTCCACCAAACTGTACAGTTGGCACTATGCATTGGGACAGGTAGCATTCTCCTGGTATCCGCCAACCCAGATTCGGCCGTCGGACTGCCAGATGGTGAAGAGTGATTCATCACTCCATAGAACGCGTTTCCACTGCTCCAGAGTCCAATGGCGGCGAGCTTTACACCACTCCAGCCGCCGCTTGGCATTGTGATCTTAAGCTTGTGTGAGGCTGTTCGGACATGGAAACCCATTTCGTGAATCTCCTGACGAACAGTTCTTGTGCTGAAGTTGTTTCCAGAGGCATTTTGGAACTTGGTAGTGAGTGTTGCAACCGAGGACAGACGATTTTTACACACTACGTGCTTCAGCACTCAGCGGTTCCGTTCTGTGAGCTTGTGTGGCCTACCACTTCACGGCTGAGCCATTCTTGCTCCTAGATGTTTCCACTTCACAATAACAGCACTTACAGTTAACCGGGGGAGCTCTAGCAGGACAGAAATTTGACAAACTGACTTGTTGGAAGTAGCCGAATCCACTAATTTGAAGGGTTGTCCACATACTTTTGTATATATAGAGTATGTCATGGATGACGGAAAAGTTTTTGAGGTCATTTTGTTGTCCATACAAATGTCTCTCTCCATTTCAGGTGCTTTCATTATTTGTAATGAAACCGGGTCTGTTTGTTGCCTTTATAAACATTCTGTGTATTCATATTAATTTACATCAGCCGTAATTCTTGCGTGGTCATCACACCATCCCTTTAAGACTTCTTAAAGGCCTTGGGGACGTCCCGAGCCACTTGTTTTTAACACATCTACAAAATAAACCAGAACACTGTCAACAAATAAGTTATAAACCAATAAAATGTGTTTCAAACAATAGCTACCTTTCTGAATGCAGACTAAAACCAGCATTTTTTATTGTTCCCCATGTCTTCCCTTTCTGAAGCCATACAACACAAGTGTTTGCTAGATTATCAGGACACCACACACGACATACATACATTCACTTTTAGGTCTGTTGTCTTTATCTCTTCCCTTTCCATGCACTTTCCCACCTATTCTCTCGCTTCCTCCATTCCATTATAGAACATCATAGAAGAAGACATGGCTACC
Source organism: Oncorhynchus nerka (assembly GCF_034236695.1). Lineage (NCBI taxonomy): Eukaryota > Metazoa > Chordata > Actinopteri > Salmoniformes > Salmonidae > Oncorhynchus > Oncorhynchus nerka. Next base: position 32,005,832 of record NC_088418.1, read on the forward strand.
TTGAAGAGCAACCCTCAAACTGATACCTACCCTCCTCCCTTCCCCTGCCTCACCTCAGAAAAAAAGTCAGACACCATCATCTCCGCATCCTTTTCCCTCACCCACTTCAATGGTAAGACAGGTAGCTACATTCCCCCATCCCCGTCTACTCCCTACCTCCTGCTCTCTCTCGGGTGAACACCCTCCACCGCCTCCCCCCTCTTTAGGAGTAGGAGAGGTGGGAGCCGTTGGAGATGTGCGAGGTGACCGAGGTGCTGCGGCTCAGCACCCCGTCGCCTCCACCCGCCCCGCCAGGTCCCCCTCCGGATGCCGTCCTCCTCAGTGGCTGGGGGCTGTTCCTCAGGGCCATGAGGCTGGGACCGCCCCTGACGGCCAGCCCCCCGCCATACACCCCTCCCTGCAAGGAGGACGAGGAGGGCCCCGAGATGGAGGGGGGCGCGGGGGGCGGCGGCGGCAGCAGGGCCAGGGACTGAGAGGAGGAGCGAGAGGGCAGGTTGTGGGAGAAGTGATGGGGGTGCTGCGGGTGGGCCAGGTCGCCGCTGCCTCGGACACCGGCCCACTCCCTGTCCCTCTCCTTCTCCCGCTCCCTCTCTCTATCCCTCTCCCGCTCCCGGTAGAGCTGGGGTGTGCTTTGGTGGTGGTAGTGCTGTGGCAGGTGATGGCGGTGGTGGTGTTGTTGGGAGGAGGAGGAAGAAGAAGAGGCTGATGAACGAGATGAAGGATGCACCTCCCTCCCGTCCCTCCCCAGACCCAACCCCAGAGCCATGCCGTGAGAAGAAGAAGACTCCCCTTTGCTCCCCCCTCCAACACCCCCACCCCCTCCACTGCTACTACTGTTGTGGCTGCGGCGCGAGTGCGGCTGGGGCTGGGCATTCTGGGGGTGCATGCCATGGCTCCAGTGGCCCCCACCAGAGCGGAACACTGGTGGGGCGTTGGTGTAGCCCTGCTTGGGGTAGGCCTCGCTGGGGATGCCCGTGAGGGCCATGTTGCTGAAACCCAGACGGAGGCTCTCCGAGTCAAAGGACTCGATCTCACAGGCCTGCCGCTCCAGGAGGGTGCGGATGCGCTCAGAGCGCTCATTCTGAAGAGAAAGCATCTCCTCCTCAATCTGTGGGTAATAGGGGGAACAAGGGCACAGAAGTGTTGAATGTGAGAAAACACCCATAAACACACACAGACAAACGTTTGTTTTACTATCCTTAAGGGGACCAAACAATTGATTCTCATTCAAAATCCTATTTTCCCTAACCCCTAAACCTAACCTTAATCCGAAACCCCTAACCCTAGCTCCTAAACCTAATTGTAACCCTAAACCTAAAATAGGACCGGCGAAATGACCCCAGTAGTCCGAATGTTCCTTTTTTTACTAACCAAAAACACACACACGCAAACTCAAACAAACAAACAAACAAACACACACTGAGATGTCTTGGATGTTTGTCAAAATAATTCCAGGTTACAGTACATTTGGAAAGTTCAGACCCCAGCCTTATTCTAAACTCGATTAAATAGTTTTTTTTCCCCTCATCTACACACAAAACCACATATATAATGACAAAGTGAAAACAGATTTGAATTTTTTGCAAATGTATAAAAAAATAAAAACAGAAATACCTTATTTACAGAAGTATTCAGACCCATTGCTGCATCCTGTTTCCATTGATCATCCTTGAGATGTTTCTACAACTTAATTGTAGTCCACCTGTGGTAAATTCAATTGATTGGACATGATTTGGAAAGGCACACACCTGTCTATGTAAGGTCCCACAGTTGACAGTGCATGTCAGAGAAAAAAACAGGCCACGAGGTTGAAGGAATTGTCCGTAGAGTTCTGAGACAGGATTGTGTCGAGGCACAGATCTGGGGAAAGGTACCAAAACATTTCTGCAGCATTGAAGGTCCCCAAAAACACAGTGGCCTCCATCATTATTAAATGGAATAAGTTTGGAACCACCAAGACTCTTCCTAGAGTTGACCACCCGGCCAAACTGAGCAATTTGGGGAGAAGGGCCTTGGTCAGGGAAGTGACCAAGAACCCGAGGGTCATTCTGCCAGAGCTCCAGAGTTCCCCTGTGGAGATGGGAGAACCTTCCAGAAGGACAACCATCTCTGCAGCACTCCACCAATCAGGCCTTTATGGTAGAGTGGCCAAATGGAAGCCAGTCCTCAGTAAAAGGCACATGACAGCCTGCTTGGAGTTTGCCAAAAGGCAGCTAAAGGACTAACCATGAGAAACAAGATTCTCTGGTCTGATGAAACAAAGATTGAACTCTTTGGCTTGAATGCCAAGCGTCACATTTGGAGGAAACCTGGCACCATCTCTACGGTGAAGCATGGTGGTGGCAGCATGCTGTGGGGATGTTTTTCAGGAGCAGGGACTGGGAGTACCGAGGGAAAGATGAATGGAGCAAAGTACAGAGAGATCCTTGATGAAATCCTTCTCCAGAGCACTCGGGACCTCATACTGGGGCGAAGGTTCATCTCCCAACAGGACAACAACCCTAAGCACACAGCCAAGACAATGCAGGAGTGGCTTCATGACAAGTCTCCGAATGACCTTCAGAGGCCCAGCCAGCCAGAGCCCAGACTTGAACCCAATCAAACATCTCTAGAGAGACCTGAATATAGCTGTGCAGCGACGCTACCAATCCAACCTGACAGAGCTTGAGAGGCTCTGCAGAGAAGAATGGGAGAAACTCCCCAAATACAGGTGTGCCAAGCTTGAAGCCTCATACCCAAGAAGAAATGAGGCAGTAATCACTGCCAAAGGTGCTTCAACAAAGTACTGAGTAAAGGATCTGAATACTTATGTAAATATATATATTTTTTTTATTGTGGGGGGGAGGCAAAAATGTCTAAACCTGTTTTTGTTTTGTCATTATGGGGTATTGTGTGTACATTGATGAGGGATTTTTTTTCTTCGTCTATTTTAGAATAAGACTGAATACTTTCAGAATGCACTGTATACAATAGGCCATGATTGATTTTGGCGCAATAGGCCTGGTATATTATCCTCTTTCAAGGAGCTTTACGTTTTGATAGGGTTATTTTACCTAAAATATTTTTGTCCTACTTACAAAAAACTTAATTAAAAATACACATCCCTGCAAGAGTGGCCCGAAGGGTGTTTAGCATCCCCAGTGGCTCTGCAAGTGCTGAGAGGATATTCTTCACTGCTGGCCTGCTCTCCAGGCACCATCGCATGAACCTGAAGCCATAGACTCTGGCCAAACTCATGTTTCTAAAATGAATTCAAAGGCACTGTAGATGGAGGCTAAAACAAGGCAGTCTACATTTAAATTTGTATTTAATTTAAGTCACAGGCTATATATGCAATTTATAGACTATAATGATTTAATACAGCAAAATCTTGTACCTCTTAAATGTAAAGTTCTCATATTTGAGGACCCTAATTGATTTTCTTTATTCAATTAAGTCTGTTATGAGAAAGGTAGACCCTGTCTGCAAAAACAGGGTGTCTGCGGAAAGCTGAGTATATTGGCTATTGAACAGTGCCTTCAAATCTTTTGTGTGCCTTACTACCATATGGGCATACAAATTTATAAGGACAGACCGAGCTGATGACCTCATTTCAAGATGGCTGCTACCTACATTCCGGTTAGTGTTGTGAAGTATAATCAAAATAAACACTGAACACGTTGATATACACCGAAAGCCGGGACTCCACAGATCTTGAGGATATATTATTTGTCAATCACCAGTCCCGAGAGTCAAAATGTTTATTTACAAGGTAAGCCTCAATTTGGTCTGTGTTTGATCCATAGCTACATAGAGGGTATCAAATTAAACCTTAGGTTGGTAGGAACAAATTCAATGTTCTCTGATGATATATGACTTAATGGTAACATCTAATGTCCACCGAGTGACTATATATTTTGCACATAAAGAAATATGAGGTTGCCTGTAGGCTACTATGGCACCTCGACAGTCTTGTAGCCAATGCTAAGTTTTCCAGGGATATGCAGTTGACCTGGGTGGGACAAAGCAAGAGGCACATCCAGTGTGTCAAAAAAGTGCAATTACCACATTTGGACACTTTGGAGAGGTTGAAAGGACACTGAATGTACCCTGGATACTCCATAACACCACCACAATGTTTGAGTGAGGTTGATTTGGTCGATATTGTGTTTTTATACTGAACAAATAGCATTTAGGGATTGCAAATATGTAATAGCACTGGAATGATCTAATTTAGAGAGACATGCCATTTGACAGTTTTAGGGACACTTGGAATCGTCACGTGACCACACCTGACACCACTTACTAAAACATCTGCCCATTTCTAGTTGTTAGGTCTAAGAATCAAAAACATTTCTGATATTGTTCACATGTTGTGGAAGCCAGCTCAAGTCATCAATAATTCACTTGTAGCTTGTCAATGAAAGAATGACAATATTTTGTGTATGCTTGATCCTGTGTATTCTGAACTATGTAACTCCTGTCTTCCTTCTGATCATTTCCTCATAATCTCCCAGATGTCTTCTTTCCAAAAATACCAAGTTTTGTATGTCATGTAATTACACATGAATAGCAGTTACCTTTGGGTATGTCTATTTAGGAGGAAATCTACATTTTGCCATTACATTAATATGCTGAGCACTTAATGTCCCTGCCAGCCTAGTGTGTCGCACATGCAAAAGCGTCACAATTTATTTGTAGCCTATAGCCTTGAAATAATATAAATAATATAGCCAAAATAATTAATTTGCACTCCATATTTGGCTAGCTGTTTGGCTCCTGACCTATTTAGAGTGTTTATATGCTGTTTAATATGACATGTAGCCTATTTGAAATGGCGAGCGCTTCTTAGTCACCTTTTCCTGTTGTTTATTAAAATACTTTTCATTCAAAGCACATGGTTTGGTTTCAATACTTCAAAACAAAATGGTACAGTAGGTCCAGGTAGTCACAGAAATAGATGTGTGTTGGTTAAATTGTGATTTTAATGAATGGAGCGAATTTGGAGTGCTACTATTTTTTGTCTTTGAGCAAGGAGCGGTTTTTAGCGGAGCAGTTGTAAAGGAGAGGTGCGCAAGCTCCATGAGCGGGATTTCAGACCGCTCATCAACGCCGCTCACATACTCTAATTTAAACTTAATATGTAAATATTTTACTAGAATACTCAATTAAATTGAAGTGTAATTCATAATGAATTCAATTGGTGCATTACAAAATCTAAAATATTACATTAAAATGCAATATCCTCATACAAATAAACAATTATGGAATTCAAATACAATTTCTGTTGCCACTGAAATTGCTCCATAGTTACATATCAGGCCCATTCAAAAAGTCCAAAAATTTAATCAAACTCTATCCTCTACAACCAGGCTAGGCACTCCTGTAGATCTGAGAGCATAGATAAGCATTCTGGTAATAGCCTCTGATTGGTTGCAATATTGCTTCCACCTATCCAGGAGTGCCTAGAATGTAGGGTGCTAGAGTTAAGTATACATTCTTTGCATTTTTCAATGGGCCAGATATGTAACCTTGAATTTACATTTTGGACAAACATCCAAGACAAAAGTCCAGGACTAGGCAGTCAATTTGTAATTAAGCCATACTCTCAAGTCCCAATTCGCTCCCTAACCCTATTTTTGGCCCTAACCCCTTTGATGTGTGCAGAAATGTAAGGTGGAAACTCCTTCACTACACTGGTTATACCTATCTAGTGGTGACCCGTCATTCAGGGCTTGCCTGTTTTGTATGTTATTTTGACATTAATACGAGTCACATATCAGTTTGCAAACAATGTAAAATATATATATATATATATATAATTGAGTTAATAAAGCTGCATACAAACATGGTCTCTTTTCTTTTCTTGAGTAAGGCAGCTCCAAAATGCAGGTGTTTCAGCTTAGCTCAGTGCTTTCTGTGGTGGTGGGGCAAGCCAGCAGAAAATACGGAGCGTTGAGCCGTGATTGGCTCAGTGTCCTGTCACTCATGAGGACACTACGTCATCTCCAAGTCTAAGGGTAGAGCTAGAAAATTCTAGCTCCTTGGGTGCTGCCATAGAGTTACAATAGAAGTGCCCATCCAAGGTCATTGGCCACAGATAAAATGACGTCAAATCATGTTATATGTACAGTAGCTTTGATTGGACTGATCATGTCAACATTATACTTTCAAAATCTTTGCTAGTAGTCATCATGAATCAAGTCGACAATCTACTGGCAAATCATTTTTAATCCTTGTCATAATGAAGAGAAATAATGGAGAAATTATAGATAAAATCTATCGGTACTCATCGACCATTCGACATAACCATTACACAATGAGTTGGAAATCGCAAATTCAACAAGGAGTGGTTTGGAAGGAATCAGTGATAGTGGCTAACTGCAAGCATTGCAAAGCAATCACAAACCTGCTATTCAGTGGAGTGGCTGTGTGGCCCCAAATCTTGGATTAAGGGGCTCTATTCCAAGTTTAAAATGATAAACATTCAACATTGGCCATGCTGTCAATGAAGCATGACTTGTGCCGCGCTCAAAACAACTTAACTCTGAACTGTGAAAACTTGACTTCAGTGAGTTCAAGACAACTGGGAAGTCAGGAATAAACGAGCTCCGACTGGGAAAATAAATTTGAATGGTCATCCAACTCGGAATTATATATCCGGCCACTTTCTAGAGTTACAACCTGAAGATCAATGACATCATCATGATTCAACCTTGTCCCCCCCCCCCCCCCAAGTTCCCAGTTGTTTTGAAAGCACTATAAATCCAGAGAATGCCTGACTTTGATGACAAAATGTGCCCACAAAGGACAGCCGCGCCACCTTCATGTTCAAGTGAGCACAGCACAACAAGTTGAGTCCAAAAATAAAATTTTGGAGTCATTAAAACTTGTTTATCAACCACTCCACACATTTGTTGTTAAACTATAGTTTTGGTAAGTCGGTTAGGACATCTACTTTGTGCATGACACAAGTAAATTTTCCAACAATTGTTTACAGACAGATTATTTCACTTACAATTCACTGTATCACAATTCCAGTGGGTCAGAAGTTTACATACACTAAATTGACTGTGCCTTTAAACAGATTGGGAAATTCCAGAAAATGATGTCATGGCTTTAGAAGCTTCTGATAGGCTAATTGACATCATTTGAGTCAATTGGAGGTGTACCTCTGGATGTATTTCAAGGCCTACCTTCAAACTCAGGGCCTCTTTGCTTAACATGGGAAAATTAAAAGAAATCAGCCAAGACCTCAGAAAAAAAATTGTAGACCTCCCCAAGTCTGGTTCATCCTTGGGAGCAATTTCCAAACGCCGTTCATCTGTGCAAACAATAGTACGCAAGTAAACACCATGGGACCACGCAGCCATCATACCGCTCAGGAAGGAGACATGTTCTGTCTCCCAGAGGTGAACGTACTTTGGTGCAAAAAGTGCAAATCAATCCCAGAACAGCAGCAACGGACCTTGTGAAGATACTGAAAGAAACAGGTACAAAAGTATCTATATCCACAGTAAAACAAGTCCAATATCGACATAACCTGAAAGGCCGCTCAGCAAGGAAGAAGCCACTGCTCCAAAACTGCCATAAAAAGCCAGATTACGGTTTGCAACTGCACATGGGGACCTAGATGGTACTTTTATAACTGTTTGGCCATAATGACCATCGCTATGTTTGGAGGAAAAAGGGGTTGGCTTGCAAGCCGAAGAACACCATCCAAACCGTGAAGCACGGGGGTGGCAGCATCATGTTGTGGGGGTGCTTTGCTGCAGGTGGGGCTGGTGCACTTCACAAAATAGATGGCACCATGAGGCAGGAAAATTGTGTGGAAATATTGAAGCAACATCAAGACATCAGTTAAGTTAAGTTACTTAAGTTAAATCATTTAAAAGGCAACACTACCAAATACTAATTGAGTGTATGTAAACTTCTGACCCACTGGGAATGTGATGAAAGAAATATGTTGTGTAGTAAGACATTAGTAGCCCATGTGCCTCAACCTAATCATTTGGTATATTTACCCCTCTTAATTTCACCAACTGTTCTGACTTGGTAGTGCACATGTAGCCTAATCACCTGTTTTAGAGAAACGTAATCATCGAATATTGTAAGCGCTTTCATTGTCTGCTTTATATGCCCCCTTTTTATCCTACGGTTCTGACTTGTGTACAGGGAGAACACTAGTTCCCATGTTCTGAATTCTGTCGCTGTACATTTGTTTTAAGCAAGTCAGCAATATCAGCTATGTTTTTCTAAAAGGCAGTAACTGAGGCTGAATTAACTGTTTCGCTGCCAGACAAGGCTCTGCTGATAGCCAGGTCTAGCAGTGCATTGTTTAGTGTTGTGGCTTTGCTGGCATGCATCCCACTTGTTTTTTTCTGCATCACCAAGATTTACATGCTAAAATCACCACGGTACCTATCCAGACCACACATACATGGGAATAGGGCTAAGGGGAGGAATCGGGAGTGATTTGGGACAAGCTGTATCTCTGTTTCCCCTTGGTACAGATCTAGGATCAGTTTCCCATCCCCCAACTCTAACCATTAGTGGGGGAAATGATAAACTGACCCCAGATCAGAGTTTAGGGGCAACTTCCCCCTACACCTACCCTCTGCTCCAGCAGTGCCCGGCGGATGGACACCCTCTGCTCCAGGTCCTTGGCCTCACGCTCATGCTGCGAGTCGGTGTGGATCTTGATCTTGCTCTGGTAGGCGTTGAGCAGCTCCAACTCTTGCTGCAGCTGGATCCGCAGCACCTGATACTCCGCCTCCTGCGTCTCATCCAATCGGAGCTGGAGTCAGAGTGGCAAATAAGGTGGGGCATCAGCATAAAAATAGGTGGAGGAAGTGGAAAAGGTAGTTCCACCCGTACTTAGGCATAGGGAGACAGAGGGTCAGATCAGGGGATGTGGCGTATAGGAAGGGGATGTCTATCTTAGTGTGAGGGAGGTGTGTTAATTACTAAATGGAAATGTTTTGGGTAGATATTATTGACGAGTAGGGGTTTGCTCCGAGTGAATGTGGTTGAGTGTGTGATGGTTGAGCACCCTCCACCTTCTTTCCATGAGTGTGTGATGGGGAAATAAGTGTGGTATTGTGTGACATGAATAGGGTGTCGTAGTTTGTTTTTCACACATGCTGTGGTATTGATAGTAATACAGTAGAGACTGTATAGAGCTGGGTATAGCTTGTAACAATGCGAATAGGCATTTGGCTAGTAGCCCACAAGTGGAGGAGTGTGGTGAGGATAGGGACAGGGGTGTGTGGGGCTATTGTATAAGGTGTCACATGAGGCTTTGACATATCGCAGATCTGTGCCGGTGGATGTGAGTCGGTGGTATTCCGAGACACAAGAGATGTTATGTCGCTTTCTGTGTGCCAGCAAATGTGATGTCGTGTAGGGACAGAGAAAGGGGGTTTGGCTTGCTTGAATGTCTTGGACATGTGTTGGTGCTACGTGAGGACCTAACAGATGCATGTAACTGGGCTCTGTTCAGGAGGGCGCAACGCTGGGTAACGTTACAGATAGAAATGCCATTATTAGAGCTGACAGGATTCCTTTTTCTTCATGTCAGAGAGTAGTATATGTTCTCCATCATATATTTATATCTGAATATTCCACAACATTGTGCCCCTGCTGTTCCAGTAGTTATGGGTGTAACCAAAGATGGTTGATAAACGTCTTACTCAGGCAGTTTACCATTGGGGGAAAAAATGGTGAAGGTTCCGGTCTGTGTAAGTAGGCGTTCCCTCTCTCGTGAGAGGTCTGCGTCTGCAGGCGTTCCCACGTGAGTTTGTGGTTCCTCCATAAAACGCTGACACGCTCACGTGAGAGGAAACGCCCACTTAAACTGACATTTATTTTCAATTGGAAACTGCCCAATAAACAGCTGGCTCTGGTCTAACATCTCAGGTGTAATGATGCAGATATAAATAGAATAGCGCTGACAACTCCCTTATTCTGACAAATTTCTGATCTATATGATACATTTCTATCATCCTCTGAACAGGCCCATGTTGTGCCATGCAAGGGAAGCCAGACCCAGGGCAGGGGGTATGTAGCTTGCTAGCCAAGTGCCGAGAGGGTATCATACTGTAACAAAGCGAGGACAACGAAAGTGGGGTGACGGTGTCAAATCTGGGGACAGCCAGGAGTGCAGGCAGCTGGCTCGCATGCCCAGGCAGGGGTGGGTACGGTGCTACGGTGGGTTGGAGGTGGTGCGGTACAAAGAGTGTACAGCATCTCCTTGCCTTACTCACAGCCTGTGTGGACAGCATGTCATTGATGGAGTGGTCGTACTGCTCAGCCAGGATGGCCAGCTTACGCGTCTGCTCATCCTTCAGGCGCTTGAGCACCGCCTTGTGGTCCGACTTGGGCGTGTTCTCCAGCAAGTGGTTGCGCAGGGCCTTGTACTGGCGCGTCTGGATCTTGCACGTGTCCTGGAACTGACGCTTGATCTGGAGTTCTTTGGACTGGATGAGAGAGTGTGGCATGACGTACTACATTACCCAGAATGTTTTGTTTGTAACATAACAGATTTTATCTTGGGCTCTTTCTCAATTTGTCTTTCTGATTCCTCGCATCCTATTTCCTTGCCACCTTCTCAAATGTATTGTACTTCCAAGCTCCGCTCCCCTCTGACCTACTACTCCAATGGGTTTTGAGGAGGCAAGAACAGAGGATGAGGAATCTTTGGAAGACTAATTGAGAAAGAATTTGTAAAGATACTCTTAAAGGCTAACATAATGGTGTCCTGGTTGTCTCCTTACCAATACAGAAAGAGCGAGAGAGACAACCGTTTTGGCTGATGTGCTTGAATGTGTTCTTTTGAATATGTGAAGATCCAATATATGTATAGGCTATATAGGGCTGTGGAGTGTACATTTCGATTTTTACAGAGGTATTAGTGACCTCAACATCACTTGCTTTTCTGTGGTAGTTAAACAAAAATAAGTACATCTATTGAATGGCTGCCTACTGTATACCATGTCCCAACCCGAAGTGGTGGAACTCCTCTGATTTAAACCATGTATGCATTAGTGGAGGCAGAATTGGGAAATACTCCTTGTAATGTCTGACTGGGAATGATTGGAACAGTATAAAACATCTGCAAATTAAAGTTGTAAGGTCATAAATGGTTATTATCCATAATCGAATGTGCACTCCTAAAAAAACAAGTGGTGTGAGGCGGGGTGTGGTCTGTGAAAACAAATTCGTTATCCTATTCACTACCAATTCAGTATGTGTTCTGTTCACTTATTGTGAGGAAGAAAGTAATGTATTCCTACAAGACACCATGAGCCAGCCTTTGGATGAAAGCGGGTCTTCCAATGAATATTTCACGTTACACTTACCTGCAATACACGAAGCAATGTGGCAAAAACGCCACCCATGCAATCAGAAGACAAGATAAAGCTATTACCATATTGCTTACATCTATCCAATCCTCAGATCTAAGAGTGCCTAGGCTGTAAAGGCTAGGGTCGATTTGGAATTCAGATATACTGTGTGCGTCCCAATAATATCTCCTTTCTCCTGAAGTGTACACTCGTTCACTACTACTCATAAAATCTAAACACATTGGGTTGCAGGGGGGCATGGTATGTAGAGCATTTCCACCATATTTCTTATACTAGTAATTTACTTTAAAATCCTTGAAGGGTAATGAACAAGTGCACACTTGGAATAGAGGAGAGATAATTGGGACGTAGCCATGGCGTTAGAGCAGGGTAATATGGACAAAAGTTCATATCGCAATAAAGTGCCGGAATTGATGTGATAACGATAAATAAAACCATACGTTTAAAACATTGTGCACCACAGTAAAAAATAAATAGAAATATCCTTTCAACTACTAGTTTGATGGTTGTAGCAATCAATTGTCTCATTAACAATCACCCATACCAGCAAACGTATTTAATTTTAAATCACATCTCTAATATAGGTTAGTTATCAAAATTAACGATATCTGCAAAATGCTTGCGATAAGTGATCGGTATGGTTGGTGTCTTTCATTTTATCGTCCCAGCTCTACAAAGTGTTATGTCAAAACTAAATTTGACTTATTTTATTCATGTTGGAGGTAGATGTAGGGACAGGGAGAACAGAGGATGACAAGAACATTAGTTATGAGATGAAATGAGTTTGAATGTAAATCCAGAATACTTCACTCATTTTCTCCATGTTTGGTTAAAGACTGATGAACTGAATTAATGAATAAAGATATGGAAATTATGGTAAATTATAACAAGGAAATAATGCAAAACAAAGACGTAAATCATAAAAATGAACAAGACAAAATGATAACAAAAAATAATTTATTTCTGTTTGGAGAAAAAAACGAAAATATGCCAAAATGCTGCATATACAATACACCACTCATGCACTCACAATAAGGCTGAAATGCAAACAAAATGGCTGCTGAACACATTTACATTTTTGTCATCTAGCAGATGTTCTTATCCAGAGCAATTTACAGGAGAAATTAGGGTTAAGTGATGGGTTTCAGAGATTTTCACCTAGTCGGCTCAGGGATTTGAACCAGCGTCCTTTCGGTTACTGGCCCAACGCACAGAATGCAGTACTAACCTTAGAAATACTGCATATATTAAATATTCATATAAAACTCTGGAAATTCAAACATAGAACAGTAAACATAGAAAAATAAGACAAATATACTGACGCAGAAATAATTTGAAAATCATAAATTACATTCACAAAATAACAAGGTGAAAAACTGAAAAGATATGCCTCTTTTTAGAGCCAGAATACAATGTAATCTATCACCCTTTAAAAAGGGGATTAGGGATTCACCAACTCTCCCTCCAATGCAAGCCATCCAGAAAGCAATGCCCTTGTTCTCTTTGTGTTAGAATACAGTGCAGGAGAGAGGGAGTGCTCCTCCTGCCGAATCACTCAATAATACCCTTCCACACCAATGGCTCACCTGTAAAATGCAGGGGACTATTTTCTGGGTGAGCTGCATTTAAAGTAGTATTCCTGCACTTTAAAGTACATTTCCCCTGACCTCCCAAGTAGATAAGATATATTTTTATTAAGAATCTTTTCTTCGCTAAAATGTTTTACTGAAATGTTTATCCTTCTAAATTAGCCCTCCATCTACCCTGGCTCTTCAATAGCCAACTGTCCATTTAAACAACCAGTTGCAAGTCAATGGACGGGTGACCAAGCAATCATTCAACGTAGTTAAGTATAATACTTATTTATTTCTATCCATCTATCTATACACAAATGATGTAGACACCCCTTCAAATGATTGGAATTGGCTATTTCAGCCTGACCCGTTGCTGACAGGTGAATAAAACCGAGCACATAACCATGCAATCTCCATAGACAAGTGGAAACGTCTAAGAGCAACAACAACTCAGCCACAAAGTGGTAGGCCACACAAGCTCACAGAATGGGATCGCCAAGTGCTGAAATCGTCTTTCCTCAGTTGCAACATTCACTACCAAGTTCCAAACTGCCTCTGGAAGCAACGTCAGCACAATAACTGTACATCGGGAGGTTCATGAAATGGCTTTCCATGGCTGAGCAGCCACACACAAGCCTAAGATAACCATGTGCAATGCCAAGCATAGGCTGGAGTGGTGTTCTGCTCGCTGACATTGGAGCAGTGGAAACGCATTCTCTGGAGTGATGAATCACGCTTCACCATCTGGCGGTCCGACGGACAGATCTGGGTTTGGCGGATGCCAGGAGAACGCTACCAGCCCCAATGCATAGTGACAACTGTAAAGTTTGGTTGAGCAGGAATAATGACATAGGGCTGTTTTTCATAGCTCTTGCCCATAGTTTCAGTGAAGGGAAATGTTAACGCTACATGTCTTGTTGGAAAGGTGGCATCCTATGACAGTGCCACGTTGAAAGTCACTGAGCTCTCAGTAAGGCCATTCTTCTGCCAATGTTTGGCTATGGAGCTTGCATGGCTTTGTGTTCGATTTTATACACCTGTCAGCAACGGGTGTGGCTGAACTAATTTGAAGGTGTGTCCACATATACATATAATATATATATAAAGTATTGAATTGGATACATAACATCATTCAATATAATTTGCGCGACAAGCTCACTTAGTACTCAGTGGAGGGAGGGGCCAGTCAATTTCCAGCCCTTTTTGGGATAAATACTTTCGCATCGTTTTAGACTAGTTAAAACGTTCAAATTGGTTAATCTCTTCGTTGAGTATTGCATTGTTCCCTCAATCTTTGGACTTGTGTTTTAAAGCCATTAAGACTTGTTTGAACCAATATCCAAATTAAACAATAAAATGATATTAAACATATGGTCATACTAAAATGAACAAAAACTATATAACACTTTTTTTTTTTGCATATATGGAGGTAGCCTAACCTCAGTGGCTGTATAACAGAACAGTCATTCAAACAATTACAGCTGAACAGACAAGCACTGTATCTTCATTTAGGAGAATGATAAAAACAACGTTTACATGGCAAATCATTCAGTATACAAGTTTGCCAATAGCACAATAATGAATCTACTTATCTAGAAGATGAAATGTAATAACTAATAACCATTTCACCAGCTTCCACTGCTCTCTACATGTTCACATTTGAGGTCTTACTATCAATCAAATGTATTTATAAAGCCCTTCTTGCATCAGCTGATGTTAAAGTGCTGTGCAGAAACCCAGCCTAAAACCCCAAACAGCAAGCAATGCAGGTGTAGAAGCACGGTGGCTAGGTAAAACTCCCTAGAAAAGGCCAGAACCTAGGAAGAAACCTAGAGAGGAACCAGGCTATGAGGGGTGGCCCAAGTCCTCTTCTGGGTGTGCCGACTCTTCTCAATGAGCAATACTAATTAAATATCTAATATAGCTCACTAAATTGACAGCCAAAGCCTACCCAGCCAAATACAATATGCAATATCCCAAAACATTGGCTAACTTGAAATTCAGTATAAAATGCCATATTGTATCCTATATTCGGATGATTGGATTTTTAGAACAAAAACGTGGAAATAATTTTACAGTTTACCGCATTTATGTCAAGTTTCACGTATCAAACACTATGCGTTTAACATAATTGTACAGTTTAGCTTGTACATAACATTAATGTATTAAAGTTCACTTTGTGGATTGAAGTAATCTTGATCTGGAAGTTTGTGTGGTTAATTATTTATTGCACTATATTAATGACCTAGTAGTGTTTTTTGGGGGCGGTTAAATGAAATGACCAGGATGTTTGCCTACTTCTACTTTCACAGTAATTTAGTATTATAATGGGTGAAATGCTTGATTTGTGGACAATCCACAACCAATAATATCTATCAATAGTGGCCATTGATGATAACCATTATCCACTGACAAGAAATTCAATGTGCATGAACAGTGCACTAAAAAGATCTCTGAAATCGTAAGAACTTCAATAAAAACACAATAGATTGCACAAACATGGTCTTAGAAATAACCATAAACATATTGTCTTACGAATTAAGAACAAAATAAAGAAAACACTTAAACTTTTACAAAAAGCACAATAGTGAGTGACAAACAATGAAACTTCAATGGGGTATAAGACAGTGACATGACAGGAGTTGCTGGATGCTTTTGGCAATACAGTACATTAAATGGCCAATTACATTCAGCCAATGCAACACAGTGTTCGGTATACCTATGATGCACACAACCTATCTTTGGGAGGGTTGAAACAAAGGAAACAAACACACGATGGTCAGACGGTGATAGATGGAACATACACACCCTATCCAACTCCCTCCCTCTCTTACTATCTCCATGGTCGCACTTTACCCCTCACACTCCGCCCAGATGACGTTCGTCTCAACCCGCATTCCCACCTCCCCTCATCTCTGAACATACATTCTCTCTCCTCCCTTCTTTGCCTTTGCTCCCTCTCTCTCTTCCTCCTCTCCCTCTGTTTCTGCTCTCTGACCTCCCTGGGCAGTAGCCTGGGCAGCCTGCTAGGTTTCTCCTCTCTCAGCAGACCGAATGTACGAAGTCTGCTCAGGCACTCAGGAGGCAGCTCTTTAAGGACCCTGCTAGCTAGCCTTAGCACGACTGAGTTGGCCAGGTCGGCAAGGACCCCTAGGGGGCGTCTGATAAAGCGCCTGACCCATAGGAGGCACGTGGCAAGGGGCGAGCCAACGTGGCCCCTGCCCGCCAGGCGCACTAAGGGCAGGCTCTTTAGGGGCACAGGGATTTTGGACTGGCGCCCGCCCCAGTTGCGCCCGGCCTTGGGGAACATGTCATAGAGGCTGCGCTCTGCCAGGCCCCCAAGGAGAGACTGGCAGATGTTGAAGAGTGGGCGGGGAAGGCGAAAGAGGAACCTCATCCACAAACGGTTGAGTTTCCGGGGGGCGTTTTGTAGGAAGACGCGCGCCGGTCGCACCACCAGCACCACCACAAGATAGAGGGAGAGGAAGAGGGAAGGCGAGCTGAGGAAGGAGGCAGAGATCAGGGCTATGGGGACGTAATAGAGACCCAGGCTCAGCGAGAGGCCCAGGCTGAAAAGACCGCATGCCCACAGAGTGAGGGACAGGTAGGTGGAGAGAGAGAGGGAGCAGCAGGAGCGGAGGAAGAGGTAGGAGAAGAAGAGGGCGAGGAGGGCGAGCTCACCCGAGAGGAGGAGGGAGGCCAGCGAGGGGAGAGGGGGAGAGCGACGAAGGGAGAGGAGGAAGACTGAGAGTATGAGGAAGGTGAGGTTGGAGGGCTGGGCGGCGGCCGAGAGGGAGAGGAGGAGGCAGATGGCATGAGAGAAGAGGGAGGGAAAGGAAGAGGGGACAGGGGGCGGAGAAAGGGGTGGGGCAGAGAGGTGAGGAGGCTCGAGTTCCTCAAGGGTGTCGGGGAAGTAGAACTCTGAGAGTTCGTCCCCCTTGCGCTGATCGCGGACATGCCTCCGTTCCAGGGATGGGGAGGAGATGAGCTCAGACGGACAGCCGTCTGCCACTCCCCTATCCTCCTCCTCATCGTCGTCATCGTCGAGAACATATCTCGCTTCGTCTTCCTCATCCCCATCTTCCTCCCCCCACTGCACTCCCTCCACCTGCCTTTGCTCTCCTCCTCCCTCCCCTGTTTTCCACTCAAGTTCTTGACATTCATTATCTTCGCTTTTCTCGCTCTTCTCCTCCTCTACTTCAACCTTTGTTTCTACAATGGAGCAAACCTCATTCCCATTTCCCACGTCCTTCTCTTCTCCCTTCTCATTCTCTCCATCTCCACTTTCGTCTCTCACCACCTTTTCTTTCCCTCCTTCAAAACCTTCCCTAACTTTTCCTTTGTTACCCTCCATTTCCTCTTTGGTTTCATATTCTTCCACCTCTTCCTTCTCCCCTTCCTCTACCAGCACCACCTCTTCCACTCCCTCAGCCCCAGCCTGGGCTCCCCTTAGCCCCCCTGTCTCCTGGTACTCCTCCCCCTTGTTCTCCTCCTCTGGAGGTGGCTGGTTCTGGGTTTGGGTACCGGGGGTCTCGCTCTCACTCACTTTGAGGCTCTTAGGCTGCTGGCGGACCTCCACGGCGTGCTTCTGCCTCAGCTCCTGCTCGCGTCGCTTGTTGTACTCCATCTGATTGGTGAGCTCCGTCTGGTGCTGTGTGCGGATCAGGTCAGCCCGCGTGCGCTGCACCGAGCCCAGCTGCCGGAACTCCATCTCCTGGGTGGACTCGTGGTGGCGCAGAAGCATTGCGCACTCCAGGTCCTTCAGCGTCTGCTTCTTGTTCAGGTCCTTAGATGGAGAAGGAAGAAACAAAGGAGAGCGCAACAGATGAGGGTAGGGAAAGACGTAATCATTTTGTACATGTATTAAACAGCGCGTTAGACCAATTTCAGACCTTTAACATTGAAAAAAAAAAATCTATAAAATTATTAAAAATCAGTCGCAGTGACAGAACTTTAACCCCTGCATTATATCATGAGAAGAGTTGTGGTCCGAGACCAGCGCCTAATGGAACTCTGAAACACCTCTATTGCTTGGTCAAGTGAAAAATGTCTTCGTTATGGGTACTGTTGATGTACTATACCTCTCGGAGTAGGTCCTGCTCCAGATTGTGGCGCGCCAGCAGCATCTTCCTCTTGTACTGGCGACACTGCAGCTCGTAGTACTGCCTCTGGCGGCGCAGGAGCCCCGCCTCATCTTCCGCCTGCAGCTGCTGGAGACACTCCTTCTGATGCACCAGCCACTCCTGCTTCTCACGCTTGGGGGTCAACTGGTTCTCGTTCAGTTCCTGTGAAATACAGCACGAGAAAGGGTCAGAGCGTGACACCCGCCACTTGATAGGTCAATATAATAGCTTGTGATTAAGGCATAGTGGTGGCATGCGGATTGGCAGGGGTTAATAGCGGTTGCTGCGTGGTTGGTATATGGCTGTATCTTTTAACGGCCATTGTTAACATCCAGATGATTTGGGTGCGTAGCTGTACTTCTCAGCTATGAGTGGTTGAAGTGTGGTTGGTGAGTAATTATGACTAGGGGTTGCGGTACGGTTCGTGAGTAATTGAGGGTTTGGTTGCAGTGTGGTTGGTGAGTTGTTACAGTATGGGTATGGTTGGTAAGCAGCTGACTAAGGTTGGTGAGTAATTACCGTAATTGCTGGACTATTAAGCGCACCTGAATATAAACCGCACCCACTGAATTATAAAAAAATATGTATTTTGTACATAAATACGCTGCACATGTCTATGAGCCGCAGGTGCCTACCGGTACATTGAAACAAATGAACTTTACACAGCTTTTAAAAGAAACACGGCTTGTAACAAAAATAAATAGGCTTTAACGAAACACTGCTTGTAACAAAAATTAAAACAGTAGCCTACCAAGCCTCCTCCTGTGCACTGAAACCACTGAAGTCATCTCCTTCGGTGTCGGAGTTGAATAGCCTCAGAAATGCTTAATCCGATGTTGGATCGTTTTCATTGTCGCTCTCGTCACTTTCATCCGGAGGCAAATACCCCGCTGAGCTCATGCTGCCCCTTCAACACGCAGCAGTCCAGCCTTTCGAAACCCGTTGATGATAGTGGATTTTTTGACAATGCTCCACGCTGTCAGGACCCACTGGCAGACTTGACCATAAGTTGCTCTTCGCATGCGGCCCGTTTTAGTGAAGGATTTCTCCCCACTTGTCATCCAAGCCTCCCACTGAACACGGAGCGCCACCTTAAATGAACGATTTACACTGATGTCGAGTGGCTGCAAATACTTTGGGCCATCTGCTTTTCTTCCCTCTGAAAGGTTTGTTGTCTTTTTGCACTGAGTCAGTTCCTCACGCTGCTGTTTACAAAGTCTTATAATCGACTCATTAAGACCAAGCTCCCATGCAGCAGCTCTATTTCTTTTTCCAACAGCCAGATCGATCGCCTTCAACTTGAAAGCTGCATCATATGCATTCATTTCTCCGTGTCTTTGCCATGATGAGGGTGACAAAATTACTACCGTAATCAGAATGATGGAAAGCGCGCTCGATTTACGTCACATTATGTGACGGTGCTCAGTTTTTTGGCGGCGGCATGAATCTTGCGAAAGCGGGAAAAATCCATAAATTAGCCGCGTCATTGTATAAACCGCGAGGTTCAAAGTGTGGGAATAAAGTAGCGGCTTATAGTCCAGCAATTACGGTAAAGCAGCATGCAACTATGCAACTATTTCAAAGATTTTATTGAGTTATAGTTCATATAAAGGAAATCAGTCAATTTAAATAAATTCATTAGTCCTAATCTACGGATTTCACATGACTGGGCAGCAGTGCAGCTTTGGGTGGGCCTTGGAGGGCATAGGCCCACCCACTTGGCAGCCAGGCCCAGCCAATCAGTGAGTTTTTCCCCCCACAAAACAGACAAATATTATTACACCCCCACCAAAGACGATCCCGCAGGTGAAGAAGACGGATGAGGTAGTCCTGGGCTGACGTGGTTACATGTGGTCTGCGGTTGTTAGGCCAGTTGGAAGTACTGCCAAATTCTCTTGTTTTGTGTTGTGTGACAAAACTGTACATTTTTGAGTGGCCTTTTATTGTACCCAGCACAAGGTGCACCTGTGTAATGATCATGCTATTTAAATCAGCTTCTTTGATATGCTTGACCAGTCAGGTGGATGGATCATCTTGGCAAAGGAGAAATGCTCACTAACAGGTATGCAAACACATTTTTGTCCAAAATGAGAGAAATTGGCTTTTTGTGGATATGTAAAATTGCTGGTATTTTTTAATGTAACATGGGACCAACACTTTACATGAGTTTATATTTTTGTTCAGTGCATTTAAACTATGGTTGGTGAGTTGTTATAGCAGGGTACTTAAACTTATTCATGCCCAAGGACCAGCTCCCAGGCAAACCGGCGACTCAGGGACCACCAGTATATGTTTAAAAAAATGTATATAGCAAGTCTCGTCTTATCAGGTGAATGGCAAGGAATAAAGTAATGAACATTTTAGAATAAATATATTTGGTAAATAGTTTATTTTGACCTTCCCACATCATTGGAAGAGGAAGTATAAACTCTAACATAGCCTATTAGCTAGAAAGCTAGTAACTATAAACACAATTTTGCTAAGAGCAGCTGTTTAGCTGGTTAAACAAAGGTTAGCCATGTGTTGGCAAAAATGTCTAAGTGAAGAAAGCTTACCAGCAGCCATCGGTACTTGACACACTGGTAGCCTATTCGCAGGTGCTCTTTCAAAGCCTATGTCAGACACTCCAGGGAGTGTAAACTGGCTCCAATGAGTGTAATTTGCTCAGGAGTTGAGGACTAAAGTTGACTACATTAGAAAAATAATCTTTTCTACTGTAGGTATGTAATAAAAAATGTGTTTCTGTTGCTAGCAATATTCATAAAGCCATTGAAACAAAAAAATGTTTCTACAGTGCGTGTGGGTGTGTATACATACAGATATACACACACACTTTTTGTGGACTCCCAGTTGAATACCTCAGTTATAGTATGTCTTCAGTAGGGTTGGTGAGTAGATGGTAGAGCTGGACAATTAATCAAATTCACATCGAAATACTGGCTTCCGGTTGAGCGATGTAGAAAATAAGTCGTACGAGGTCTCTGACAACTGGAAAAACTGAAGCTTAAGGTTATACCATATATATATATATATATATATATATATATATATTTTTTTTTTTTTTTTTTCTCTCAAGGGTATATGTAACTTCTTTCCTAGGTCAGTTTGACCTCACATCACATGTTTAGGGTAATCAATGGTGGCTGAGTAAGAGAATTTCTGCTGCTTGTCTCGTTCATAATGACGAGAATAGGATTAGAAGTTTTTGCCTTTTTCTTTAAAATGGTATTATACCATCACTTTTATTTCATTTTTGTGTATGTTGGGGGTGGTGGGGCAAAGAATGTGCTCTGCTTCTCTAGAGGATTTTAATGTATTTTTAATTCAGATTTGTTTTTTCATGCTGCTCCTCAATCGCTCTTTTTCATTTGACCTCTTAAGGATTCATTTCTAGTTCACAACCATTCCAGGATGGTATTTTGGGGCTAAAAGTCAGACTGGTGACATGGAACATTTGCGGTTGTGGGGGGCAAATTATAGGATGCTGGTCTTCTAGGCAGCGGCAAAGAAAAAGCCATATCTCAGACTGGCCAATAAAAAGAAAAGATTAAGATGGGCAAAAGAACAGACACTGGACAGAGGATCTCTGCCTAGAAGGCCAGCATCCCGGAGACGCCTCTTCACGGTTGACGTTGAGACTGGTGTTTTGCGGGTACTATTTAATGAAGCTGCCAGTTGAGGACTTGTGAGGCACCTGTTTCTCAAACTAGACACTAATATACTTGTCCTCTTGCACAGTTGTGCACCGGGGCCTCCCACTCTTTCTATTCTGGTTTAGAGCAAGTTCGCGCTATTCTGTGAAGGGAGTAGTACACAGCGTTGTACGAGATCTTCAGTTTCTTGGCAATTTCATTTCTCAGAACAAGAATAGACTGACAAGTTTCAGAAGAAAGTTCTTTGCTTCTGGCCATTTTGAGTCTAATTGAACCCACAAATGTCGATGCTCAAGATACGCAACTAGTCTAAAGGCCAGTTTTGTTGCTTCTTTAAAACCAGCACATCAGTTTTCAGCTGTGCTCACATAATTGCAAAAGGGTTCTCTTTATGATCAATTAGCCTTTTAAAATGACAAACTTGGATTAGCCAACAACGTGCCATTGGAACACAGGAGTGATGGTTGCTGATAATGGGCCTCCGTACGCCTATGTAGATATTCCATTAAAAAGTAGTCAGTAGTCATTTCCAATATTAATACTGTCTAGGCTGTATTCCGGATCAATTTGATGTTACAATTCGATCGACAAAAAAAGATGTGATTTTCTTTCAAAAACAAGGACATTTCTAAATGACCCTAAAACTTTTGAACGGTAGTGTACATGTACAGTGCCTTCCGAAAGTATTCATACCCCTTAAACTTGGGCTGGCAAGTCATGGCTTCCTATTTCGCAACAAAGCATCCTTCACTCATGCTGCCAAACATACCCTTGTAAAACTGACCATCCTACCAATCCTCGACTTTGGCGATGTCATTTACAAAATAGCCTCCAATACCCTACTCAACAAATTGGATGCAGTCTATCACAGTGCAATCCGTTTTGTCACCAAAGCCCCATATACTACCCACCATTGCGACCTGTACGCTCTCGTTGGCTGGCCCTCGCTTCATACTCGTCGCCAAACCCACTGGCTCCATGTCATCTACAAGACCCTGCTAGGTAAAGTCCCCCCTTATCTCAGCTCGCTGGTCACCATAGCATCTCCCACCTGTAGCACACGCTCCAGCAGGTATATCTCTCTAGTCACCCCCAAAACCAATTCTTTCTTTGGCCGCCTCTCCTTCCAGTTCTCTGCTGCCAATGACTGGAACGAACTACAAAAATCTCTGAAACTGGAAACACTTATCTCCCTCACTAGCTTTAAGCACCAACTGTCAGAGCATCTTACAGATTACTGCACCTGTACATAGCCCACCTATAATTTAGCCCAAACAACTACCTCTTTCCCAACTGTATTTAATTTATTTATTTATTTTGCTCCTTTGCACCCCATTATTTTTATTTCTACTTTGCACATTCTTCCATTGCAAAACTACCATTCCAGTGTTTTACTTGCTATATTGTATTTACTTTACCACCATGGCCTTTTTTGCCTTTACCTCCCTTCTCACCTAATTTGCTCACATTGTATATAGACTTGTTTATACTGTATTATTGACTGTATGTTTGTTTTACTCCATGTGTAACTCTGTGTCGTTGTATGTGTCGAACTGCTTTGCTTTATCTTGGCCAGGTCGCAATTGTAAATGAGAACTTGTTCTCAACTTGCCTACCTGGTTAAATAAAGGTGAAATAAATAAATAAATAAATAAAATGGCTTGGTGATAAAAAAAAAACAATAGCTGGCATTCCGTAGATCAGATGTGGTGGGTGTCACCGAGATAGGCCTTTGTTCTGTTCCTCCAGGCTCAGTATTCCTAATTATTCTGGCATCTGGGAGACAACACCAGAGGCAGATGACCACAGGATGAACCCAAAGTGGCTTACGGTGCCCAGGGGGGGGTTGAACCAGCTATGACTGAGCAATCTTGGTATCAGAAAAAAAAAAAAAAGGAGCAGCATGGTCTGTAAAGGGTAGGCTGCTCAGCCCAACAGTCCTGACTGGTATTAATTACTGCAATAATGAATCAATATTGAATAAAGAATTGTTTATAGGAATGACCATGTCTATAACTTGAATAGAATATTCACCACAATATTTGGCACCGCAGATGGGAAACCAAACTCTGTTGACGGCTCCTGAGGCCTGCCTAAGATCTGAAGGAGGGTGTCAGGCAGGTGGTTACGGTGTTCCGAACAGAGACAGAAATAGGGTGAGACTCACATTTCTTGGAAACAATAAAAAATAAATAATTACAATGGCGTTCCGAGGGAACTGCCATCTGATGTTAACATCCTAATCTGTGTGTATCGGATGAAAACTAGGATCAGTATGAACTAGTTAACCTCTACAGGTTAACTAGTCTCCCCCGCGGGATGGTTGAGCTAAGGTAGGCTAATGTGATTAGCATGAGGTTTTAAGAAACAAGCACATTTCCCAGGACAGACATATTGATATGGGCAGAAAGCTTAAATTCCAGTTAATCTAACGGCACTGTCCAATTTACAGTAGCTATTACAGTGAAAGAATACCATGCTATTGTTTACTGAGGAGTATACACAGTTATGAACTTGAAAATGTATTAATAAATCAAATTAGGCACATTTGGGCAGTCTATAGAACATTTTGAACAGAAATGCAATGGTTCATTGAATCAGTCTAAAACGTAGCTAATACACTGCTGCCATCTGGTGGCAAAATCTAAATTGCGCCTAACCTGGAATATTTAATTTTGGCCTCTCTCTTGCATTTCAAAGACGGGGGATTTATTACCTTTTACCAGATCTAATGTGTTATATTCTCCTACATTAATTTCACATTTCCACAAACTTCAGTGTTTGCTTTCAAATGCTATCAATAATATGCATATCATTGCTTCAGGTCCTGAGTTACCCAAATCTAACTGCCTGCATGTCATTTTAGGGGGGGGGAATTAAAGAGAAAAAAAGGTCCAATCCTTTAAGACCAATTAAGATTAGCATCCAAACCAACGTGATCAAAAGAACGTGAGCATCCAAATCTGTGTGTACCGGATGTATAACTAGACCTTGCTAGGACTAGTTATTGCCTAAGAGAAAGTCAAAAGCGATATAGAAAATATTCCTGCAGGTTATAAAATAGAAAACAAGACTGAGGTATCCTTGGGCATAATTGTTGATTAGCCAGTGGCGTGGGTCTGAGTTGATCACAGTAGGACTGGTGAGGTTAATGTGGAGTGAAGGACTAGAGCGCAGGTAATCTTGTGAAGAGAACTCTGCTTGGTGAAGCTCATTGAATGAGGGACTAGAGTGCAGGTGAGGGGTTGCGAGGGCATCTGGCTTGGTGAAGTTCAAATTTTAACGTGTAATGTAAAACGTAAAAATTTGAACTTCACCAAGGCAGATGCCCTCGCAACCCCTCACCTGCACTCTAGTCCCTCATTCAATGAGCTTCATAAATGAGGTAAACAGGTATGCCCCGGTTACTATTGTCAAATGTTATTGTGCATGTTTTGTTATTCCTGATACTTAAAATACGAGGTAAAACTGGATTTTCTGGGACCGTGTTACATAGGTAGGAGACATGGGTACGCTGTTGGTAGTTTTGCACAATTGGATAGATGTAAGAGAATCTATACCATAGTAATCCCAGTAGGCGATATCCCAGTGTGGATACAACACCCTGTTGTGGGACCACTAATTAGGCAATATTTTGATAATGGTATGGGTTTCCCTGTTCATAGACACGGTTTTGTTATCTAAAAAAAACAGCGCTAAACCGGGGTTTTCCTCGTCCGACTCATTTCCCCTGTGTGTACTGTGTTTATGAATGTGATGTGAGAGTGTGGAAATAAGTGTCAATCTGAAGTTTGGATAATAAGATATAGGAATGTGTATAATAAACTGTTGTTACTTTAGAAAGTAAGTTGAGATATGTAGCGTTATCTTGGGGTCCGTTCAACACTGCTCATCATAGAATATCACGGTTTATTAAGTGCTAGATGTTATTTTTTTTAGACGATAGCGGCAAATCTATGATTCCTGGAAGACTAGAGAACAGTTGAGAATTATTCCAATGACCGGCCGGGCAGCATCCGGGAAACGAACGCTTCTGGTTTCCGCTTGGAGTGGTAGCGATGGAGAGTCAAGGAAACGCACACGGAGTTGTTAATTAATGTGAGTACCCAAGATTTCCTACGTTATATATTGATTCTTTGAAGATAAGAAAAAAAAAATGAATGAGAAATAAGTGTGTGTGTATAATCTTTTACTATAGATTTGATAAAGTAACACTGGAAATATAATGAAATGCAACTTAAACAACCCATACGTAGACGTACGTAGGTTCAGAGTGGTCTTTTTATGGATCATTTGATAGCTATAAAAGTTCAAAGCATTTTATGACTTAAGCGCTTATGGGATTCTCTCAGTCTGGGTAATCTCAGAAAAAGATGAGTTTATTAAAACCGCGAGGAGAGAGGCAGAAAGAAATTCATAGAAGAGGTAAACTACAGCAAAGCAAAGACACTAATAGCAGCGCACAAGCATTCTACCAATTCGGCTCGAATATGGGAAAAAAACAATCATGGATAGCATTCGGTAACATTTCCCTGCTGACAGGAAAATTCCAAACTAATAAGATAATTCAGGGATGCAATTGTGACTTGGCACAATGACATAAAAGAAGAACCTTTAGCTCAATACACAAGCGTATTGATGTTAGCGTTTTATCAGCATAATCGCACTGTACCAACTGTACTATTTGTGAAGTAATTTGAGAATGTAGTATGCTAATTGGTATTAAGATATACATTCTGTTATAAGTATGACAAATTTGTTGCTGGCGCTATCCTTATGAACCACATGGCATATCGTTTACTAACTATATGCTCTTCAACTACCCAACGTTTGTCGACTTGATCATTCATGTCATTCTTAGCTTAGCTAAATGGTATAGTCATTGTGCGTTCTCAATGGACATTGTTAAAATGGGGTACTTGGTAAATTCACTCAGGCAATTGTTCGGACTTCAGAGGAGTTGTCTGAATGTACCAGAGCGCAGAATAACTGATTTATTTACGAATGCGCAACTCCCGTTGAATATGGCCTGTGTCTGTCAACGTTTAGGAAATAGCGTCATTTAAATTGCCAGCAGCAGTTAGTCACCAACATTTTGAATAAAAAAAAAAAAAACAAGCTTAACCAGCTCAGCTAGGTGAGTAGAACAGAGAGTGAAGACATTCTCGTTTGTGTCTGGAAGTAACGTTGGCCTGAAAGCTAGCCAAGGTGTTGGGACTGCCTTTGTGAGGTAAGAAAAATATTATGCATTATGAATCAGAGAGCTTGGACCAACCTTGCTTTTTAGCAGATATTGGGGTTAAATAATCCTTGTGAGAATCAAGGACAGTATATATTAGGTAACATTAAAATTGGCAGGATATATGGGCGAGAGCACGAATGATGTTTACAAATAGTCAAACTTTGTTTCACGCCGCATTCAAACAAATCGCTGAAGGGTGTAGGTTCAATATGTGGTGAATTTGTTATTGGCGTAAAAATACGAAATAACTCTTATGCCAAACATCACCACATTAGTAAAACTGTGGTTAAGCATGTGACCTGATTCAGGAAACTAGGTGTATGTCACGACTTCACAGGAGAGCGGTTTGAACTTTATTTTTTTAATCAAAATACCGGACATGTGAACTTCCATGTGCCTTAATATCAAACTTGTAGGGAAAAAAGTCATCACAATACTGACATGTGCATTATCCATATTGCATGTTCTGTTAGATCAAATGCAGTCAACCGATTGTTCCAAACAAGAATGCTGCTGCTTTCCACTTTGCTTCTTAATAGAAGTAATTCCATTTCTACGATTCCAACAGCTAACCCAAGTGTTTTGATTTATATTACATGTCAAATTGCAATCACAATATTTGGTCAAGAAAATGGCAATTAGATTTGTTTGCCAATATCGTGCAGCCCTAGTAGATGGATTATTGGTTGGTGAGTAACTGCAGTATGGTTAGTGTGTAGTTACGGTATGGTTGATGAGTATTTACAGTATGGCATTGTGGTTGTACCTCTTTGAGCTGCTCCTTGCGTGCGCGGTACTGGCGTTTCTGGGATTCCAGCAGGCTGGTCAGTTCCTTCTTCTGCTGGGCCAGGATGTGCTGCTGGAACTTCTTCTCCTCAGCCAGGGCTGCCTTGGTCTGAAAACCAACCACACATGGCCATAAGCAAACTAAGAATAGAGCTAAACCCCCCCCCTAAATTCTAGAGCTTATATACGGCTTGACCATCTACTTTGGCCTGAAAATGTACATTGAGATCCTGGGATAGCCGCCCCGTCGCCAATACCCTTTCCTCTTTTCTTTCAACGTTTCCTTCCATCTCATTCCACCCCTCCATCCGTACCTCTTTCTTCAACCCGGTGCTTCTTGCTAAAGTTGTCCCCACCTTCCCAATCTCACACTCCTCCTTCCCTTCCTATCCCTCCCCCTCTCACCTTTCTCCAGGATGGCTTGGAGCTACTTGCTCAGTTTGTCCCCATCCCCTCACTCCATCCCTCTTTCTCCAAGATTGCCTTGTGTTTTTTTGCTGAGGTTGTCCCCACCTACCTCGCTCCTGATCCATACCTCCCTCCTTCCCTTACCTCCTTCTCCAGGATAGCCTGGTGCTTCTTGCTCAGCTTGTCCCCCTCCCCTCCAAAGCTGTTTCTCTGGTTCTCCAACTCCTTGTCCAGCCTCAGCTGATGCTCATCCATCTCCGCCTTCAGCTTGTTTTCGAGGCCCATCAGCTGCTTCTGGTGCTGCCGCCGCATGCGCTTGTACCTGGGACGGGGTAAAGGAGGATTTGACACGAGAAAAGTATGTCAAAAACTAGTACAGCCAAATGGAATGGGCAATTACGTAAGCAGCCCGATTCAGATATTTTGACAACCAGTACAGCCAACTGCGCCGGTCGGTTTTACATAGTTCCATGAACTGCTTTCTAACCACGAATGAGTATTTAGAACATTTATTACCAGTGGGCTAAGCTGGTTGAAATGGTGTCATTAAAATCAGTTTACAACCCATATGTTGTCATTTGGATGTAATGAGTTTAACAAATAATTTCAACCAGTTATGGCTGACAGATAGCCATTTTGTGCGTCACAGCGTGGCCAGAGCTAGTCGCAAATAGTGGTTGCTTGATACACCGAAACTTCTGTATTTCTTCAATACCACATGAAACGGTTCTGTTACTTTCAGTTTTTCTATCAAATGTGTCTTACATTTGGAAATAAACTAAATGTATTGAACTTTGTTTGAATGTATTAATTTGCCCAAGTTTATCATAAGACATGAACAGAAGTGATTCTTATTCCCTGCAACTTTCTGATGAGGTAACGGCTCAGAAACGCACCTTTTCATGTGTGTGCGTATGTCTACCACTTTGTGTATCCGCTAGCAATGCAAATGTTAACCGTCTTCGGGTAGATGAAAAGGCTTCCCCAAAAACCTTGAACCAAACGCTAACAACAAAGTAGCCTATGCCTTCCTGGCAGAATCAAGATTATCTGCATCAATCCAGCGGCCATTTGTTTTGCAAACTACATCACGTGCACTACATAAAACGTTGCTAACCAAACAAGAGTGTTAAGTGCATGCCACTTGAATTAAAGGGTAATAATAATAAAACATAAAACATAATAAAAAAATCTAACTTACGATTATTCCCAGACCTCAAAAGTGGTCCCCGACGTGTTCTAAGCATTGTTGTGAACTTAAACTTCCAATGTTGTCGTTTTTCTATTTTTAAAGTGTGATTTTGGGTTAAACTAGAAAATAAATAAAAACAGGGGATTTTTTTTTTATCACAATCCTTAATTTTTGGTCCCGTGGGATGATTCTGGTATCGAGTATTGTGATACTAAACCTGGTATCAGTATTGAAGTCAACATTCTGGTATCATTAGAATACTAGTAGTGAGTACCTCTGAAAAATATTATATTAGTACACTCCCCTACATATGTATTTGGACAGTGACTCTATTCTCCAGCATTTTCTATTTGAGATCAAACGTTTCATATGAGGCGACAGTACAGAATGTTTATTTGAGAGTATATCGGGAGGCCGGTACCATATTACTTGTACACAACCACATCCAGCGTGTGACAGTGGATGAATTTGCAGATTGTTTGGCTCAATATTAACTGAAAAGGTGAATGATGACTGGAATAAATCAATTAACTTGATTTCCATGGACTAGCCAATCCGTTTCCTTCTAATTCCAGATGGGCTCTTTCTTTGACCGTTCCATAAAAGCTCTCCTACCCAGACATCTGCTCCCTCAGCGCCGACCCCTGCTCATGCTCCTGGATCTGCCGGGTCACCAGCGATGCTGTCCGGATCGTGGCAAAGTGATCTCGGCTGCGGTGTCCCTTCCGCCTGCCACCTTCTCGTCCCTCACCCCGTGACGGGGGCTGCTGCTGTGCGTCCAGTTCGGGCTGGTAGGGGTCGTCGTAGATGTTGTCATGGCTCTGATGTAGAGAGAGACAAATATTTTCTGTGTAAATCATGTGTTGCATTG
Organism: Oncorhynchus nerka; assembly: GCF_034236695.1. NCBI lineage: Eukaryota > Metazoa > Chordata > Actinopteri > Salmoniformes > Salmonidae > Oncorhynchus > Oncorhynchus nerka. The sequence continues at coordinate 32,036,026 of NC_088418.1, forward strand.
TGGAATCAATCTAGGGGTGGGGGAAGAGTAGGTCATTAGCCACTAGTGAGCCATTTATGTGGTAAACTAAACTGAGGTAAAACCATAATTTACAGTTTTTAGAATCAGCGCAACAAACACCCCAAAAAACAGTTCACCTTTGGTATTTTACAATCATCATATCTAGCTAAATACACTGAACAGTAATATAAAACGCAACATGCAACAATTTCAGTTCATATAAGGAAATCAGTCAATTGAAATAAATTCCTTGGGCCCTAATATATTTTTTACTTCTATTTAACTAGGCAAGTCAGTTCAGAACAAATTCTTATTTTCAATGACGGCCTAGGAACAGTGCCTTGTTCAGGGGCAGAATGACAGATTTTTTTTACCTTGTCAGCTCGGGGATTCGATCTTGCAACCTTTTAGTTACAAGTCCAACGCTCTAACCACTAGGCTAGCTGCTGCCCCGGATTTCACATGACTGGGAATACAGATATGCATCTGGTAGGGGTGTGGATCAGAAAACCAGTCAGTATCTGGTGTGACCACCATCTGACTCATGCACACTTTTTCCAAGGGAGTTTGGCCTTTTCGCGGCACGCTTGTAAGGCTCAGATTATCCAAAAGGGTTCCAACAAGTATTCTACTGTTCTCCTCTGTAGTTGTCTGGTGTCTTGTCACGTAGTCCTGAAAAGAACTACAGAGTTTATTTTCCTTCCATTCGCTCTCGAAGATGCTTCTTTGAAGATAGGCTAGACAGCTGTGTCGATGGTTCCCAGTGGGGTGATGAGAGTAGCATAATACGATGGTTTGAGCAGAGTAGTAGAATAGTCCCACAGCATCATCAGCAAACCGCTCGTCCACACGACGCCATCTGCCAGATACAATTGAAACCAGGATTCATCTGTAAAGAGCACACTTTTCCAGCGTGTCAATGGCCATCAAAGGTGAGCATTTGCCCACTGAAGTTGGTTACGACACCAAACTGCAGTCAGGTCAAGACCCTGGTGAGGAAAACGAGCACGCAGATGAGCTTCCCCGAGACGGTTTCTAACAGTTTGTGCAAAAAATTATTCAATTTAGCTAACCCAGTTTCATCAGCTGTCCGGGTGGCTGGTCTCAGACATTCCCGCAAGTGAAGAAGCCGGATGTGGAGGTCCTGGGCTGCCATTGTTACACGGTCTGCAGTTGTGAGACCGGTTGGGTGTACTGCCAAATTCTCTATAATTAACATCGGAGGCGGCTTATGGTAGAGAAACAAATTCTCTAGCAACAGCTCTAGTGAACATTCCTGCAGTCAGCATGGCAATTGCATCTCTGGTGTTGTGTGACAAAACTGCACATTTTAGAGTGGCCTTTGATTGTCTCCAGCACAAGGTGCACCTGAGTAATGAATTGGAGTGAAACACTTTTGTCCGTATGTAAATTTTCTGGGATCTTTTATTTCATGTCATGAAATATGGTACCAACACTTAAATGTTGCGTTGATATTTTTGTTCAGTGTAGTAATTGTTTACCCACCTCATACAGCACAGTGTTTACACATACTGACAAAATTGTGAAATAGGACTTGGGTGACGCTTTGGAAAGAAATAGTCTAAAAGAAACACTGCTGTGACTAATGTCTACAGGTAAGTCCCAACTGACCAGGGGCTTGTGCAGGACTGAGCTGTTGGAGGTGACTGTTTGCTCGCCCTCCTGCATCATGGCCATCTCGCCGCTGTCGTCGGAACCGTCCGCCAGGCTGTTGACCGAGCTGCTCTGGGAGCTTGCGCTGATGGACATGGAAGGCAGCGAATGGGAGCTCTCCATGCTGTTGACCGTACCTGTCCGCAGCATGTACTGCTCCACGTCCTGGAGATAGAGGGATGGTGGTTAGGAGAAGTGGTGATAACATATGCACGATCACGCACACACAAATACACAGTGTTACTAATACTTACAAACACCTAAATAAACACCTACGCATTTTATCAAATGCAGTTCAAACAGACCTCAAACTCTCATCTACAAATTTCAATCATAAGGCATTCATTGGATTCCTGTTTCCTATGCAAGGCCCTGGGGGAAGACAATTAGACCCGGAAAGGTCATCAAAAAGAAAGGAGGACCAAAGAACTCTTCATATAATTAATTAAAATGCCTTTATTTGTATGGCATGTTGAACGGAAACAAAGATTTTAAACTCCTGATGGCATCAAAGTTATTTGTATTGGAGGAAGAGGTCATACAATGAGTCAAGGCACACAATTTTGGACTACACTTTGGTGACGTATGCTATTAAAAAGACAGGATGGATGCTAATGCTAGCTGTATTCCTGAACAGAGTGGTGGTGCACAGCTCAATCCTCTTCCTCTAAATGAACCTTTACGGGATGAGTGTCCCTATACTGGGACGGTGGATGCTAACATGCACTAAAGTGACTAGAATGTAATTGTAAGTAACAGCAAACTTTCCAGGACATAGACATGTCTTACAAGGGCAGAAAGCTTAACATTCTTGTTAATCTAACTGCACTGTCCAATTAACAGTAACTATTAGTGAAAAAAATACCATGCTATTGTTTGAGTGCACAAAAAAAAAAAACTATCACGGCAACTGGTTTGATATATTCACCTCTGAAAGTAAATAATGTACTTACATTCAGTAATCTTGCTCTGATTTGTCATCCTGAGGGTCCCATAGATAGAATGTAGTATAGTTATAGTTTCGTTTGAAAAAAAATCGATTTTTATATTCAAATGTAGGAACTGGGTTCTACAGTTTGAACCCCTGCTGTCTCTGGTCCACACCCACCCCGCCATCTAGCTGTGTGAAAGTTAGTGTATAAGCTCATGATCCATTATGTATGACATTCCTGGGAGTGTGTAAACTCACAAATTATATGGTAATACAAAATGTATGCTTTCTTTAGTTATGTACTTGAAAATGTATCAATTGACCAATTCAGGACATTTGGGCAAACTTGATAAAAACTACTGGGCAGTAGTGCAATGCTTCACTTGATCAAATCTGAAACTGCACAAAAAAATCTAAATTGCAACTAAACTGCAATATATTATATCCTTTCTCTTGCATTTCAAAGCTGGAAAAAAAATAAACTTTTTTGTTATCATCTTTTACCAGATCTAATGTGTAACATTCTACATTCATTTCACATTTCCACAAACTCCAAAGTGTTTCCTTTCAAATGGTTTCAAGAATATGCACATCCTTGCTTCAGGTCCTGAGGTACAGGCAGTTAGATTTGGGATGTCATTTTAGGTGAAAATGGAAAAAAAAGGGTCCAAAACTAAATAGGTTTTAAGGCCAGTGCGTTCTGTAGTCTGTCTTCCCCCTCACTCAACACATCCTACTTTCGGTTCTGGTCCTACATCATCCTCGGCTAACTGTTACTACTCTCCTCTCTTCCTACTGCCTCTTCATTTTCTCCCTCTACATAACATCTCCATGTCCTCCCCTCCATCTTCTCTCTCTTGTTCATCCCCCTACTGCCTCTCCAAGGTCACTTTCTCCCCCACCCCCCATAATCTCCTTTTTATGCCATTTCTCTCATCCCCCCTTCACCTGCCTACCTCCTTACCTGCTCTTCTCCCTCCTTACCTCCCATTCTCCTCAACCTGCCATTTCTCTTCTCCACCCTTCTTTCCACCACCTCCCACCCTCCTCAACTCCTCTCCATGCTTACCACCTACTCCGAAACCCCCCTCCCTCATCACACACCCCTTCAACCCCTCTCCCCTTACCACCACCTCCCTCATCACCCCCCCCTTAACACCACCTCCCTTCTCCCCTCATCACCCCCCCTTACCACCACCTCCCTCACTCCTCATACCTCCTCCTCCTCTCCTCCCTCGGGCTGGGGCCCGTTGAGGGCCTCGTGGAAAAGGATCTTCTTCATTTTGCGGTACTGCAGGTTGTCCAGCTCCCGCACCGCGTCTTTGGTGCGAGCTATCAGGTCCATCACCGCCGTGTGAGGACGCTCTCTGCATAGGAAATGGTGCTGAGGGAGAGGAAGGGAGAATGGCTTCTAAGGTTAATCCAGCAGGCAAAACTGGTCAAATTGATGTCGGAATTACATAAAGTCTAGTTGTAATGACGTCATGTCAATCAATGCCATCTTTGTTGGTTTAATGCATCAACCTAGCTGGGAAAACTGGTTGCAATGAGACTTTTGAAACCTGATTACAACATTCAACCAATTCTGGTTGTAAGGACGTAATTTCAACCTGATGGTGCCACTTGGAGCTGTTGGAAAGTTAAGGTTCACTTTAAACTGGAGCCATTGAAGAGATGCTCCTTTACCATCATGAGAATAAGGAATCACAGCACCTCTTTAGGCCACCTCTGATATTATTCATGGGTAAAGAGTTCATGGCCATTCCTTGGTTTCTACATGTTTGTGTAGTGCCTTCTTTTGATTATTAAACTTTGAATAACTATTTTAAAAAAGAGGAAACGTAGACTAAGAGAAAGCGTTTACCTTCAGCAGCACGTCCGAGGTAGGTCTGTCCTGGTGGATCTTCTGCAGACACGAGTCCACAAAGTTATGGAAATAATCAGACCTGAAAAGGACGAGACCAAACAACGAGAAACTAGTCACAGTCGCACTATAAAACGGTACTCACCTATCTACACCAGGAGTGTCAAACTCAATTTGCCAGCAGGCCATATGTTTGACACCCCTGATCTACACCAATGGCTCATATTGTTCTCAGAAAGTAGCCTGGTCCCAGATCTGTTTGTGGTAAGTCCTAAGGTCATTGTCATAGAAGGCTATACAGCACAACCATATCTGGGACCAGGCTACTCAGAAAGTATATTGACACAAACAAAGAGGGCACAAGAACCACCTCTGTGCTCAGTCAGTGGCTCACCAGTGATTGGACTGCAGAACGGGACTCTCGTTCTGGGCAATGTGGTATAAGGCACTCATAGCATTCATATTGAACAGAGGCGGCTTCCTCTCCGCTGCATAGAGAGACAGAGACAAAGTTCAGGAGACATACAGCATCAAACACACTCAAGGCCAGATTTGTAACAAAATACAGGTGTGAACCATCCAGAGGCGTGAGGGCCAAGGGGAGTCAGAGGGGCGGGGCCACTCTGGGAATCCCCGCCGACATCACAGGATTCCCCCTGAACAAACCCCTTATTACTGGAGCATGTGAAGGGACAGTGGCAAATACACACAAGAAATAGAGAAGAACAATGGAGACACGGAGGGGGACAAAGAAATAAGGAAAAATATAGAATTGAAGAGAACATAAAAGGACAGAGGACATTTTTTTTTTTTTTACACCTTTAACTAGGCAAGTCAGTTAAGAACAAATTCTTATTTTCAATGATGGCCTAGGAACAGTGGGTTAACTGCCTGTTCACTAGGCTACCCTGCCTCCCCATTGAGAGACAAAGGTAAAGAACGGCTTAAAAGAGGAAGAACTTGAGTGATTTCTGTAGCCACAAAAGAGACTATTTAATTTGGTAATAATCTAAATGATCTTTGGTTTGTAAGTGAAGTGCTCTGAACCAAGATTTTTGCAACTCTTCCTCCGTTTACACCACTCCTCGCTACCACATAGATCAGAACCCCTCTGAACTGATCAGTGGTGGAAACCGCGGGCACTAGAAGTGGTGACAGAGTTACTTTGGTATATTAAGAATGGATGTTGCATTGTTAAAACAGTTGGCTTCGTGCGCAATTGCGCAAAAGAAAGGCATAGACCTCTTGAGAACTGAAATGGCCAGTTTGGCTCAGGCAGGGAAGAACAGTAAGCCTGGAGTGGGGACCCAAATACCTAGGCGACAAGACCAGGATGACAGTGAGGTCTATCTGCTTTCATTCGAGAGGTCAGCAGTAAGAGGACGGGCCCCGCAGCGGTGGGCAGGGATGCTGGCTCCCTCTCAGTCTGGGCGTGCGCAGGCTGCATATTTCGACCTGGGTCCTGCAGAAGCAGAGGACTACAATAAATTAAAGGCTGAAATCTTCTCGTTACTGTCCGAATCCACGAGCACACACCAAACGCTTCCACGTGTGGACCTTCGATAGCAATGCATCAGAGAGAGCCTAAATGCACCAACTAATACATCTGACCAAGGTTGACTTGAACCAACAACAAAAAGGGATCCGGGGCAGTCTAAAAACTGGTGATGGAAAGCTCCCACCGGAGTGGTATGGCAAGGCAACCCCCAGACAGCAGATCAGTTGGTTCAGCTAATAGAGACTTGCCAAGCCACCACAGAGCTGGTGCGCACGTCTGGAGCAGAGATGGTCCGCTCCGGTACCAATGCCCAGTCTGAAGAGGCCGCCGGAAAGGCCCCAGGGCAGACCTGAACCAGAGGCGAGAGAGCCCCGTGGAACATTCGCTGAACAAACACCAAGGAGGTATCCAACTAAGGTCAGTGAGAGTGTTTCCGAGGTAGGGAGCTCAGCTATACTTCAATCAAATTGATTTGAAGAGTTAAAAAAAATATATATATTTTTTTACATCAGCCCGTGTCAAAGTGATATACAGAAACCCAGCCTAAAACCACAAACAGCAAGCAATGCAGATGTAGAAGCAAGAGCACGGTGGCAAGGAAAGACTCCCTAGAAAGGCAGGAACCATGGCAGTGTCCCCTTAATGATGAATCCATGCCTGCGGTAAAATGGAGTGCATCCATGTAATCTATACCCACAGTGTTAGACCGCAGAGGGAGCCCCAGCCTGTGGAAATCCAAGGACAGGACGCAGAAGGGGTGCTCGACTCAGGTAGTAGGATTACCCTTGTTCTGTCACACTTAGTACAGGAGGGAGATGTGTGTCAGGAACAGAGGTCAGTCTCATGTATCTATGGGGACACATGCATATACCCCGTGGCACATACCCAGAGACTAAACAGAACCACCCCAAGCCTGCACCAGAGCACAAAAGAAATGCTCATCCCCCTCCATCATTGAAATGCCCTCAGAGTGGATAGCTATGGATCTGGTTGGTCATATTCCCAAATCAGTCCAGGGGCACGAATATATACAGGTGGTAATCGATTATGCCACACTCTACCCCAAACCCATTCCCATGCGCAATTTATCCACTAGAAGGATTTGCTAAAGAGTTTCAAATGTTTTCCGAGTCAGCCTACTCTCCTCTATTTTGACCAACCAGGGGACCCTGTTTATGTACCGCATAACGAAAGATTTGTGTGCCTTGTACCAGGTGAAACAGATACGCACGAGTGTATATCATCCTCAGATGGCTTATGCAAACGCTTAAATAAAACAGTTAGGTCAATGTTAAAAAACAACATTGAAACGGGACGGGAGGAACTGGGACATGTTATTAACTCACTTTCTGTTTGCTCTTAGGGAGGTGCACCAGTCGTCAACGGGCTTCTCCCCATTCAAACTTATATGGGAGGCCGTGCCGAGGGATCCTGGACCTCAACAAGGAGGCATGGGAAGCCCAGCTGAGTCCCCACAGAACTGACTGAACATGCCACCTTAGTGCGAGAACGGATGGCCGCAGTGTGGCCAACAGTGAAGGAACACATGGAGGGGGAGCAGCAAGCGCAACCGACAGCCTACAACAGGACTTTCCAGCCCCAAAGTCAATGTAGGAGATACGGTACTCCTTTTAATTCTGAAAGCTGAACATAGGTTTTTAAAGCAATGGAGAGGTCCATATGAAGTATCGGTAAAATTATCACCTGTAAATTACTGTTTGGCAGACAGGTAGGAGAAAACATGAACAGCTACACCATCAACCTTATGAAGGAGTACCACGAGAGAAATGGAAAATGTTATGTTCTGCTCCATTCCCGCAGCCCAACAAGATCAACCCCCGACAGTGGTGCAGGTGGGGAAGTCGGTGACGCACAAGCAAGACCTACAGGCCCTAGTGAACCGACGCTGGGAGATATTCTCAGCCCTCCCCGGGAATACAGATCTCATCCTGCATCATATATATACACGGAGCCAGGCAAGAGTGAATTTAGGGCCTTACAGAATCCCTGCTGCGCAACAGAAAATTGTCAGTGGGGGCAAAATATGCTGGGTTGGGAAGATGAGGCATCTCACAAAAAAAAAAAAAGAACTGTAGGGTAACCAGATGGTTGCAACCCTTTAACTTCTCTATCATCTATAGAGCCGGGGTCCATCACAAAAACAGACACGCTATCCTTCCACGACGGGAGTGTTTCAACCATCCAGAGGCGTGGGGGCCAAGGATATTCAGAAGGGCGGGGCCACTCTGGAAATCCCCAACATCACACCCCTTATTACCAGCGCAGGTGGAGGGACGGGGGAAATTACGCATGAGAAAAATAGGAAAACAATGGAGACCCGCGAGGGAGAAAGAACAAAGAAGAATATAGAACAAAAGGATAAAAGGATAAAAGGACAAGAGGACATTGAGAGTGACAAGTTAAGCCACAAGAGAGACTCATTTGGTGATTATCGAAATGATCTTTAGTTTGTAAGTGAAGTGCTATGAACCGGGCATGGATTTTGTTTCCCCTTTCATGAACCGGCCTTGTGACATTCTGTGAACATTAAATACACATGATCAAAAGTATGCTCATCGAACATCTCATTCTAAAAATCATGGGCATTAATATGAAGTTGGTCCCCTCTTCGCTGCTATTAACAGCCTCTACTCTTCTAGGAAGGCTTCCACTAGATGTAAGAACTTTGGGGACTTGCTTCCATTCAGCCATGACAGCATTAGTGAGGTCGGGCACTGATGTTGGGCATTTAGGACCTGGCTCGCAGTCGGCGTTCAAATTCATCCCATAGGCGTTTGATGGGGTTGAGGTCAGGGCTCCGTGCAGGCCAGTCAAGTTCTTCCATATCCATCTCAACAAACAATTTCTGTATGGACCCCGCCTTTTGCACGAAGGCATTGTCATGCTGAAACAGGACAGGGCCTGCCCCAAACGGTTGCCACAAAGCTGGAAGCACAGAATTGTCTAGAATGTCATTGTATGCTGTAGTGTTAAGATTCCCCTTCATTGGAACTAAGGGGCCAATCCCGAGCCATTAATAACAGCCCCAGACCATCATTCCTCCTACACCACACTTTACAGTTGGCACTATGCATTGGGGCAGGTAGCGTTCTCCTGGCATCCGCCAAACCTAGATTCTTCCGTCCGACTGCCAGATGGTGAAGCATGATTCCAGAGAACGCGTTTCCACTGCTCCAGAGTCCAATGGCGGTGATCTATACACCACTCCAGCCAACGCTCGACATTGCACATTGTGATCTTAGGCTTGTGTGTGGCTGCTCGGCCATGGAATCCCAATTCATGAAGCTCCAGACGAACAGTTCTTGTGCTGACGTTGCTTCCAGAGGCAGATTGGAACTCAGTAGTGAGTGTTGTAACCGAGGATAGATGATTTTTACGTGCTACATCACTCACTGGTCGCCTTCTGTGAGCTTGTGTGGCCTACCACTTGGCAGCTGAGCCGTTGTTTCTCCTTGACGTTTCCACTTCAGAATAACAACACTTACAGTTAACCAATGCCAGCTGTAGCAGGGCACAAATTTGACGAACTGACTTGTCGGAAAGGTGTCATCCTATGACGGGTCCATGTTGAAAGTGACTGAGCTAGTCGGCCATTCTTCTGGAAATGTTTATTTATGGAGATTGCATGGCTGTGTGCTTGTTTGACAAATAGCCTAGTCTACTAATTTGAAGGGGTGTCCACATATTTACACTATATATACACAAAAGTAATGTAGATTTTTGAAACAAAAATCCAACTCTTCCTCTGTTTACCCCACACCTTGCTATCGCATAAATCGGAACTCCTCTGGACCAATCACACAGGAAACACAGTTAAAACAACTATGAGACAGTATATTACAAAAATAAATCAAGCGTTTTGTTTGTGCTTGCCCAAAGTGCCAAAAGGCTCAGTTTGTCACTTCAGGGACTAGGCAATTTGTTCCATTGTGCCAGGCAAGCTCAATGAAGCACAAAGTATTGGCAAGAAAACTAATAGTACGCAAAAACATATCAGAACAGGTATACAGTACATAGACCTTAAAAGCTTGTGAACATGTGTATTATATGGCCTGTGCTTAGCTTACCCAGCTCTATGGCGGTAATGCCCAGTGACCACACATCCACTTTGCCGTCATACTGGCCCTCGTCCATGGCCAGGATCACCTCAGGAGCCATCCTGCACGGAGGTAAAACACATCGAAGCCAGTGTGAGACACCACTATTTCTGTACAAATGGCAACTTATTCCCAACAATGGACACTGGTAGAAAGTAGTGCAATATATAGGAAAGAATTCAATGTGTACACCTCCTATACCAGGTGTTCCCAATCCCCCCCCCCCCCCCTTCCAGCATTGAAGAACATACTGCACCCCCCTGTTCGCCACATCTATTTCTATGGGCACAAGCACTGTTCATGACAAACTGTTCACACCTCTCGTTGGTGGAGAGAACATTTTGTTGCTTTAAAGCTTATTTCCTGCAATTCTACAGATTTTGTCAAGTCTAATGTGTGTTCATGTGATGAGTGACTCAAACATTACAACTAAATCTATGGGCTATAAAAACAAGCTGACATGGGCTAGTTGATCTGGAATTTTTTTTCCTTAAGGTATGTAATAACTGACATGACAAGCAGAAAACTGATGCAGTACTACATTTCGAAATTACACCTGGTGCATTCTACTACTATAACTTTCAAAAGTAAGTTGAAAGCCGGACTGAGTTCCTTTAAATAAATGTAGTACACAGAGTACCAGTCAAAAGTTGACAACTACTCATTCAAGGGTTTTTGTTTTTACTATTTTCTACATTGTAGATTAACAGTGAAGACATCAAAACTATGAAATAACACATATGGAATCATGTAGTAACCAAAAATGAACAAATCAAAATATATTTTATTTTTAAGATTCTTCAAAGTAGCCACCCTTTGCCTTGATGACAGCTTTGCACATTCCCTCAACCAGCTTCATGAGGTAGTCACATTTCAATTAACAGGTGTGCCTTGTTAAAGTTAATTTGTTTCCTTAATGCGTTTGAGCCAATCTGTTGTGACAAGGTAGGGGTGGTATACAGAAGAAATCCCTATTTGGTAAAAGTCCATATTACGGCAAGAACAGCTCAAATAAGCAAAGAGAAACAACTGTCCATCATTACTTTAAGACATGAATGTCAGTCAATGCGGAAAATTTAAAGAACTGTGAATGTTTCTTCAAGTGCAGTTGCAAAAACCATCAAGGGCTATGATGAAACTGACTTTCATGAGGACCGCCACAGGAAAGGAAGACCCAGAGTTACCTCTGCTGCGGAGGGTAAGTTAGAGTTACCAGCCTCAGAAATTGCAGCTCAAATAAACGCTTCAGAGTTCTAGTAACAAACATCTCAACATCAACTGTTCAGAGGAGAGACGGCATGAATCAGGCCTTCATGGTCAAATTGCTGCAAAGCAACCACTACAAAAGGACACCAATGAGAAGAGACTTGCTTGGGCCAAGAAACACGAGTAATGGCCATTAGACCGGTGAAAATCTGTCCTTTGGTCTGATGAGTCCAAATGTTTGATTTTTGGTTCCAACCGCCGTATCTTTGTGAGACACAGAGTAGGTGAACGGGTGATCGCCGCCTGTGGTCCCCACCGTGAAGCATGGAGGAGGTGTGATGGTGCTTTGCTGGTGACACTGTCAGTGATTTATTTAGAACTCAAGGCACACTTAACCAGCATGGCTTCCACAGCATTCTGCAGTGATACGCCATCCCAACAGCTCTGGCACACACACTTATCCCACCAGACATGCCACCAGGGGTCTTTTCACAGTCCCCGAATCGTACAGTATTATACAAAGCCCTTATTGCATGGTAGTTATTTTCATCTCATATTGCTCAAATAAAACAGCAAACCTAATAAAATACCTAATCTGGTTTGCGCTTAGTGGGACTATTATTTGTTTTTCAACAGAGCAATGACCCAACACACCTCCAGGCTGTGTAAGGACTATTTGACCAAGAAAGAGAGCGATGGAGTGCTGCATCAGATGACCTGGCCTCCACAATCACACAACTTCAACTCAATTGAGATGGTTTGGGACGAGTTGGAACGCAGAGTGAAGGAAAAGCAGCCAACAAGTGTAAAGCATATGTGGGAACTCCTTCAAGACTGTTAGAAAAGCATTACAGGTGAAGCTGGTTGAGAGAATGCCAAGAGTGTGTAAAGTTGTCATCAATAGGGCACTGGTCGGCCCACCCCGCCGACCGGTGCTCTATTCCCTATATAGTGCACTACTTCTGACCAGGGCCTCTGTTGTAGTGGCAGTATATATGGCGCCATCTGGGACACATCCTTGGTATTTTGTCCTACTTGTGGATCATATCGCCATTGCCAAATTTATTGATGACAATCTTACAATAATGACCATAGAAACAACAGAGGAGACCAGTGTCTCACCAGTAGGGCGTGCCCACGAACGAGTTGGCCGGGGCAATGATGGAGGCTGAGCCAAAATCCCCCAGTTTCACCTGGCCAGGCTCGGTCAGCAAGATGTTACCAGCCTTCACATCCCTGGAGAGAAAGTGTGGGGGGGACACACCATTATTATTCATTGAGTATTCTGTTTCTTATTATTAATTGACATCATCATTGACTCAATAATATTAAGTCAGTAAATAAATAAATATATATTTATTTACAAAGTCAATATTATAGGTTCTCTTTGGCAATGTATGTGGTAATACTTTCTATGCCAATAAAGCCTTTTTAATTGGAAGGAGAGGAGAGAGAGAGAAAGAAAAGTGGGGTAGAGAGAAAAAAAAGACAGGAAAGGAAGAAGCGAGGGAAAGAGAGCAAGAGAAATAGAATGAGAGAGACATGCAGACAGAGAGAGACCAAGACAGAAAGGAATAGATAAAGTTTTAAAAAAGAGGGTTGACACACCTCCCATTCAACAATGAGAGCTTATGTTTGGATTACATTTCTTTCATTCTCTCTTTTTTCCCTTCCCGTCCCATCGTGTGGGGGAGGAGAGAGGTTCTCTCACCTGTGAATCATGTTGTGAGAATGAAGATACACCAGGCCCTGCAATGCACCGTGGGTGATGGCTGCTATCTCCTGTTCCTGGAGGGGCTTCTTGTGGACTACGCACACAGAGGGAAACAAAATTAACAGTTAAACACTCATTCTTTGACGGCTTGGTCGTGTTCATTAGGGCACACACACAACAAAAACCTTTTGCAACAGAACGAAAATAAGCGCCTCTTATTTGACCACAAATCCAGGTTGTCCCTCCCAGTTTCAGTTCGTTTTCTACCATTACGTGCCTAATGAACACAACCCTGGTTTACTTCCACCACCCCAGTGTACATCACATGAAGTACTTGTTTGAACGTGAACTTAAACCATCTAGTTGTATTCTACTCACCTTCCAGTAGGTCAGAGGCTGAACCCAAACAATACTCCATTACCAGCTAAGAGAATGAAGGAGAGAGATAGAGGAGGTTAAAATATGGAGCAAGAAGGGGGGGGGGGGGGGGGTGATGGAGAGCTGGTCAAAATGTATTCCCTACACCTTCCCCTTGGCCACTTCAATGTTTGCATATTTGTAAGGTGGATGAAATATGATGGAAGCTCCTCCACTACACTGCTTTTACCTATCCAGACCCTTCAGATCTGCCAACACTGAAGGGTTAGGGCCAAGGGGAAGGGATAGGGAGTGAATAGGGGTTGACTGAAAACATCAATAACCAATGAGTGAAAGTTAATTTGTCAGTGACCCCTAGTTCATGTGTCAATACCAAATGGCACCCTATTCCCTATATAGTGCACTACTTTTGACCAGAGCCCCATGGGACGCAAAAGTAGTACACTGTAGAGGGAATAGGGTACCATGTTTCAGTTAAAGAAGTGCTTCACTTACCCATGCTGTGTGCTCTCTCAGGTAGCAACCTCTGTACTCCACAGTGTTGGGGTGGTGCAGTTTCTGGAGAAACTTCACTTCTTTGATGATATCCTGCCATTTCTTCATAAGAGAGAAAGAGGGAGCTTGAAAACATTAAAAACTTGGCCTACACCATTGCAACAGATGGCAAATGTAGTGAACACTTTTTTTATAACAAGGTACATTTTACCATTACTCAATCTGTGTTCCTACCTCATTGGACTGCTTGCCACCGTAGGACATTTTTTTAATGGCCACCACTTCATTGGTGCGGATGTCATGTGCCTAATGTAAGGAAGGGTTAAAATAAATACATTTCTAATCATGCTAACAGTGGCCACTGGCCACACACATATCATCAAGTGCAGGCGCAGACAAATTGATATACTACAGCTTCACCTCTTTCACACTCCTTTCTCCCTCCATCCTTCACTAGTCACTAACACCATCTATTTAAAAAGGACCTGTCATCCTTCAACCAATCGCTTACCCTGTGCTACCTTTTTACCCATAACTACCCACCTCCTACCTTTCATCCTTCACTTGTCTTTACCTAGCCTAGTGGCTGCCTCCCTGTCATTTCACCCTTCATCTTATCAACACCCTTTCAATACCCATTCCATTTCTCTTCCCAGTTCTCATGCATCCATCACTGAAGTTATGCCCGAATTCCCCTACTACAAGTTTTTACTGCGTAACAAATACTGTACTGGGTATTATTTAGGAGTGTTTAGTAAAAATGTATGCAGTACCAAGTGACAAATATTTCTATACTACATCTCATCCATTCTAAGAAATCATCTCCCAAAAAGGGACACAAAATAAACAGTAAACTAGTGAATAAGATGCACCCATTTGCCCACTTAAGTAAAGTCCACAGATGCCCCCTTTCTTACAAAGTAGACCGCTCCGAAGCTACCGTGGCCGATCTCCCGCAAGTCGGTGAACAGCTTCTCAGGGTCATCTCTGTAGAAGAGCTCAGCTACCTCTGGGTCCTTCAGGCTCCCGGCCCGCACACTGGACGGCATGGCCAGCGCCTGAACGAACACACACACACCAGTATGAGGCTTTGAGCTTAAGTTTGTCTGCATTGAAATGTAGCCACATGTCAGGATTGCGATGAATTCCATTTCAATTCCAAAAGAGAAATTAAAATGTTCCTCAAAGCCTTTGAATATCGGACGTGCATTAAGATGGCGGCCTCCACGCCTACCACTACTGACTTGTTTGCCAAGTTCTCTGTTTTGTACCTTGCTTTCTGTGACTTCGGTATCTGCATTGGCACAGTCTCTCTGCTAACGCATTGCAAGCAGTACCGGAGCGCCAAGTCTAGGTCCAAATGGCTCCTTAACAGCTTCTACCACCAGCAATAAGAATGCTGAAAAATTTATCAAAAACGGGCACCCAGACCATTTACATTGACCCCCCCTTTGTTTTTACACTGCTGCTACTCGTTGTTTATTATCAATGCATAGTCACTACACCCGTACCTACATGTACAAATTACCTCGACTAACCTGTAACCACACCCATTGACTCTGTATCCCCTGTATATAACCTCGTTATTGTTATGTACTTTACTACTTTAGTTTATTTAGCAAATGTAGTTGATCAGGCTGTTCATTGTGATCTGTGGAATGTTGTCCCACTCCTCTGCAATGGCTGTGCGAAGTTGACGGATATTGTCTGGAACAAGTTGTCGTACACGTTTCCTTTGCCAAAATAATCCATCCACCTGACAGGTGTGGCGTATAAAGAAGCCGATTAAACAGCATGATCATTACACAGGTGCACCTTGTGCTGGGAATAATAAAAGGCCACTCAAATGTGAAGGTATGTCACAACACAATGCCACAGATGTCTCAAGTTGAGGGAGTATGCAATTGGCATGGTGCCTGCAGGAATGTCCACCAGAGCTGTTGACAGAATTTAATGTTAATTTTTCCTACTTAAGCCACCTCCAACTTCACTTCAGAGAATTCGGCAGTATGGCCAAACCACCTCAAAACCGCATAATGATGTATGGCTTCGTGTGGGTGAGCAGTTTGCTGATGTCAACTTTGTGAACAGAGTACCCCATGGTGGCGGTGGGGTTATGGTACGGGCAGGTATAAGCTAATTGCATAATTGCATTTTATCAATGACAATACCAATGCACTGAGATACCGTGATGAGATCCTGAGGCCCGTTTAAGTGCCATTCATCCACCGCCAGCACCTCATGTTTCAGCATCTCCTTCGGATGTCGCAAGGATCTGTACACAATTCCTGGAAGCAGAAAACATCCCAGTTCTTCCATGGCCTGCATACTCACCAGACATGTCACCCATTGAGCATGCTTGGGATACTCAGTGTGCTCCAGTTCTTGCCAACAACCAGCAACTTCGCACAGCCATTGAAGAGTGGGACAACATTCCACAGGCAGCAATCAACAGCAACTCTATGCAAAGGAAATGTGTTGCACCAGATACTGAGTGGTTTTCTGATCCCACGCCCCTACCTTCCTTTTTTTTAAGTATCTGTGACGGATTCATATCTGTATTCCCAGTTACGTAAAATCCATACAGTTAGGCCTAATTCGTTTATTTAAATTGACTGATTTCCTTATATAAACTCTAACAGTAAAATTGTAGAAATTGTTGCATGTTGCGCTGATTTTTGTTTGGTCATTTATTTTTACCCCTTTTTCTCCCCAATTTCGTGAATTCCAAATTGGTAGTTACAGTCTTGTCCCATCGCTGCAACACCCGTACGGACACGAGGCAAAAGGTCGAGAGATGTGCGTCCTCCGAAACACAAACTGTCAAGCTGCACTGCTTCTTGACACAATGCTTGCTTTACCCAGTAGCCAGCTGCACCAATGCGATGCAGTGCCTTAGACCGCTGCGCTACTCAGGAGGCCCCTTGTTAAGGGTAATGTTGTGGAGCAAAAAAAAAAGTTTTTGGGTAGAATCTTTTCTTAAAGTTAAGGATTCAATTTAGTTTAAAAGTTTAAACGTTCACAACAAATTCGTAAGATATACCATTTGGATGACGAGGTACACAAATAAAGGAGACCAGTTTTAGCACCACTTATCTACTGGCTGAAATTATACAAAAGTTCTGGAGAATCAGTAAAAAAAAATATATAGATATATTTTTCTTACCGCCGAGTCATTTAGCAGACACTCCTTTCCAAAGTGACTTACAGGATCAATTAGGGTTATGTGCATAGCTCAAGGGCATTTTTCACCTTGTTTCAGGGATTCGAACCAGTGACCTTTTGGTTACTGGCCCAATGCTCTTATCCAATAGGCTTCCTGCCGCCCCAATCTTAATCTTCAGGCAACCAAAAAAAGACCAGACTTGCTCGTTGGGAGAGTGCCTTTCAGACCTTTGTCAATCCCTGTGGAACCAATAGATGGGTTGGCTTGACAACATCACAAATTATCCACTCGCATCAATGTGGCAAGAAACTGTGCTTTGTTATGAGTCTGAACAGTCAGATTTCAACAATGACAAGAAGCTGCGATGTGGGGAATCATAGGTGTTTTGTTTCAGCTAGTCTTGTTCTGAGATGTTTTGACTGCTTTCAATGTCGATGCTAATATGGTTAAAATTTGCAAGCTAACCAACAATTCAGCAAACTATTTGTTTTCAATAAACATTTGGACTAAATATAGTTTACATCGTCAACCATCTAACTCTGGCTGTTATGCCCCACGTGTCGGTTGTTGCTAAACAACCAAACCGTCTACGGAATAGTCCTGTGATGGAAAATGTTATGTTGGTGCATTTGTGTTCTATGTTTTTCTAATAACAGTTCTGTGTTCATGCAAGTGACTGACTGAACAAACCCTCACTATCAGTATTTTCAATTTGGCAGTACACCCAGACCCTTGTTTTGAGATCTCAGTTTCAAGGTGTCAGCTTAAAGAAGCCTCGTGGAGGTATTGGTCTGTCACACGCATGACCCAGTATTGGTTGGTCACATGAATGAAGCAAATGTTAACGATTAATGAATAAGCTAATGAATAAGCTAAATCATGCAAATATGACTTGTCTGCAGTATATAAGAGAAAACAAATGGGACTGCCCCGTTAGTGCTTCTGACAGACTTTCACTATGGTGCATTTAGTTTGTTGGAACCTCTCCAAGCGCACTGGCAAACAATGATTCATTTTAGATTGACTTCGAGTTTCCCTGTGTAAGAATTTCCACAACAGTCCCAAAAGTGAAAAAACGAACCAACCCATTTCTGTCACTCCAGGCAGACAGGTCCAATCAAATAAAATGCTCAGAGTATTTGAAAGAAGAAAACAAATAGGATAATAGACCAATGTGAAATTGAACCCAGGTCAGCCACAGTCCATTTCTTGCATTCAACCACAACAGGTATAAGATGAAGGAAATACAAAATATTAACTTGTGTGCTACAATGAATAATAATACTACACACATCTAAATCATTTCAGGAGCATGTGTTTTGGTGAAATGCATTTTGGTT
This sequence comes from Oncorhynchus nerka, assembly GCF_034236695.1. Lineage (NCBI taxonomy): Eukaryota > Metazoa > Chordata > Actinopteri > Salmoniformes > Salmonidae > Oncorhynchus > Oncorhynchus nerka. The sequence continues at coordinate 32,054,410 of NC_088418.1, forward strand.
AATAGTGTTTCCCCTACCATTATGAAGGATGGGGTTGCCCCTTCCTAGCTCTGTTGCCCAACGCCAAAATCCTTCAATTCTTTTCAATCGAAAATGTTCATGTTGGTGTTGGCAATGGCATCCCAGTTGCTAATTTGGGTGCATGCCTGCACCCCACCAAAGACAAATCTGTGGGCAAACATGAATACAAGAGGAATTTGATATTAGCCACACCTGCATGTCATGAGGACACAATTTGATGTTGGAGATTATAAACAAGAAACATTTTAGATACAAGACCACAGAGTGCCTTAAGGAACTATTAACACCCATTGACTTTTTCCAAATGTTGTTGTGTTAGAGCCGGAATAAAAATATTAAATTGAGATTGTGTCACTGGACTATACACAATACCCCACAATGTCAAAGTGGAATTCAGATTTGTTTTTAAATTGTATTAAAAATAAAAGCTAAAATGTCTTCAGTCATTAAATATTCAAAACGTTGGTTATGGATAGCCTAAATAAATTCAGGAGTAAACATTTGCTTATTAACAAGTCGCATAATAAACTGGCAAAGCAATTAACTTTAAGTCCAAAATACAAAGTGTAATGTTCTGGGCAAATCCAACACATTACTGAGTACCACTGTCCACATTTTCAAGCATTGTGGTGGCTGCATCATGTTGTGGGTATGCTTGTAATCGTTAAGAAATGGGGAGTTCAGGATAAAAACATTTAAAAATGGTATGGAGCTAAGCACAGGCAAAATCCTAGAGGAAAACTGAGTTCAGTCTGCTTTCCACCAGACAATGGGAGATGAATTCCCCCTTCAGCAGGACAATAATCTTACAACACAAGCCCAAATATACACTGGAGTTGCTTACCAAGAGGACAGTAACTGTTCCCTAGTGGCAAAATTACAGTTTTGACTTGAAAATCAATGGCAAGGCCTGAAAATCTAGTGTTGTCTTTACGGTCTTTACTTTAAAATTAGAACCTAACACTAACAATGACATTCAACCAATATTACAGAGCATGAAGTATTTTGAAAATCATAAAAAATGGCAAATGTTGCACAATCCAGGTGTGGAAAGCTCTTAGAGATTTATCTGGAAAAACTCAAGGCTGTAATTGCTGCCAAAGGTGATTCTAACATGCATTGACTCAGGGGGTTGAATACTGATCTAATCTAGATCTTTTTTTTTCTTCTTTTTTTTTTACAAATGTGTCTCCACTTTGACATTAGATTATTTTCTGTGTATCATTGTTAAGACAATTAAATCCATTTTAATCCCAGTCAAAGGGTGTGAACTTACTGATCTAATCTAGATCTTTTTTTATTTTTTTATAAATGTTAGACATTTTCTCCACTTTGACATTAGATTATTTTCTGTGTATCACTGTTAAAACAATTAAATCCATTTTAATCCCAGTCAAAGGGTGTGAACTTTCTGATGGCACTGTAACTAGATGGCTAGTAGGTCTGCATGCATTGAATTTAAGCATTTTCACAATTCTTACACCATAAATCAAACACACAGCAGTTGCAGATCTCTTTTAGTCCTTGTTTTTCAATTACTATTTATCTGTCTCATATAAACCTCCCTTTATCAAAACACTGTCTTTCAGAGAACTTGTAAAAACACAAATAACTTTACAGATCTTCATTGTAAAGGGTTTAAACACCGTTTCCCATGCTTGTTCAATGAACCATTAACAATTAATGAACGTAGAACGGTCGTTAAGACACTAACAGCTTGTAGAAGGTAAGCAATTAAGGTCACAGTTATGAAAACTTAGGACACTAAAGAGGCCTTTCAACTAGAGGTCGGCCGATTAATTAGGGCCAATTTCAAGTTTTCATAACAATCGGAAATAGGTATTTTTGGACACCGATTTAACCTTTTTTTTTTACACCATTATTTAATCTTTATTTAACTAGGCAAATCAGTTAACATTATTATTTTCAATGACGGCCTAGGAATGGTGGGTTAACTGCCTCGTTCAGGGGAAGAACGACAGATTTTCACCTTGTCAGCTCAGGGATTTGTTAACTAGTCCAACGCTCTAACCACCTGCCTTTCATTGCACGAGGAGACAGCCTGTTAGGCGAATGCAGTAAGCCAAGGTAAGTTGCTAGCTAGCATTAAACTTCTTATAAAATACAAATCAATCACTAGTTAACTACACATGGTTGATGATAATACTAATTTATCTAGCGTGTCCTGCGTTGCATATAATCGATGCGGTGCATATCATTGCTCCAATGTGTACCTAACCATGAACATCAATGCCTTTCTTAAAATCAATACACAGAAGTATATATTTTTAAACCTGCATATTTAGCTAAAAGAGATCCAGGTTAGCAGGAAATATTAACCAGGTGAAATTGTGTCACTTCTCTTGCGTTCATTGCACGCAGAGTCAGTGTATATGCAACAGTTTGGGCCGCCTAATTTGCCTGAAGTTTACGTAATTATGACATAACATTGAAGGTTGTGCAATGTAACAGCAATAGACTAATGGATGCCACCCCTTAGATGAAATACAGAATGGTTCCGTATTTCACTGAAAAAATAAATGTCTTGTTTTCGAGATGATAGTTTCCGGATTCGACCATATTAAATGACCTAAGGCTCGTATTACTGTGTGTTATTATGTTATAACTAAGTCTATGATTTGATAGAGCAGTCTGACTGAGCGGTGTTAGGCAGCAGCAGGCTCGTAAGCATTCATCCAAACAGCACTTTCATGCGTTTTGCCAGCGGCTCTTTGTTGTGCATCAAGCATTGCACTGTTTATGACTTCAAGCCTATCAACTCCCGAGATGAGGCTGGTGTAACCAATGTGAAATGGCTAGCTAGTTAGCGGGGTGTGCGCTAATAGCGTTTCAAAAGTCACTCGCTCTAAGACTAGTTGTGGTTTTTCCATTGCTCTGCATTGGTAACGCTGCTTCGAGGGTGGCTGCTGTCGTTGTGTTCCTGGTTTGAGCCCAGGGAGGAGCGAGGAGAGGGACGGAAGCTATACTGTTACACTGACAATACTAAAGTGCCTATAAGAACATCCAATAGTCAAAGGGTAATGAAATTCAAATGGTAGAGAAATAGTCCAAAATGTATATAATAACTACAAACTAGTTTGATTTTATAGTAATTAATTTGAATTTGACGCTCTTCATTATAACTGGCTTTTGGCCAGAGATGTTTTAAGTTCGCTGAAAATAAACACAGTTGACAGTGGGAGGACATTTCTTTTTGTCAGTGCTCTTGTCTCTTAGTGCTTCAGCAAAAAAAAAAAAAAAATCCTGTGGCCATGATTTGAAGGCAGTCCAACAATACAGAAGTCTCTAGGTTCCCTATAAAAAGGAGAAGTCTAGCTGGCTAGCTAACAAGATTCAGTGCTTTCAGAAAGTATTCATACCCATTGACTCATTCCACCATTGTTCTGTAAATAAAAATTAACTTTAAATGTTTTTAATTTAACTAGGCAAGTCAGTTAACACAATAGTATTTACAATGACGGCCTAGGAACAGTGGGCTAACTGCCTTGTTCAGGTGCAGAACGGCAGATTTTTACCTTGTCAGCTTGGGAATTCGATCTAGCAACCTTTCGGTTACTGGCCCAATGCTCCTACCACTAGGCTACCTGCCGCCACATCTACAGACAATACCCCATGATGAGTGAAAACATGCTTTAATTTGTTTTTCCACATTCCTTTAAAATCAAATACAGAAATATCTCATTTACATAAGTACTCACACCCCTGAGTCAATACATGTTAGAGTCACCTTTGGCAGCGAGTCTTTCTGGGCAAGTCTCTAAGAGCTTTCCACACCCCGATTGTGCATCATTTACCCATTTATTATTTTCTAAATTCTTAAAGATCTGTCAAGTTGGTTGTTGAGCATTGCTAGACAGACTCTCCATAGATTGTCAAGCCAATTTAAAGTCAAAACTGTAACTAGACCACTCGAGAACATTCAATGTCGTCTCGGTAAGCAACTTCAATGTTTGGCCTCGTCTTTTAGGTTATTGTCCTGCTGAAAGGAGAACTTGTCTCAGTGTCTTTATTTGCCTGTGTTTGGCTCAAATCCACTTCTTTTCATCTTAAACCCTAGTTCTTGCCAATAACAAGCATACCCATAACATGATGCATCCACCATCATGCTTGTAAATATATAGAGTGGTACTCAGTGATGTATTGTTGGATTTGCCCCAAACATAACACATTGTATTCAGCACAAAAAGTTAAATTGCTTTGCCACATTTTTTAAAGTTTTACTTTAGTGCCTTGAGAAAGCTGGCCCCATTGAAAGAGTGGGTGAAATGGGTCTAACGTTACCCGTTAATAAGCAATTTCACTTCTGCATTGGTGGTGTGCATCATAATCTCTATGCTTGTAACCAACACTAGCTAGTAAGCTAACCTGCCACAGCTAGCTAGTGTTCGCTAGCTAATACATATTGTTGGTATTTATAGCTGAGGGATTGCATTGTACTTGGCAGGTAAATTAGGCTCTCTGGCCAACTAATTTTAGCTAGCTAGCGACAGAGAAATGCAATACAATCCCGATCGCAAGCCCTTGCTACTAGCCATCCGACCCAATCACACGTAAATATATGCTAGCTAAATTAGATGGCTCTGGCTTGATAACAGCTGCCAAACAGATCACTCAACAGTAGCCTGAGGACAGCAAGCTTATTCAACAGCGAGCTAGCTAGCTGGGAGTGCAGTGTAGTTAGTCTGAATCTTTAATATAAAACTATGCTCGTCAATACCTCCTAAACGGAACATACCTGGATGACAAATGTTATTCTGAATCCACTGACGATAGCAAACAATAACACCTTGTTTTTGCTGTTCAGTTTATAAAAAAATAAGTTCATTTCAATGGCTGATTCTCTGTGTAGTTGCAACTAAGGGGCCGTCTTAAAAATGAAATTGAAACCTAGTGTTAACTAGGTTAAAAGCTTTGCAACCACAAGACAAACATCTCAAACCAACTAATATTTTCAGGGACCTCTACAATCTACGGCAATTATATGTATTTTTTTAATGCTTTGACTAACCATAAAAAAATATATATATTCCTTTACTTCAATAGCTTCCACCTGATGCCACGTGCATGAATAAAACCAACTGTTGGTTGAGGCTAGCTAAATTAGATGGCTCTGGTTCAGGGACCTCATCTGTACAATCTACGGCAATTGCTTTGCATTTTATTTGGTCCATTTAATACATTTGACTGAACATAAAAAACATCCGTAACTTCAATATTTTCAACCCAATGTGTTTGCATGAACATCTGTTATGGGATCAGGGACCGTGGCGGTCTAAACCACGGACACTACTTTTGCGACTTTTGACAAATTAATTTTTGCTTCACAGTGGGAACACATGCAGAGATCATCCGTTCACCTAATCTGCGTCTCACAAAGACACAGCGGTTGGAACCAAAAATCTCAAATTTGGACTCAGACCAAAAGGACAGATTTCCTCCGGTCTAATGTCCATTGATCGTGTTCCTTGGCCCAAGCAAGTCCCTTCATATTGGTGTCCGTTAGTGGTTTCTTAACAGCAATTTGACCATGATGGCCTGATTCACGCAGACTCCTCTGAACAGTTGATGTTCAGATGTGTCTGTTAATTGAACTCTAAAGTGTTTATTTGGCTGCAATTTCTGAGGCTGGTAACTAATAAAGATACCCTCAGCAGCAGAGGTAACTCTGGATCTTCTGTATACCACCCCTACCTTGTCACAACACAACTGATTGGCTCAAACGCATTAAGGGGGAAAGAAGTTCCACAAATTAATTAACAAGGCACACCTGTTAATTGAAACACATTCCACGTGACTACCTCATGAAGCTGGTTGAGATAATGCCAAGAGTGTGCAAAGCTGTTAAGGCAAAGGGTGGCTACTTGGAAGAATCTAAAATATATTTTGATTTGTTTAACACTTTTTTGGTTACTACATTATTCAATTTGTTACGTCATAGAAAAGAAAATCCAATCGGGAAGTGCCCCTGTTTTTGAAACCCCTCTGTTGTTATGCATACCTATTGCCCACTTAAAGGGATATCAACCACATTCCTTTTTCTATGGCTTCCCTAAGGTGTCAACAGCCTTTAGACATAGTTTCAGGCTTATATTTTGAAGAATGAGCGTGAACGAGCGTGAACATTGCATAAGTGGATAAGTGGGGGCTCTCAGAGTGAGTTGTGCGCAAAAGAGAAAGGAGGCCATTGTTACTCCCGGTCCTAGTGAAAAGCCAACTGTCCCGGTTGATATATTATCGAATAGATATTTGAAAAACACCCCAAGGATTGATTATAAAAAACGTTTGACATTTTTCTGTGGACATTATGGATATAATTTAGAATTTTTGTCTGCGTTGTCGTGACCGCTCTTTCCAGTGGATTCCTGGGCATAACACACCACATTAACAGAGGTATTTGGATATAAAAAATATCTTTATGGAACAAAAGGAACATTTGTTGTCTAACTGGGAGTCTCGTGAGTGAAAACATCCGAAGATCAAAGGTAAACGATTCATTTGATTGCTTTTCTGATTTTCGTGACCAAGTTACCTGATGGATGCTAAAGTGTACTTGTTTTGTCGAGCGATCGATCGATAAACTTACAAACTCTTGTATTGCTTTCGCTGTAAATCATAATTTCAAAATCTGAGACGACGGGTGGATTAACAAAAGGCTAAGCTGTGTTTTGCAATATTGCACTTGTGATTTCATGAATATTAATATTTTCTAGTAATATTATTTGACTGTGGCGCTATGCTATTCAGCATTGCTGATGACAATTATACCGGATCCGGGATGGGTGGTTCAGAGAGGTTAACTGACTTGCCAAGTTAAATACAGGTGTAAAAAAATATTTTTAAATTACATTTTAAAAAATTGCCGCACAAAAAATACCGATTTCCGATTGTTATGAAAACTCGAAAAATCGGCCATTCCGATTAAATCGGTCGACCTCTAGTCTAGAGTGTCTCCCCCTTTGAAGAGGGGGATGACCGCGGCAGCATTCCAATCTTTAGGGATCTCAGACGATATGAGAGAGGTTGAACAGGCTTGTAATGGGAGTTGCAACAATTACGGCAGATCATTTTAGTAAGAGAGGGTCCAGACTGTCTAGCCCAACTGATTTGTAGGAGTCCAGATTTTTTAGCTCTTTCAGGACATCAGCTATCTGGATTTGGGTGAAGGAGAAGCGCGGGGGGCAAGTTGCTGCGGGGGGTGCAGAGCTGTTGGCCAGGGTAGGGGTAGCCAGGTGGAAGGCATGGCCAGCCATAGAAAAATGCTTACTGAAATTCTCAATTATAGTGGATTTATCGGTGGTGACAGTGTTTCCTTGCCTCAAGTGCAGTGGGCTGCTGGGAGGATGTGCTCTCATTCTCCATGGACTTTACAGTGTCCCAGACCTTTTTGGAGTTTGTGCTACAGGAAGAACATTTGTTTGAAAAAGCTAGCCCTTGCTTTCCTAACTGCCTGTGTATATAGGTTGCCAACCTCCCTGAAAATGTGCATATCGCGAGGACTATTTGATGCTAATACAGAATGCCACAGGATGTTTTTGTGCTGGTCAAGGGCAGTCAGGTCTGGAGTGAACCAAGGGCTATATCTGTTCTTAGTTCTACATTTTTTTGAATGGGGCATGCTTATTTAATATGGTGAGGAAAGCCCTTTTAAAGAATAACAAGGAATCCTCTACTGCCGGGATGAGGTCAATATCCTTCCAGGATACCCGGGCCAGGTCGATTTTAAAGGCCTGCTCACAGAAGTGTTTTAGGGAGTGTTTGACAGTGATGAGGGGTGGTCGTTTGACCGTGGACCCATCAATTCACATATGGTGTCCAGGGCACAGCTGGGGGCTGAGGGGGGTCTATCACTGTTGCCACTTGTTAGAGACTTAATTTTAGAAAGGTGGATTTTTAAAAGAAGATGCTCAAACTGTTTGGGCACAGACCTGGATAGCATGACAGAACTCTGCAGGCTCTCTCTGCAATATATTGCAACTCCACTCCCTTAGGAAGTTCTATCTTGGTGGAAAATGTAGTTGGGAATGGAAATTCTGAATTTTTGGTGGTCTTCCTACGCCAGGATTCAGACACAGCTAGGACATCAGGGATGGCAGAGGGTGCTAAAGCAGTGAATAAAACAAACTTAGGAGGAGGCTTCTAATGTTAACATGCTTGAAACCAAGGCTTTTACGGTTACAGAAGTCAACAAATGAAAGTGCCTGGGGAATAGGTGTGGTACTGGGAGCTACAGGGCCTGGGTTAACCTCTACATCATCAGAGGAGGTGTAGGATAAGGGTACGGCTAACGGCTATAAGAACTGGCCGTCTAGTGCGTTGGGAACAGAGCATAAAAGGAGCAGATTTATGGGCGTGGTAGAATAGATTTATGGCATAATTTACAGACAAGGGTATGGTAGGATGTGAGTACCGCGGAGGTAAACTTAGGCTTTGAGTGACAGTGAGGTTGCATCTCTGGAGGCACCAGTTAAGACAGGTGAGGTCTCCGCATGTGTGTGGAGTGGGACAAAAGAGCTATGTAAGGCATTTTGAGCTGGACAGAGGGCTCTACAGTGAAATAAAACAATAAGAACTAGCTGAGACAGCAGTAGACAAGGCATATTGACATTACAGAGGCATAAAACAAATCACAGGTGTTGATCAGGAGAGCTAAGACAACAATGGGTATATGGCGATGAATGGGCAGAGCGGGTCAGTTAGGTACATACAGGACCGGAGTTCGAGGCTGGGACCGACAGGTAAACAAAATTAGGTACCGTGTTATTGAAACAGTCCAGGGGGCATCAGCTGTGTAGCCGAGTGATCATAGGGTCCAATGAGCAGCAATTGGTGAGTCAGGGACCCGTTCGGTAGTCACTACGACGCTAGGCGTAGTAGAGAGCTAGCGGGCCAGGGCTTGCAGATGGGTCTTCGGCGACATCGCAACAGAAAATCCTGTTGAGACCACATCGGACGATTACGTCAACAGACCGCTTGTGATGGATCGGCGGGGCACCATGTCGACAATAAAGGGTCCAGGCCAATTGGCAAAAGAGGTATTGTAGCCCTAGAAATAGCTGGTATTCGGGCCTAGCTCAAGGCTAACTGGTGCTTGCTTCGGGACAGGGTCGTTAGCTAACAGTAGCCACTCGGTTGCAGCTAGCTAGCTGCGATGAAATGAACCAGAGCAGCAGGAATCCGGTGATGTGGTAGAGAGAAGCAGTCCGATATTCTCTGGGTTGATACCGTGCTCGGCAGACTGGCAGGTATTGTCTGAGCTAAAGCTGGCTGGTGTCCTTGCTAAAAAGGTGAAGACCGCTAGCCATGGCTAACAAAGACTAATAGCTAGTTAGCTGGCTAGCTCCTGATGGAAGTTCCAGTTATAAGGAATATAAATATCAGATCCATACGACATTGGGTGAGGCGGGTTGCAGGAAAGTATATCTAGTTCGTAGATAAAAAGTGAGATTAAAATATATACAACTGTCTATTTACACGGGATAAGACAAAGACAAATACATGTCCGACTGTTACGCCATCTTTGGTCAAAATGTGTGGTTTTAAGAATGAAATAGCAATTGTCAAGGGAGAAGCAAGATATTTGTGAGTCACAACGCTGGTAGGGTTTCAAACCTGGCAATCAATCACTATGGGTGGGATTTTCAGGGAAGGGATGTCTAAGTTACAGGATTGGTAGGTTTCAGACCTGTCAATTCATTATTGGGGGTGGGATTTTCAAGAAAGGGAGTAGATTAGTCATAAAAACACTTTTTTTAAATAATTTGTGGGAAAATCTTGGAGCAAATGGTTGTGTTTTGTTTATAAATATGGATCCCCCTGTCAGGAGTGTAGAATTGCAGGAACATGATTTTTAAAATGCACCACTAATCCCCCCCCCCCCCTTTCAGACAAAGTTAGGCACCCACATTTACATTTACATTTAAGTCATTTAGCCGACGCTCTTATCCAGAGCGACACAAATTGTGCATTCACCTTATGACACCCAGTGGAACAGTAGTGCATCTAAATCTTTTCAGGGGAGGGGGTCCCTATCCTAGGTATTCCTTAAAGACACAATATCCGCAGGTGTGTATCCCATGTTAGCAGGCAATGGAGTACTGTCAAAATCAAAACCCAACCCTCAAATAAGTCATGATGAACTCACAAAACTCAGTTTTGGACGAGACAGACTATGAACATAATTCTTATTTACACTTTGTAGTTAATTTTGACACCATTACAAATGTTTGACCCATATCAATGCCACATAGGCCATTTTCTATCAGATAAGTTGTTTATTGCCTTCAGTTGCACTTTAAGGCGTTGCCGTTTTAATACGGTCCCTTAACACTCAGTGGAGGAGAGCAACATTTTAACTACATTTCGCCTCCCCAAAGAAATACGACACCGAATTGCAAAAACAAGGGGTGTAATTTGTTCGCTATCGTCAGCTGAATCAGACTGCCATTTGTATCAATGCACGTTCCGTGTAAATTGTATTGACGAGCAAAGTCATAATCTTCAATATAAAAGTATACCGCAGAATAGCAGGGTACTTGCATCGCCGAAACGGCTGTTGCTGGCATTGCTAGCTAATGTTTGCTACAGTGCCAATGAACGACAGTATTTGAGACGTTACAAGAGAGCTAACCTTAGCCTTATATGACATGTCTTACCGTGGCTTTTGGGGTCCACTGTAGCTAGTTGGAGAGCTAGCTAGCTGGCCCGGGATGGGAAATATTGGTCGCTTTTCTAACGTTAACGTTACCTCTTCTGCTCTATTCAACACGAGCGAGCCACATTGTTTTCATTGATATTCCATTCTTCGCAAACGATTTAGCTAGCATTAGCTATGGCAGTCAATCAAAATGCTAACGACCTGGTCTTCTCACCAGCAATCAGAAGATTACGACTGGGAAACAGTTAATCAATTTAAAGCTGACCCCGGTATTTGCTCCACTCTCGACCATATTTTATCATTACATAAATGTTATTCATGAATTGTTTTCCTTTTTTACCCTTTCTGTCTCATTCGTTTTTTGGTTCACAACTTCATGATGGCGGAGTGGGGCGGGAGCCGACCGGAAACCGGAAAAGAAAGATAATAATTTATTAAAGGACTTCTTCTACGATACATAGGGGCTAATGCCACGTTCATATGCTAGTCAGAACTAGGAAACTCGGAAATATCCGACAAGCTAAGGGGTGAAGCCAGCATATATCCACAACCTATTAGCAATTCGGAAATGTCCGAGTTTCCTAGTTCCGAATAGGACATGAACGCGACATAATTACCTGATTTGGACATTTATTTTATTTTATTTTACCTTTATTTAACCAGGTAGGCCAGTTGAGAACAAGTTCGCATTTACAACTGCGACCTGGCCAAGATAAAGCAAAGCAGTGCGACAAAAACAATAACGCAGAGTTACACATGGGATAAACAAACATACAGTCAATGGCACAATAGAAAAGTCTATGTACAGTTTGTGCAAATGTAATACGATTAGGGAGGTACGACAAGAAATAGGCCATAGAGGTGAAATAGACACTGGAGTGATAGATGTGCAATGATGCATGCCACTGTAGCTCAGGGGTATTCTACATAAAGAGGTCACAAGAAGACAGTTGGTGGTACCTGTATACATTTGACATGTAATTTATCTAATAGATAATTGTTGAGCATGTATCCAGATGTCTGTATTCTATTAAAATACTGCCAAAATCATTGGGAATGGTGAGAGTTATTGCATGTAAACAAGCACACATCAATTGACACAGAGATGGTCTATAATGTATAGGCTTTGGTAGAGACTAGAGGATGTGCTTGTCTATCTCTATCCAATGGCCATGAGCATGGACTACATTGGAGGACCAGAACATTGGCCTACTAGAGGTCATGCGAATCCATTTATTTTAGGGGGATTAGGGTGAAGCTGTTTCTAGTCTATGATCTTGGGTCAGTTTAACATTTTCCCCACTAATTGATCATGTTTGGATTGGGAGAAGAGACACTGATCCTAGATTTCGGTAGGGGAAACCATCCCTGAGCCTAGAAAGGCATATCTGCAGGATGTTAGAGGACTAAACTGACTGTGACAAATCACCTTTTATTATGTGTCTAATATGCATGGTAAACTCAATCATTTTTTGCAATGAGGTCAACAAAAACAATATCTTGCCAGATTCACACGTTAGAGCCAAACTAAGCCAAGCCGAGCCATCGAGCTGTACTGGGCTGGCTTGGTTACGCATCCACTATAATTTCTGAAACCCTTCTGAAAAGGAAAATGTGATACAAAATAAATATAAGGCTAAGTCTGGCCCTGCTTGAAAATAAAACAATTGTCCATTGTAATAATCTAATTCACGATCTAGCCCATTTTATTCAGACTATTTATCTGAGGAATAACAGAAGTTGCATTTTTGTAATCAACTAAAAACACTTGACAGATTATTGCTACTTAGGCCAAATTAGGGAAAGGGAAAGGGGGATACCTAGTCAGTTGCACAACTGAATGCATTCAACCGAAATGTGTAAATTATAAAGAATATGAAATAAATCTGACGTCCAACTACAACAACACACTCACATAAGTGCTAAAAACCAAGCCAAACTCTCCAATTATAGTCCAGCAAAGGTTTACTTCAACAAAGGGTAACAAGACAACAGTAATGTGGTGGCCGCTCTAACAATAAAAATACATTTCTTAAAAAATGGAAGACAGTTAGCTGAGTACCAGTCTCTTTAGCTAATCCACTCCCTGTACTCTATGTCATGTGCAAAAGACTGGTACACAAACCAGAAGGCACTCGGGAGAAGGCAAGATCAGGTGGGACCACTCTAGCCAATGAGAGGGCAGATACGTGTGTGAACAACAGGCACAAAGTGTTTCCAGGATATCATGTGTACTACTTATCAGTACACTCATAACAACCTAAGCAATACAAAACTTCTATTTGGTCAAATAAGCCACATGTAGCAAATAAGAAAATACATTTTTTGTTAACCAAATTGCTGGAGAAGACATATTTTGGGCCCAGTTATCCCTTCACGCCTTGGGCCAATCAGTGTCATTTTGTAAATGCCGGATCTCATACATTTAGTGTACAAAACATTAAGAACACCTTCCTGATATTGAGTTGCACTCCTGGTTGGGCTGATGAGACAGTGGATTGCACAGTCAGATGGAACAGAATAAATAGGGATTTTATCGTCATCAATTTAGCGGATTTAGCTGGAATGCGGATTTAACCCATCAGCATTCAGGATTAGACCCACCCGTTGTATAACATGTTTTGTACGAACGGACGAACAGACGGACAGAGACCGATCCACAGTTCCCTCCCCGATTTCATTGTTAGGGACAATTATATTTGATGTTATGAATGAATTATTACCTAATATTTATTACCTCATCATTACAAATCAGTAAAGGGTGGTGTAATGCATTTTTACTCTTGTCATTGCATAATTCCCAGCTGAAAGGGGCAGTAGGGGATTCAAACAACAACAAAGCAGGCACCCCCCACACTTATTTTGGTAAACAGCTTAGGGATGGTGCTGAAGAAATTTAACCACTCTCAAAATCATAGACAGGGCTATAGATGCAAGGACTGAACATCCATTAGATCAAAAGGATGGTTTTATCCTGTTTTAAAGTGATACACACACACACAAACAAACACACACACACATGCACACACACACACGGTTTCCGAGCTGGTCATGGGTGCACCTCAGCCATGCTCAAGGTACTAAACGATATCACAACTACCATCGATAAAAGATAGTACTGTGCAGCCGTATTCATCGACCTGGCCAAGGCTTTTGACTCTGTCAATCACCGTATTCTTATCAGCAGACTCAATAGCCTTGGTTTCTCAAATGACTGCCTCGCCTGATTCACCAACTACTTCTCAGACAGAGTTCAGTGTGTCAAATCGGAGGGCCTGTTGTCCGGACCTCTGGCAGGCTCTATGGGGGTACCACAGGGTTCAATTCTCAGGCCAACTCTTTTCTCTGTATATATCAACAATGTTGCTCTTGCTTGTGGGTGATTCCCTGATCCACCTCTACGCAGACGACAACATTCTGTATACATCTGGCCCTTCTTTGGACACTGTGTTAACTAACCTCCAAACGAGCTTCAATGCCATTCAACACTCTTTCCGTGGCCTCCAACTGTTCTTAAACACTAGTAAAACCAAATGCATGCTTTTCAACCATTCGCTGCCCGCACCCGCCCGACTAGCATCACTACTCTGGATGGTTCTGACCTAGAATACATGGACAACTACAAATACCTAGGTTTCTGGCTAGACTGTAAACTCTCCTTCCAGACTCATATCAAACAATCTCCAATCCAAAATCTAATTTAGAATCGGCTTTCTATTTTGCAACAAAGCCCCTTCACTCACGCCGCCAAACTTACCCTCGTAAAATTGACTATACTACCGATCCTCGACTTCGGCGATGTCATCTACAAAATAGTTTCCAATACTCTACTCAGCAAATTGGATGTAGTTTATCACAGTGCCATCCGTTTTGTTACCAAAGCGCCTTCTACCACCCACCACTGCGACCTGTATGCTATAGTCGGCTGGCCTTCGTTACATATTTGTCGCCAGACACACTGGCACTCCGCCTTATCTCAGCTCACTGGTCACGATAACAACACCCACCCATAGCATGCGCTCCAGCAGGTATATCTCACTGGTCATCCCCAAAGCCATCACCTCCTTTGGCCGCCTTTCCTTCCAGTTCTCTGTTACCAGTGACTGGAATGATTTGCAAAAATCACTGAATCACTTACATTTCCCTCACTAACTTTAAACATCAGCTATCTGAGCAGCTAACTGATCGATGCAGCTGTACATAGTCCATCTGTAAATAGTCCACCCAATCTACCTACCTCATCCCCCATATTGATGTAATTTACTTTTCTGCTCTTTTGCACACCAGTATCACTATTTGCACACCATCATCTGCTCATCATCATCTGCTCATCTATCACTCAAATCAAATCAAATCAAATCAAATTTATTTATATAGCCCTTTGTACATCAGCTGATATCTCAAAGTGCTGTACAGAAACCCAGCCTAAAACCCCAAACAGCAAACAATGCAGGTGTAAAAGCACGGTGGCTAGGAAAAACTCCCTATAAAGGCCAAAACCTAGGAAGAAACCTAGAGAGGAACCAGGCTATGTGGGGTGGCCAGTCCTCTTCTGGCTGTGCCGGGTAGAGATTATAACAGAACATGACCAAGATGTTCAAATGTTCATAAATGACCAGCATGGTCGAATAATAGTAGGGCAGAACAGTTGAAACTGGAGCAGCAGCACAGTCAGGTGGACTGGGGACAGCAAGGAGTCATCATGTCAGGTAGTCCTGGGGCACGGTCCTAGGGCTCAGGTCCTCCGAGAGAGAGAAAGAAAGAGAGAATTAGAGAGAGCATATGTGGGGTGGCCAGTCCTCTTCTGGCTGTGCCGGGTGGAGATTATAACAGAACGTGGCCAAGATGTTCAAATGTTCATAAATGACCAGCATGGTTGAATAATAGTAGGGCAGAACAGTTGAAACTGGAGCAGCAGCATGGCCAGGTGGACTGGGGACAGCAAGGAGTCATCATGTCAGGTAGTCCTGGGACATGGTCCTAGGGCCCAGGCCAGTTGAAACTGGAGCAGCAGCATGGCCAGGTGGACTGGGGACAGCAAGGAGTCATCATGTCAGGTAGTCCTGGGGCATGGTCCTAGGGCTCAGGTCCTCCGAGAGAGAGAAAGAAAGAGAGAAGGAGAGAATTAGAGAACGCACACTTAGATTCACACAGGACACCGAATAGGACAGGAGAAGTACTCCAGATATAACAAACTGACCCTAGCCCCCGACACATAAACTACTGCAGCATAAATACTGGAGGCTGAGACAGGAGGGGTCAGGAGACACTGTGGCCCCATCCGAGGACACCCCGGACAGGGCCAAACAGGAAGGATATAACCCCACCCACTTTGCCAAAGCACAGCCCCCACACCACTAGAGGGATATCTTCAACCACCAACTTACCATCCTGAAACAAGGCCGAGTATAGCCCACAAAGATCTCCGCCACGGCACAACCCAAGGGGGGCGCCAACCCAGACAGGCTGACCACAACAGTGAATCAACCCACCCAGGTGACGCACACCCCCAGGGACGGCATGAGAGAGCCCCAGTAAGCCAGTGACTCAGCCCCGTAACAGGGTAGAGGCAGAGAATCCCAGTGGAAAGAGGGAACCGGCCAGGCAGAGACAGCAAGGGCGGTTCGTTGCTCCAGAGCCTTTCCGTTCACCTTCCCACTCCTGGGCCAGACTACACTCAATCATATGACCCACTGAAGAGATGAGTCTTCAGTAAAGACTTAAAGGTTGAGACCGAGTTTGCGTCTCTGACATGGGTAGGCAGACCGTTCCATAAAAATGGAGCTCTATAGGAGAAAGCCCTGCCTCCAGCTGTTTGCTTAGAAATTCTAGGGACAATTAGGAGGCCTGCGTCTTGTGACCGTAGCGTACGTGTAGGTATGTACGGCAGGACCAAATCAGAGAGATAGGTAGGAGCAAGCCCATGTAATGCTTTGTAGGTTAGCAGTAAAACCTTGAAATCAGCCCTTGCTTTGACAGGAAGCCAGTGTAGAGAGGCTAGCACTGGAGTAATATGATCAAATTTTTTGGTTCTAGTCAGGATTTTAGCAGCCGTATTTAGCACTAACTGAAGTTTATTTAGTGCTTTATCCGGGTAGCCGGAAAATAGAGCATTGCAGTAGTCTAACCTAGAAGTGACAAAAGCATGGATTAATTTTTCTGCATAATTTTTGGACAGAAAGTTTCTGATTTTTGCAATGTTACGTAGATGGAAAAAAGCTGTCCTCGAAATGGTCTTGATATGTTCTTCAAAAGAGAGATCAGGGTCCAGAGTAACGCCGAGGTCCTTCACAGTTTTATTTGAGACGACTGTACAACCATTAAGATTAAATATCAGATTCAACAGAAGATCTCTTTGTTTCTTGGGACCTAGAACAAGCATCTCTGTTTTGTCCGAGTTTAATAGTAGAAAGTTTGCAGCCATCCACTTCCTTATGTCTGAAACACATGCTTCTAGCGAGGGCAATTTTGGGGCTTCACCATGTTTCATTGAAATGTACAGCTGTGTGTCATCCGCATAGCAGTGAAAGTTTACATTATGTTTTCGAATAACATCCCCAAGAGGTAAAATATATAGTGAAAACAATAGTGGTCCTAAAACAGAACCTTGAGGAACACCGAAATTTAAAGTTGATTTGTCAGAGGACAAACCATTCACAGAGACAAACTGATATCTTTCCGACAGATAAGATCTAAACCAGGCCAGAACATGTCCGTGTAGACCAATTTGGGTTTCCAATCTCTCCAAAAGAATGTGGTGATCGATGGTATCAAAAGCAGCACTAAGGTCTAGGAGCACGAGGACAGATGCAGAGCCTCGGTCCGATGCCATTAAAATGTCATTTACCACCTTCACAAGTGCCGTCTCAGTGCTATGATGGGGTCTAAAACCAGACTGAAGCATTTCGTATACATTGTTTGTCTTCAGGAAGGCAGTGAGTTGCTGCGCAACAGCCTTCTCTAAAATTTTTGAGAGGAATGGAAGATTCGATATAGGCCGATAGTTTTTTATATTTTCTGGGTCAAGGTTTGGCTTTTTCAAGAGAGGCTTTATTACTGCCACTTTTAGTGAGTTTGGTACACATCCAGTGGATAGAGAGCCGTTTATTATGTTCAACATAGGAGGGCCAAGCACAGGAAGCAGCTCTTTCAGTAGTTTAGTTGGAATAGGGTCCAGTATGCAGCTTGAAGGTTTAGAGGCCATGATTATTTTCATCATTGTGTCAAGAGATATAGTACTAAAAGACTTGAGCGTCTCTCTTGATCCTAGGTCCTGGCAGAGTTGTGCAGACTCAGGACAACTGAGGTTTGGAGGAATATGCAGGTTTAAAGAGGAGTCCGTAATTTGCTTTCTAATAATCATAATCTTTTCCTCAAAGAAGTTCATGAATTTATCACTCCAGTGTTAATCTGCTAAATTGTAATTGCTTTACTACTATGGCCTATTTATTGCCTTACCTCTTCATGCCATTTGCACACACTGTATATAGACTTTATTTTTTTCTATTGTGTTATTGACTGAATGCTTGTTTATTCCATGTGTAACTCTGTGTTGTTGTTTCTGTCGCACTGCTTTGCTTTATCTTGGCCAGGTCGCAGTTCTCAATTTGCTAACCTGGTTAAATAAACATGAAATAAAAATATAAAAAAACACACACATATACATTCACGCCAAATACACATCCCTATCGCAGCCACCAGACTCTTATAATATATTTTAAATACTGCACAATTTAAACACTTGCCCCCAATCCCCCCTTCCCCCCAAAAAATTATTCTATTCTGAGCCATTTATTTGTGTTTGTATTCTTATCTTAAATGATTTCTTATTGTTGTTGCAATGTCAAGAAGGAACCTGCAAGTAAGCATTTCATTGGACAGTGTATACCATCTGTATCTTGTACATATTACTAATAAAACTTGAAACTTGAAACTATACATTGTTAGTTTACATTTACTTTGTTTTCAAACATTGGAGTACAACAAGCTTATATTTTGGGTTCAGATGGGGTACGACAGTTAATCTAAGTTTATAGGGCATTTATAAATTATATTCTTCAAGAACCAATGGGTACAGTACATAAAATAAGTGTTCAGACCCTTTACTCAGTACTTTGTTGAAGCACCTTTGGCAGAGATTACTGCGTAGAGTTTTCTTGGGTATGACGCTACAAGCTTGGCACACCTGTATTTGGGGAGTTTCTCCCATTCCTCTGCAGATCCTCTCAAGCTCTGTCAGGTTGGATGGGGAGCGTCGCTGCACAGCTATTTTCAAGTCACTCCAGAGATGTTCAAGTCCAGGCTCTGTCTGGGCTACTCAATGACATTCAGATAGATACTTGTCCCAAAGCCACTCCTGCGTTGTCTTGGCTGTGTGCTTAGTGTCTTTGTCCTGCTGGAAGTTGAACCTTCTCCCCAGTCTGAGGTCCTAGGCTCTCTGGAGTAGGTTTTCATCAAGGATCTGTCTCTGTACTTTTCTCCGTTCATCTTTGCCTCGATCCTGACAAGTCTCCCAGTCCCTGCGTCTGAAAAACATAACCACAGCATGATGCTGCCACCAACGTGCTTCACCGTAGGGATTGTGCAGGGTTTCCTCCAGATGTGACGCTTGGCATTCAGGCCAAAGAGTTCAATGTTGGTTTCATCTGACCAGAGAATCTTGTTTCTCATGGTCTGAAAGTCTTTATGTGCCTTTTGGCAAATTCCAAAATATTTTACTGAGGAGTGGCTTCCGTCTGGCCACTCTACCATGAAGGCCTGATTGGTGGAGTGCTGCAGAGATGGTTGTCCTTCTGCAAGGTTCTCCCATCTCCACAGAGGCTAAAGTTAAAACTAGACTTTGTTTCCTCTATCGTAATTTCACCCCAGCTGTCAAACTAACCCTAATTCAGATGACCATTTACCAATGCTAGATTACGGAGACATCATTTGGAGATCAGCAGGTAAAGGTGCTCTCGAGCGACAAGATGTTCTTTACCATTCGGCCATCAGATTTGCCACCAATGCTCCTTACAGGACACATCACTGCACTCCTCTGTAAACTGGTCATCTCTGTATACCCATCGCAAGACCCACTGGTTGATGCTTATTTATTAAACTTCCCCCATCTGAGATATCTACTGCAGCCCTCATCCTCCACATACAACATCCATTCTGCAAGTCACTTTCTGTTAAAGGTCCCGAAAGCACACAGATCCCTGGGTCGTTCCATTTTTCAGTTCACTGCAGCTAGTGACTGGAACAAGCTGCAACAAATACTCAAACTGGACAGTTTTATCTCAATCTCTTCATTGAAAGACTCAATCATGGACACGCTTTCTGTGATGTATTGTTGTCTCTACCTTCTTAGCCTTTGTGCTGTTGTCTGTGCCCAATAATGTTTGTACCATGTTTTGTGCTGCTACCATGTTGTGTTGCTGCCATGTTGTTGTTATGTTGTGCTGCTAACATGCTGTGTTGTTATGTGTTTCCGCCATGCTATGTTGTCGTCTTTGGTCTGTCTTTACGTAGTGTTGTGTTGTCTCTCTTGTCGTGATGTGTGTTTTGTCATATATTTATATTGTATTTTTATTTATTTTTTAATCTCAGGCCCCCATCCTGCAGGAGGTCTTTTGCCTTTTTGTAGGCCGTCATTGTAAATAAGAATTTGTTAAATAAAGGTTAAATAAAATAAATAAATAAAAATAGGAAATCTGGAGCTCTGTCAGAGTGACCATTGGGTTCTTGATCACCTCCCTGACCTGGGCCCTTCTCCCCGATTGCTTGGGTGGCCAGCTCAAGGAAGAGTATTGGTGATTCCAAACTTCTTCCATTTAAGAATGATGGAGGCCAGTGTATTCTTGGGGACCTTCAATGCTGCAGAAATGTTTTGGTACACTTCCCCAGGCCTGTGCCTAGACACATTCCTGTCTCGGAGCTCTACGGACAATTCCTTCAACCTCATGGCTTGGTTTTTGCCCTGACATGCATTGTCAACTGTGGGACCTTATTGTCACGCCCTGATCTGTTTCACCTGTCCTTGTGATTGTATCCACCCCCCCAGGTGTCGCTCTGTGCCAGTTTGTCTTGTATGTCAACCAGCGTGTTTTTCCCGTGCTCCTGCTTTTCTATTCTCTTTTACTAGTCCTCCCGGTTCTGACCTTTGCCTGTTTTTCTGGACTCCATTCCCGCCTGCCTGACCATTCTGCCTGCCCTGACCTCGAGCCTGCCTGCTATTCTGTACCTCTGGAACTCTGGACTGGTTTTGACCTATTTCCTGTCCACAACCATTATCCTACCTACCCCTTTTGGATTGTTAATAAACGTCTTGGGTCTGAAAATGTAAATATGTAAATAAGGTATTTCTGTTTTAAATTTGTAATACATTTACAAAACATGTAATACATTTACAAAACATGTTTTCACTTTGTCATTATCGGGTATTGTGTGTAGATGTGTGTAGATTGCTGAGGATTCTTTCTTATTTAATCCATTTTAGAATAAGGCTGTAACTGTAAGGGATTTATTCCATTGACGGAGAGGCGGACCAAAGCGCAGCGTGGTTCTTTTGATTCATGTTTTAATAAATCACTTCACATGAACAAACTAACAAAAACAAGAAACGTGAAAACCCAAAACAGCCCTATCTGGTGCAAAACACAGAGACAGGAACAATCACCCACAAACACACAGTGAAACCCAGGCTACCTAAGTATGATTCTCAATCAGAGACAACTAATGACACCTGCCTCTGATTGAGAACCATACTAGGCCGAAATATAGAAATACCCCAAAACATAGAAAAACAAACATAGACTGCCCACCCAACACACGCCCTGACCATACTAAATAATGACAAAACAAAGGAAATAAAGGTCAGAACGTGACAGTAACGTAACAAATTGTAGAAAAATAATTTCCGAAGGCCCTGTATATATTTTTTCATTTATTTATTTAATTTTAAGGGGGTACATCAGCTTTAATAGTGCAGATATATTGCAGATTCTATCATTGTAATTGTCTGCAACATTTCCCATCCCTCATATATTTTTTGGTTTATACTGGAATGCTTTTCCAATAGTCTTGAAGGAATTCCCATATATGCTGAGCACTTGTTGGCTGCTTTTCCTTCACTCTGCGGTCCAACTCATCCCAAACCATATCAATTGGGTTGAGGTCAGGTGATTGTGGAGGCCAGGTCATCTGATGCAGCACTCCATCACTCTCCTTCTGGTGGAGGTGTGTTCGGTCATTGTCCTGCCGAAAAACAAATGATAGTCCCACTAAGCGCAAACCAGATGGGACGGCATATCGCTGCAGAATGCTGTGGTAGCCATGCTGGTTAAGTGTGCCTTGAATTCTAAATAAATCACAGACAGTGTCACCAGCAAAGCACTCCCACAAGATCAAACCTCTTCCTCCATGCTTCACGGTGGGAACCACACATGCGGAGATCATCCATTCACCTACTCTGTGTCTCACAAATACAGGATGGTTGGAACCAAACATTTCAAATTTGGACTCATCAGGTCAAAGGACAGATTTCTACTGTTCTAATGTCCATTGTTTGCGTGTCTTTACCTAAGCAAGTCTCTTCTTGTTATTGGTGCCCTTTAGTAGTGGTTTCTTTGCAGCAATTCGACCATAAAGGCCTGATTCACACAGTCTCCTCTGAACAGTCGATGCTGACATGTGTGAAGCATATATTTGGACTGTAATTTCTGAGGCTGGTAACTCTAATGAACTTATCCTCTATTGCAGAGGTAACTCTAGTTCTTCCTTCCCTGTGGCGGTACTCATGAGAACCAGTTTCATCATAATGCTTGATGTTTTTTGCACTTGAAAATGTTTCTAAGTTCTTGAAGTTTTCCGTATTGACTGACCTTCATGTTTTAAAGAAATGATGGACTGTCATTTCTCTTTGCTTATTTGAGCTGTTCTTGCCATAATATGGACTTGGTCTTTTACCAAATAGGGCTGTCTTCTGTATACCACCCTTACCTTGTCAAAACACAACTGATTGGCTTAAACGCATTAAGAAGGTAAGAAATTCCACAAATTAACATTTTAACAATCTGTTAATTGAAATGCATTCCAGGTGACTACCTCATGAAGCTGGTTGAGAGAATGCCAAGACTGTGCAAAGCTGACATCAAGGCAAAGGGTGCTACATTGAAGAAACCACATTGAAATTGTTTTTTGGTTACTTCATGATTACTTCATTACACTTTTTTGGTTACTTCATGATTCCATATGTGTTATTTCATCGTTTTGATGTCTTCACTATTATTCTACAATGTAGAAAATATTAAAAATAAAGAAAAACACTAGTAGGTGTGTCCAAACTTTTGAATGGTACTGTATATACACATATACCGTACATACACAAATATACATATAGTGCATTCGGAAAAAATTCAGATTCCTTCCCTTTTTCCACATTTTGTTATGTTACAGCCTTATTCTAAAATTCTCTCCTTATTCTAAATTTTCCCCTCTTCAACCTACAGTGAAGCATGGTGTTGGCAGCATCATGCTGTGGGGATGTTTTTCAGCGGGAGGGACTGGGAGACTAGTCAGGATCGAGGGAAAGATGAATGAAGCAAAGTACAGAGTGATCCTTGATGAAAACCTGCTCCAGAGCGCTCAGGACCTCAGACTGGGTCAAAGGTTCACCTTCCAACAGGACAATGACCCTAAGCACACATCCTAGACAACGCAGGAGTGCCTTTGGGACAAGTCTCTGAATGTCCTTGAGTGAACCCGATCGAACATCTCTGGAGAGATCTGAAAATCATCCAACCTGACAGAGGTTGAGAGGATCTGCAGAGAATAAGTACTGGTGTGCCAAGCTTGTAGAGTCATACCCAAGAAGACTCAAGGCTGTAATCGCTGCCAAAGGTGCTTCAACAAAGTACTGAGTAAAGGGTCTGAATACTTATGTAAATGTAAGATTTTAGTTTTTTAAATTTGATACATTTGCAAAAATGTCTAAAAATCTGTTTTTGCTTTTTCCTAATGGGGTATTGTGTGTAGATTGATGAGGAGAAACATTTTATTTATTCCATTTTAGAATAAGGCTGTAACGTAACAAAATGTTTAAAAAGTCAAGGGGTCTGAATACTTTCCGAATGCACTGTACATATTTATACAAGTATGTTGTGACACCATTAATGTGATGACTGTTATTTTATCCAATTGACTATGTTTAATTATTACGTGATTAAATTAGTCATGAAACAACTAACTCATTAGCAATCTTGGTGGAACCACAGGAATAGTTATTTAACGAGTTACTATCTCCCGACGTAAACTCTAAAGATATAAATAGCTCTTACTTCAAAAACAGTCAATTATTAATTATCATTAGCTCAAATCAGTCTCATTCTGAACGTTGTAATATTCTATAAATCTGCATGAACCCTAGTCTACACGATGACTCAGTGATACACAAATTGGCTTAATTATTTATTTACTAACTAACTAAATAATCACACAGAAATACATAAACACACACAATATAGGATGAATTGATTTAGTAACATAATGCAATGAAAAGTCCCTGATATGACGGCTTGTTACACAATGAAAGGGGTGGGGAAAGAAAGAGCGGGAGAAGGAGAGACAAAGGAATTCAACTCGTACAATTCGTACATACAGTTTAATAATACGCTCACCATAGATATGGATATTTAGCACCCTAACAACCGCTCATTCGGATTTAGAAATGAAACATATATTTATGCTTACAGTTGAAGTCGGAAGTTTACATACACTTAGGTTGGAGTCAATAAAACTCGTTTTTCAACCACTCCACAAATTTCTTGTTAACCAACTATAGTTTTGACAACTTTGTGCATGACACAAGTTATTTTTTTATCAATTGTTTACAGACAGATTATTTCACTTATAATTCACTGTATCACAATTCCAGTGGGTCAGAAGTTTACATACACTAAGATGACTGTGGAAAATTCCAGAAAATTATGTCATTGCTTCAGAAGCTTCTGAGTCAATTGGAGGTGTTTATTTTAATTTTTTAATTTTTACCTTTATTTAACTAGGCAAGTCAGTTAAGAACAAATTCTTATTTTCAATGATGGCCTAGGGTGGGTTAACTGCCTGTTCAGTGGCAGAACGACAGATTTGTACCTTGTCAGCTCGGGGGTTTGAACTCTAACCAGTAGGCTACCCTGCCGCCCCGTGTACCTAGGCCTACCTTCAAACTCAGTGCCTCTTTGCTTGACATCATGGGAAAATCAAAAGAAATCTGCCAAGACATCAGAGAAAAAAGTATAGACCTCCACAAGTCTGGTTCATCCTTGGGAGCGATTTCCAAACGCCTGAGGGTACCACGTTCATCTGTACAAACAATAGTATGCAAGTATAAACACCATGGGACCACGCAGCCGTCATACCGCTCTGTCTCCTAGAGATGAACGTACTTTGGTGCGAAAAGTGCAAATCAATCCCAGAACAACAGCAAAGGACCTGGCAAAATGGCTTAAGGACAACAAAGTCAAGGTATTGGAGTGACCATCACAAAGCCCTGACCTCAAATCCTACAGAAAATTTGTTGGCAGAACTGAAAAAGCATGTGCAAGAAAGGAGGCCTAGAATCCTGACTCAGTTACACCAGCTCTGTCAGGAGGAATGGGCCACAATTCACCCAACTTATTGTGGGAAGCTTGTAGAAGGCTACCCGAAACATTTGACCCAAGTTAAACAATTTAAAGGCAATGTTACCAAATACTAATTGAGTGTATGTAAACTTCTGACCCACTGGGAATGTGATGAAATAAATAAAAGCTGAAATAAATCATTCTCTCTACTATTATTCTGACATTTTACATTCTTAAAATAAAGTGGTGATCTTAACTCACCTAAGACATGGAATTTTTACTAGGATTAAATGTCAGGAATTGTGAAAAACTGAGTTTAAATGTAGTTGGCTAAGGTGTATGTAAACTTCCGACTTCAACTGTAGATGTCTTTGTCTGTCATCTCTCTGTTGAAACCACTCGATCCGTCTGTGACGAAAAGTTTGACAGAAAGTCTCTGGTTCGCAGTCGGCCGCAACCGGGAGGCCCATGGGGCGGTGCACAATTGGCCTAGCGCTGTCTGGGTTAGGGAGGGTTTCGCAGGCAGGGATATCCTTGTTTCATTGCGCACTAGCGACTCCTGTGGCGGGCTGGGCGCAGTGCACGCTAGGTGTACGGTGTTTCCTCTGACACATTGGTGTGGCTGGCTTCCGGGTTGGATGCGCGCTGTGTTAAGAAGCAGTGCGGCTTGGTTGGGTTGTGTTTCGGAGGATGCATGGCTCTCGACCTTCGTACGGGAGTACGGGAGTTGCAGCAATGAGACAAGACAGTAACTACTAACAATTGGATACCAAGAAATTGGGGAGTAAAATGGGGTAAAAGTTGTTGTTTTTTTATTAAAAAAAGAACATCTCTGGTTGTGTAATTCTCTGAGTTTCCACCAGAGGTCACAATGTCCTCATTTGTAGTAGGCTTCTTTGTCTCTGAGTGTTCGTTAGACTGGATACAGCAGAGGAAAACACGCTGTGGTCTTGGTCGAGTTTACTAGACTAAAGTACTTAAACAGCTGCAGATTGAATGTTTCGAGGTAGTCTTTATCTTCTTCACTCGAACGTTTGAGTCTTACCATTTTCTGGTCTGGTAGTTTTAAACCATTTCAAAGTGTAGCCACCGCTCCGCACTTTCTGGTCTAGTGGAGTCTAGCCATTCGTGACGTCCGGCTCATCACCGACCGCCTGCTTGGTCAAATGTACATTTTGTTAGAAGTCCTTTTATGCACTCTGGAAAAGGGGGCGTTCCATCCTGTAGGCATAATGTCTGTGCTCACGTGGGTGTGGTTTCTGACTGGGTAAAACTTTATATGACAACAATTATATAATTTAGAAGACTGAAATCACATTGCCAAATTTTTACAAATAGTTTCATATTTAATCATATAAGTTTTACAAAATGTTTATGTAAATCTGATAACTGGGACATATATCTTGTTATACCATCTCTAATGACATTACAAAACAACAACTGATTTGACATGATTATTGTTTGGAGCCCCACTAACCATTTCCCCCATTATTTATCTTAAAAATATTGTTTCAATGTCCAATCTTTTGGTGTTAAAGTACTACAAAGTCTCTCTCTGTTATGACAAACACTCAGACATTCCATTCTCTAAACTGCAAAGGCAAGAGAGAGAAAGTTTATGACCTGTCGTTAAGTCATACAACCAGCCCAACTCCCCCTCTTTCCTCCCTGGTGGGAGAGAGAGGGGGAGCTCTCTTTGATCCTCACCCAGGAGGGCAAGTCATGACATAAATATCAATATTTTTCAATATACCTTCCTTTATTATTTTCCCCTAATCCTACCGCCCATCTCCTAACATGAGTAAACTAATAGACAACACTTAGGCTTCTACTTCCAACTTATACATATACGTTTGACGGACACAATGTATTTTACAATAGTTATCTTTTGTTTGTTTTTAATCCCATCCTTCAGCTACCATCAACCCCTCCCATTTATCTATGAAGCCCATCCAGTTAGATTTATTTTTTGCCATATATTTTTAACTGTGCTGTGTCACAAAAGTTTTGAACCTATATACATTTTACGGACACAGTATATTTTACATTAGTTATCTTGTTGTTTTTAACCCCACCCTTCAGCTCCACTCAACCACTCCCATCTCTTAACACCATCCATTTTTTATTTCTTTTTGCCATATATATTTCAACAGTGATGTGATGTTTCACAAAGGTTCTCAACCTTTCTATTCTATTCTATTGTAAATTAAAGATAAACATTTTTGCTAAAAGTATTATTATATTATTTATCGATTGACTATGACATTTCAAATCACCCAGTAGTGCTATCAGCCAAGTTAGCTCCAGGTAAATGTTGCACTCTTCAATCGTTCCTGGACCTTTATTCAAAAACAAGCTACACGGTACCAAAACAAATAATCTGATGATTCTGTCTCTTCGCAGCAAAATCTGCAGAGCTGGGATGGTTGTATCCCCCATATATATATACAGTGTAGCAAAAAAGTATTTAATCAGCCACCAATTGTGCAAGTTCTCCCACTTAAAAAGATGAGAGAGGCCTGTAATTTTCATCATAGGTACACTTCAACTATGACAGACAAAATGAGAAAAAAAATCCAGAAAATCACATTGTAGGATTTATAATGAATTTATTTGCAAATTGAGATGGAAAATAAGTATTTGGTCAATAACAAATGTTTATCTCAATACTTTGTTATATACCCTTTGTTGGCAATGACAGAGGTCAAACGTTTTCTGTAAGTCTTCACAAGGTTTTCACCCACTGTTGCTGGTATTTTGGCCCATTCCTCCATGCAGATCTCCTCTAGAGCAGTGATGTTTTAGGGATATGTAGATTATTTAATTTTAAAATAACTGAAAGTGAGAGGTAAAGGGGAAAAGGCTATTCTTGAACATGGGGTGAGACATTCTTACTAATCTGCTAGAGAAACAGTTTGGATTAAATATCATTTTTGTATGACTGACGCTTTTATTTAGAGGTGTAAAGCTTTTATATTTAATAATTTCTGCCCTCCATATATATATTCATTATATAAAAGAGGCCCGTTTAATTTTGCCTGGCTTGCCAATCCAAATTAAATAAAATATTTTTTGTCATATAATTAAAAAAAACAGGTTGCAAGGTGTAGGCAAGACCATAAGCAGATAGGTAAAACTGGGACATGACTAAAGAGTTCGTCAGGGTGATTTTTCCACAAAAAGACAGGAATTTTCCTTTCCATGGCAGCAAAATCCTATCTATTTTTGCCAACTTTCTATTAAAATGGACCGGATCTTTGTATTTACCACTTGCCACCTGCTTCAGTAATAATGAATTCAGACGTTCTTGTTGAGTATCTGATAATCTACCGTTTTTGTAGGTGTGGTTGAAACATGCTAATATTCCTCCTCTGAGTATATCAAAAAAGGTTTGGTATACCTCCACTGGTATGGCATCTAACCCAGAGTTTTCCGGACTTAAATGCTTTAATTGCATCAAGAAGTTCTTCCTCTGTAATTTGGCCTTCACATGAGTCTTGCTGTACAGCTGTTAATCTGACATTATTAATAGAAAAATAATCCATACAGTTATTTTTGGTTTGTGGAGATGGAGGAGACTGAAATGAAAACATGTGCTTAAAGTACTTTGCTTCCTCTTTCAAAATATTGTTTGGTGAATCATGGGTGACTCCAT
Source organism: Oncorhynchus nerka (assembly GCF_034236695.1). Classification (NCBI taxonomy): domain Eukaryota; kingdom Metazoa; phylum Chordata; class Actinopteri; order Salmoniformes; family Salmonidae; genus Oncorhynchus; species Oncorhynchus nerka. The sequence continues at coordinate 32,083,361 of NC_088418.1, forward strand.
CATTTGTCACAAATTTCAGTAAATTATTTTTGGTAGATTCAAAAATGATTTGGTGCATTTTCCCCCATGTTTCATTCAGTTCTCTTTATTTTTTACAATATACTACACTTGAACTTTCTTGAATAAGTTCCTCCATTTCTTTTTGTTTTTCCTCTAACTTATGTTCCACTATGGTACAGTTTTTATTGCTATCTATCTGTACTATTAGTCCTTCCATTTGCTTTGTTAATATGGACTGTTTTGGCCTACATTGCTTTTGTTTTAGAGATGAGTAGTGAACTGCATGGCCTCGAAAGGCAAAAAAAAGTGTCTCATACAATAAGGGGATCTGCTGTACCTATGTTATGTCGGTAAAAGTTCTTTACAAATTCTTAGGCTTTGATTACATTTCCAATATCCTCTCCCACGTAGAAATTCTGTAAGAGTAATATATATGCCAATTAGTTGATGGTCCAACCGTATTCTGTCCCGGTCAACACTTTTTAATTTTTAAAAAACTTTTGGTGCCAGCGAGAATGACATAAGAAAGTAATCAAGACATTAATATAAATTAATAAATGTGGTACTCATAAACTGTTCCATAAACAATGGCTGGTAATTTATATTAGTAATTTCTTTTGATAAGTGACAGAGATTATAGGACGATCGTCAGTCACACCGAGATAACAATGAAAAGCATTAGTTACGTATTAGATAAGTATACAATACTCTATCATGCTTCATTGTCACTCATGCACACACACGTTCACAGTCTATCCTTTGCTCTCATAATCCACTCAACGTAATCTCTGTTGTGCAATATTAAAGTCAAAACACCACAACACAATGTAAATACAAGGGAAAAAATGCTTACACCATTCAACATTGTGTCATCAATTCTGTTTCTCTCTTTCTTTTCTTGTAGACCATCTGACTTCATTATTTTCAAATCTGAAACCATGATCTCCAGATCTAAGCAGCATGTTGGTATAGAAAACCCTACTATGTCAATCTGCTGCAGCCTGCGATTATTAATATTTCACAATTAATTATGTATACGTTATGAAGGTGTAATAATTAAATTACATTAATTCAATTCAACTCAATTTAATGCAATTAAATTCAACTTTATTAATCACACAGGGGGAAATTAAGAAAGGCAAGTCCGTTTTTCAAATATCAAACCGACACAAAACCCGCAACATAAAAAATACAGTAATACAGTAGTCACATTCCCCAATACAATACATCACCCCATACCATAAAAAATACAAAACACAGAAATACACAATACAATAGGCTTACAGATTTAAATGTGTAGTGCAAATTTTCTGAAGTTCTATTGATGTGACAATGTTTTCATGCTTTTAAATGTTTTAAGGACCCTTATTTAAGAGTTACTACAGATGTGGGGGCAACAGGTAGTCTAGTGGTTAGAGCGTGGGCCAGTAACCGAAAGATTGCTAGATCAAATCCCAGAGCTGACAAGATAAAAATGGGTTGTTCTGCCCCTGGAAAAGGCAGTTAACCCACTGTTCCTAGGCTGTCAGTGTAAATAAGAATTTGTTCTTAACTGACTTGCCTAGTTAAATAAAAATGTGTAAACTGTATGAATGCATTATCATCATGATCAGCTTTTAATTGCCAAACATAAGAAAATCATCACAACATTTACATTTCTAAAACCTTCAGACTGAAGATAACATGCTTTTGATTGCTAAGTCTAAAAACACTCAAACAAACAATGACATCACTAAAATCTAAATGATCCATTTTCTTATTTATATTCCCAGACTCATCCAAAATGTTTGATCTTTATCTGTACTTTGTTTCTTCATCCTTTTCAATTGGAATTTGACCATATTTTATATTATACTGTCACACCATGCCACCCTGTCCCCACTAGTCTCTCTAGACAGACATGTTCCCACAATGTTAACAATGTTAGTCCTGTCTGGGATTTCCGTGACTATGTCCCCACCAACCCCCCTCTCTTTGAAGGGGCAATCTGGGATTGGTACATCCAATTTGGGTGTAATGGTTGTCGTCGGGAGAAAGAGAGGACCAAGGTGCAGCATGGTAAGTACATCATTGTAATTTAATAAAAAATGAATACTGAAACAAAAACAATACACGACAAACGAACAGTCATGAACGGTGCAACAAAACACAGAACAGAAAATAAACACCCACAACTCAAAAGTGAAACCAGGCTACCTAAGTTTGATTCTCAATCAGGGACAACGATTGACAGCTGCCTCTGATTGAAAACCATACCAGGCCGAACACAGAAAATCCCAAATTATAGAAAAAACAACATAGACAACCCACCCAAGTCACACCCTGAACATACTTAAACAAAGACATAACAAAGGAACTAAGGTCAGAACGTGACATTGGGACTCTTAAAACAAATGACATTGATTCTTGAAGAATATAACTTACACATGCCTCATGAGCTTAGTTCAACTGTCTTTCCCCAACTGAACCCCAAATACTGTATATCAGCCTGTTTTACTCCATTGTTTGTAAACAATGTAATTGTAAACAAACACTGTATGGCTTAAAAATATGGTGAAAACTATCCATTTCAGTTCTTGCATCCATAGCTCTGTTTGTTCATTTGAGATTGGTTAAATTTCTCCAGCCCCATCCATTAGCCGTTTACCCCTACTTTGTTGTTGTTTGAATCGCAAATCAAACTCTGACAGCTGCCCAGCCTGACTTGAAATCCATCTATCCCTCTCAAAACCGTCCATTTATTTCACCTCCATATCTTTCCCTCTGTCCATCTCCACATGCTTACAAATATCTGTGCATTAGAATAGAGAATTAGTGGTCTAATATAAATGTGTTTACTAAGAAGCTGAAAATAAAACGGGGTCTTTTTAATTTAACCAGGCATGTCATTTAAGAACAAATTCTTATTTACAATGACGGCCTACCCCGGCCAAACCCTAACACCGGGTCAAATGTGCGACTCCCTATGGGACTCCCAATCACGGCCGGTTGTGATACAGCCTGGAATCAAACCAGGGTCTGTAGTGACACCTCTAGCACTGAGATGCAGTGCCTTAGACCGCTGAGCCACTCGGGAGCCCGAAACATTTATCGGCTTCTTGTATAGAAATACAGTAGGTTGTGCCTCTCGCTTAAGAGTAGAAAGCAGATCATTCAGTCGACATTCCTTCCAGTCCTAGACTGTGGCGACATCATCAACATGAATGCAGCTGCCACATCATTAAAACCGTTAGATGCAATTTACCACAGCGCAGTCTGTTCATTTATTCTTGAAATTCCTTCTGTCACTACAGATTTAGGTAAAACGGCTTTAAGTTTCCTCTCACCTCACTTATGGAACAATGTTCAGAATACCCTACAGTTGAGCACATTGGTGCCTTTCGGGCAATTCAGATTGTTGGTAGAGGAATATGGTTGTTTTTTATAATTGTGGTTTTTGTATTTGCTTGGTCTTGTCATTAGGGGATCCCTTGGAAAATAAACCTTGGTCTCATAGGGACTCCCCTGCCTAAAAAAAGGTTCAATTAAATAAAATCAAAACATGCCGTACTCTTTACCCTTTTTCTTCCTCCCTCTCTACCCCACATCCCCCATTCCCTCCTCTCCCCCCATTCCCTCTCTCACCTAACTCAGCCTTACGTAACCTCAGCCGCTGCCCCAGCGGCGCAATAACCAAAATTATAATGAAATCTGTATAAGTTCCTGTCGGGCTAAAGCCGTGGATTAAATCTCTTATGCAAACAGATTTTCGATGATTTTACATAACAGCTCGAGACAGGCAGAGGGGAAAGGGTCAGGACTGTGGACACAGTCACACACACACATATGCATACACATACACACATACACATACCCTGGCCCACTGATATGCTATTATGCTCTTTAAGTTACAATGTTTTGTAACTTGTATACTATGGAGAAAATAGTTTATTACTTTTGTTACATATGTATGTTAACAATATCCGTTGAGCTTATCACACTATACAGTATATTTTTTTATTTAACCTTTATTTAACCAGGAAGGCTAGTTGAGAACAAGTTCTCATTTACAGCTGCGACCTGGCCAAGATAAAGCTAAGCAGTGTGACACAAACAACAACACAGAGTTACACATGGAATAAACAAGTATACAGTCAATAACACAATCGAAAAAAAAGAAAGTCTATATACAGGGTGTGCAAATGGCATGAGGAGGTAAGGCAATAAATAGGCCATAGTAGCGAAGTAATTACAATTTAGCAGATTAACACTGGAGTGATAGATGAGCAGATGATGATGTGCAAGTAGTGATACTGGTGTGAAAAAGAGCAGAAAAGTAAATAAAAACAATATGAGGTAGGTAGATTGGGTGGGCTATTTACAGATGGACTATATACAACTGCAGGGATCGGTTAGCTGCTCAGATAGCTGATGTTTAAAGTTAGTGAGGGAAATGTAAGTCTCCAGCTTCAGCGATTTTTGCAATTCGTTCCAGTCACTTGCAGCAGAGAACTGGAAAGAGAGGCGGCCAAAAGCTTTGGGGATGGCCAGTGAGATATACCTGCTGGAGCGCGTGTTATGGTTGGGTGTTTTTATCGTGACCAGTGAGCTGAGGCGGAGCTTTACCTAGCATAGACTTATAGATGACCTGGAGCCAGTGGTACTGGCGACGGATACAGGTGTATGTAGCGAGGGCCAGCCGACTAGAGCATACAGGTCGTTTAGCATGACTGACCAGGTTTAGCAGCTCTTTCAGAGCATCTGCTATCTGGATTTGGGTGAAAGAGACGCTGGGGAGGCTCGGGCAGGTAGCTGCAGGGGGGGGGGGGGTAGTTGTCTGGGGTTGGGGTAGCCAGAAGGAAAGCATGGCCAGACGTAGAGAAATGCTTCTTGAAATGTTCGATTATCATGGATTTATCGGTGGTGACCATGTTACCTAGCCTCAGGGCAGTGGGCAGCTGGGAGGAGGTGCTCTTGTTTTCCATGGACTCTACAGTGTCCCAAAACTTTTTGGAGCTAGAGCTACAGGATGCAAATTTCGGTTTGAAAAAGCTAGCCTTTGCTTTCCTGACTAACTGCGTGTATTGGTTCCTGACTTCCCTGAACAGTTGCATATCGCAGGGACTTTTCAATGCTATTGCAGTCCGCCACAGGATGTTTTTGTGCTGGTCTAGAGCAGTCAGGTCTGGAGTGAACCAAGGGCTACATCTGTTCTTAGTTCTAAATTTTTTGAAAGGGGCATGCTTATTTAAGATGGTGAGGAAATTACTTTTAAAGAATGACCAGGCATCCTCCACTTATGAGATGAGGTCAATATCCATCCAGGATACCTGGGCCAGGTCGATTAGAAAGGCCTGCTCGCAGAAGTGTTTCAGGGAGCATTTGACAGTGATGAGGGGTGGCCGTTTGACCGCAGACCCATAGTGGATGCAGGCAATGGGGCAGTGATCGCTGAGATCCTGATTGAAAACAGCAGAGGTGTATTTGAAGTACAAGTTGGTCAGGATAATATCGATGAGGGTGCCCATGTTTACGAATTTAGGGTTGTACCTGGTGGGTTCCTTGATAATTTGTGTGAGATTGAGGGCATCTATCTTAGATTGTAGGACTGCTGGGGTGTTAAGCATATCCCAATTTAGGCCACCTAACAGAATGAACTCTGAAGATTGATGAGGGACAATCAATTCACATATGGTGTCCAGGGCACAGCTGGGAGCTGAGGGGGGTCTATAACAGGCGGCAACAGTGAGAGACTTATTTCATATGATGTATATGGGTCTTTCTATAAATATTGGGGCCAATGTGTGACATTGGGATGGTAAAAAAAAGAAGGATTTTCATGCAGTTCCACATGTACTTAAAGGAATATATAAAAGTGAATATATTCAAATTAGCCCATAACTCTACATTTACATTTACATTTAAGTCATTTAGCAGACGCTCTTATCCAGAGCGACTTACAAATTGGTGCATTCACCTTATGACATCCAGTGGAACAGTAGTGCATCTAAATCTTTTAAGGGGGAGGGGGGGTGAGAGGGATTACTTTATCCTATCCTAGGTATTCCTTAAAGAGGTGGGGTTTCAGGTGTCTCCGGAAGGTGGTGATTGACTCCGCTGTCCTGGCGTCGTGAGGGAGTTTGTTCCACCATTGGGGGCCAGAGCAGCGAACAGTTTTGACTGGGCTGAGCGGGAACTGTACTTCCTCAGTGGTAGGGAGGCGAGCAGGCCAGAGGTGGATGAACGCAGTGCCCTTGTTTGGGTGTAGGGCCTCTACCTATACAACAACATAGGCCTAGGACTAAACATCCTTTAACTTTAAGCAGGGTTCATAAAGACATTGGCAAGTCAAATTCAAGGACATTCAGGGACTTTTTCAAGCACTTCATTGTAATTTCCAAGGACCGCAACGTTATACAATTGAATAATTTATATAATTATATATATATATAATTATATAATTATATATATATATAAAAGGCCTGCTCGGTCCTCCTTTTCCTGTAGTTCACAATCATCTCCCTTGTCTTGATCACATTGAGGGAAAGGTTGTTGTCCTTGCACCACACGGTTGGGTCTCTGACCTCCTCCCTATAGGCTGTCTCATCGTTGTCTGTGATCAGGCCTACCACTGTTGTGTCATCGGCAAACTTAATGATGGTGTTGGAGTCGTGCCTGCCGTGCAGTCATCAGGGAACAGGGAGTACATGTGGGGACTGAGGACGCACCCTGAGGGGTCCCTGTGTTGAGGATCAGCATGGCGGATGTGTTGTTACCTACCCTTTCCACCTGGGGGCAGTCCATCAGGAAGTCCAGGATCCAGTTGCAGAGGGAGCTGTTTATTCCCAGGGTCCTTAACTTAGTGATTAGCTTTGAGGGCACTATGGTGTTGAACGCTGAGCTGTAGTCAATGAATAGCATTCTCACATAGGTGTTCCTTTGTCCAGGTGTGAAAGGGCAGTGTGGAGTGCAATAGAGATTGCATCATCTGTGGATCTGTTGGGGCAGTATGCAAATTGGAGTGGGTCTAGGGTCTTTGGGATAATGGTGTTGATGTGAGCCATGACCAGCCTTTCAAAGTACTTCATGGCTACAGACGTGAGAGCTATGGGTCAGTAGTCACTTAGTCATGTTACCTTAGTGTTCTTGGGCGCAGGGACTATGGTGGTCTGCTTGAAACATGTTGGTATAACAGACTCAGACAGGTAGAGGTTGAATGTCAGTGAAGACACTTGCCAGATGGTCAGCACATTCTCGGAGTACATGTCCTGTTAATCCGTCTGGCCCTGCGGCCTTGTGAATGTTGACCTGTTTTACAGTCTTACTTGGGTGTGGAGAGCGTCATGACATAGTCGTCCGGAACAGCTAATTCTCTCATGCGTGTTTCAGTGTTACTTGCCTCGAATCGAGCATATAAGTTTTTTAGCTCGTCTGGAAGGCTCGTATCACTGGACAGCTCTCGGCTGTGCTTCCCTTTGTAGTCTGTAATAGTTTGCAAGTCCTGCCAGATTTGACGAGTGTCGGAGCTGGTTTAGTACGATTCGATCTTAGTCCTGTGTTGACGCTTTGCTTAACGAAATGTTAAGACGTTACACTGCATTTCTGAGCGGTCTATACAAAACACTGTCCAACAGTTAGATCCTGGATTCTTACAGGGTTCAAGTTCAATGTCTAATTTACCTGATTAATGCTTAATTTATGATATAATAACAACTTACACTGCCATAAATGCAAGAACAGAAAAGTAATGTTTTAAGTTACACGATTTTGGACAAATCCCTCAAGACACCGACCATGTCCATGATAAAGCGTTAAACAGGTTTTAAATCAACTCATCAATTGTATTGAATATAGCTATGATCCCCCTTATATCTTCATGGAATGACATGAAAAAATGTGGCAGATTATTATCAGTGACTTATCAACAGTTGTAACAAGTTGTCCAGTGTAGGAAATCCTCACTGTTACCCTAGTTTATAAAAATATCCATATCAGTTGTAATCATTTACCGGTTTTGAATCTGATACTTCCGGTTCTTAATCCATGTAGGTTACCTATAACAATAATAGAACGGATAAAAAAAGTGGTGAAAAAGTGAAATGTTTTCAATATATACAATTGTGCAGAATATACCGTACATAATTTTACGTTGCTCTCTTGCTCTGTGTCTCACTTCTATGAAGTCGACATACAGTCTGTGTTACTCATTTTGTGTATTTGTCGCTACAAGTTGATTTTCTAAATCCAATCCTCAAATACCCTTTCCATTGATGCCTCTGTAAACATGGGTAGGATTACACAAAGTCTGAGGCACAACTCCACTTTACGGATGCACATTAAACATGATAATCGAACAAGCAACAACAGCACCCTATGATAAAATAATGGGTATCGAGAGCATTGAGGTAATCATTGAGCTAAACCAACGTTTAGATAGTGATATGAATTAAAGAAAACTTTGCAAATAGTGCAGATTTTTATGAATGCATAAGAGCAAATGAGAACAAGTAATTGTATCCACAGTTGTATCGAATATGTGTGCACCCCTATACTTGTATTATGTTCCTCTGTCACGCCCTGACCTTAGTGAGACGTTTTATTTCTCTGTTTGGTTAGGTCAGGGTGTGATATGGAGTGGGCATTCTATGTTTTGTTTTCTATGTTTCTTTATTTCTATGTTTTGGCCGGGTATGGTTCTCAATCAGGAACAGCTGTCTATCGTTGTCTCTGATTGGGAATCATACTTAGGTAGCCCCTTTTCCTTCCTTTCAGTGTGGGTAGTTGTCTTTGTTAGGGGTACTGTAGCCCTTGTAAGCGTCACGGTCGTTTTTGTTATTTCTTGTTATGTTGGAGACATTTGAACAAATAAAAGAAAATGTACGCTTACCACGCTGCACCTTGGTCTCATTCTGACATCCTCCTCCGCCAGTCTATGTATACAGCCACCTTATGAATATTTGTTGAATGATAATGATATTATTAAAATGTCACCACCCCCCTAATTTATGAATTATGTGTTGTAGTGCAAACATATGCTTGAAAATGAATAAAAAATATATAAATTGTATCTAATGTAAATCAATTGTATTTATACATTTGTTTTACTGTGTGTTTAATTTTGTGACATAGGGGCAGAGTTTACTAATGGGACTACCGATTCGATCATCCATGACCAGCCTTCCAAACCCTCCCCCATCCCACTCCTGTCACTCATATACCCCTCCATCCTAAATGCAACCTCAGACACACCACACCTTCTCACCATCCTCACAGAATTCAAGAGTGTCGGTCAGTCAGACAGAGAGGCAGGGCAGACTGCTGAAAGGGGGAGTGGACACATATAGAGCAGAGGGGAAAAGAGGAGAAGAGAGAAAGAGGGCTATCCACTCATCTCCGACAGTAGGGATATTGATGCACATACTTGAGTGAAGAGGAAAATAAAACGGTAAGTGAATATACACCATTCTGTTTTGTTTACAAAATAGCAACATTTGCAGATAAAAAACATCATGATGATAATGCCTGCATTAATTTACTGTGTGACAGTCATAGATGCTGTATGTGGATTAAAAAGCCTACAATGGAAATGGAAAGGAAACTACAATGGATTTTCACCATGCATATAGTTTTAGTATCAATACATATGTTTTATTGAAAAACAACACACACTCTTGTCCAGAGTGACTTGCTAGGGTTAAGCGCCTTGCTCATGGGCATATCGACAGATTTTCACCTAGTCGGCTCGGTGATTCGAACCAGCAACCTTACGGTTTTACTGGCCCAACACTGTTGACCGCTAGGCTACCTGCCGCTATACTGTTAGGTTACCTGACACACACACACACACACACACACACACACACACACACACACACAGACACACACACACACACACACACACACACACACACACACACACACACACACACTTTGTACAAAGTACAAAACTTGCCTTTCGTAAACTAACACTCACACTTGACTTCCCCCCCTACTAGCACTGAATTTGCTGATAGCTACTTTACTGAGGAAAATTGTTCTTACTATAACTGAGATATGTGGTTGTCGCACCTAGCTATCTTAAGATGAATGCACTAACTGTAAATCGCTCTGGATAAGAGCGTCTGCTAAATAACTCAAATGTATATGTGAAGTACAAACACTCAAAGTACAAACATATACTTTAAATATTAACATGTATAAATATGAAATCCTGTAGATCACAAAAACAGACTAGTCAGTGCAGACTAATCCTGTCCCCCCCAATGATGCCAAATACAGAAGAGTAGAGTACAATAAAGTAAAATACATTTAATTAAAGAACGACAAGGGACCTTTGCTAATCTTTGACTGTTTCCCTATCTAACAGACATGAGTTTAGGAGCAGCATGTGTCTTCCTGAGGGGAGGGAAGCATATTGTAAGTTTTACAAACATTTTATTTTAAAATATGCTGTATGTGTGGAAGTGCTGGCAAACTAATATGATATGTTGAGTGGATTGTGAAGAAAAAAAATATTATAGAGAGAGACATATTTATGTTTATTTATTTTCCATTTTGTACTTTTTGCACATCGTTACAACACTGTATATAGCCATAACATGACATTTGAAATGTCTCCATTCCTTTGTAACTTTTGTGAGTGCAATGTTTACTGTTCATGTTTTATTGTTTATTTAACCTTTGTTTATTATCTATTTCTCTTGCTTTGCCAATATATCCCTTTGAATTGAATTTAATTGAGAGAGAGTGAGAGAAAGAGAGAAAGATGGGCATTATCTCTCTACCTGCTAGCAGCGTTGGGGAAGCTACTTTGAAAATATGGTTTACCAAGCTACCAATTTATTCACACTGGAAGAAGTTAAGCTACACTAAAGCTACCCTTAAGAAAATGTAGTTTACTTAACTAAAGTGACTTTGATAAAGTCATTCATTACATTTATGTAAAGAACAACACACATACACACACAAAAGCTTAAGGATAATTTTAGTATAGTATAGTATAACTTCTTCTAATGTGAATAGACTACAATTTGCAAGACAGATCACTTTCACAGCCATATGCTACCAAAATGTGTAATATAGCATATTTAACATAAAAACAATTTTTCAAGTGACAATTAGGTAGGTCTGATGCTGAAAAAGAAAATAAATTATTGCCTACATCACCTATTTTTGCAAAAAATTGTAGTTCCTGTAGTTAGCAACACCACTACATGGCAAAAAAGTAATTAACCAATGAAAAAACGACCTAGATTTGAATTTAGTTCAACTACCACCAAGCTACTGCAAATAATGTAGTTAAATTACTAGCTGAACTACATGTGGTTCATACTCCCCAAATATTGCCTGCTAGATGGGCATTATCTTCATATATGGGTAGCTGCCATGCACATGCACTCTAACCTCTTAAATATCTGGGCATAATCTCATTTCGGTTTGTGTCATTTTAATTCAAAATGTTGGGTGCAATAGGGAAAGTGTGAGCGCGCACGTGTGTGTGTGTGTGTGTGTGTGGGGGGGGGGGGTGAGAGAGAGTAGAAAAATATTAGGTGTTGTGTTATAGAGAAATATTTGCATTATCATGTACAAATGAAAAGCACACTTTATGGTAATATGTTAAATTGAAGTATTCTTCATGCAACTTACTGTACCATCTCTCTAAGCAGACATTCTATCAAATCTGACATACATTTACTCTGTTAAATACTGTTTGCAGGACAGAGAGCTGGCCGATGACGAAATTGAAGGTAAAATAAAATTGTGTCAGCGTCATCTCACTCTTTCCATTTGTCCTCCATTCCATTTGGTCAATGTAACAGGGTTTCTAAGTTATATTAGTAACTTTTTACAACCAATTTCTAAATAATGCTCAATGTTGGTTGATTTCTGATCAAATGGAAAATACTTTTTTTTATAAGATTATCCTTACAGTAAATTTCAAATGTCCATCTACCAATTATGTTTCATTTATCATGTATCTTGAAGAAAACTCAAAAACAGTCTTCATTCCATTATAGATGTACCCTCTGAAGCAAATGAAAATACAGAGAAAGAAATGTTCCAACTTCCCCAAGAGGTTTGCCAACTCTTGGTCTCTCACAGTATCTTTAAAGACTGATAAGTTGTTCCTACTGTCTCTCAGAGCTGCGCGAGGCGTTTGCTGAGTTCGACAAGGACAAGGATGGGCTGATCAGCTGCAAGGACCTGGGCAACCTGATGAGGACAATGGGCTACATGCCCACTGAGATGGAGCTGATCGAGCTGAGCCAGAACATCAACATGAACCGTGAGTCATTAGAAATTCAAGAAACTTTCCCAGGTTCTAGAAAATTCCCAGGTTTGTCAGAAATCCCGGTTGCAGGAATGAGGAGGGAATAAGCAGGGAGGGAATTCTCCAACTGGGGATCCTCCAACCAGGACTTCAGAAAAACCTGGGAACTTTGGGAAAGTTGCATGAATTTTGCAACCCTAGAATTAATTCAGATAAATATACAATACTGAAGAGGACCAGAGTACCAGAATAGCAGTCATAACTAGAGCAAATTAAGGTTAGTGGAACTCTCATTATAATTGATTTAATCTCTTTCAATTTCCTAGTTGGTGGGAGAGTAGACTTTGAGGACTTTGTTGAGCTGATGGCCCCAAAGCTGCTGGCTGAGACTGCTGGGATGATCGGCGTGAAAGAACTGAAGGACGCTTTCAAAGAGGTGAGAGAGAAGTCTTCCAAGTTCCCTGAATAACCCATATGAAATGGTCAGGGAATTGTGCAAAGACAACCAACATGATACCCTAACAAAAAAAAAACGTTCCTGCTGCTCTCCCTATTCAACCATATCCAGTGGTGTAAGGTACTTAAGTAAAATTACCTAAGTCGTTTTGGGGGGTTATCTGTACTTTACTTTGCTATTTCTATTTTTGACAACTTTTACTCCACTACATTCCTAAAAGAACCAATGGACTTTTTACTCCATACATTTTCCCTGACACCCACCACGTTACATTTCTAATGTTTAGCAGGACAGGAAAATGGTCAAATTCACACACCTATCAAGATAACATTCCTGGTCATCCCTACTGCCTTTGATCTGGTGGACTCACTAAACACACATGCTTTGTTTGTAAATTATTGCCTAACTATTGGAGTGTACACCTGGCTTGCCGTAATAAATAAAAAAAAACAAGGAAATTGTGCTGTCTGATTTGCTTAATATAATGAATATTAAATTATTTATACTTTTACTTTGACTTCTGATACTTAAGAATATTTTAGCAATTACATTTAGCAATTACAGTATATTTAAAACCAAATACTTTTAGACTTTTACTCAAGTAATATTTTACTGTGTGACTTTCACTTTTACTGGAGTGTCACGCTGGCATAAAGGATCCGGAGGCAGACGCAGGAATGCGTAATAGTTTTTTTTATTAAACCACAAATTACGGCGTGCTGTGTAAAGGCACTGGGACGAAGACCAAACAAACACTTTACAAAAACACAGGGTTGAAACCCAAACAAAAGAGCGAAGAGTACCTCAAATAAATAACACATGCGCACAATGATCATCACACGGGACGAGACCCGTAACCATCTGCGCAATCCACAAGGGCACGAAAGCCCAGGTACTCACACGCACCAATGGATATTGTAACACTAATAGACAAGACCATGGAAATCAAAGGGCACATATATACCAATACTAATCAGTGGGAATAGGGGCAGGTGTGCGTGATGAAAGTTCCGGGGGGATCCGTGACATTGAGTCATTTTCTATCAAGGTACCTTTACTTTTACTCAAGTATGACTATTGGGTATTCCACCACTGACCATAGAAAATCAAATGCTATTTGTCACATGTTGTGTAAACACCAGGCGTAGACTAACAGTGAAATGCTTACTAACAGGTTATTTTCCATTAATGCGGAGTTAAAGAAAAATATTTAAAAATCTCAAATAAAAATAGAAACAGTGACACGAGGAATAAATGCATAGTGAATAACGAATAACAATAAACGAGTCCATTGTGCGTGCATAGAGTCAGTGCAAGATAGTTATTTCAATATCACCATATCAAGACCATAATCCTACTCAGAACCACTTTTTTATAGTTTTGTTATGATTTTGTATGGTGGTAAGACTTTGTACATTCCTACCATTCTCTTAACCAGGGTTTGGATCAATATTGTTTCAATTAGTCTGACTCTTTCATTGGAATTGTACTCTTCGCTACCCTCCGTTTAATAATATTATCTAGCTGGTTGATTATGCAAACTCAAACCCTTGCCCCCTCTCTGGTTAGTTTGACGCGGACGGAGACGGAGAGATCACAACAGAGGAGTTACGAAACGCCATGACCAAGCTGATGGGGGAGCACATGTCTCGAAGAGAGATTGACTCTGTGGTACGAGAGGCTGACAACAACGGTGACGGGACAGTAGACTTTGAAGGTAAGAAGAATTGACAATGGTCATCTAAACAACAACAAATAACATAGTCAGACGCTACAATACTCTAGACACAAACAGCAGTAACACAGACGTCAACAATGGCAGCATAGACAAAACAACATAGATGACAAAAAAACACAGCACCAACATTGACATTGTTGTTGTTGACCATTGAATTCTACTGTGGGGAATGAGGAGCTATTTGCAGAATATAAGTGATACAGATGTATGTATTAATGAATTAACTGTATTTATGTTTTGTACTGTATGTTTTGTATAGTATCTTACATTCTCGTTTTTTCTCTCCCACAGAGTTTGTTAGAATGATGTCACGCCAGTGAGGAGGACTTCTTGGAAAAATGATTATTTCTCACACACACGTTTGTATTACTATCCTTGTGGGGATCAAACAATTGATTCCCATTAAAATCCTATTTTCCCTAACTCCTAACCCTAAGCCTAAAATAGCCTTTTTCCTTGTTGGGACCGGCAAAATGTCCCCAAAACCAAACACACACACGCACACACGCACACACACACACACACACACACACACACACACACACACACACACACACACACACACACACACACACACACACACACACACACACACACACACACACACACACACACAGGGCTGCAATTGATACACAGCCACACATTAACAGAAAGATGGAATGTCTATGCAAACTTCAGGATGTATTTATGCAATTTGAAAAATGATATTAATACAATTATTTTATTAACACACATAATACAATAAAAATATATAATACAATAATTAATAACATGACCACAAATTATAAATGCTTTTTTCAAGCACATACATTGTTTTATGTAATTTGTATATATATGGGAAATTATGCAATTCTATTTGTCTAGCTTGTTTTTTGTTTAGTTTTTGAAGGTATTCTACAATAAATTATTCGTAAAAAAATACTTTGGTTATGTTTACCCTATGTCAAAGGAGCATTAACATACCATTCTGAATCAAATTTCGGTTGAACAATCACCCGTTATCAATGTCCATGCATATGATATTTGGCAGACATGATCAAATATATGTATCTTTACACTAATGGGGCATTCACATGGTTGTCGGATGTGGGAAACTTCCCAATAAGGAGGTCATAAGTCCAACATGTTTGTGATCAAGTGCTTTTAAGTCAGAACAATTGTTCAACCAATACGATTTTAGCTAGCTAGACAATAAAGTTATCCAGCTTGCTTATCATTGACAATATGGTCAAACTAGCTACATTATTCACATTTACATATTTGTAATTGTCAAAAACTAATTTGTGGTAATCCTTTAGTTGATAAAGTGAAAAGCCAGTGGTGAAACGTCACAACTTGGTTAATTAACATTTTCTCTGAGTTTCCCACTTGTAATTACGATCAGGAGGGTCATTCAAGTGAAATTTCCCAGTCGGAACTACGGACTTCAGATAACTCTAATAGCATGTGAACACCCCATAAATCCAGACCCCTTATAGAGACGGTTAGAGGCAACTCAGTGTGAAATAAGAGTGACACCATCAATTTATGAATGGAGTCAGACAGGATTAACCCCTGTAAATAAACAACATGTCCACTAATCTGCATTTCTTTGAAAATCATCAGAAGCTCTGTAATCTGTGTAATGGAAGTTTGGTAGAGAACAGATGGTGGAGAAAGAAAGATGGAGTGCTGAAAGCTGGGGAGTGGAGTTACTTAACATAGCTGTCTGAAAGTGGCTTCATGAGATAAGGGGAAAAAGTTCATGTAAAAGAGTGGAGAAAGGGGGAGAAAGGCAGATACAAAGGAAGGAAGATATTAAATAATTACACATAGATAGCTATTCAATGCTATACTTATGCTATACTTATACACATAGTTAATCAGTCTAAATAAAAATGCTTGTAACTGGTATTGACAGATCATCAATAGGTCTTCATATTCCAACAATCACACTAAGAATTAATTTATCCAACTACTATTGACCCAACATTACCATCATCGCGATTCTATTATTTGAGTGCTGACCCTTACGTTGATTTACATAATCGTAGAGCAAAGACTTCAAAGAAACTATACATTTTGGTATAAAAAATATTTTTATGATGAGTAAGATATGACGATGAGTTTGCATAACGGAACACGTGGGTACTATGGGTGCTTGGCTTGGGCAATGAAAAAGATAAGTCATTATGATTACACTTTGGGATAAAAAGGTTCAGGATTAGATGTTGGTTGCATAGGGATAGGAAGGACGTTTGAAGGTTAAAAGTTATTGCGTGACCGAAAGTGGACACCCTGGTGATTTAACAGAGCTCCTCTCATGCTATAGTCACAAAATGATGACATCGTGAGTCAATTGGTCAAAACATCGGATTTGGAGCTATTAAAAGCCGAAACACGGAACGTTTTCTTGAGCCAAAAAATCTGGCAGAGGAAAAAGTGCACTCTGAGTCCCTCCTTAAATTAAGAAGCTCTAACTTTGATTAAATTCTCACCCCCTCTTTTTGGGGGATTTGTATGTTAATCTGACCAGTTGCGTTCTAGTGTAGTAGAAGTGGGTTACATAATTTTCTACTTGGTCTTTGCACATTTGTTCGACTCATTAGACTCGGAAGTCAATTATTTTTGAACAAGAAACATAGTGCAGCACACTGACAGTGCTGACGTGGACATTGTGTGAGACTCCGATATGGCACACTATTCCCTACGTATGCACTACTTTTGACCAGTTGTGCACTACATTGGGAATAGGGTGCTGTTTTGGATGCCAACTTTTCTACAGAGGCCTGGTAGTGTAAGATGCGTGACAGACTGGGCAGGTTATCAGACCGGGTTGACAGCTGGGGCGCGATGGCTTAGAGCACCAATTAACAAAAGTGATGTGACACCCTCGCAGAACACCGTTTCCAGACCTAATAATTTATTTGCAATTCTGTCAAACAGGCAATCTAGAAAATAAATACAGCTGTGTCGAAAGTGCATACACCATAGGCCTCATACTACAGTGTCAAATTGTGGATTCATACTGAGGTAGAAAATAATACACTTCTGTGATTTTAGTGAGCTTTGAAAAGGGATGCACTCCTACAGCTGCGTCAGAATGTTGTTGCGCAGATTTTTGTCACAGTGTTGGGATGGATCCCTAGGAGTCCCTTGCAGGTGCACTATAACATATTATAACATGCTATTAAATAAGTTATTCCACTATACTTACTTAATTGTAAAGTTTCATGATATCAACATTTGCATGAGAGAGAGCGAGAGACAGAGAGAAATTTACATTTCAACTGGCATTTTTTGGCGCATTTTAAAGTCAAAAACTTGATTTCCCCGTGTTTGATATATATTTCCACAATATGAGGTTGGAATAATAAAGGGAAATTGTGAAAATTATAATAATGTCCTTTGAAAGAGCTGTTTGAAAAGACCGCCTGAAATTTCAGCCTGTTTTGGTAGGATGGAGTTTTGGCCTGCCTGGTGATAACACATTGGCCCTTTAAGAATGAAATATCAAGCAATTACACAGCCAGATGACAAAGTCCATAATCCAAGTCCCTGATATAAAAAAAAAACAACACAACCATAATACTGAACAAAATGTGGGATTAATCATTTAGGGGGGAGGGGGGAGATAAAAAAAATGCTGTAATGCTGATGGCGTGAGCCCTCTAACATCCAGGGCAGGCTTCACTTTCATTAATCCAAATTAATCTTTCTTTCTCTTGCTCGCACTCTCTCTCTCTCTCTCTCTCTCTCTCTCTCTCTCTCTCTCTCTCTCTCTCTATCTCTCTCGTCCCAAATGGCACCGTATTCCTTATATAGTGCATTTCTATAATGCACTACCATTGGGGAATATATTTTCTTTCTGCTCCCTGTCAATTCCAACATGCCTGGATGCAACCCTGGCTACAGTAGTTTATAGTGAGTCCATCCATGACAGTATTAACCCTTACGCTCTTAGGGTCTAATCTCCTGTATCCCTGAAGCCTCTTTCTCTTTCCCTCTCTCCCTTTCCGTGTGTCCAGATTGAATTCCCTTTAAATGATTCAATTTCCTGTTAATACTTCTGAGAACAGATCATCTGAGTTTTTATTTTATTTTTTACATATGACCACCCGTTCAGGGGTGTGAATACTTACACTACCGTTCAAAAGTTTGGGGTCACTTAGAAATGTCCTTGTTTTCCATGAAAACATACATGAAATGAGTTGCAAAATGAATAGGAAATATAGTCAAGACGTACGTTGACAAAGTTATATAGAATGATTTTTAATTGAAATAATAATTGTGTCCTTCAAACTTTCGTCAAATAATCCTCAATTTGCAGCAATTATAGCCTTGCAGACCTTTGGCATTCTAGCTGTCAATTTGTTTAGGTAATCTGAAGAGATTTCATCCCATGCTTCCTGAAGCACCGCCCACAAATTAAATTGCTTGATGGGCACATTTTACGTACCATTACATACGGTCAAGCTGTTCCCACAACAGCTCAATAGGGTTGACGTCCAGTGACTGGCCAGTCTGCTGTCCAGTGTCTGTGTTATTTTGCCCATCTTAATCTTTTATTTTTATTGGCCAGTCTGAGATATAGCTTTTTCTTTGCAACTCTGCCTAGAAGGCCAGCATCCCGGAGGCGTCTCTTCACTGTTGACGTTGAGACTGGTGTTTTGCGGGTACTTTTTAATGAAGCTGCCAGTTGAAGACTTGTGAGGCGTCTGTTTCTCAAACTAGACATGGTTTCTGATAATGGGCCTCTGTACGCCTATGTAGATATTCCATTAAAAATCTGCCGTTTCCATCTACAATACTACATTAACAATGTCTACATTGTATTTCTGATCAATTTGATAATATTTTAATTGACATTTTTTTTTACAGTTTCTTTCAAAAACAAGGACATTTCTAGGTGACCCCTAACATTTGAACGTTAGTGCATGTAAATGAGATATTTCTGTATTTCATTTTCAACACATTTGTAAAAAAAAAAATGGAGAGAAAAATAAGTTTTCACTATGGGGTATTGTGTGTAGATGGGTGAGAGAGAAAAATGTATTTAATCCATTTTGAATTCAAGCTGTAACACAACTAAATGTGGAATAAGTCAAGGGGTATGAATACTTTATGAAGGCACTGTATACACACTATATACTGTACACACTCAAACACACACTACACTGACATTTTCACACAAAACCCACACACATCCACATACACTGCATGCGCACACACACACATAACACACACATGTATACCAACAACACACATACACACAGACACACACATACGCATACCGAAACAACACAAACACACATACACACACACACTTTTACACTTATTATATGCTGCTGCTACTCTATTCTTCATTTTACTTGTATTACTATCTATCCTGAGTTAATAATTACATTGTATTGTATTCGGCGCATGTGACAAATAAAATTTGATTTAATTTGATTTGAGCTCGTCCATTACATTTTTCCACCTTCACCAGCCTCCACTATTACGGCCAGCCTCTCACCAATAGAATAAAAGGAAGATCATTCATTAATGCAGTTCAGAGCAATGTGGAATGTTATGAAGGTCACACATCAATTTAGAGAAAGATTTAATGGGGCAACAGTGTTATATTTTTTTGTCTGAAATCAAGGTCCATCATTTATTTTATTTATTTATTATTTTATTTATTTATTTGCACCACAGAAAACAGGTGATAAACAACAATACAGATGAACAATCTTACCTCATTTGCACTCCCTGTATATAGACTTTTTGTTTTATTTTTTTCTACTGTATTATTGACTGTATGTTTTGTTTATTCCATGTGTAACTCCATGTGTGTTGTTGTATGTGTCGAATTGCTATGCTTTATCTTGGCCAGGTCGCAGTTACAAATGAGAACTTGTTCTCAACTACCCTACCTGGTTAAATAAAGGTGAAATAAAAAAATGTAAAATTATTATTATTATTTTTTAAACAGTGTGCAGGTGTGGTTGGAAGCCCAAGGGCTTATATACGAAAACCACACAACAACAAAAATGATATACAATATATATAGTACAAAAATACAAAAAGGTTTGTTAAAATAGATAACAAAACCTACTAATTATAAATGTATAAATTAATTCATCAGTAATCATGAAAAAAAACATTGTTTGGTTTAAATGTGTGTGTGCATGTGTGCATGTGTGCATGTGAGTGTGTGAGAATTAGGCTATATGGAGGAGATAACTGAGTAGTATAGTTCATCAGGCTGACCCCCAGTCTTCACTTGAAGTTATTGAGGGATGATGGTAATTAAGAATTCCAGAGTATGGTACCTCTATATCTGATGGAGAATTTAATATGTGAGGTGCAGCAGTGGGTAGAGTGAAGATTATTGCAGTGTCTTGTGTTATATAGATGGATTTCAAAATTAACCTGAAAGAATCCATTGAAGGGTTTAGGTAAACCGTCTGGGAGGTATGAGTATTTGTAGATGAAAGCGCTTCATTGGTGCACATAAACATAACTATATAGACAATTATATGTATATGTCACACCCTGATCTGTTTCACCTGTCCTTGTGATTGTCTCCACTTCCCTCCAGGGGAGCATTATAAGGAGACGTCATAAAGCATGGCTGTCTCTTCAGTCAACAATTTTTCTGAATTTTTCTAAATTTTTAGGATGACTGTGAACGTTCAAATGAAAGCTAGAAAATAAGCTTTTCTTGGAATTAGATACATAATTTAACAACCTTCATGGTCATTTAAAATTTTAGTAATCACAAGTGATATACTCATCTCTAGTAAATCTCAGGAAATGTGACTCTGGATCAACACTAGGGGTATTGCTGTGACCGTATTACTGCCACACCAGCGGTCACGAGTAATGAAGGCAGTCAAATTCCACATGACCGTTTAGTCATGGTAATTAGGCTTCTCCAAGCTCTGATGCTGCTGGTGGTCTTTAGTAGCCTACCAAACTTGCTAACTGCCTGGCACTCAGCACTCTATTGTCCCTCTAATCACTCTGACATCAATGCAAATGTTATCGAAAATTTAATCAAACACTTCATGAGAGCCCATGAACTCATTTCGCGCAACATTTCTATAGGCTATGCATTTGCGTGAGAAAATTGAATGATGGCCTCTATTAAAAAGAGGAGGATCCCATCAGCTTTCTATGGGCTAGGCCTAAAATATATATATATTTTCAACTTTCCAAATATTAAGCACATTGCTCTGCCAGGACCGAGGATCAAGGGAGACACTGAAGTGTTTTAGTACTATATCTCTTGCCACAATGATGAAAATAATAATGGCCTCTAAACCTTCAAGCTGCATACTGGACCCCATTCCAACTAAACTACTGAAAGCTGCTTCCTGTGCTTGGCCCTCCTATGTTGAACATAATAAACGTCTTTCTATCCACCGGATGTGTACCAAACTCACAAAATGTGGCAGTAAATGTCGGGGTTCTTCAAGGTTCCGTTTTAGAACCATTATTGTTTTCACTATATATTTTACCTCTTGGTGATGTCATTCGGAAACATAATGTTAACTTTCACTGCTATGCGGATGACACACAGCTGTACATTACGATGAAACATGATGAAGCAAAGCCTAAGAAGCGTGTTTTGCGCCTCAAAAAGATATCGAAGTGGAATGTTAAGGGTATTGATTTTCGGAGCAGGGCACCTATCAAGGTTATCTCTGGGGTGTGCATGAAGTAAATTAAGATGATATAACTGAAGACCTAGATTGTGTGGTTGGTGAACGTCGACTAACCCATATGGTGGATGGAGTAAAGAAATTCACATCATCCATACTATTGTTCTTTGTAGAAGAGTCTCTCCCATCTCATGTAAAGTTAAGATTCATGAGATATCCTGTAAGAGCTTTTGCGCACATGCCCCTTCAGTGTCATAAATGCATGTGTCAGCTGAGGGAATGTGTCTTTTTTTGTTGTTGTTTGTGTGGATGAATGATAGTTTGGGAATTTACTTTTCTCTTGTACATTGTTTTGCACCCCTGTTCAATTGACAGTGACAAGGCCCTCCCCCGCCCTCCTTTTGGCAAATCTGACCACGACCATCTTGCTCCTCCCTTCCTATAGGCAGAAACTCAAACAGGATGTACCCGTGCTAAGATCTATTCAACTCTGGTCTGACCAATTGGAATCCACGCTTCAAGATTGTTTTAATCACGCGGACTAGGACATGTTCCGGGTAGCCTCAGGGAATAATATTGACGTACACGCTGATTCGGTGAGTGAGTTTATAAGGAAGTGCATAGGAGATGTTGTACCCACTGTGACTATTAAAACCTATCCTAACCAGAAACTGTGAATAGATGGCGGCATTTGCGCAAAACTGAAAGCGCAAACGCCGCATTTAACCATGGAAAGGTGACTGGGATTATGGCCGAATACAAACAGTGTAGTTATTCCCTCCGCTTGGCAATCAAACAAGCGAAATGTCAGTATAGAGACAAAGTCAAGTCGCAATTCAATGGCTCAAACACGAGACATACACTACCGTTCAAAAGTTTGGGGTCACCTAGAAATGTCCTTGTTTTTGAAAGCAAAGCAAATTTTTGGTCCATTAAAATAACATCAAATTGATCAGAAATACTATGTAGACATAGTCATTTACAACATTAACAATCGTAGCTGGAAGTGTCTGATTTTTGTAAATGGAATATCTACATAGGCGTACAGAGGCCCATCATCAGCAACCATCACTCCTGTGTTCCAATGGCACGTTGTGTTAGCTAATCCAAGTTTATAATTTTAAAAGGCTAAATGATCATTAGAAACATAATTGCAAAAGAGTTTAGCACAGCTGAAAACTTTTGTCCTGATTAAAGTGGACTTTGTTAGACTAGTTGAGTATCTGGAGCATCAGCATTTGTGGATTCGATAACAGACTCAAAATTACCAGAAACAAAGAACTTTCTTCTGAAACTTGTCAGTCTATTCTTGTTCTGAGAAATTAAGGCTATTCCATGTGAGAAATTGCCAAGAAACTGAAGATCTTGTACAATGCTGTGTACTACTCCCTTCACTGAACAGTGCAAACTGTCTCTAACCAGAATAGAAGGAGGAGTGGGAGGCCCCGGTGCACAACTGAGCAAGAGGACAAGTACATTATAGTGTCTAGTTTGAGAAACAGATGCCTCACAAGTCCTCAACTGGCAGCTTCATTAAATAGTACTCGCAAAAACACCAGTCTCAACATCAACAGTGAAGAGGCGACTCCGGGATGCTGGCCTTCTAGGCAGAGTTCCTCTGTCCAGTGTCTGTGTTCTTTTGCCAATCTTAATCTTTTCTTTTTATTGGCCAGTCTTTTTCTTTGCAACTCTGTCTAGAAGGCCAGCATCCCGGAGTTGCCTCTTCACTGGACTTCACTGAATACCACTTCCGTATTGCGCAAATCAATGGTACTTCCTGTTTTAGTTTTTGCTTGAAAGCAGAAGAATCAGGAGGACAGAATTATGGTCAGATTTGCCAGATGGAGGGTGACTAGAACCTGATCTAATATCTCTGGAGAGACCTGAAAATAGCTGTGCAGTGACGCTCCCCATACAACCTGACAGAGCTTAAGAGATTCTGCAGAGAAAGCAGAGCCCTGACCTCAACCCCATCGAACTCCTTTGGGTTGAATTGGAACACCGACTGAGAGCCAGGCCTAACCGCCTAACATCAGCGCCCAACTTCACTAATGTTTTTGTGGCTGAATGGAAGCAGGCCCAAGCAGAAATGTTACAGCTTCTAGTGGAAAGCCTTCCCAGAAGATTGGAGGCTGTTATAGCAGCAAAGGGGGACCAACTCCATAATAATGCCCATGATTTTGGAATGAGACGTTCGACAAGCAGGTGTCCACATACTTTTGGTCATGTAGCATAGCCAAAGGAGTGAGATGAGATGGTAGTGGATGTCCCACAGCCTGCAGTGAATTCCTTTCTTTGAGAAATATCCTGACACACTAACTGTGAAGAAGCACATTGCACTACTGAAACGAATAAAAACTCTAAGAAGCTAGACATCATTTTAAAGGCGTGAAAAATACTTCTGGATCAGGCAAAATGTTACAAGGAATACTGACTGAATGAAGAGGTTCCCCCCTCCCCATCCAGTAGGTGCACCATGCACCATTAACATTGTTTGCGGACCTGAAGAATAAGAAGAAGGCATTCCTAAAGTTATTCTTCCGGTATCAAAAGTAATTTCTGGACAGAGCGTGACTGAGGGGCACAGGGTCAGAGCAAGCGAATCGAGGAATCCGTGAGAAAGGGAGCACTCTTGTTTGAAATGGAAAAGCGTTGCGGTAGCTATTGATAAAGAATAACATCAAGACAAAGTAGCTGCTTAACAAGCGGGTGCACTGTTGAGCGTTACATCCCGAGGGGATTGTGCTGATTGTACAGAGATTGTGACAGCCAGTTAGATGGCGTCCCTTGACAAGGCAAGAACAAGATGTATGTCAGGAGAAGTGCAGCATTATCATAACGAGACTTATACTTGGAATACGGAGGAGCAATGGAGGGAAAGGAGAGGCAGAGGTGGGGAAAAAATTGTGAGAAAAAAGGAGATGGTTTGTTAAAGAAGGAATGGTAGAAAGTGAAAGCAGAGTGCGTTGAAGACAGGTGGAGAAATGGAAGTGAATGAGGGCGAAGTATCGGAGTTCATAGGTTTGGGGAAGTTCTTGGAGCCCGAGGCTTGCACTGAGGGTCAGGATAAAGGTGAGTCTTTGACAGTAGTTACGTTTTTGGAAAAAGTGGACCCTTTCCTTTTGGCTGATCCATTTGTGGTTTCAGGGTGGGTAAAAACAGTTGGATGCTGTGGAATAGGCGAGGGTAACCAGAAGTGGCCTTGTGCTAATTGTTTGTGTTTCTGCTGGTCAGAGGGAGCAGGCACTCCGTGTTAAACGAACGGGGGCAAGAGATGTGAACGGGTTTGCTCTCAAGAAAAGGGCACCATTAAAAGGAGAGGTTACTGGGGTAGCGGTAAATGTGAAAGCTGACCAACTGAAGGGGAAGATTCCCGGTGTTTGTGATGCTCGTCATTTGGTGTGACGCAGACTGGGTGGAAGAGTGGAGAAACAGAAGAGTCATTGTCTGTTCTTTTGCCCGACAAAGTTATGTTAGGATATATAAGTTATCCTGTATGAGCTTTTGTGCCAAATACATTACGTTGTTACAGGTGCCAAGCTTATGGGCATGTGGCAGCAGTGTGTAGGAGGGAGGTTTCTAGGTATGAGAAGTGTGCAGAAGAGCACGAGACAAAGGAAGGTGTAGCATTGGGGAAAGTAGTGTTATGTGTTATTTGTAGAGGTGCCCATGGGGCTGGGGATCAGAAATGTCCTATGTGAGAGAGGCAGATTGAGGTTTCCAGGGTTAGACTAGTGCAGAAATGGTCATATACTGAGGCAGTGAAGAAAGTAGAGGAAGATGGGTCAAGGGGGAGGGATCCTGAGAGGAGTGGTGTGAGTATTTGATCTGTACCAGTACAGAGGGATAAACCAACAAGTGATACATGTTTCAGTAAGATTGAATTTTTGGCATTTAAGCAATGATCATCAAGTGTTCTACAGGGATGGAACGTAAGGTTCAGAAAATAGAGGTTGAGGTGGCGGCTGCAGAGGTATTTTGGTGTGCGAAACTTGACATCAGAAGAGTTACATGGTGTGTTAAGTGGTGGTGTTCCTTCCTTTCAGGTTGTTGGCCTGAAGTAGCACTAAATAGATTGAAATAGTGGAGTGTTTTACTTATTTATTTTATTTCACCTTTATTTAACCAGGTAGGCCAGTTGAGAACAAGTTCTCATTTACAACTGTGACCTGGCCAAGATAAAGCAAAGCAGTGCTACAAAAACAACAGAGTTACGCATAAACAAACGTACCGTCAATAACACAATAGAAAAATATATGTACAGTGTGTGCAAATGTAGAAGAGTAGGGTGGTAAGGCAATAAATAGGTCATAGATGTGAAATATTTACAATTTTGCATTAACACTGGAGTGATAGATGTGTAGGTGATTATGTGCAAGTAGAGATACTGGCGTGCAAAAGAACAAGAAGATAAATAACAATATGGGGATGAGGTAGTTTGGTGTGCTATTTACAGATTGGCTGTGTACAGGTACAGTGATCGGTAGGCTGCTCTGACAGCTGATGCTTAAAGATATTAGACTGCAGCTTCAGTGATTTTTGCAATTCGTTCCAGTCATTGGCAGCAGAGAACTGGAAGAAAATGCAGACAATGGAAGTTTTACTAGCATTTAAAAGCAGTTGGAGGCCACGGAAGGAGTGTTGTAATGGCATTGATGCTCGTCTGGAGGTTTGTTAACACAGTGTCCAAAGAAGGGCCAGAAGTATACAGACTGGCGTTGTCTGAGTAGAGGTGGATCAGAGAATCACCAGCAGCAAGAGTGACATCATTGATATATACTGAGAAAAGAGTCAGCCTGAGAATTGAACCCTGTGGCACCCCCATAGAGACTACCAGAGGTCCAGACAACAGGCCCTCCGATTTGACACACTGAATTCGAGGTAGTTGGTGACCCAGGCTAGGCAGTCATTTGAGAAATTGTTATTATTTTTGGTGTAGTGTTAGATGGTTGGGGATTTGTATGTTTTATTTGTTTTATTTTAAATGTTTCAAGCAAAGTATATGGGAGTTATACTCCAGTCTAGTAGGTGGCAGTAATGCAACATTTATTGGATGCCAACTGCGGTTAAACCTCATCGAAGAAGAAGGTAACCGCAATAGCTGGCTCTCTCTCCACCAGTAAGTGCTGTTACCATGCTTTCATTTCCAATTCATAGTTTTTGCCTATTAATTGGAAACTTACGTTTAAAATGTAACGTATGAATCACACCAGTCTGAACATGCAAACAGAAACACCTTTGTTTGTTGGTAGCTAAGCGTATTGCTGTGGGCCCTGTTCCAGGTTGGGAGCCAGCTATGTAATGTTAGCGAAGCTATTATAAATGCCTCTAAGTTACTTTACCTAGCTAGTTTGTGGAGTTGCTCTGGCTCATATTCGTGTGATTTAAATGACTTCGATTCTAACGTTACCTTGGCCATTAAACCCGTTCTGTTGATTTAATTTGTAAACAATGCACCTTAACCATGCACAAAATGGTAACAGCAGCCATTGCAATCCAAACCTATTAGCTAGCCTACTAAATGTAGCTAGAACAGTGCACCTTAGCAGTGGTGTAACGTACTACTTAAGTCGTTTTTGAGGGTACCTGTACTTCACTTTACTATTTATATTTTGGACTACTTTTACCACATTCCTAAAGAAAATAATGTCGTTTTTAACTCCATACATTTTCCTTGACACCCAAAAGTAATCGTTACAGTTTGAATGCTAAGTAGGACAGGGAAGTGGTCCACTTCACGCACTTATCAACATAACATCCCTTGTGATCCATACTGGCTCAGATCTGACGAACTCACTTACACACACAATTCGTTTGTAAATTATGTTGGAATGTGCCTCTGGCTATCCGTGAAAAAGAAAAATGGTGCCGTTAGTCTAATATGAGGAATTTTAAATAATTTAAACTTCTACTATTGATACTTAAATATTTTAAACCAAATACTTTTAGACTTTTACTCAAGTAGAATTTTACTGGGTGACTTTTACTTGAGTCGTTTCTATTAAGGTATCTTTACTTTTACTGAAGTATGACAATTGGGTACTTTTTCCACCACTACATTGAATGGGAGTTTTGACACATATTGACAATTAGCCTTTTATATAATAGATGACAAGACTGATAGGTGACAAGAAACCGTTCATGATGTTTTAAGAAAATGCAGCCTATTTGTTGCAGATGAACCTTGCTCTTGGATGCAAACGATATTTATTCATATCAAATGAACTCTCTTTTGCACACAGGTCTACACTAATGTTGACTGGATACAAGAATGTTTTCCAGAGAATTCTGTCATTGACCTGCAGAAGGAGCTACCACGAAAGCATCTTTCAAACACTCGCTTGTTCCACTTTCTCTTCTCACTCCAAATTGTCTGCCCTTCGCTCATCCTTTTTTTCTGACCCCTCTCATTGTAATATTAGGTCTTATCAGCTTTCTACCCATCTCCATCATTGCTACTCTTTTTCGTGCTCCCTTTCCCACTCTTCTCGTACAACAGGTCCAATGGATTTAAAGGAGGTTCTCAAGGTTCTGGAGGAGCTTGCCCCTCTATCACTGGCAGAGTCCTGGGATAACGTTGGCCTATTAGTTGAACCCATTAAATGTCGGCCTATCAAAACCATCCTGTTAACCAATGACCTGACCGATTCTGTCATGTCGGAAGCAGAGGCCATGAACTGCGATCTCATCATCTCTTACCACCCCCCGCTGTTTCATCCAATCAAGTGCTTGGTTTCAAAGAACTGGAAGCAGCGATTGGCTATCCGGGCGATTACGGCTGGAATAGCAGTGTTTTCTCCTCACACCTCTTGGGACAGCGTCAAAGGAGGCGTGAATGACTGGCTGGTTGGAGGAATTGGTAAGAGACTGCTGTCAGTGTTTCCCCTAGCTTTATAATAAGCAAAGTGGACTGCTGTAGCTCTGTTTTGGGCTTCTACAACTGCTCAATATTGTAAACTTTGGTGTGAGAGGTCCTGGATGTTATGCTGCTTTGTTGGTCCATTATGGTAAAGGAGAAACTGGTTTTGGGTATGGTGAGTATGAAATAAAAGTGGTATATAAGCCTATAGTACTCCCAAATTGGGTTGTTGTTCACTTACTATCAAATAAAATAGTGCTTATGTAGCCGATGTGAAATTGCTAGCTAGTTAGCGGTGGTGCACGCTAGTGGCGTTTCAATCGGTGACGTCACTTGCTCTGAGACCTTGAAGTAGTGGTTCCCCTTGCTCTGCAAGGGCCGCGGCTTTTGTGGAGCGATGGGTAGCGATGCTTCGAGGGTGACTCTTGACGTGTGCAGAGCGTCCCTGGTTCGCGCCCAGGTCGGGGCGAGGGGACGGGCGTAAAGTCTATACTGTTACACTTAGGCTATAAGATTGAGTGCTTTATTATATCTGGGACCTTTTACACTCAGAATATGCACTATGAAAGTGACACAGAATTTTCCAAGAACTCGTTTTTGAACTTTTGCATGCATTTTGAATGGTCTTCAATGGGCAAAAACGTAGCGCAATGGTCTTGAGCTCAAAAACCCCCAAAAGGCATCTGGCAGATGTAAACTCATCCACAAATATAGTTTTATATATCTTAAATAACCGTGTTTTCACAAATTGTATTGTAATTGTCAAGCCCAATCCAAAGATTAGGGTAGGGTCACTTTCACAGTTTATTGAAGATGTGTATAGAGTGTCATATTTGTTCTACTCAAATTATCTCAATGTTCTGAAGTGTTCTCCCCACCTGAATAAGTTCATGATGTTTGAAAAGCACTGCGGAGTAACAAGTGCTGTTTCTGTTGTCTTGCTCAGGGAGTGGCAAAGTTTCGGTGTTGAGTCAAGCCTTCAGTAGCGCCCCCCAGAGCCACAAACTGGAGTTTACAGCCAGGAGTCAGGAGGAGCTCAACACCATCATGGCAGAACTGAAGGGGACGAATAGTGGTGTCAATTTACAGCACACAGCTGTCAGGTACTGGATACTCTGTCAGTTTGTGTGTGCGTGCTTAAATCTGTATACACCTCTTCACTGTTGTTTACACTGTTACTGTACATATCTCCTCCATCTGGCTCTAGCTCTGAAACTGATGGCTTCTTCATAAGTCTGATCTGTCCAGACTCAGGGCTGACCCCCAGTGTTCAAACTCTGTTACAACACGCCACTCCCAGCCAGTCTCTCAGTATCCTTCAAGTAAAAAAGGTATAGTATTGCTGCTAGCCTGGTCCCAGATCTGTTTGTGCTGTATAGCCATCTCCTATGGTCATTGTCATGGGAAATATGACCATAGCAGTTGGCAAAACAGCACAAACAGATCTGAGGCCATATGTATCCAGCGTATTACACCCTAAACACACAAAGTGGACAGTTTGGTCGGAGTGCTGATTTTAAGATCATTTTTGCCTTTTAGATCACAATGGCTGATATTTTTTTCACTAATTGGTATTTGACCAATCAGATCAATTCTGAAAAATATCTGATGTGAAAGGATCTGATGTGATTGGTTAAAGAACCAATTAGTGGAAAAGATATCAGAATTGGGCTACCTGTGTCAACGCAAGATAAGATTACATGGAAAGGGGGAAGCAGACTGTATATCAGCATGCTTGACAGGGATTAACATTTAAAGGAGTATTTTTTTTTGGTTGCCCGAAGATTGACCACTTGCGCAAAAAATGTAAATGAGATATTTACACGCAGTAGTGCCATATATTGACAGCCATTAATCTACACACGGGAGAAATCAGAAAGATCAGTGCTGGAATTCTTTATATTTTGGTTGTTATCAGTAAAACATTTCTCAGAGCTGGCATAAACTTGCCCGACTACCATAAATTGTCTGTCTTTTACTTAAACAATGGGAAACAGAAATATCAGTTTTAGGCTACTAGAGGTCTTTGCAGTTTGGTTGTTTTAACTTATTTTATCACCTGCCCAATGGGGCAAACTCAGAGCAGGCCCCAGGCAATAGGACAACACTTCACTTAATGTGCTTGATAAATATCCCCTGGGATCATATTCCTGCTATCCTGAATCAATAGGCTTAGCTTGCCACAGTGTGAATAGGACTGGAATTGAACTTCAATTAATTTTACTAAATGTTTTCACTCTTTTTACGTGTGACATCTTATTCATTAGTGCACACTAGCAAAACAAAAAGTTCAGGCAGTCCCTCCCTGTTTGTCTGTTTTATTCCTCTTGGTGCCTAGTGAATACGACCCTGGCTGTTTCTCACCCTGTAGCGTCCTCTCCCAGGCTACGGCCAAGGGCGACTAAGTGTTTTGGACGAGCCCGTAACTGTGGCGGCAGCCGTCCAGCGAATGAAATCACACCTGGGTTTGAATCACCTTCGACTGGCCCTCGGAGCCCAGCAAACTTTAGGTGAGTGAGAAGGCTAAACAAACATCTATGTCTTCCTTTTTGTTACCAGATTACTAACTTGGATGCGTCCCAAATGGCACACTATTCCCTATATAGTGCCCTGGACAAAAGTAGCTATAAAGTAGTGGCAGGAGGATACCAATTTCGCGATACGTGTTTTTCTTTAGGAAAACAGCCCTAATGTCATTGTTTTCATCCAGAGTCACATTTATTTATTTTTCGATATAGCACGCAATATTTTACATACAGCAGGTTAAAAGGACCAAAGTGTTTGCTCTTCTTTCTGTTTTCATTTTTGCCATGGAAAAAATATTGCGATACTGGTATCGTCCCAGCCTTACTATAAAGAGAATAGGGTGCCGTTTGGGACACACACCATGTCTTTTAAATATACTGAACAAAGATTTTTACTGAATTACAGTTCATAGAAGGAAATCAGCCAATTGAAATAAATAAATTAGTCCATAATCTATGGATTTCTTCATGACTGGGCAGGACGGCATAGGCCCATCCACTTGGCAACCAGGCCAACCCATTGGGGAGCCAGGCCTAGCCATTCAGAATGAGTTTTTCCCTCACAAAAGGGCTTTATTACAGGTTGGGCGGTTGTGAAGCCAGTTGGATGTACTGACAAATTCTCTAAAACAACGTTGAAGGCAGCTTATGGTAGAGAAATTAACATTCAATTATCTGGCATCAGCTTTCTTGGACATTACTGCAGTCAGCATGCCAATTCCACGCTCCTTCAAAACTTGAGACATTAGTGGCATTGTTGTATGACAAAAGTGCATATTTTCTGGCCTTTAATTGTCCCCAGCACAAGGTACACCTGTGTAATGATCATGCTGTTTAATCAGCTTCTTGATATGCCACACCTATCAGGTGGGTGGATTATCTTGGCAATGGAGAAATGCTCACTAACAATGATGTAAACAAAATTGTGCTCAAAATTTGAGGGAAATAGGCTTTTGTGCCCATGGACATTTTCTGGGATCTTTTATTCCGGCTCATGAAACATGGGACCAACACTTCACATGTTGGGTTTATATATTTTTTTAGTGTATATATATATATATTCGCTGCAATAAGTATATTATGTTGACAGCTAGTGAGGGGCTGAGAGGATAACGTAATTGTATGTGATTTGTCATTTTAGAGTCCATTGTAAGCACTGTGGCAGTGTGTGCTGGGTCCGGAGGCTCAGTATTGAATGGAGTGAAAGCAGACCTCTACATCACAGGTACATTCGCTATAAAACGCCAGCTGCTAGAATCAAAACAAATACGGTCAAGAATACTGAACAATTTATTTTGCATATACAGTGCCTTCGGGAAGTATTCAGACCCCTTGACTTTTTCCACATTTTGTTACGTTAGCCTTATTTTAAAATATATATTTTTAAAGATCCTCAGCAATCTACACACACCACCACATAATGGCAAAGCAAAAACAGGATTTTATAATTTTTTGGAAATATATTAAAAATAAAAACGGATACCTTATTTACGTAAGTATTCAGACACTTTGCTATGAGACTCGAAATTGAGCTCAGGTGCATCCTGTTTCCATTGATCATTCTTGAGATGTTTCTACAACTTGGAGTCCACCTGTGGTAAATTCAATTGATTGGACAGAATTTGGAAAGGCACACACCTGTCTAGAGTACCAGTCAAAAATTTGGACACACCTACTCATTCAAGGGTTTACTTTATTTTTACTATTTTCTACATTCTTGAATAATAGTGAATACATTAAAACTATGAAATAACACATGTAATCATGTAGTAACCAAACAAGTAAGTGTTAAACAAATCAAAATATATATTTGAGATTCTTCAAAATAGCCACCCTTTGCCTTTGACAGCTTTGCACACTCTTGGCATTCTCTCAACCAGCTTCACCTGGAATGCTTTTCCAACAGTCTTGAAGGAGTTCCCTTGTTGGCTTATTTTCCTTCACCCTGCTGTCCAAACCATCTCAATTGGGTTGAGGTCAGGTGATTGTGGAGGCCAGGTCATCTGATGCAGCACTCCATCACTTTCCTTCTTGGTCAAATAGCCCTTACACAGCCTGGAGGTGTGTTGGGTCATTGTCCTGTTGAAAAACAAATGATAGTGGGACTAAGTGCAAACCAGATGGGATGGCATATTGCTGCTTTGGTAGCCATGCTGGTTAAGTGTGCCTTGAATTCTAAATAAATCATTGTCACCAGCAAAGCACCCCCACACCACCTCTATGCTTTTTGACCGAGACTTGCGCTCCAGTACCGCTTGCCGTGTGGTAGCAGAGAGAACAGTATGACTAGGGTGGCTGGAGTCTGACCATTTTTATGGTCTTCGTCTGACACAGCCTGGTATAGAGGTCCTGGATGGCAGGAAGCTTGGACCCAGTGATGTACACATGCAGAGATCATCCGTGGTGGATGTCATAAGGTGAATGCACCAATTTGTAAGTCGCTCTGGATAAGAGCGTCTGCTAAATGACTTAAATGTAAATGTTGGAACCAAAAATCTCAAATTTGGACTCAGATCAAAGGACAGATTTTCACCGGTCTAATGTCCATTGCTTGTGTTTCTTGGCCAAAGCAAGTCACTTATTATTGGTGTCCTTTAGTAGTAGTAGTAGTTTCTTTGCAGCAATTCGACCATGAAGGCCTGATTCACACAGTCTCCTCTGAACAGTTGATGTTGAGATGTCTGTTACTTGAACTCTGAAGCATTTATTTGGGTTGCAATTTGAGGCTGGCAACTATTGAACTTATCCTCTGCAGCAGAGGTAACTCTGGGTCTTCCTTTCCTGTGGCGGTTCTCATGAAAGCCAGTTTCATCATAGCACTTGATAGTTTTTGTGACTGCACTTGAAGAAACGTTCAAAGTTCTTGAAATTTTCCGCATTGACTGACCTTTGTGTCTTGAAGTAATGGACTGTCGTTTCTCTTTGCTTATTTGAGCTGTTCTTGTTGTAATATGGACTTGGTCTTTTACCAAATAGGGCTGTATTCCACCCCTACCTTGTCACAACACAACTGATTGGCTCAAATGCATTAAGGTGGTAAGAAATTCCACAAATTAATTAACAAGGCACGCCTGTTAATTGAAATGCATTCCACGTGACTACCTCATGAAGCTGGTTGAGATAATGTCAAGAGTGTGCAAAGCTGTCAAGGCAAAGGGTGGCTACTTTGAAGAATCTCAAATATAAAATATTTTGATTTGTTTAACATATTTTTTGGTTACTACATGATGCCATATGTTATTTCATAGTTTGTCTTCACTATTATTCTACAATGTAGAAAATACTAAAAATAAAGAAAAACCCTTGATTGAGTAGGTGTGTCCAAACTTTTGATTGGTACTTTTATAGAAGGTCCCACAGTTGACAGTGCATGTCAGCAAAAACCAAGCCATATGAGGTGGAAGGAATTTTCCGTAGAGCTTCAAGGCAGGATTGTGTCGAGGCACAGATCTGGGGTTCCTCTGTGGAGAGGGCAGAACCTTCCAGAAGGACAACCATCTCTGCAGCACCACCAATCAGGCCTTTATGGTGGAGTGGCCATACGGAAGTCACGCCTCAGTAAAAGGCAAATGACAGCCCACTTAGAGTTTTTCAAAAGGCACAAAATGGACTCTCAGACCATGAGAAACAAGATGTTCTGGTCTGATGAAACCAAGATTGAACAATTTGGCCTGAATGCCAAGCGTCACTTCTGGAGAGAACCTGGCACCATCCCTAAAGTGAAGCATGGTGGTGGCAGAATCATGCATGATTTTAACCGGTCTCCTCCCCTTCATCTACACTGATTTGAAGTGGATTTAACAGGTGACATCAAAAAAGGATCATAGCTGTCACCTGGTCAGTCTGCCATATATTCTCGATGTACATGCAATGCATTCCAGTGTTTAATTGCTATATTGTAATTACTTCACCACCATGGCCTATTTAATGCCTTAACTTACCTCATTTGCACTCACTGTATATAGACTTGTTTTCTTTTGTTCTACTGTATTATTGACTGTATGTTTTGTTTATTCCAAATGTCCAGACATTTACCTCTGACCTCATTTCTCCCCCAGGTGAGATGTCCCATCACGAGGTCCTGGACTCCGTCGCTGCGGGTGCCAGTGTGATCCTCAGTGACCATAGCAACAGCGAGCGTGGTTTCCTGGCCGTGTTCAAGAAGAGGCTGGCAGGGCATCTGTCCAACTCTGTTACCGTGGCGCTGTCACAAGCTGACAGGGACCCCCTGGAGGTGGTCTGAGATGCTTACAGTTTTCCCCAACTGGCAGCCCACAGACCGAATCTATTCCGCAGGTGGTTTTCTTAGCAAATAAATAATAAATTCATATTTAGTCATAAGGCTGTAAAATCAAGGAAATCAACTAAGCAATTTTTTTTTTTTTTTTTTTTTTTTTTTTTGGGGTTAATCTGTTCCCAAGTATTCCCACACATAATAGAGATGTGATCGGTTACTAATGTAAGCAAGGTTTGAAATGATTAAGTGAAATATATGTTTGGGCTTCTTCCTGTCTATTTGCAGTCTACAAATGATTCGTAATTATGCTCCAACCTTCCCGATCATCCCCTCAAGGAAAAAAATAGGACTGTGTTTGAATCTAGTTGATGATCTCTGCGTTAAAGGATTTATTAAATGCAATAAGGAAATGCAGGACTAATGTATACAACTGAATAAGGTAATCCTTTGGTGATATTCAAAGTATGCATCTACATCAGTGGTCACCACAGCATTCCTAGTCAATCACCAAACAATGTAAAAAAATAAATATATAAATCCTTGCATTCCTATTTTTTTTAAATTCCTTTTGCAACATCCAACATGCGATAGCCATCAGCCTTCTCTCTCTTCTGAGCAACAGGAACTCTGGCTTATATAGCTTCAGAAGGAGTTGGTAATTGAAGACAGCTGCGTCCTGACGAGGGGGCAGGGTCAGTTCTCCATCAATGGGGGCCGACCAATCAGCTGCTTGGGGAGAATTTCAGGAAGCCATTTCCTGAAACACACACTCACAAATACACAAACCACAACACAGAAACTGGGGAACGTAACACCCTGATGTGGGCATGTTTTCAATAGACTCCTTTAGTCGTACTGTATTCCATATAAGGCATCCAGACCTTATGAAAGTTGCCCAGTATTCCCTTAATCTGGTAATACATCAAAGATAGTGATACATAATTTGACATTATGGGAGGATAACTAACCTTCCAATTATTGACAGTGCATTTCTTAGCCGCTATAAATGCTTGGTTACCAGTGGTGATTTTAGCATGTAAATCTCCCACTTTTTTTTTACATGCATGCCAGCAAAGCCACAACACTAAACCAATAAATGTAATTGCACTATAATGGTGACAAACAGTGCCTACATAAAGCTGTCCTAACAGCAGAGTGTGAATCCTTACCACTGCTACACCTGGCTATCAGCAGAGCCTTGTCTGGCAGCGAAACAGTTCATTCAGCCTCATTTACTGTCTTTAAAAAAAACATGGCTGACTTGCTTAAACAAATGTGGTTTCTACTGAAAATTGAGATGTACATGGCATAAGGGGACAGCGGGTGGATGAGAGGTAGTCCGTAATTTCGATTAAGACATTGAGGGTGCTAGGATGGACGTAGTCAATAACTATTTGGTTTGCACTTGAAATATACATTGACAGAATTCAGAACATGGTCCGTTCTTAAAGTATTCTCCCTGTATATGAAGTCAGAACCGTAGGATGAGTAAAGCGAGCAAGTAACGTATTTTCCCAGTCGGAGTTTCCAGTTGTCTTGAACTCACTGAAGTCTGAGATTTCCGGGTTTCCAGGTGTTTTGAACACGGCAGAAATCATGCTGGATTAACAGCATGTCAATGATGAATGTTTATCCTTTTAAGCTTAGAAAAGAGACCCTTAAACCCAGACTTGGACCACACACCCACGCCACTGAATAGCAGTTTAGTGATTGCTTTGCAGCATTTGCAGTTAGCCACTGATTGTGGCTTTTTGCGATTTACTTTTGTCCAATGGCTGATGGCACTGATACGTTTTATCTTTCATTTCTCTTCATTTGACAAGGATTGTCGACTTGATTCATGATGATGACTGCTAGCTAAAATTTTGAAAGTATGATGTTGACATGATCAGTCCAATCAAATATTGATCAGTCCAATCAATATTTATTTCACCTTTATTTAACCAGGTAGAAAAGTTGAGAACAAGTTCTCATTTACAATTGCAACCTGGCCAAGATAAAGCAAAGCAGTTCGACACATACAACGACACAGAGTTACACATGGAGTAAAACAAACATACAGTCAATAATACAGTATAAACAAGTCTATATACGATGTGAGCAAATGAGGTGAGATAAGGGAGGTAAAGGCAAAAAAAAGGCCATGGTGGCAAAGTAAATACAATATAGCAAGTAAAACACTGGAATGGTAGATTTGCAGGGGAAGAATGTGCAAAGTAGAAATAAAAATAATGGGGTGCAAAGGAGCAAAATAAATAAATTAAATAAATACAGTAGGGAAAGAGGTAGTTGTTTGGGCTAAATTATAGGTGGGCTATGTACAGGTAGTTCGTTCCAGTCATTGGCAGCAGAAGGAGAGGCGGAAGGAGAGGCGGCCAAAGAAAGAATTGGTTTTGGGCGTGACCAGAGAGATATACCTGCTGGAACGCGTGCTACAGGTGGGTGATGCTATGGTGACCAGCGAGCTGAGATAAGGGGGGACTTTACCTAGCAGGATCTTGTAGATGACATGGAGCCAGTGGGTTTGGCGACGAGTATGAAGCGAGGGCCAGCCAACGAGAGCGCACAGGTCGCAATGGTGGGTAGTATATGGGGCTTTGGTGACAAAACGGATTGCACTGTGATAGACTGCATTCAATTGGTTGAGTAGGGTATTGGAGGCTATTTTGTAAATGACATCGCCGAAGTCGAGGATTGGTAGGATGGTCAGTTTTACAAGGGTATGTTTGGCAGCATGAGTGAAAGATGCTTTGTTATAGGAAGCCAATTCTAGATTTAACTTTGGATTGGAGATGTTTGATGTGGGTCTGGAAGGAGAGTTTACAGTCTAACCAGACACCTAGGTATTTGTAGTTGTCCACGTATTCTAAGTCCAGAGTAATGATGTTGGACAGGTGGGCAGGTGCAGGCAGCGATCGGTTGAAGAGCATGCATTTAGTTTTACTTGTATTTAAGAGCAAGTTGGAGGCCACGGAAAGAGAGTTGTATGGCATTGAAGCTTGCCTGGAGGGTTGTTAACACAGTGTCCAAAGAAGGACCAGAAGTATACCGAATGGTGTCGTCTGCGTAGAGGTTGATCAGAGACTCACCAGCAGCAAGAGCGACATCATTGATGTATACAGAGAAGAGAGTCAGTCCAATAATTGAACCCTGTGGCACCCCATAGAGACTGCCAGAGGTCCGGACAGCAGACCCTCCGATTTGACACACTGAACTCTATCAGAGAAGTAGTTGGTGAACCAGGCGAGGAAATCATTTGAGAAACCAAGGCTGTCGAGTCTGCCGATGAGGATGTGGTGATTGACAGAGTCGAAAGCCTTGGCCAGATCAATGAATACAGCTGCACAGTAATGTTTCTTATCGATGGCGGGTTAAGATATCGTTTAGGACCTTGAGCATGGCTGAGGTCCACCCATGACCAGCTCTGAAACCAGATTGCATAACAGAAGGTATGGTGAGATTCGAAATGGTAGGTGATCTGTTTGTTAACTTGGCTTTCAAAGACTTTAGAAAAGCAGGGTAGGAGCGATCACGTGACCCTTGAACGAGATGGCCGCGTGAACTAAGAGCTCCGCACAAGTAGTTTCCAATTCCTAATCTTACCTCCATTCCAAGTTCACACTCATTTAGCTTTAGTAAGAAAAAGTCATGGCGGCTACAAAAGGACGGAAAAAGCCTCCAAGAAGAAGCTAGCTTCAGAAAAAACTAGCGCCATTAGCCAGGAGCAAGAGAACCCGCTCCCCCACGAGGCACAACGAACGCCAACCTCGCACTCTGTCGAAGACATCCTCTCTGAGTTGAGATCCCAACGTACAGAACTAAACACCAAATTAGATGCCATTAACTCTCAGCTCAGTGCGATAGGGGGCAAGGTGACAATCCTGGAAAACGCATTGCCTGACATCAACAACAAGATAACCATAAACGTGGGGCGCCTGGACGAGGCAGAGGGGCGAATCCTATCCATGGAAAACTTATTGACAGATGCCATGGAAACAATAGCATATGCTAAAAAGAAAATCGAGCATCTGGAAGAGAAAACAGAGGACCTGGAAAACAGGGGGCGAAGGAATAATTGTGTTCTATTCAATCTGGGCGAAAAAGAAGAGGGAAACATGCCACTGATCCGCTACCTGCAAGACAAACTTCCCGAGTGGCTCCACCTGCCCACCGACAGGCCCATAGAACTCGAGAGAGCTCACCGAGCACTGAGGCCCCCACCAGCAGCCAGACAACCACCGCGCCCAATCACCATACGTTTCCTGAGATTCACCGACAAGGAACGAGTCCTACAGGCGGCGAAAAACAACACCATCACAGTGGGAAACGCCAAACTCGCTTTACACCAGGACCTGTCAGCTGGAATACGCCGAAAGCGCCGAGAATTTGACGAAGTGAAGAAATACTCCATTGACCGAGGCATCTTCAGGGGATTCAAATACCCAAACGAGCTCAGGATTCTTCACCAAGGAGCCTTGCGACACTTCAAAACTCCCGAAGAGGCAAAACGTTTTTTGAAAGACAATCCTGGCCAATGAGAAACAGACCAATGACTAAATGCGATTAATGCCATTACTAAAGGAGGTAAGACGACATATAGCCGATATCCAGAGACCCACCCCCTAAATGTCATTACAGCCGTCCAATTTATATTTATTTTCCTTTAACTGAGAGGGATGGGCTGTATAGCCTAACCTAGGCCTACTAATGTTTCAGCCTACTTTTATTTCCCTGTTTTTTTTTTGTTGTTGCTATTATTACCTGGGGTTCCCTATGTCCCTTGGGGGAGGTATATGTAGGCTGGGCTATTGATTTTATTTTTCTCCCCTCTTTTACTGAGGTCTGGACGAGGTCAACTGGGTTACTTACTCAATGCGGGGTGGAGAGGATGAGGCATTTCTCGGTTGTTTGGGAACTCGGCTGGGGTGTTCAGAGATTATTATTTTATGTACACCATTTATTTTCCTTTTATGTGAACGCAGCTGTAATTACTATCCACTTTTACCCAGCGATGACTTGCACTAAAGTTCGATTACTGCTCGATGACGATGACTAGTACCTTAAATCTATTGACATGGAACTGCCATGGTCTAGGGCATGCAATAAAACGGAAAAAGATACTATGTGCTCTAAAAAAGGAAAAAGCAGACATTGCGCTATTACAAGAGACACACCTCTGTGATGCTGAACATGCCAAACTCCGCAGAGCTTGGGTGGGACAGGTGTATTTCTCATCTTTCAAATCAAACAGTAGAGGCACAGCCATACTTATCCATAAAAATGTTCCATTCATAATAGACAAAAACATATCTGATCCGGAGGGGAGATTTATTTTGATAACTGGGTCACTATATGGTCAACCAATTACTATATTAAACATATACGCCCCTAACACAGATACTCCTGCCTTCATGTCAAAAATTATAACCCTGTTCAATGAGCATTGTGTCTCCTTTGGTGTGGTGGCCGGAGATTTTAATTGTACCCTTAACCCAACCCTAGACAAATCATCTCAAGTCCCCACCACAAATCCTAGATCTGCAAAGATGTTGAACTCTCTTACTAAAGAGATGGGGCTGATAGATATCTGGAGAGAGAATAATAGCTCATCTATGGACTATACATACTACTCTAATGTCCATAACACCTACTCCCGTATAGATTACATTTTTATCCCAAAGAGTTTCATAAATTCAGCCACTTGTACAATCGGACCCATAGCACTTTCAGATCACGCCTTTGTCCACCTCCGCTTTGACCTCTGCAAAAACATCCCGAGGTCAAAGAGCTGGAAATTCAACACCTCCATGCTATCAAATGACGAGTTCCATACATTAGTAACTACATGGATAGACAACTACACACAAGACAATAAAGATTCCCCTGTTTCTCCGGCCACAATGTGGGACGCTGCTAAAGCCACACTAAGAGGTCATCTAATTGCATATGCTTCCTCTAAGAAAAAGCAATGGAAGCACACAGGCTAGATCTTGAGAGGGAGCTGGAATGCTGTGAAAAATACATAAACAATCCCTAGACAGCACTTCCTGGAGTCATCTTAAAGCAGCCAAAGCCAAACTGAATTTGGACTACACTCGGGAGATAAAAAAGTTTTCTTTACTAAACAGAAATACCATGAGTATAGCAATAGGCCCAGTAGATTGCTTGCTTACCAATTAAAAAGGAGCAGTCAGAGCGTACAATCATGGCTATCCGAACAGCAGAGGACGAGGTCACATATGACCCAAAAAAGATCAATTTAACTTTTCATGATTTTTACTGCAAACTATATACCTCTGAGAGAAAACACACGGAGGCAGAACTCCTCTTTCTTAGAGGGAATCTCGCTACCTAAACTATCAGAGACCGACCAGGAAGATCTCAACTCCCCCTTCACTCCTGAGGAGATCCTGGAGGCAATTACCTCCATGCCACCTAATAAGTCCCCAGGCCCAGATGGATTCCCCAGAGAGTTCTATAAAGCTTTTTGGCCCCAGCTCAGCCCTATCTTCATGCCAATGCTGGAGGATTTTTGCAAAAAACGGAGTTCTCCCAGACTCAATGCACACAGCTCGCATTACAGTGTTGTTAAAAAAGGACAAGGACCCCCTATCCTGCTCGTCCTTCCGGCCCATAAGCTTGTTGGATTTCGACTATAAAATAATTACCAAATTGCTCGCCATAAGACTAAACACTCTTCTTCCCAAAATAATAAAAGCGGACCAAACTGGATTTATTAGAGACAGATACTCTTCTGATAACATTCGCCGTCTTTTTGATATTATTGATCAAGTAAACGCACAAAAGACCCCTGTCCTGCTGGCTTCACTGGATGCTGAGAAGGCGTTTGACAGGATGGAGTGGAGCTTTCTGTTTTCAGTCTTAGAAAAGTTCAATATGGGCCCAAATTTTATTAAATGGATCAAATCACTATACTCTCATCCAAATGCCATGGTGACTACTAATGGACTGAACTCTGACAGATTCCCTCTGGAGCGGGGCACAAGACAAGGGTGCTCGCTGTCCCCGCTGCTCTACTTGTTGGGGGCGGAGCCTCTGGCAGAGCTGATAAGGAGCAATCCAAGTATTATGGGTGTTTCTGCAGGTGGCCTGCAGCACAAGATTTCGCTTTACGCGGATGATGTCTTGCTCTACATATCCAACCCTGAGAAATCCCTCCCTCTCATTTTAGACACAATTGCCCAGTATGGCAAGTTCTCAGGTTATAAGATCAATTTTAACAAATCCACTGTCTGCCCTCTCAATATTACACTCACCAGCTCTATGAAGACACTTTGTCCTTTCCAATGGAAAACACAGGGGTTTCAATACCTCGGGATCTTCATAACACCAGATCTGAATATCCTTTTAAGGAAAATTATCTTCCACTCCTGGATCGAATCAAGAACAATCTCCAAACCTGGATCTCCCTCCCAATTAGCTTAGTAGGAAGAATTAATGTAATCCGTATGAACGTCCTCCCTAGACTGAACTACTTATTTCAGATGCTCCCATGCTATCTCCCAGTTTCCTTCTTCAAAACAACTAACCAAAGCATCACCAAATTTATATGGGGCAATAAAAACCTAGGATCAAGTTTTCCACTTTATCAAAACCCGAATCTAAAGGTGGCCTTGCCCTTCCCTCCCTTCAATTGTACTACTGGTCTGCCCAAATCCGCAACATGCTAACATGGATCACAAACAGACAAGAGTCAACGTGGATTCAGATAGAAGCCCAATCCTGTGGTTCATTGCCCTTAAGCTCAATTATATTCATTAATAACTTTAGTGAAGTGGGCAACATAGCCAAATCCTTTGTGATTTACAGCACCCTACTAGCGTGGAGGGACTGTAAGAAATACCTGGGCATTTCCTCCCAAATATGTTCTCACTCGCCTATAGTAGGCAACCCAGACTTGCCAAAAGCCCTGAGGGATGCCAACTTTAATCTTTGGCATACTCTAGGAATCAGGACCTTTTCAGACCTATTTCATCAGAAAACCACTACACTGAAATCCTTTCAAGAGCTCTGCAGTGAATTCGACGTGCCAAGATCCCATTTTTTTTTAAATATCTTCAAATTAGACATGTAATTTCCTCATTTACCTCCAAGAGGAGGTTTAG
This sequence comes from Oncorhynchus nerka, assembly GCF_034236695.1. Lineage (NCBI taxonomy): Eukaryota > Metazoa > Chordata > Actinopteri > Salmoniformes > Salmonidae > Oncorhynchus > Oncorhynchus nerka. The sequence goes on from NC_088418.1 coordinate 32,127,184, forward strand.
AACTCAGTTGAACGAAGTTGAAACCCTTCTTGTCACAGCACAATCCATTAAAGGCAAAATATCTTGCATCTATAGACTCCTTTCTGAGAGGAAATTAAAGGAAGCTCCTCCTTTACTCCTTTGAAAATAATCTGGGAAAAGGACCTTGGTCTGACTATTAGTGATGAGTTATGGGCGGAGGTTTGCGACAAGGTATACTGCTCCTCTACCAGTGTAAAAATGAAAGAATCTAATTACAAATTTTTGTACAAATTTTATTATACTCCTTTGAGACTCCATAGAATGAAAACAGATATGTCTCCTAACTGTAAAAGATGTACCTCTGAATGTGGAACCTATATGCATGTATTTTGGAGCTGTAGGGAGATTGCCAGATTCTGGCAATCTGTACATACCGCTGCACAGAAAATACTAGAGGTACAGTTTGATATGACCCCATGTATCTATCTTCTTAATGCCCAGCAGGACTTTGTTCTTGATCCTGACAGAGAAAATTTGCTTATGACTATTACATACTTTGCTAAGAAATGTATTCTTCTATTGTGGGCCTCTAATACCCCCCCTTCATTTAAAATGTGGATTGACCAGATTGTTGACTTCCTTCCTCTTGAAAAGCTCACTTATGACCTCCACAAGAGACAGCCCAAGTTTGATAGACTCTGGTCCCCACTATTCAACTATATTTCAAACTGGACATCGTGAACGGGGTGACTAGGGAAATGCGCAGATACATTTTGTGTAAGGTACTGTAAAACCTAAAAACGAATTATTGGCCCATCGTCTCAGCGAATGCTTGAAATAGCTGATAAGAACCTTGATAGTGCTGCTGCAAGTGTTATGTTTTTTTTTTTTTGTGTGTGTGTTTTTATTTTAATTTAGTTTTTGAGTACGTATGTGTGTGTGTGTATATGTGCGTATGTATATGTGTATGTATGTATGTATGTATGTATGTATGTATGTATGTATGTATGTATGTATGTATGTATGTATGTACAGGTACCAAGGAAAATATATAGATTAAGAAAAATAAATGCTTTTATTTGACTTTATCATTCATTTTAATTGTATTTTAATTTTTTCAAATGTATTATTATTTTTTGACTTTTTATTTTTTTAAAGCCTGTCACATCTGTGAATGTGGAATGTGTTTTGTTGGTTGATTGAAAAACAAGAACTTAATAAAACTTTAAATTGAAAAAAAAGAAAAGCAGGGTAGGATAGATATAGGTTGGTAACAGTTTGGGTAGAGAGTCTATTCCCCTTTGTAAAGGAGGATGACCGCGTCAGCTTTCCAATCTTTAGGGATCTCAGACGATACGAAAGAGAGGTTGAACAGGCTAGTAATAGGGGTTGCAACAATTGCTTCAGAAAATTATTGAAGAGAGGGTCCAGATTGTCTTGCCCAGCTGATTTGTAGGGGTCCAGATTTTTCATCTCTTTCAGAACATCACCTATCTGGATTTGGGTGAAGGAGAAATGGGGGAGGCTTGGGCAAGTTGCTGTGAGTGGCACAGTGCTGCTCACGGGGTAGGGGTAGCCAGGTGGAAAGCATGGCCATCCGTAGAAAAATGCTTATTGAAATTCTCTATTGTAGATTCATCAGTGGTGACTGTGTTTCCTTGCCTCAGTGCAGTGGACAACTGGGAGGAGGTGCTCTTATTCTCCATGGACTTTACAGTGTCCCAGAACTTTTTGGGAGTTTGTGCTACATGATGCAAATTTCTGTTTGAAAAAGCTAGCCTTTCCGTTCCTAACTGCCTGTATATATTGGTTCCCAACTTCCCTGAAAAGTTGCATATCGCGGTGGGCTATTCGATGCTAATGCAGTACGCCACAGGATGTTTTTGTGCTGGTCAAGGGGAGTCAAGTCTGGAGTGAACCAAGGGCTCTGTCTGTTCTTAGTTCTACATTTTTTGAATGGGGCATGCTTATTTAGGATGGTGAGGAAAGCACTTTTAAAGAGCAACCAGGCATCCTCTACTGACCCATGTTTATGGATTTAGGGTTGTACCTGGTAGGTTCCTTGATAATTTGTGTGAGATTGAGGGCATCTAGCTTAGATTGTAGGATGGCTGGAGTGTTAAACACATCCCAGTTTAAGTAACTTAATTGTACAAACTCTGAAGATAAATGGGGGCAATTAATTCACATATGGTGTTCAGGGTACAGCTGGGGGCTGAGTAGGGTCTATAACAAGCGGCAACAGTGAGCGACTTATTTCTAGAAAGGTGGATTTTTAAAAGAAGATGCTCGATCTGTTTGGGTACAGAACTGGATAGCATGGCAGAACTCTGCAGACTAACTCCACCCTCTTTGGCAGTTCTATCTTAGCGGGAAATATTGTAGTTGGAAATTTCCAAATTTTTGGCGGCCTTCCTAAGTCAGGATTCAGACACGGCTAGGACATCAGGGTTGGCAGAGTGTGCTAAAGCAGTGAATAAAACAAACTTAGGGAGGAGGCTTCTGATGTTAACATGCATGAAACCAAGGCTTTTACGGTGACAGAAGTCAACAAATGAGAGAGCCTGGGGAATAGGAGTGGAACTCGAGGCTACAGGACCCGGGTTAACCACTACATCACCAGAGGAACAGAGGAGGAGTAGGGTAAGGGTATGACTGAAGGCTATAAGAACTGGTCATCTAGTGATTTGCGGACAGAGAATGAGGAGCAGATTTCTGGGCGTGGTAGAATAGATTCAGGGCATAATGTACAGACAATGGTATGGTAGGATGTGAGTACCGTGGAGGTAAACTTAGGCGTTGAGTGACGATGATGTTGCATCTCTGGATGCACCAGTTAAGCCAGGTGAGGTCTCCGCATGTGTGTGGGGTGGGACAAAATAGCTTTTGAAGGCATTTTGAGAGGGACTGAAGGCTCTACAGTGAAATAAAACAATAAGAACTAGCCAAGACAGTAGTAGACAAGGCATATTGACATTAGAGAGGCATAAAGCAGTCACAGGTGTTGATCAGGAGAGCCAAGACAACAACGGGTAAATGGCGATGAATGGGCAGAGCGGGTCAGTTAGGTACATACAGGACCGGAGTTCGAGGCTGGGGCCGACAGGTAAACAAAATGAGGTACCGTGTTATTGAAACAGTCCAGGGGGCATCAGCTGTGCAGCCGAGTGATCATAGGGTCAAAAGAGCAGCAATAGGTGAGTCAGGGTGCCGTTCGGTAGTCGCTACTACGCAAGGTGAGCAGGGGACACAGCGTTCAGAAAAGCTAGCGGGCCTGGGCTAGTAGATGGTTCTTTGTAACAGAATAGCCTGTTGAGGACACAGTGGGCGATCACACCGGCAGTCCAGTCGTGATGGATTGGCGGGGCTACGTGTCGACAATAAAGGGTCCAGGCCAATTGGCACAGGAGGTATTGTAGCCCTAGAATTAGCTGGTATATGGGCCTAGCTCGAGGCTAGCTGGTGCTTGCTTTGGGACAGCGGCGTTAGCTAACAGTAGCCACTCGTTTGCAGCTAGCTAGCTGCGATGATCCGGTGTAATGATCCAGAGCGGCAGGAATCCGGTGATGTGGTAAAGAGAAGCAGTCCAATATGCTCTGGATTGATATCATGCTGTGCAGGATGGCAAGTGATGTCCGAGCTAAGGCTTGCTGGTGCCCGAGAAATAGGTGAAGACCGTTAGCCGTGGCTAACAAAGACTAGTTAGCTGGCTAGATCCTGATAGAAGTTCCAGTTATAAGGAATAAAAATAGCAGATCCATACCACATTCTCAGATTAATGCATTGTTTGCTTTTTCTGTCAAGTTTTTTTGAAATCTGACACAGCGGTTGCATTAAGGAGAGGTATATCTATATTTCCATGTCTAACAATTGTATTATCATCGACATTTATAATTAGTATTTCTGTAAAATGATGTGGCTCTCTGCAATATCACCGGATGTTTTTGGAACTAGTGAATTTGAACTGAGATTGTTTTATATAAATATGACCTATCAAACAAAACATACATGTATTGTTTAACATGAAGTCCTAATAGTGCCATCTGATGAAGATCATCAAAGGTCAGTGATGAATTTTGATCTCTATTTGTGCTTTTTGTGACTCCTCTCTTTGGCTGGAAAAATGGCTGTGTCTTTCTGTGAGTTGGTGGTGACCTAACATAATCGTTTGTGGTGCTTTCGCCGTAAAGCCTGTTTGAAATCGGACATGGCGGTGGGATTAACAACAAGATTACCTTTAAAACGGTATAAAATACATGTATGTTTGAGGAATTGTAATTATGAGATTTGTTGTTTTGAATTTGGCGCCCTGCACTTTCACTGGCTGTTGTCATATCGATCCCATTAACGGGATTGCAGCCCTAAGAAGTTTATCCCAGAAGGAAAAAGCTTATTCCAGTCCGCAGTGAGTAATCACTTTTCTGATGTCCAGAAGTTATTTTCAGTCATAAGAGACGGTATCAGCAACATTATGTACACAGTTAAAAAATAAGTTACACCATAAGTTTATATATATTTTTAAATTTCACAATTGGTTAGGAGAATGTAAAACATCAGCCATGTTCTTCGTCGTCATCTTATACACACTTTTACAGACTAAATTAATAAATAAACAAACATTAAGACTAATCCCTTCTATCTAATCCTTTACTTAGAAAATAAAAATAGACTTTTTGTAAATATTTTCCTTTATAATTTCCCCCTAACCCTACCATCCCTCCCCTAATTGGAGTAAACTAATGGACAACAAGACTTAAGTTTCTACATCCAGTTTATACATACTACATACATTTCACGGACACAGTATATTTTACAATAGTTATCTTTTGTTTGCTTTTAGTCCCATCCTTCAGATCCACTCAACCCCTCCCATCTATCTCTGAACAGCATACAGTTGAGTTCTATTTCCATATTTTTTTCAACTGTGCTGTGATGTTTCACAACAGTTCTGAAACTTTCTATTCTCACGTGTAGAATCTGTAAATTAAAAATAAACATTTTTGTTAAGAGCATTATTATATTATTGATAGATTGACTATGACTTTCTAAATCACCCAGCAGTGCTATTTGCAGAGGGGTACATAACTTGGCAGGGGGTCCTCCCATTTTTGGGGGCATCTAAAGCACATTTCCTGCATTTCTACACAATCTAATATGACCCAACGCCCTTCTTGGCGTCTCTATTTAGAACAAAAAGTAAGCAAAAATGCCAGTCATCAAGCTAGGTAAGATTATTAAACATATTTTTTTGATTGAAAAGACTAAACTAGATCCATGATAATTTAAATATCAATATTGTGTTGCACCTTTTAACCAATAGCCTAAACAGTGAACAACTTTTACAGAAAGTACAAAGACAACTTTGTATTGTCTTAATAAGACATCCTCTATATCAAATTTCAGCCAGACCGCCCAGCCAAAATTTTTAATCATGATTGAAAAGGAAAAGTCACTATGGTGTGCGAGCATTACGCCTTGTCATTTTCAATTAATATGAATTACCCATTTGTCTCTGCCTGCAAATCCTTCTCCGAAAAGGTAAGCTATGTCCTATAGGACTATGCAAAACGTAGTAGCAAGTGTTGCTGTCATCATTATTGCTGCTTTCTGTTCAGTAGATCAGGTGCTCGTGTGGTCTACTTAAATAGAGAAGGCTATTACCTATGTATACATGGGCGGAGAAGCATGGGACAGCTATCTTTATTTTTTATTTTGATTTATTTCATCTTTATTTAACCAGGTAGGCTAGTTGAGAACAAGTTCTCATTTGCAACTGCGACCTGGCCAAGATAAAGCATAGCAGTGTGAACAGACAACACAGAGTTACACACGGAGTAAACAATTAACAAGTCAATAACACAGTAGAAAAAAAGCTGTTTATTACTGTGTCATTTCTAAGGAAATGTACCTCCTAAATAGGCCTATGATTAGGCTATAGTTTACTACATTGCCTAGAAATAGGCCTAAATATTGATCACCCATATTTCTCAGCCTCCTAAAAGGTAGGCTATGCAAATCGTCTCTCCAACTGTTCTCGTCAAACTACATCTAGCATATTGGTTGTTATAGCCCATTAATACAATGTAAGGGCCATGTGACAATCTCTGGTATTTTAACCTATTTTTGAAGTTATTTTTGCGCATTTGATATTGCCTATAGGGCACAACATTGCTGGGACCATGGCTAGCAAGTGAGCCGTCACATACGGCTAAAATAACATTGCGGGACTGCTGTTGGGTTTGGGACCAATTCTTGCGGTAGCCGGACAGAATGCCAGCAGGAGCGGAGCCTGTAACATTAAAGCTGTTTATTACTGTGTCAGTGTGAAAAATAGGGAATTAGTTAAGGAAACTGACAGATCAATAACGTTACATTGACATACTGACCAAGACCGGTCAAATTGCACTGAAACACCCCCCATCAGAATATATATCTTCAATTGTTTCACCAATGGTTTCATCGTTTGAGTCAGGTGTAGTTTGATTGAGGCAAAAATAATAGCTAATGTAAGCCAACTTTTGGCCAGCTCTCTCTGTTTCTGTATGATATGTTAGATTAAAAAATAAAGACAGGCACAAATGTCAAATTCAATAGCCATGTTCAAGCATTGTACAAGTCCCAACATATGGGGTCCGGGGAGCAGCCCAGCTAGTCGATTACCTATCAACTAGACTCTAACATAATCCTTTTCAATAGAAAGTGCAAACATAACAGCACAACATTAAGAACTTAAGTCATAAAATGAAAATGCATTACATTTTCTTTTTACTTCAGTTGTCATCTGCCTCTTTTTTTTGTTATATATAAGAGGAAACGTTAACACACTCCCTTTGCTTATTGAGTAAGCCTGTCTGGTGGCTTACACAGCCAACCCACCCGGTAGTAAGTGTGGGCTCTGACAGAAGGTGGAGAGCTTGGTGGGGTAGAAACCTCACCCTCAGTTGGCTCATGTCTCAATTCTGCACCCCTTAGGCCTGGACTGTGATCCAGCTCCTCTAGGTGAGTCGCAGATCCACCCAATTACGATGATAGAGGGAGCCACTGATATCCACCAGGTAAGAATGTGGTACAACTCTGTCATTAAGTGCCCATCCTCCAAAGTCCTGCATGGTCTCCCGGTAGCGGTTTCATCCTTATCGTTTCACCCACCTCCAGCTCTGGTAGGTCTCAAGCAGTCCGGTCGTAGAAGCACTTAGCAAGCTGCTTTCTGTGGCGCAGTTTGTCCGTGATGCCAACCATGACGTAGGGCTCAAGTAGCTTCTTAGCTACGGGGATGGTAGTATTCAGACATCTGGACAGAAGGCATGGCGCTGGTCTGCTGTCCATGATTTCGGTGGGTGTGTTCCTCCGCTGTAAGATGGCTTTCCAGGGGTCGTTGCTGTCACGCAAGGCCTTGTGGAATACAGTTTATCATTTTGTCAAACTTTGACAGCTGACTCTGCCTTGCCATTTGCCTTTGAGAGGTCGGTCGTCACATGGTCAAACTCCCATTCTGAGGCGAAAACGCTTGAACTGTGCAGTGAATTGTGGGCCATTGTCTGTGACCTTGTCAGGCTGACCTTGCCTTTCAAACTGCGTCTTGCAGCGCTTTATGATCATCTCTGCAGACAAGTCAGGGAGCAGTTCAATTTCCCAAAAGTCAGAGTAGTGATCAACGATGAGAACATAGTCCTTTTGTCTGTGGCTGAATAAATCCATGCTGACGTTTTGCCCTTGAGGGCAGTTCGTGCGACATAATGGTTTCCTTTTGCTGATCATGGGCGTACTCGTTGCATGTGGTACAACTGCTGACAGTCTAGTTTCTGCTTGCATGTTTGGCCAGTATATTTTGCGTGCCTGGTGGTAGCATGTGTCACCTCCAATGTGACTGGAGTTTGCGCAGGTAAGCATCTCTGGACGTAGTGATTTGGGGAGAATGACCTTCTGACCTCTGAACAAGATGTTATTGTGCACACGGATCTCATCTCGAAAGGTCCAGTATATTCTCACACTAAGGGGTATCCTTCTTTCAGGTAGGGCCAACCTGTGAGAACCATGGATTTCAGTGACTAGGTGTTTGTCCTTGTCTTGCCTGATCGGGGCTAAGCAGTGATCTGTGACGTTTAAGTAGTCTGACTGATTGATCTGTTGAACATCTTGCTGTTCCTGCTATAGCAAACAGATAGCATGCCGCTGATAGGCAGTGCCTCTGCCTGTATATTGTGCTGTTGCCCTTCTCAATGTGTCGCTGATGTACATCTCTGGTCCTGGCTTATAGACAACCTTCAGGCTGTAGTTTTACAGAGTCAGGAGCATGCTTTGAAGCCTCTTGGGTGTGTTGAGGAGAGGTCTATTGAATATGGCAATGAGTGGTTTGTGGTCAGTTTCAGCGGTGACCAGCTCTCGACCATGGGGTTGAGAGCTGCGGTGTGGTTGAGTGCTCTCGAGGCAAACACAATGGGATAGCCTTTCTGCATAAGGCAACATCCAAATCCACTTTAGCTGGAGCTCTGGATTGTGACAGGTTTCGTAATGTCGTAGTAGCACAACACTGGCATGGATGAAGCCAGAGATTCAATCTCCTTCACCAAGGCTTTTTGTTTGGGTAGCCAGTGCCATGGTGTGTCATTGTCCAGCAGCCGGCGCAGAGGCTCACAGACTGCTGATATGTGTGGCATGAACTTTGCAAGATAGTTGCAAAGCCGATGAGACGGTGCACCCCCTTTACATCAGACAGGTTTGGCATGTCGAGGATCACACTGACTTTGTCTGTGTCTGGCCTTTGGCCGAGAGAATGTGACCATGGTAGTGAACGTCTCACTTTGAACTGCATATTTTTCAGGCCAAGGCGCAGCTTAACTGATTGGCAGTGCTCCATCAGTGCCAGGAGCTTCACCTCGAGGTCGTGATGAGGACATCATCAGCGATGGGTTCAATGCCCTTGAGCCCAGCCAGTAACTCGTGCTGCTTCCGTTGGTATACATCAGGCTCCACGGAAACACCAAACGGGAGCTTGAGCCAGCGTTTCCGACCCTAGGGGGTCCAGAAGGTAGTCATGAAACATTTTGCATTGCAGGAATGCATCTCGGGTGTCCACCAAGGTGAAAATCCTGGTCTTGGGAAGCTTGTAGAGGACATCCTCCAGTGCCGGCATGATGTAGAGAGAGCGTTATAGTGCTTGGTTCAGATGCTTTGGGTCGATGCAGACTCTCAGCTTCTCTGACTTTTTCACTGTGACCATATTGCTGATCCAGTCAGTTGGTTCAGTCACATGGACATCGGCTTCATACTTGTCCAGCTGGGCCTTCACAGCCACTTTCATTGCAATGGGCACACTGCGTGAGGCACACTGGACAGGAGTGACACTCTCATCCATTTCAATGTGTAGTACCTCCCCAGGTACTAATTCAACGGGCCTGTTGAATACATTGTCATATCTGATGAGTAGTTGTTCTTTGGACAGGGGTCCATGCTGGACATGATCCACAATGTGCAGGTCATTTGGTACGGTAAACTGCATCAGTCCCAGGCGTTTGCATGTAGAGCCTGAAAGAAGATGTTGACTGGTTTTCATGATCTCAAATTGCAACTTGTTTTTGTGTCCCCGAATAACACATTCGGTCTCAAAGATGCCCATAGAGCTCATTAGCTCTCCTGAGTACAGCTTTAGTCTAGTGTCGCTGGATAAGAGATGTGTGTCAGGTGCCAGATTGATTTTGCTGTAGTTATCATTAGAGGGCAACAATGTTTTGATTCGTCTCCAAAAAACAATGTTTTAATGGACTTAAAGAATCAGACAAAACCATATATTGATTCAATAATGTTTATTTCAGAGGTTACACCTGAAAATACTTTACTTGACATGTCTCTGACCCTGATACACTGCCAAACACACTGCAACTGCATTAATCTCGTCACACACAATTATTCAACACCATTAGTCTAAACACATTCACAACTCGACAAAAAGCATAGGCAATTCAGATATTATACTACAAAGTTTAAATATATAGGGAAACTGACTTGAATAAGTACAACGGTTTTCAAGCCTGTCATGTAGAGGGAAAGCTGATCAATGTTGTACAAAGGGAAAAAAGCGTAGTAGAGCTGCAATGCCAAGTGATACAACCCAAGATAATGTTGTTTTGGAATGAAGACTGGCTGGCTCTGTTGAACCAGGTTCCGAGGGCAGCTCCTCTGGCTCAGTAGTCTCTCCTGTCCTGGTTCTGGTAGCCCCCCTTGTAGCCTCCCCTGTAGCCGCCACTGCCACCACCCTTGTAGCCGCCACCACCACCCTGCTAGCCTCCACCACCACCCTGGTAGCCGCCACCACCACCCTGATAGCCACCACCACCACCCTGATAGCCCCCCCTGTTCTGCCCCTGGTAGCCGCCACCACCACCCTGGTAGTAGCCACCACCACCCTGATAGCCACCACCACCACCCTGATAGCCACCACCACCACCCTGATAGCCACCACCACCACCCTGATAGCCACCACCACCACCCTGATAGCCCCCCCTGTTCTGCCCCTGGTAGCCACCACCACCTCGGTTTCCATCTGTGAAGAGAAACGAAGATGGAGAAAGAAAGAAAAGAACGATTAAATGAGGAAAGTGTGAACAGAAAAGTAAAACGTCCAGACAAAAAGAGCTGAGAAGACCGAGATATTTTGTTACATTACAGCCTTATTCTAAAATGGATTAAATTGTTTTCTCCCCCCTCAATCTACACACAATACCCCATAATGACAAAGCAAAAGCAGGTTTTTAGAAATTTTTGCAAATATATATAAAAAAGTATTCACATTGTTTCCTCAGTACATTGCTGGAGCACATTTGGCAGAGATCATAGTCTCGAGCCTTCTTGGGTAGGATTATAGAAATGTTTGTAAATTGATTACAAATAAAAACAAATTACATTTACACCATTATTCAGACCCTTTACTCAGTACTCTGTTGAAGCAACTTTGGTAGCGATTACAGCATGACGCTACAAGCTTGGCACAACTGCATTTGGGTAGTTTCTTGGCTTCGGGACAAGTCTCTGAATGTCCTTGAGTGGCCCAACTAGAGCTCGGACCTGAACCCAATCTAACATCTCTGGAGAGACCTGAAAATAGCTGTGCAGCGATGCTCCCCATCCAACCTGACAGAGCTTGAGAGGATCTGCAGAGAAGAATGGGAGAAACTCCTTGTAGCGTCATACCCAAGTAGAGTCAAGGCTGTAATCGCTGCCAAAGGCCCTTCAACAAAGTACTGAGTAAAGGGTCTGAATACCTATGTAAATGTCATCCATTTGTAATAAATTAGCTCAAATTTCTATAAACCTGTTTTTGCTTCGTCATTAAGTGATATTGTGTGTAGATTGAGGGGAAAAAAACTATTTAATAATTTGGAGAATAAGGCTGTACCGTAACAAAATGTGGAAAAAGTCAAGGTCTGAACACTTTTCGAATGCACTGTAGACCGGTGTGTGCCTTTCCAAATCATGTCCAATCAATTGAATTTACCACAGGTGGACTCCAATCAAGTTGTAGAAAAATCAAGGATGATCAATGGAAACAGGATGCACCTGAGGTCAATTGAGTCTCATAGCAAAGGGTCTTGAATACTTACGTCAAAAAAAATACGAGATCTATTTTTTATATATTTAATAAATGTCTAAAAACCTGTTTTTGCTTTGTCATTATGGGGTATTGTGTGTAGCATGATGAGAGAAAAAAAACAATGCAATTTTAGAATGAGGCTGTAACATAACAAATGTGGAAAAAAGTCAAGGGGTCTGAATACTTTCCAAATGCATTGTACTATGTGTGGGTTAATGCTAACAAGTTGTGCGAAGAACAGAAGTGAAAGACAGAGAGAATGAAATGTTGGGGGGACGTTTTTAGAGGGGCCAGAGGTTCAGGCATGAAGGGATGATAAGGGGACTGCAGGTCACAGACTGGATTTAAGAAAAAACAGAAGTAAAATTCAGACATTTAGAGGATAAAGGTGGTATAAATTAATATGCACCTCGGTTGTAACTGCCTTGCCTCTGTTGGTAACTGCCTCCACCTGAAACCAACCATAAACGGTAAGCATGTGCCAGGCCACAACTAATGTGTCCAATATATTCTAAAAATGACTTTTGTGCTTGTTTGCATTGGGTGCTTATGCGGTGGTTAGTTACGCTTTCATCATTTGCATGTGGGTTTAGGGTACTTTTCTTGATCAAACAATTTTTTTTTTTTCTCTAACTAAATATGAAGTTGTTAGTATGTTTGAAATACCGGTTTCTTTAGACCTACCTAAACACAACCAATGCATTGTTTTTACGATGGTATATATTAACTGAAATTAGTACACTTAAAAGGATAATTCTGTTTATATGTGTCAAATCCCATTCTAGACTACTATTAATAGTGTCCAAGGCTTGGGCATTGCGAAATGGGAAAAGAGGGGACTGCAAGCTCACTGACAGTGGCTTTAAGAATAAAAATAAAAATTCAGACATTCATAAGAAAATAAAGGTGGTATGAAATGGTTCATAAGCACCTCGGTTGTAACCGCCTTGCCTCTGTTGGTAACCGCCTCCGTCTGAAACCAACCGCAACCATAAACTGTAAGCACGAGCGAGGCCACAACTGATGTGTCCAATTATAATCCACAAATGACTTGTGCAGTTTAATAATGTCTATACATTTGTGCTTGTTCACACTTTCTAATTTTTATTTATTTAGTTGTTCAGCTACGCTTTCATCAATTGACCTTACATCTTGCATGCGGGTTTCGGTCAAATATTTCTCATAGCAAGAAGCTGTTACTGGGTTCAATTACATGTTCTTTCTGTTTCATAGTTTAAGCTAGAGCAATCCTTAAATAAAATGGATTAAACATTTAATTGATGTTTTTTCTTTTCTTCCAAAGACACATTTTTCTTTTAAACAGTTATAGTATTTACAGAACAGTAAACCCATGAATACATTGTGTTCTTAGAAATTCTAACTTACAGTATCCTAATGTTTCTCGAAAACCACCTAAACACAACCCCATCCTGATGGTTCTAGACTAGTGACAACCATGTCCAGTGGCTCTGGCACGACAGAATGATAAGAGGGGTCTGCAGCTCACTCATAGTGGCTTTAAAAATATTCTAAGCATTTTATTTTTTTAATAAAGACATTCTTTAGAAAATAAAGGCAGTAGAAATGTGTTCATAAGCACCTCTGTTGTAACCTCCTTGCTTCTGTTGGTAGCCGCCTCTCTGACCGTCTGAAAACGTACAATGAAAACCGTTTACACACACACAGCTGTGACATGTCATGTGAGCGAAAAAAAACACGTTTGACTACATATAATAAAAATGTCTGTCTCTCACATACAAACAGAAATAAGACACATACACAGTCGCTATCTTATAAGAATCAGACAAGCATGCATTTCAGTCAATTATTTTAAACACCTCGGTTGTAACCGCCTTGCTTCTGTTGGTAACTGCCTCTCTGGTCTGAAACCGTACAGTGAAAACAGTTTAGAAACACACAGCTGCGGCACGTAATGAACGTGGGCATACACACACACACAAGGATAAAAAATAAAATAAAAATCTTCATGTTTTTCCCCCACACAATATATGCCTATTGCCTACAGGCACCAATACCTTTTTCACACTATCGTGCCAGCCACAATCTCATTGTGCTACGTTAATATTTTATTTTCACATTGTCCTCTTTGGCACAGTTCCAGTATTTATGGTGGATGAATAACCAGGCCAGTGCAGTACAGCTCTGCCCAACCCGGCTCAATAGTGAGAAATCGGCAATACACACCACCACAATCACATATATTAAATAAAACATGAATATTAATTAGCGCTCAATGCATTAGGAGAAAAGAAAATACATAATTACAACATTCAAAATACAGGACAGCGACCTCCTGCGTTGGTGCAGGTTTGCTAAGGATAATATTGTGGTCAGTGGTACGGAAACACACACCCTAAGGCGGACCTGTGTGTACAAGATTGGCACTTACCTCTGTTGTAGCCACCCTGCTTCTGCTGGTAGCCTTTTTACATTTACATTTAAGTCATTTAGCAGACGCTCTTATCCAGAGCGACTTACAAATTGGTGCGTTCACCTTAAGACATCCAGTGGAACAGCCACTTTACAATAGTGCATCTAAATCTTTTAAGGGGGGGGGGGGTGAGAAGGATTACTTTATCCTATCCTAGGTATTCCTGAAAGAGGTGGGGTTTCAGGTGTCTCCGGAAGGTGGTGATTGACTCCGCTGTCCTGGCGTCGTGAGGGAGTTTGTTCCACCATTGGGGGGCCAGAGCAGCGAACAGTTTTGACTGGGCTGCGCGGGAACTGTACTTCCTCAGTGGTAGGGAGGCGAGCAGGCCATTTTTGATCTGTAAAACAAACACACACACACACACACTAAAATCACTTAGTCAGTGTTACTTGTATGTGGTGCTTTGTGTGTCCCAAGGCACCAAGAGGATTCAATAAGTGGTATTTGTGGCAAATTTCATCATGTCACACAACAGGGCATACAAAAGTTTTAGTGTTCTTGTTGGACTATTTAGGAGTAAGGCATTTCATTCTACCCCATATTGTAATATTTGGATAAAAGCCCTAGAAGCTGCCACATTTTAAAAACTACATTTCAGGAAAAACTTTCTCCATCTAAAACCAGATTAGTTCTAAGATAATTCTGGTCTTCATTTTGACAGTTTGTCAAGAGAAGGCGCCTCTACGTCATCAAGGGAGGAGTTTGGCATGAAACACACTCCCCTCTAGATGTGCTGGCTGGTACCACTTCGAAGCATACTATAAAAGCAGGTGACAGCACGCCTTATTTGGCAATGGGGTGTGCCAATGTATTTAGCATGATGCTTCCTTGACGACACTACTGACGTTAAACACAATTCAAAAGGCAGTAAGGCACATTTCCATATGACCAAATTCAAAGTTCATACACGTGTTTTTCAAAAGACAAATAAACATGTAGGCTATGAGGATTATATGACTATATTTGTACCTACAGTATATACAGTACCAGTCAAAAGTTGGGATGCATCTGCTCAATCAAGGGATTTTCTTTATTTTTACTATTGTGTACATTGTAGAATAATAGTGAAGACATCAAAACTATGAAATAACATATGGAATCATGTAAAAAAATAAAAAAGTGTTTAAACAAATCAAAATAGATTTTATATTTGAGATTCTTCAAAGTAGCCACCGTTTGCCTTGACAGCTTTGCACACTCTTGGCATTCTCTCAAACAGCTTCATGAGATAGTCACCTGGAATGCATTTCAATTAACAGGTGTGCCTTGTTAAAAGTTCATTTGTGGAAATTCTTTCCTTAATGCGTTTGAGCCAATCAGTTAGCCCTATTTGGTAAAAGACCAAGTCCATATTATGTCCATATTATGACAAGAACAGCTCAAATAAGCAAAGGAAAGACATTCCAGCATTACTTTATGACATGAAGGTCAGTCAATCCGGAAAATTTCAATTGCAGTTGCAAAAACCACTAAGCGCTATGATGAAACTGGCGCTCATGAGGACCGCCACAGGAAAGGAAGATCCAGAGTTACCTCTGCTGCAGATGATCAGTTCATTAGGAGTTAACTGCACCTCAGATTGCAGCACAAATAAATGCCACAGAGTTCAAGCAACAGACATCTCAACATCAACTGTTCAGAGGAGACTGCGTGAAGCAGGCCTTCATGATTTAATTGCTGCAAAGAAACCACTACTAAAGGACACCAATAAGAAGAATAGAATTGTTTGGGCCAAGTCCATAATTGTTTGGTCTGATGTGTCCAAATTTGAGATTTTTGGTTCTAAACACTGTCTTTGAGACGCAGGGTAGGTGAACGGATGATCTCCGCATGGGTGGTACCCACCGTGAAGCATGGAGGTGCTGTGATGGTACTTTGCTGGTGACACCGTCTAATTTATTTAGAATTCAAGGCACACTTTACCAGCATGGCCACCACAGCATTCTGCAGCAATACGCCATCCCATCTGGATTGGGTTTAGTGGGACTATCATTTGTTTTTCAACAGGACAATGACCCAACACACCTCCAGGCTGTGTAAGGGCTATTTGACCAAGAAGGAGAGTGATGGAGTGCTGCATCAGATAACCTGGCCTCCACAATCACAGGACCTCAACCCAAGTGAGATGGTTTTTGATGAGTTAGAGTGCAGAGTGAAGGAAAAGCAGCCAACAAGTGCTCAGCATATCTGGAGCAGTGGAAACGCGTGCTCGGGAGTGATGAATCATGCTTCACCATCTGGCAATCCAATGGAAAAATCTGGGTTTGGTAGATGCCAGGAGAACGTACCTGCTCGAATGCACATTGCCAACTGTAAAGTTTGGTGGAGGAGGAATAATGATCTGGGGGATTTTCATGGTTCGGGCTAGGCCCCTTAGTTCCAATGAAGGGAAGTCTAAACGCTACAGCATACAATGACATTCTAGACAATTCTGTGCTTCCAATTTTGTGGCAACAGTTTGTGGAAGGCCCTTTCCTGTTTCAGTAAGACAATGCCCCCGTGCACAAAGCGAGGTCCATACAGAAATGGTTTGTCGAGATCGGTGTGTAAGAACTAGACTGGCCCGCACAGAGCCCCTCTGACACCTTTAGGATGAGTTGGAACGCCGACTGTGAGCCAGGCCAAATCTCCCAACATCAATCAGTGCCCGACCTCACTAATGCTTGTGAAAGCAAGTCCCGGCTGCAATGTTGCAACATCTAGTGATAAGCCTTCCCAGAAAAGAGGAGGCTATTATAGTCAACTAGCTTTTCCCCCCAAAACCTATGACTAATTGGTGGCACAGTCTGCTAAAACAGTTGGCTCTTGGTTCAATGGTTGTGAGTTATAGTCCCACATGGGGCATATATATATAAACTCAGCAAAAAAAGAAACTCCCCCTTTTCAGGATCCGGTCTTTTAAAGATAATTCGTAAAAATCCAAATAACTGTACAGATCTTCATTGTAAAGGGTTTAAATGCTGTTTCCCATGTTTATTCAATGAACCATGAACATGCACCTGTGGAACGGTCGTTAAGACACTAACAGCTTACAGACGGTAGGCAATTACTTTAATTAAGGTCACAGTTCTGAAAACATAGGACACTAAAGAGGCCTTTCTACGGACTCTGAAAAACACCAAAAGAAAGATGCATGGGTTCCCTGCTCATCTGCATGAACGTGCCTTAGACATGCTGCAAGGAGGCATGAGGACTGCAGATGTGGCCAGGGCAATACATTGCAATGTCCGTACTGTGAGTCGCCTAAGACAGCGCTACAGGGATACAGGACGGACAGCTGATCGTCCTTGCAGTGGCAGACCACGTGTAACAACAACTGCACAGGATCGGTACATCCGAACATCACACCTGCAGGACAGGTACAGGATGGCAACAACAACTGCCCGAGTTACACCAGGAACGAACAATCCCTCCATCAGTGCTCAGACTGTCCGCAATAGGCTGAGAGAGGCTGGACTGAGGGCTTGTAGGCCTGTTGTAAGGCAGGTCCTCACCAGACATCACAGGCAACAACGTCGCTGGACCAGACAGGACTGGCAAAAAGTGCTTATCACTGATGAGTCGCGGTTTTGTCTCACCAGGTGTGTTATTTTCTCTGCTCATCTCTGTCTGCTGCTCCGCTTCCAGTAAAAGCAGTAGCACCACAGAAATATAATAAATAGAACGGCCGTTCCCATTCAAGTCAATGACGGCATCATGGGTGGACTGGCAAGAAGTACCCATGCCAGGAAGTAAAATAACCCTTCAATCTGTTCTGTGATTTATTGAGTAAACGCAACAAAAAATACCTTCCATTGCATGAGCCATATCAGTAAGCATAATTTTAAATGAACATTCCAAGTTACCATGGCAATCGAGCATCAGTTGATAGAACATCCAAAATGACCATGAACATTATTGCATCAAAATACCAGGCAGACATTGCTAGTGTACCCATGAGTTTATCAGTCAAATTGCCAGGGTTAGAGCTTCAAAGCCTAATCTAGTCATTCTATTTCCATTGCCTAGCAACTGCAGTAAACAAGTCTATCACATAGTCACAGATAGAACAATGAACCAGATGTTTCTAAAAAATTGCGTTGTTCAAAAGGAGTGAAAGGGCAAATTTAGTTATTGCACACCAGCACTAACGGAAATATGCAAATACATGCTAGACCACACCAATAGGATCTTGCTTGCGCGTGCTTGGCTCTGCCCACCACCTTGCTTGTTCTGCCCACTATGATTGATGTGCATTTCCATTGGAAACGACAGGCTGTGGCCTTTCTTGGGTTATTATTACAAATATTTGAAGCATTGATCATGCAGTTGCAGTGTGCAGCTGTTGCACACATACTTCACGTTTGCTAGTCTAGCATGGATTTCAACTTCGGTTTTCATCGGTCATGGCTAGAAGAGATAGTCAAATTAACGTCTAAATATTTTTGGGGGGCCATTTGATCTAACCCTAACCCTTTTCATAACCTTAAACTAATTATCCTAACCTTCTATCCTAAACTGCTGCGGAAGTGCTAACATGCTACAAAGTCAAATCTGACAAAAGCTGTATCCGACCGATCTAGTCAAAAACTATTTCATCACCGTCTCAGATTCACATTCCCTTATAAAGGTCCACACTCACCAAGAATCACATTTGGTAGTTAATTTCAACAGAAATTGTGTCTTTTAGCATCTTTACAAACCGGATAAAACGTATAGCCAGGGCACATAAGGTAGATACAGATCATATTATCAAAAGGAGCACATTTTTAAGGAGAGAGAGCATAGAGTGAGGAGAATGAGATAATCCGTCAAACTATAATCATGAATGTACACTACAGCTATTGGGCATATTTACTTAAAAATACAATAAAAATGAACGGTTATGATGGTTATTTTATTTACAGTCTTCATCCATAATCGTCAGTTACACGGTTATACAATTACCGTGCCAGCCCTTGAAGGGGTGACCATATGATTGGTGGACACAGGGATCGAACCCCAGTCTCTGCGGTTGGCATGTATGTGCTAGGAGTCAGGTGTTACCACTAGACGAAAGGCTCTGCACATGTATTCTATGCGGCTGCTCCACTAACCTCTGTTGAAGTAGCCGCCGTAGACGCCCTGCTTGAGGTCAAAGACGCGCTCGTTATTCTCCACCAGGCCACCCAGCTTCTCTGCCAGCTGCAGGGCCATGTTCTGCAGGGAGGTGGGCTCTGTGAGGTGCATCACCACCGTCTGGGTGGGCTGGTCCAGGGATGCCTGGGGGAGGAAAGACAGACGAGACACAGATGACATATGGACAGACCGACACACAGGCGAAAGCCATTCAGAGACACACACACAAACATGTTACAGCTCCAGGTTCATAAAACAACGTCATCATCTAGCTTTATTAAGTCTATGGTGCTGAACGGTCTACACATGACACATTGATGCCGTGGATTTTACCATGAGCTCTTCGTTGATGATCATCTTGCTGATGATGCTGTGCACCATGGGCAGCTCCAGCTCAAACATATCCTTCAGTGTCTCCATACTGAGACACAAAGGGGAAGGAGAAAGATTGTATTTATCCATTCATCCATTTAACCAGGTGAGCTAATTATATGAGGCACAGTAGATGTAGCCTGGTCCCAGATCATTTTGTGCTGTATAACCAAATGGTAGCAGAATCCCAGGCTTCTCACAGTAATTAGAAAGCCTGGGGAAGTAACTCCTCAGGAAGTATTCTTGCTTGGGTTGCGTTCGGTAGTCTAGATGGAAACCAGTGACGGGTTGACACTTATCAAACCAATCAAAGATTTTGCATGTTGTATATATGTTGTAAATATGTTGTATTTCAAAAACAAATGTTGACTTGCAACAAGTTGGCATGCATAAGATACAAAACTAATGCCGCATAGGCAACTAAAACAGAGATATGGCCAAATAAATTAGAGACAAGGAAATGCCTCTGAGGGGAAACGCCATTTTTACTCAGAGCCAATCAAATGAGAGTGCTGAATGTCACCGACTCAGGCAGAAATCCAAACATGAAGTTCACCAGACATCCAATAGTTGAGTGAACAGGATGTGATTTTGGAAGGTTGACTACATGGGAATAAGCCTATAGTAATCCCTATGGCTGTTGTCATGCCATAGGAGTTGGCAATAACAAACAGTTGGGGACCAGGCTACAGTAGTTAAGAATAGAACATTGAATAGAGAATCTCCATTGAAAGTTATTTTTAGTCCAGGACTAGGCTTAGTTTGTAACTGGGAAACCGTTTAGTTAGTTTTAAAAGTTATTACCTGATGGAGTCGTAAACGCTGCTGTAGGTGAACAGGTAAGTCCTCAGAGACTCCTCCTGGATCTTCCTGCAACCACAAACAATCAAGAAACGTTACAGGAGTGCTACCTCTGAAGGAGGCATTGTGTTGCCAAAACATTAGTTCAGTCATGAAATTACAAACTACTTGTGTACAACTTAATTTTTCTAAAGGGTTTGTTTTATTAGTCCTTCTATGGACTTGATTGAATGAATTTTATTCGACCATTCCAGGCTGCGATTCGTTGATACTACCTACTGAAACACGACTACTGATAAAACGAGGGACAGTTGCATAATAGGGGTGAAAGCAGACCTTTAATATCATCCATTTTTGACACACTAACCTGACAAGCATCTCTCGCACGCACTGCGTCTCAGGGAATAGATCCCAAACCTTGCTGTTCATCTTCTCGTTGATGATGAATGAGTGGCAGGTGCGCCAGTCGCCCATCTTCATGGACTTGCTGGCCGCGACCACGTGCTCACGCATGCTCTCTGGGGGTCCTGGAAGGGCCACGGAGAGGGATGGATTTGTTTAGTGTTTTATGGTATGCCCATTTGCTGTATCTGTATTGGTAATGTATCAGCTGTACAATCTTATCGTGAGGCTTAATGACATTCTTAGCCACCCACTTTCCTCAAAGTACATTTTTATTTAATGTACATTGTGTGTTGACATCTCGGGATTACTGGATATCATAAAGACCAATCAGGGGGGAAAAAACTCAATTTTTGCCCATATGTCTTACTCAACCTCTGCTGGATTGGTGTCCTGTTAACGGGACAGTTGTTGCTCAATATGCATAATGTGACTAGAACGACGTTGTAAACAACCACCAATTTTCCGGTACATATAGATGTCTTATACGGGCAGAAAGCTTAAATTCCTGTTAATCTAACTGCATTGTCCAATTTACAGCAGCTATTACAGCGAAAACATACCATGCTATTGCTTGAGGAGAGTGCACAACAACAAAACACTTATCACCGCGACAGGTTTGATACATTCATATCTAAAGGTAAATAATGTACTTACATACTGTAATCTTGCTCTGATTTGTCACCCTGAGGGTCCCAGAGATAAAATGTAGTGTAGTTTTGTTTGATAAAATCAATTTCTATATCCTAACACAATCCGTCCTCCCCTCACCAGCCGTATTTACCATTGGTACACACACACTTCACCACAATGATTGTGTGTGTGTCCCCCCCCACACACTCTATAATAAATATGTTTATAGATGTGTTTATTTTACGTATTTATACAGGGCTCATCCGTAAAAGTATTCTTACAGATTTTTTTTTTCTTCCATCGTGCCAGGGACTCGGATGAACAATGGGAACCCCCAAAGTCTGCTCCACACCGACCCCCGCCTGGTCATCTAAGAGGCCAGCCAAGAAGTAGAGGAGAGGAAGTGCAACAGCTGTAAACGAAGAGGCAGGGGACCGTTGGCACACTGTGCTAGATGATGATTTGGAGCCACTTCCACCAACATTTTGACCGAAAAGGCAGACAGAACCTCGGCTGGACATAACTAGAAAGTACAGCCTCCTTCATCGTTTACAGATGTGTTTCTCCTTGTCAGTTCTTGATTCGCTGGTGTCTAACACCAACAAGTATGGGGCTAAAAAGCCACCAGGCAAGAAAGAGGCATGGAAGCCAATTTCCATCCAAGACCTGTACTGTTACATCTCACTGGTCATTTACATGGATGGGGCTTGTGAAGTTGAAAATCCTGAAGGACTACTGGAGAAGCTCAACACTCTACCAACTGCCTTTTCCCACCACTGTCATATCTACTAAAAGGTTTCTAACTCGCAGGCGTTTCATATCAGTGACCCACAAGCTGACGACGACAATGACAAGAAGAGAGGCACAGCAAGCTTTGATCGGTTTGATTTTGCAGAGCCTCTCTACCCCAGCATGGTTGAGGCCTGCAAGACCCACTTTCAGCCTGACCAAAAACCTGTCCACAGATGAGAGGATGGTTCTGTGTTTGGAGACATTGGATCAGCATTCTTGTTATGTAGGGAAGCTAGTGATCCATCATGTATGACATTCCTGGGTGTAAACTTGTATTTTTTTATTAGCATAGCATTTTTGTATGTTCTCTATAGTTATTTTCTTGAAAATGTATCAATTTACCAATTCGGCCACTTGGAGGCCACTTGGGTACATTTGGGCAACTCGTGAGGGACACCTGGGTGACTTCATACATTCTGAAACTATCCGCCGCCATTGTCGCAACCCCTATTACCAGCCTGTTCAACTTCTCTTTCATATCGTCTGAGATCCCCAAGGACTGGAAAGCTGCCGCAGTCATTCCCCTCTTCAAAGGGGGAGACACCCTGGACCAAAACTGTTACAGACCTATATCCATCCTGCCCTGCCTATCTAAGGTCTTCGAAAGCCAAGTCAACAAACAGGTCACTGACCATCTCGAATCCCACCGTACCTTCTCCGCTGTGCAATCTGGTTTCCGAGCCGGTCACGGGTGCACCTCAGCCACGCTCAAGGTACTAAACGATATCATAACCGCCATCGATAAAAGACAGTACTGTGCAGCCGTCTTCATCGACCTTGCAAAGGCTTTCGACTCGGTCAATCACCATATTCTTATCGGCAGACTCAGCAGCCTCGGTTTTTCGGATGACTGCCTTGCCTGGTTCACCAATTACTTTGCAGACAGAGTTCAGTGTGTCAAATCGGAGGGCATGCTGTCCGGTCCTCTGGAAGTCTCTATGGGGGTGCCACAGGGTTCAATCCTCGGGCCGACTCTTTTTCTTTATATATCAATGATGTTGCTCTTGCTGCGGGCGATTCCCTGATCCACCTCTACGCAGACGACACCATTCTATATACTTCCGGCCCGTCCTTGGACACTGTGCTATCTAACCTCCAAACGAGCTTCAATGCCATACAACACTCCTTCCGTGGCCTCCAACTGCTCTTAAACGCTAGTAAAACCAAATGCATGCTTTTCAACAGATCGCTGCCTGCACCCGCACGCCTGACCAGCATCACCACCCTGGATGGTTCCAACCTTGAATATGTGGACATCTATAAGTACCTAGGTGTCTAGCTAGACTGTAAACTCTCCTTCCAGACTCATATCAAACATCTCCAATCGAAAATCAAATCAAGAGCCGGCTTTCTATTCCGCAACAAAGCCTCCTTCACTCACGCCGCCAAACTTACCCTAGTAAAACTGACTATCCTACCGATCCTCGACTACGGCGATGTCATCTACAAAATTGCTTCCAACACTCTACTCAGCAAACTGGATGCAGTTTATCACAGTGCCATCCGTTTTGTCACTAAAGCACCTTATACCACCCACCACTGCGACTTGTATGCTCTAGTCGGCTGGCCCTCGCTACATATTCGTCGCCAGACCCACTGGCTCCAGGTCATCTACAAGTCCATGCTAGGTAAAGCTCCGCCTTATCTCAGTTCACTGGTCACGATGGCAACACCCATCCGTAGCACGCGCTCCAGCAGGTGTATCTCACTGATCATCCCTAAAGCCAACACCTCATTTGGCCGCCTTTCGTTCCAGTTCTCTGCTGCCTGTGACTGGAACGAATTGCAAAATCGCTGAAGTTGGAGACTTTTATCTCCCTCACCAACTTTAAACATCTGCTATCTGAGCAGCTAACCGATCGCTGCAGCTGTACATAGTCTATCGGCAAATAGCCCACCCATTTTTACCTACCTCATCCCCCATACTGTTTTTATTTATTTACTTTTCTGCTCTTTTGCACACCAATATCTCTACCTGTACATGACCATCTGATCATTTATCACTCCAGTGTTAATCTGCAAAATTGTAATTATTCGCCTACCTCATGCCTTTTGCACACAATGTATATAGACTCCCCTTTTTTTCTTCCTTTTGTGTTATTGACTTGTTAATTGTTTACTCCATGTGTAACTCTGTGTTGTCTGCTCACACTGCTATGCTTTATCTTGGCCAGGTCGCAGTTGCAAATGAGAACTTGTTCTCAACTAGCCTACCTGGTTAAATAAAGGTGAAATAAAATAAATAAATAAAAATACTAAATGTCATGTAGCTCTTGAAGTTATCAGTCTGAAACTTTGCACATATACTGTTGCCCTCTTGTGGACACCATCTAAATTATCTCCAGCATCCTTGTTTGTTTTATCTTTTACCAGATCTGTTGTGTTATGTTCCCCTACATTCATTTTACATTTCCACAAACTTCAAAGTGTTTCCTTTCAAATGGTATCAAGAATATGCATATCCTTGCTTCAGATCCTGAGCTACAGGCAGTTAGATTTGGGTATGTCATTTTAGGTGGAAATTGAAAAGGGCTTGATCCTTAGGTCCAATGCAGCCGTATTTAATCACAATATCAAATCATTTCTGGTTAACAATGAAGTACCTTCCTGTGATTGTTTTCAATTAAAATGGTCAAAAAGAAAAACAGCTTCTTAGAAAAATGCTATTTCTCAAGCAATAATTCTGGGAGTCGGAGTGGTCAGAGAGGGGCAATATTGGTATTATTGGCAGAGAGAAGGACAAACTCTTATTGTGGTCACCAGGCAGTCCATAACCCCACCCAGCCTAACAAATTGAAATTTGAGGCTGTCTTTTCATGCAGCTCTTTTGTGGTTTTTGTGGCTAAGGCACTGCATCTCAGTGCTAGAGGCGTCACTAGTATTACAACCGGCCGTGATTGGGAGTCCCATAGTGCGGCGCACAATTGGCCCAGCGTCGACTGGTTTAGGGAAGGGTTTTGCCAGGGTAGGCCGTTATTGTAAAATAAGAATTTGTTCTTAACTGATTTGATTAGTTTAAAAAATAAAAATGTTTACCTTTTTATATAACACTAAAATGCATTATCATAAATTATTATTCCAAACTCAGCGTGGAAATAGATATAAACCACAAGAAATCATGTTTGACTGCAATGCCACTTTAAATACTGTCCGTCTCTTATCTAGGTATGAGTTACTTGTACCCGCTCACATTTTGGTCTAAAACTAGGCTGTGTACATTAGGGCACTCAATGAACAAAACAGAAATGAAAAAAAGAACATGTATTATTGGACAGGTCTTGGTAGTTCCTCCCAGTTTCAGCATTTTTCTTCCAATTGGTGCCTAATGAACACAATCCTGCTTTGTCTTCACAGCCTACTGTACGTACCCAGAAGGGGCTGCCTCTCGCCCACCCTCAGCTGGTGGTGGAACGTCAAACTCGTGGGCCGCCATGTAGGGGATCTCCAGCAGCATGGCAGACACCAGGTACACGCACTCCAGCAGCTCCAGGTTGATGTGCATGTGGAAGGGCACCTGGAACAAGATGGATAACAATGTCATGTTGTAAACTAATCACAGTCAGTGTGGTATATCAGTGTAATACTGTACAATATTCATAAAGGAGGCTCTAGTACACTATATATACACACACACACACACTACCGTTCAAATGTTTGGGGTCAGAAATGAAGAAATGTAGAAATGACCTTGTTTTTGAAAGAAAATCGCATTTTTTTTGTCCTTTAAAATAACATCAAATTTATAAGAAATACAGTGTAGACATTGTTAATGTTGTAAATGACTATTGTAGCTGGAAACGGCAGATTTTTAAAAATGGAATATCTACATAGGCGTACAGAGGCACATTTTCAGCAACCATCACTCCTGTGTTCCAATGGCACGTTTTGTTATTAACTAATCCAAGTTTGAAAATAAAGGAGAGCCGTACACTCTAGGAGCTCAGATGCAAAAATGTAATATCCAACGTTTCGACAGGCAAGCTGTCAGGGTATAATCACAAACACTGCGGGATGACTCGTTTATATAGTGTCAAAAGACACAGGTGTCTGTAATCATGGCCAAGTGTGGCCTAATATCATTGGTTAATTCCCAAATATAAAAATGGCATACATACCATTAGGTGCAAAAACTTGACTTACCCAGTTGCGGCCCACTTTTTGGAAGAAAACCACTTGATTTCGTCTCTGCGTAATATTGGCATCGAACATGTCACCCTCCTTAGGAGAGGGGGTGACCTTGATAATTTATTGTTAAAAATAGGCTGCCTGGATCTTTAATTTAAAGACCCTTGCTCCCTTCCGTCTCAACGTAGACTTTGATCTGAAGCCATTCTTGTGATTGTGACTTTGCCATTGTAATTGTTTGTAACCTTGTGTAGTCTGAAATGAATCTATGATCGTATGCTATCCATTTGTTTTTTGTATGCTGTTCTTTGTATGCCATTTTTATATTTGAGAATGAACCAATTAACCATTCCGCAACGACAGCGCTTAATTTGAGCCAATTTCAAATTGACAAAGGCTTTACAGCTCAGAACTTATGTGGAAGAGGTCGCTGATCCCGACGTGCACATGGGTTTCACCTAGCCTACGTTTAGCCTAGTCTACATATTTAGTTTACCTGAGCTTGGCCTAACTGTCGTCTTGATCCTTTCCTGTTCGGCTGGTTTAGCCTTGCCTAGCCTAACCTTAGCATACATGTTGTGTCTTCTGCTTGGTTTAGCCTAGCCTACCAGTCATTAGTTCTGCTGGGTTTAGCCTTGTCTACCTATTGTCTCCTCTGTTGTTTTTGATTCGCCTAGCGTACAGGTAGTCTCTTCTCAATCCTCTACTGTTCTGCTGGCTTCAATCAGCCCATCCTCAGGTTACCTCTGGTCTTTTCTGCTGGATTTAGCCTAGCCGTAACCAACCAGTGGTCTCTTCGTGGAGTTTAGTTTAGCTGAGCCGTAGCTTACCTGTCGCCTCTTCTCGATTTTCTCCTGCTCGGCGTTCCTCTCCTGTATGTTCCTCATGAGCAGGCCCTGGCCCAGCAGCTCCTTGGCGCGGCCACTCGATTGGATGTCCAGCAGGGCATTGTGGGCGTCCTTGATCATGCCCTGGCGGAAGGCACAGATCCCCAGCTGCACCATGGTTCTGTTGTACAGGATCTGGAGGGGGGAGAGAGTTGGGGGAGACATGGTCACACACACATGGCTGGTTCTAGAGTGGGACCATTTAAATCACATTTTGCATCTCTTTGACTTGGCTGTGCAAGTTTAATGTTTACTTGGTCGCATCAGTGCCAGCTGCAAATTCTAGTCGGTCACTTCACTCAAAGCTTTCGGTTTTTGGAGCGGCTTTAACTTTGAGGATTTGGTCAAACAGGCTTATCTTAATCCCTGCACTCAAAGTGTCTGGCCTGAAAATTTCACTAGCGGGAGCCAGTCCCTCCCTCCCACTGGGCACTTCGAGTAGACAGCTTGTGTAGACATAAAAATGGATTTCTGAACTCTCAGAAAGAGATTTTAGGCACCTTTTTTACAACAAAGGCTGCCATGTTAGTTTTGGGTTTGTTGTAACTGTCGGAATTCGGAAGAAGGTGAACACATTAAGATTGGTATATTATTGTGGCCCTGGTGGCACCAAATCAAAATTCGGACATGGAGATGCTTGGGAATATGGTCAAAACGGGGGACTGTGTTGTGGGTGTTTCAGGGAAAAGGTGTACATTTGACCTCCATCATCTAGGACATTGACAATAGTTAATAAAATCTCTCAATTTCTGCCCATTTGTTTGCACGGTCTTGCAGGCCTTCTCATACAGCTGCAACTGTATATGCATTTGTAAATCAAGACCTTTCTTGAGTTGGGTTCTGGGATGGTGCAACTGTTGAGCATGTGAGCCTATGGTCGTGTGGGGGTAAAGGGTTTAGTGTGTATGTGCGTATCCCACAACTGTTGCGATGGAGTAAAAGATGTTAGGGACAATAGAAGATGATTCACAACAATTGTTTGCTAATATAATAATTGCTTGTAATAATGTAATTTTGGTAATGGCGAGACTGGTGAGAGGTAAAATCTTTTCCATAAATTGCCTATCTTACTACAAATATGAATAGCTAATTAGGAAAAAAAGAAACAGGATTCTTAAAATATATATTTTTTGATGACTATATATAATACAAATCGAGGTGAGGGCGATGGAAATGCATTTGATCTACTTCTGTTCTGTAAATGGCACTGTGTGCTCTTTTCGAAGGATGGATCCCAGTCTCTTCAGGGCTAAGGGATACGGGGGGTCGGAGGTGGTCTGCCGGGCATTGGGATGACAACCCAACTCGGGATGAGGAGGGCTTTTAGAGGGTGGAATAGTGGGGACCAATTGGAGGTTTACTTAGTAGCAATGCAAATAACATGGTGCAGCTATATAGACACTCAATCATCATGTTACTTTTTAATTGTACGTTTACAAACATATTATGATAATTAGAATTGAAAGTTGTGTCTCATTATGGTAAGTGGTGAAATAAGTATAGCCAGTTACAATTGTAATGGCCTAGCAGATAATAAGAAAAGACGATCAGTATTTACCTGGCTAAGAGAGAAGAAATATAATATCTATTGTTTACAGGAAACTCATTCAACAATTTTAGATTAGGTTTTGTGGAAAAAGGACTGGGTGGGACGAAATATATTTGGTGATGGTTTTAATTAACCGTAATTTTGATCCAAATGTGCAAATTTTCCAAACAGATCATCAAGGTAGATGGATTATTTTAAATATGTTATTGGACAATAAACAGATATGGCTTATTAACCTATACGGTCCAAATAATGATGATCCAAGCTTCTTTGAAAATATATATAAGAATTTATCAGATTGCATAGCAGAGAAGGTATGGTGAGATTCGAAATGGTCGGTAATCTGTTTGTTGACTTGGCTTTCGAAGACCTTAGAAAGGCATGGTAGGATAGATATAGGTCTGTAGCAGTCTGGGTCAAGAGTGTCCCCCCCTTTGAAGAGGGGGATGACCGCAGCTGCTTTCCAATCTTTGGGAATCTCAGACGACACGAAAAAGAGGTTGAACAGGCTAGTAATAGGGGTGGCAACAATTTCGGCAGATAATTTTAGAAAGAAAGGGAACAGATTGTCTAGCCCGGCTGATTTGTAGGGGTCCAGATTTTGCAGCTCTTTCAGAACATCAGCTGAACGGATTTGGGAGAAGGAGAAATGGGGAAGGCTTGGGCGAGTTGCTGTTGGGGGTGCAGTGCTGTTGACCGGGGTAGGAGTAGCCAGGTGGAAAGCATGGCCAGCCGTAGAAAAATGCTTATTGAAATTCTCAATTATGGTGGATTTATCAGTGGTGACAGTGTTTCCTATCTTCAGTGCAGTGGGCAGCTGGGAGGAGGTGTTCTTATTCTCCATGGACTTTACAGTGTCCCAGAACTTTTTTGAGTTAGTGTTGCAGGAAGCAAATTTCTGCTTGAAAAAGCTAGCCTTGGCTTTTCTAACTGCCTGTGTGTAATGGTTTCTAGCTTCCCTGAACAGCTGCATATCACGGGGGCTGTTCGATGCTAATGCAGAACGCCATAGGATGTTTTTGTGTTGGTTAAGGGCAGTCAGGTCTGGGGAGAACCAAGGGCTATATCTGTTCCTGGTTCTAAATTTCTTGAATGGGGCATGTTTATTTAAGATGGTTAGGAAGGCATTTAAAAAAAATATCCAGGCATCCTCTACTGACGGGATGAGATCAATATCCTTCCAGGATACCCCGGCCAGGTTGATTAGAAAGGCCTGCTCGCTGAAGTGTTTCAGGGAGCGTTTTACAGTAATGAGTGGAGGTCGTTTGAGGCAGTGATCGCTGAGATCTTGGTTGAAGAGAGCAGAGGTGTATTTAGAGGGGAAGTTGGTTAGGATGATATCTATGAGGGTGCCCTTGTTTAAGGCTTTGGGGAGGTACCTGGTAGGTTCATTGATAATTTGTGTGAGATTGAGGGCATCAAGTTTAGATTGTAGGATGGCTGGGGTGTTAAGCATGTTCCAGTTTAGGTCGCCTAGCAGCACAAGCTCTGAAGATAGATGGGGGGCAATCAGTTCACATATGGTGTCCAGAGCACAGCTGGGGGCAGAGGGTGGTCTATAGCAGGCGGCAACGGTGAGAGACTTGTTTTTAAAGAGGTGGATTTTTAAAAGTAGAAGTTCAAATTGTTTGGGTACAGACCTGGATAGTAGGACAGAACTCTGCAGGCTATCTTTGCAGTAGATTGCAACACTGCCCCATTTGGCAGTTCTATCTTGTCTGAAAATGTTGTAGTTTGGAATTAAAATTTCAGAATTTTTGGTGGTCTTCCTAAGCCAGGATTCAGACACAGCTAGAACATCCGGGTTGGCAGTGTGCTAAAGCAGTGAATAGAACAAACTTAGGGAGGAGGCTTCTAATGTTAACATGCATGAAACCAAGGCTATTACGGTTACAGAAGTCGTCAAAAGAGAGCGCCTGGGGAATAGGAGTGGAGCTAGGCACTGCAGGGCCTGGATTCACCTCTACATCGCCAGAGGAACATAGGAGGAGTAGAATAAGGGTGCGGCTAAAAGCAATAAGAATTGGTCGTCTAGAACGTCTGGAACAGAGAGTAAAAGGAGGTTTCTGGGGGCAATAAAATAGCATCAAGGTATAATGTACAGACAAAGGTATGGTAGGATGTGAATACAGTGGAGGTAAACCTAGGTATTGAGTGATGAAGAGAGAGATATTGTCTCTAGAAACATCATTGAAACCAGGAGATGTCATTGCATGTGTGGGTGGTGGAGCTAATAGGTTGGATAAGGTATAGTGAGCAGGACTAGAGGCTCTACAGTGAAATAAGCCAATAAACACTAACCAGAACAGCAATGGACAACACATATTGACATTAAGGAGAGGCATGCTTAGTTGAGTGATCAAAAGGGTCCAGTGAGTGGAGGGGTTGGTTGGGGGTCACGGCGATTTAGACAGCTAGCCAGGCCATCGGTAGCAAGCTACCTCTTGCGTTCCGTCAGTAGATTAGTGGGGTTCCGTGTGGTAGAGGGGATTAATCCAAATCACACAACAACAACAAAAATAAAAACAATAGATATAGTTATAGAGGCCCAAGAAGAAAACATAATAATAATAAAAATAAATAAATAAATTGTCCGATTGTCTATTCAGATAGCAGCCGGTAAGACAGCTAACGGTTAGCAGGCC
Organism: Oncorhynchus nerka; assembly: GCF_034236695.1. Classification (NCBI taxonomy): domain Eukaryota; kingdom Metazoa; phylum Chordata; class Actinopteri; order Salmoniformes; family Salmonidae; genus Oncorhynchus; species Oncorhynchus nerka. The sequence goes on from NC_088418.1 coordinate 32,158,487, forward strand.
GCAGATGGGCGTTCAGGTAACGTCGCGACGGAGGAGCCAGCCGGATAACTCCTTCGGGTAGATAACGTCGGCAGTCCAGTTGTGAAGGCCCGGTGGGGCTCCGCGTAGGCAGTAAAACGGGTCCGGATAGGTGACTGCAGCCCAGGAGTGATTGATGGAACTCAGGAGTGATTGACAGAGCTGGCTAGCTCCGGAATAATTGATGTTTGCTCCGGAATCGACGAAAGCCGATAGTCACACGGATAGCAGCTAGCTAGCTGTAAGATCCAGGTATGAATGTCCAGAGAGCAGTTGAAATCCAGGGACATGGAGAGAAAAATTGGTCCGGTATGTTCCGTTCCGAGCCGCGCCGTACAAAACTGGCGATAGATTTTCGAGCTAAAGGATAGCTGATGACCACAAACCGTGGTTAGCTGAATACTAACGATTTGCCAGTAAAGAAGCTAACTAGCTTCTGAACTAGCTTCTGATTAGCTTCTGGATTAGCTTCTGGGCTAGCTTCTGGCTAGCTCCTGGCTAGCTTCTGGCTAGTTTCTGGCTAGCTTCTTGGAGTTTCTGGCTAGTTTCTTGGAGGATTACAGATTTGAGGTAAATAATACTTTTTTATAAATATAAATTGGTGAGGCGGGTTGCAGGAGAGTGTTTTGAAGATGAGTTGATGGAAAATAAAAATAAAATGTATGTGAAAAAAGTTGTAAATATATATATATACAAGACGAGGACAAAAGACGTCTGAACTGCTATGCCATCTTGGAAAACCCTGACATCAATGCCTTTCTTAAAATTAATACACAAGTATATATTTTTAAACCTGCATATTTAGCTAAAAGAAATCTAGGTTAGCAGGCAATATTAACCAGGTGAAATTGTGTCACTTCTCTTGCGTTCATTGCACGCAGAGTCAGGCTATATGCAACAGTTTGGGCCGCCTGGCTCTTTGCAAACTAATTTACCAGTATTTTACGTAATTATGACACAACATTGAAGGTTGTGCAATGTAACAGCAATATTTAGACTTAGGGATGCCATCCGTTAGATAAAATACGGAACGGAATAAACGTTTTGTTTTCGAGGTGATAGTTTCCGGATTTGACCTAAGGCTCGTATTTCTGAGGGGTGGTAGGCAGCAGCAGGCTCGTAATAGTCAAAGGTATATGGTTTAGAAAGAAATAGTCGACGCGTCATAATTCCTGTAATACCTTGCGGCTGAACTTGAAAGGGGTTCCTTCGTTATTTTACTGTTCATGTCTTCCATAGAGAATGTCTTGATCTACTTCAAATAAGGTCTGTGTTTCGTGCAGGCTTAAACCACCTTGGCATTTTGATACCCGTGTAAATCTCACTAGGATAAGGTAATGTTTGTCAACATATTTTCATAAATCCACTCTACAAAAAAAAAGATTTTTGCTTATATTTAGCCAATATTGATCAGTTACCTTGTCCTATGGATATCTACACAGTTATAAAATTGGCAAGGTGGTGTAAGCCTACACGAAACACAGACCTTATTTTAAGTGAATCTAAAAATATCCCATGGAATAAATGAATGACGGAACCGCTTTTCAGATTTTGCTAGAAGGTGTCATGGGAATTATGACTAGCACTTTGGTAGTCAATTCTTACCATGTCCATTATTAAAATAGGATTTCCTGCATATAGAAATTACAGTTTTTGTTTCAACATTCATCACAGGTAACTTAAACTATTTTTATTCAAACAGTTAAGAGTATTTGTCTCCTAAGCAGACTCTTCAGTATCATTGTCACTTCAGAGTTGTGTGTGTGTTTTACAGATGGCAGAGAAAAGCAGAGCACCAGTGTGGGACTATTACATGGAATTGGCACCAGGGAAAGCAAGGTGTCTTATTTGTGATAAAGATGTAAGCATGGGGTCAGCAACGGCTAAATCAAAAAATACCACCAACCTGTTTCAACACCATATCGGTATCGGATTTTTTTGTCCTCCAATAATCGGTATCGGTATTGAAAAATCATAATCGGTCGACCTCTAGTCCCAACTCTCATTTCCTGCAATTGTACATAGTTTAAATAGACTCATGACATCTTTTAGGTAGGCTATTTAATGATAAGAAAAATAAAGTCTAGATCCGATTTCCACAAATGTTATTCCGCTACCAAATATGTTTTATTATGATAATTTATATGAACATTCAATTTAATTATACATTATCTTTTACAAAAAGTGAATTGATCAATTGAAAGCGACAGGGTGACACATTGTTTAAGTTTACTTCCCAAGCAAAGTCAAATTTCTTTGACTCCTCGTAGTTCAGCTTCTGAATGTCAGAGACAAACAAAAGATATTCCCATGTACATCAGTCTCATATTCCTCTGGCGTTAAACAGCTTGTTTCTAGCCTAAAGCATTGCGGATTTCTGCATTGTTTTAGATTAGTATAAAGAACTGAGAATTGCACAAAAAAAAGTATTATGCTCCCCCCATAGGTTGGGAACCCCTGGGGCAGATGGCATAGTCCAGGGCAGGCATACAAACACATACCAGACTGCATCAGAGTCAGGGGATGGTAGCCTAGTCCCAGATATCTTTATGTTGCACAGCCAACTCCTATGGGTGGTAGCCTGGTCCCAGATCAGTTTATGCCTATGCTGTATTGCCAACTCCTATCATCAGGCATAAAAGCCCCCATAGGAGTTGGCTATACAGCACAACCAGATCATGGACAAGGCTAAGGAGATGGTTCTATGGATAATGGAAGTAGAGTAATTGACTGACCTCTTGTCCTTGGCACTACGCACCACTCTCTTGGTGTCTTCCTCGTCGTCACGAAGCAGCAATGACCTAAGAGGAACAAATGTGGAAAAGTGAGAAAGCTGTGAAAACAGTCAGAGTGACTGAGGTTTCAGAGAGAGAAAGTAGTACTGACTGCTTGGTGAATGTAGTGCCGGTTACTTTAGGGGTGATCTCATCAGACGACGAGGAATCCTCAGACTCGCTGTCGGACCCAGTGGCAAAGAAACGTGACATTGCTGAAGACTGCCGTCAATCTGTGGGGGTGGAATCATGATATTTTATAATGGGGCTCAAACACATGGTAGCAACTGTTGATAATGGGATATGTAGACGGGTGAGCCGGTCAAGGATCGATTCAGACAAAGTGGTAAATTGTATGACAAGCGACAGTTTATTCAGAGTAAAGATATCTGGTACACCGTAATTACGGGCCCCTCTGTTAGCTCATCAGAAACCAGCAGAAAGAAGCCCCGCTAACAGTTAGCACAAGCTTTAAATACAGAACAGAAAGTAGGTTGATTCTAGAAGATCGGTTCTTCGGATTGGTTCGGGCTGGGGTGTAGTCTTCTGGCATTGGCTCAGTTGGACCATCCGTCATCATAGAATCCCGCCATGCCTGTTCTTGGTCACACCATGTTCAGCTAGAGAAGGAGATTTGGTGTGTGCGTTTGGTGTGTGCGCTGTCCTCAGTCACACAATGTTCGGCTAGAAAGGAGATTATGTGTGTGCGCTGGTTTGTCTCCAAGTCTAGGCTATCTGCCAATGTGTGGGTGTCTTATCTGTGTGTCCTCGGCAGTTAGTGTGTGTAATGTGTGTGCGTCCCTGTCCTCGGCAGTTAGTGTCCGAACTGACGGCTAGCACCTGTGGCTAGGATGTATCCTGTTTTGACAGTGTTGTGGATGATTTAAGTGAGTGTGTGTGTGAGAGATATCCTGTATGAGTCCTAACATGTTTTACTGTGAAAATACGTTGCTATGTGTTGTCTCAGTTATAGCAATGCAATAGCAGTAAGCTGGTCATTTGCATAGGAAATAGAACTTCCTTACAAATCCCTCTCTTCACATCTCCCCAGAGACGTGACACAACCTAACTGGATCCAGACACAAAAAGAAAACTTTTCCCAGAAGGAAAAGTTTTGTGATTCCCTCTCTTCACATCTCCTAAGAGATGTGATATAGTCCAGATACATTACTCCAAGCAAAAACGAAAACATAATCCAAAAAGGAAAAATAGCCTAAACTAGGTAAGGAAAAATAGCCTAAACTAGGTAAGTCTATACGGAAATGGCCCACAAAGACCATAATTGCCCCCTCTTCCCATCCCAGATGGGACACGACATACAATGGAGAAGCTTAATCAATAAAAGCAACTGGATCCCCCTCTTCCTACTCGGGTTCCCCATCCCTAAAAGGGGAAACATCTGGGAAGGGCTTGTTGGGAATACATGGAATGCAGTAGCAGCCGCACAACACTAAAATGGCTGCAAACACGGAAAGATGGGTCTCATGCTCCATACCGTTATCTCGCACCTGGCTCCTGTTATCTAACAAAAGACCGCTTGTTCTCGCAACCCCACACTCTGAATGTGCCCTCCCTTCTGTATTTTTCCAGTATGAGAAAGTGCCCTGGCCCTGATACTTTTAACAATGTTTCAAATCAGCTAGGTTGCATAACACATACATACATCCACACAAGGCAACAGCAGATAATATTCAATCATATATATGGTAATGGCTATAATGTAAAATAACCCCAAGGGTGTGAACAAAAATTCAGCAATGAATCATATAACAGTTGCAAAGTTTAAAATACCTTCATGTCCTCCATTCGATCCCACTATGTACTAGATTGGCTACCAGCCACCTAGGAACTTACAACCCTCATGTCAAAAGAGAACAACAGCTCATTCAAAAACAGAACAAAAGAAAAAGGTGTGAAATTTAAGTCCCCCTTTTGACACCCGCTAGGGTGTCACTTATCAAAAACAGGATAAAACTTTATTGTTTATTGACATGTAAGATGTAGGATAAAACTTTGGTCATGGAAAACAGAGTAAAGAATTATTAGAAACCATCTGGTCCTCTCAGCTACTCCTATCCTGTACCAGGTGGGCTCCTTTCCACCCAGGGACTCTAAACCTTCACAACAGGGAGAACAAACATACTGGAAAGAAAACCTATCATAAAAATGTATAACAAGGAACTGTGGTGGTGTAAAATGTATTCTACTACCTCACCCACAGCATACCATGTGTCATCCTCAGTCAGTCCCATCCTCCCCTGAAAGCATGCTTCAGTATCGGCATCTCCAACTGGAGCATCAAGCAAAGGCATCATGCCTGAAGCCTTCATCACATCTGTAACAGATTTCTTAAAACACGGTATGATGCAAGCAGCACATCACATCAATAACAAATAATACAAGAATTAGGGTCAGAAATCCAGTAACCATCATACCAGTGTACCTGGTACAAACCAGGCCAAGAGAACAGACTCCTCCCCCCCCCCCCCCCCCCCCCCCGTGGACCTCATCTTAGCAGATAGTGCATCAAGCCCGCCTTAGATATACTACCATCTGGACTGGTATTACTAGGAATATACGTGCATTGTTTACCGAACATCTTGCAGACGTCCCCCTGACTGGCAAGAAGCACATCCAAGGCAAGTCTATTCTGTCTGGAAACCCCAGATGTGGCCTCAAGCTGTTCAGACATACCAGTGAGTGCATCACGGGAGTAATTCACAAAACGCTGTTGATTATAGTAGATATAATTAATCCATGCAGTCTGTCTAGCATCCACTATGGCTGGACCCATAGTAGGTAGTAAGTGCCAGAGTCCATCATTCCTACCCAAGGCCTGAAACTCATGAGGAACCCCCACTGGCACTCCCAACAGGTTAGTGTGTATGTCAACTACATCCTCTGTCCATGGAGCACTACATCTATGTCTCCCATGGGATGGAATGTTTTCAGGTCCCCTGGATACAGAACCCAACAGCTGTTCAGCAGCAACATCAACAATGGTCAGTGGAATTATCAAACTGGTCAGACCACACGTACCTTGCCATTCTCCTCTAAGAATGGTTCTCAGCACTCTTTTGGCTCCACACATCCACCACACATCAGCCAGACCACTAGTTTGGTTTAGGCCTGTAACTGGCCAAGTGGAATTAATGGTTATGTTACTACTGCAATCAGCTTCAGGCAATCTCCCATAATCAATGCCATTACCTGTACCCGTGATGCACTTGTAATTGCCCCCATATGCCTCAACACCCCAAGAGGCCCGATGAGGAGGTACTGCAGGAAACACAAGGCTCAAAGAGGAACAGAGGGTTGAATTGGGCTTAACCTGGTAAAAACTTCTCAGAATACACAACCACCCCTCTCCTTCTCCTACAGCAAATGGGTGTGTAGCCAGAACAGGTCTAGCATGACTACAAATAATGCAGTCCTTTCTTCTCAGGGTTTTAGCTGTGTACCTCATATAAGACAGCCACAAATTGTCCCTACCATCAAAACCAGTCTCAGTGCCTAATTGATCCATAGCCGAATAGTCTCTAACATTAATTACCTGAATGGTATTTTTAACACAGTGGTGGTAGAGGAGTGTGGTTCGTCTGTGACCTCTGGTTTTGGCAGCACCTTAATAGAAAACACACCCATCATGTCTGTCCTCGTCCTTTGTAGTCCGAGGGTGTGAGTGCCTGCATCAGAGAGCTTAATAGTTTTGATGGTTAGTAGGATTTCATCACCTTTACAAAGTTCAACATTGCTCCCAGGTTTCCCCATATCATGGAAAACCTATCCACCTTTGTGGGATCCCCCATGCTATAAGGATACCCTCTTCTCCAATCCTAGAACTGTCCGAAGTCGGTTATCATGTAATCTCTACTCTAACTTCCTGTCTACCCAGATCTAGGGATCTCTTATGCTTATTTTGGAACAAAATACACATCACTTAGCCAGAGCCAGACACATCTTCACTTCTATGAACAAAAACAGGGGTGACAGGACAGGGAGGGTTACTTCATTCGAGAGATGGCCCCCGGAATTCTGTTAATTCCAGTTCTTCTCCCGAACACTGTTTATTGTCCGACAGTGAAAAAGTGTCTTACCCTCCCGCCGTGCGATATGAATCTGGGTAGCTCTTTCAGCTAGCTGTCACCAGGGGTATTCTATGGTCCCCAAGCCTCTGGGACTGGATTGAGTGACTTCACCTGTAGTTCACCTGTAATGCATAAAATCCTGGACATACAGGCTTGGTTAACAAACAATTTCTCATATGTTTTATCTGATTATATCTTTAACTTCTATGCCCAATTGTTAGCTTACATTTTTTAAATGATTGGTTTCTTATCCAATAGGCCCCATCCTATCCTAGACCACAATTTACCCATCCCCCTTTTGATACCTGGCTCTGCCCAGGTATCAACCTTACCTACTCTAAATAATGACTTAGGTAAGATTAGTATATTATCCTTATGTCTGACATCATCATGAAGGAGCGCCCCTTTCATTTTCCACCTGTCCAACTCTCCCCCCTGTCTCCACTCAGCAACTGCTATCTTTGCCTGTCCTGGCCCCCTTCCAAAACTCTCCTCTCTTCTCTCCAACTTTCAAGGTCTCTGCAGAGCGGGGGAGGGCCCCTCCGTCTGCCTTTTCCCCTATCTGTAAAATACCATGTCTCTGGGAACGTGGGAATCCCCTTAACCCAAACGTTTACTACAAAAACAAAACCTAATAATTATGATAATCCCCTCAAACTCAAATAATTTGTCTCGATGTTTCATGTTTTATTCGTGTTTCTCCAAATTGTCTCCCCAAAAATACTTCTTAAATACCCAGGCATTAGACTCACACACAACTGTGATAAACGTACACTGTCCCTTTAACATAAAAACCTCAGCCTGCAATCCCCTCTGCGGGCCTTTCATTGTTCCCCATAATGAAAACAGATTCTAATGTTAGTATACCTTAACCTCCTGTTTAATTTCAGTGGTGTTGTCTGAACAATCAAACCAAAATCAATAACCGGGAAGTACTTGTGTAAATTAATTAAAAGAACAAAATAAATCTACCTTATTTCTCAGCACTTGGTTAGAACACCACTCCCGTCTTACATCGACCACACCCGTCGCCCCGTACCTAGTGTATATCTTATCTATTACTCAGTGGCTCAATTAATGTTTAACGTAAGTATGTTCAGATGTTGATTATGTAATTCCACAATATTAGTATAGTTCAAACCTCATAATATAACTCTACACACAGAATTTTACGTTAATAGAGTTTAACACCTTTTCCAACAGTCATGCACACCCCCTCACTATTCTATGATATTACTCTCATCAGCAAGCCTGCGACTTTTTCAACATTCTCACCGGTACCAGCTCCAACTGAAATACCTAATGTACCACACTCGCTTGGTCCCCGACCTCATTCATACCGATATTAGTCCCCGACTGAATATCAAGCGTATTTCATGCACACGATTTGAGTCTCACAAATCTTCATTTACGCCAGTAAACTTCAATTTACATTACACACACAAATCTTCATTCTCCCCAGCAAGCAGACCAGTAGGAGATGCAATGGCCCCACCTTCTGTCCATTCTCTGTACAGCTTCTCACCCCGTCTCCTCCACTCCTTGCCCTCTCTGCCTTCATTTAATTCTAGAGTGGACTTCAGCGTTCTCAACACCTTTTCCATTTCCAACGACATTTGATGTATACTACAATACTGTCAACAACCTATGCCTTTACTAAAACCCAAGTAGTACCCCTTCCCTACGGCCAAATCGGCCCCCAATTATGTCTAAAGTAAGAACTCAATTATGCACTGTGGGTCCCCTAGGGTATTAAGAAGTCTAGTGTCCCCCGGAGTATCCCCTTTACTTCACTACCCAATGTACTTCACACACACCTATGCTTTGTTAGGACCTTAGAGAGACCCTTTCCCGAAGGCTAAATCGGTCTCAAGTCCGAGTAATTAATTTAAATATCCGTCATTCACACTTGGCCCTGCCTAATACATCACGTTCGCATCATATGGCTTTCTATTCGCACTTTGGTGATCACTCGTTACCCACCACTCATACATGTAGTCCCAGACTATCCATTCAAGCTTTGGTGGCCACCCGTTACCCATCATTCATACATGTAGTAAGTGTTCTCTGTTATCACCTACCAGCCATGGCATACTAGTACATCCCATACTCAATTCACCATTAAGTAAGGTTGATCAATAATAAAATTGCAGTTGCCAATGGAGATATTACTTTCTCAACTATTTTCCAATCTCACACATCATAATAGTTTAAATTTAGTAACTTACATCAAACAGGTGTCTCACAAAACTAAATTTGGATAACTCCAATGTGCAGAACTTTAGTTTTTCACAACAGGTGTCTGCTTACCCTTTTTAGTTGACCGGTCAGGATTTGTGAGACACACCGTCCGACGACAGTACTGGCCAATCGGCTGGCACACCAATGTCCAGCGATGTACTTTTACCGGATCACGTCGGGGTCACCATTTGTCATGTATTGTATGTTTTAGTAAATATATATGTATATTTTGACCAATTGAAATATATATTCAGACTATCTGAGTATACTTAGCCCGTCACTGGTAAATACACGTGATGAATTCCTGGAGCCACGTACTCTGCCTTATCTCAGAGCTGCTCCCTCGTATATTCAGTTTGAGAAAAAACGCATGGGATTGTATAGCATTATGGAGCGCGCAACCAAGGGATCTATTCGACTATTTAGTCTCAATATTGAATACCCCTATCAGTGGACCTCTATCAGACTGGCCTCGCCCGGGTCGCGGGACAAAATTACAATTTATCCCCTCGGCGCCAGGTTTAATGAATAGTAGTTAACTATCCACTTACTGATCTCTATCTCACTGACCCCTATCGGAACTATCCAGGCCTCAAGTGATCTCTCATCAATTGAAAGCTATCAGACTGGCCTGACCGGGTCGCGGGACAAAATTACAATTTATCCCCTCGGCGCCAGATTTAATGAATAGCAATTAACTATCCCCTTACTGATATCTCATCAATGATTTATATCACCCGGCCGTCGCCGGTTTGTTACCACATATGTTTACTTCACTGTTCTTCAACTCGTCAGCAAATTATACATTTACACAAGAATTCATACTTACTCGGTAATACTGATCAAAATTTGGACAGACTATACGACAATATGCAAAGTTTGATTTAACAGGTTTTGCTTACCTTATTTATGGTGCACCTTGTGATCAGTTTCCCGAGTTGAGCAGAATTGTTGTCCTCCCCCGAAAGTCTTCACCTGTCCTCCGTGAATCGTCCTTTCACCCACTCGCCCTCTCACACCCAAATCAACTCACTTCGACTGGATCGTTATTAAACCATCCTCTGCTACCAAGAATCTGTTGATAATGGGATATGTAGACGGGTGAGCCGGTCAAGGATCGATTCAGACAAAGTGGTAAATTGTATGACAAGCGACAGTTTATTCAGAGTAAAGATATCTGGTACACCGTAATTACGGGCCCCTCTGTTAGCTCATCAGAAACCAGCAGAAAGAAGCCCCGCTAACAGTTAGCACAAGCTTTAAATACAGAACAGAAAGTAGGTTGATTCTAGAAGATCGGTTCTTCGGATTGGTTCGGGCTGGGGTGTAGTCTTCTGGCATTGGCTCAGTTGGACCATCCATCATCATAGAATCCCGCCATGCCTGTTCTTGGTCACACCATGTTCAGCTAGAGAAGGAGATTTGGTGTGTGCGTTTGGTGTGTGCGCTGTCCTCAGTCACACAATGTTCGGCTAGAAAGGAGATTATGTGTGTGCGCTGGTTTGTCTCCAAGTCTAGGCTATCTGCCAATGTGTGGGTGTCTTATCTGTGTGTCCTCGGCAGTTAGTGTGTGTAATGTGTGTGCGTCCCTGTCCTCGGCAGTTAGTGTCCGAACTGACGGCTAGCACCTGTGGCTAGGATGTATCCTGTTTTGACAGTGTTGTGGATGATTTAAGTGAGTGTGTGTGTGAGAGATATCCTGTATGAGTCCTAACATGTTTTACTGTGAAAATACGTTGCTATGTGTTGTCTCAGTTATAGCAATGCAATAGCAGTAAGCTGGTCATTTGCATAGGAAATAGAACTTCCTTACACAACACAAGGAGCAACTTGAAATTACAAATAACATTTTCTCTTAACCAAGTGTTTTCCATAAGCGCTATTTCCATTTCATAAATTAACAAGCCTTCATTTCATTTAAAAGATTCAATTCACCAGTCAGGAAAGTCTGCACAGCCTTTTCTAGATAGAATGAACCAAATACATCTTCTAGTGATCTATTGATTGGACAGGTGCCTGTCAGTCACAAAGCGAGCAATGACAGGGAAAAACTGCTGGTTCGTCAGTCTGCCCCGCCTCTCGGCACCTGTGTTAATTTTGTGCGTTGTGGTTGGCTGCAGTCAAATTTCTTTTCACGGATGAGGGAGAGTATGATGCTTCTTCATTGTTTCCTGTGAGTTAATGTACATATCACGTGTAACGTAAGTGGTAAAGTGGAGTTGAAATCGACATAATTATGGTTTTGTAGCACATTCATTTATTTTCTTTTGCGTGTTTCATAGGCCTATAGCCAGCCATGGAATCGGGGCGCATAGGCTATTTACTGTTGGATGACTGACGACGAACAGCTTGCATTTTTTAATTAAAGGTGTTGAACTGACGGAACAAAGTCAATCTATATACCTTTGTTATTCATAAATCATATAACATAATTATGTCCATGGTATCGCATCGGGACAAATAAAACAAAACCTTGTTTCCTAAAATGCTAAAATGAGCAGAGCTGGGCGATAAACTGCCTGAATTGATGCAAGAACAGTAAATAGAACGATAAGTGTATAACAATGTGCAATGTTTTTTCAAATGATCCTTTAAACTACTACTGCTGGTTTGATGGTTGTAGCCATCAATTGTCCCATTAACAATCACCTATATTAGCATATGCATTTCATTTCAAACTACACATTTCTAGTATAGGCTACTTATCGTAATGAACAATATCAGCAAAATGCCTAAAATAAATGATTGGTGTTGATATTTTTCCGTTTATCGTCCCAGCTCAAGTGTAGGCTAGTGACGAGCTGTTCACGAACTAACAGCTCTTTTTGAACTGATATTTTAGGTGAACTGGTCACTAAACCTTGAGTCCTGGTTCAAGTGCTCAAGTCCTGGTCCAAGTGCTCAAGTCCTGGTCCAAGTGCTCAAGTTTGAGTAACTGGGTCCTTATTAACTCCAATTATTTACCAGGTGTGATATAGTGTAGTGGCAAGAAGGATTTAGTCAATAAATTGTTTTCTATCCATTTTCCTTTCTTTCTGTGCCTCCAAATGTTTTCATATGTTTTGTAATGTTAACAGTTTTTGAACATTGCAAATAGAAATTCCATTAATAGAGCCAACGTTATTCCTTATTAAATATGTCAGAGGCATGTTTGTTCTACATAGTATACATTTATATCTGAACTAGAGGTCGACCGATTAATCGGAATGGCTGATTTTCATAACAATCTGTAATCGGCATTTTTGAACACAGATTATGGCCGATTACATTGCACTCCACGAGGAGACTGCGTGGCAGGCTGACTACCTGTTATGCGAGTGCAGCAAGGAGCCAAGGTAAGGTGCTAGCTAGCATTAAACTTATCTTAACATAATCACTAGTTAACTACACATGGTTGATGATATTACTAGTTTATCTAGCTTGTCCTGCGTTGCATATAATCGATGCAGTGCCTGTTAATTTATCATTGAATCACAACCTTCTTCGCCAAACGGGTGATTTAACAAGTGCATTCGCAAAAAAAGCACTGTACCTAACCACAAACATCAATGCCTTTCTTAAAATCAATACACAAGTATAGATTTTTAAACCTGCATATTTAGTTAATATTAGAGGTCGGCCGATTATGATTTTTCAACGCCGATACCGATTATTGGAGGACCAAAAAAGCTGATGCCGATTAACCGGACAATTACAACAATACTAAATGAACACTTATTTTAACTTAATATAATACATAAATAAAATCAATTTAGCCTCAAATAAACAATGAAACATGTTCAATTTGGTTTAAATAATGCAAAAACAAAGTGTTGGAGAAGAAAGTAAAAGTGCAATATGTGCCATGTAAGAAAGCTAACGTTTAAGTTCCTTGCTCAGAACATGAGAACATGTGAAAGCTGGTGGTTCCTTTTAACATGAGTCTTCAATATTCCCAGGTAAGAAGTTTTCGGTTGTAGTTATTATAGGAATTATAGGGCTATTTCCCTCTATACGATTTGTATTTCATATATTGCTGTTACATTGTACAACCTTCAATGTTATGTCATAATTATGTACGGCCTTTGTTATGAATAAATGGCCTTCACACAGTTCGCAATGAGCCAGGCGGCCCAAACTGCTGCATATACCCTGACTGCTTGCACGGAACGCAAGAGAAGTGACAATTTCCCTAGTTATAAGAAATTCATGTTAGCAGGCAATATTAACTAAATATGCAGGTTTAAAAATATATACTTGTGTATTGATTTTAAAGAAAGGCATTGATGTTTATGGTTAGGTACATTGGTGCAACGACAGTGCTTTTGTCGCAAATGCACTTGTTAAATCATCACCCGTTTGTCGAAGTAGGCTGTGATTCAATGAGAAATTAACAGGCACCGCATCGATTATATGCAACGCAGGACACGCTAGATAAACTAGTAATATCATCAACCATGTGTAGTTAACTAGTGATTATGTTAAGATTGATTGTTTTTTATAAGATAAGTTTAATGCTAGCTAGCAACTTACCTTGGCTTCTTGCTGCCCTCGCGTAACAGGTAGTCAGTCTGCCACGCAGGCTCCTCGTGGAGTGTAATGTAAGGCAGGTGGTTTAGAGCGTTGGACTAGTAACCGGAAGGTTGCAAAAATGAATCCCCGAGCCGACAAGGTAAAAGTCCCCCTGAACAAGGCAGTTAACCCACGGTTCCTAGGTGGGTTAAAAAATAATAATAATAATAAGAAAAATCGGCAAATCAGTGTCCAAAAATATTGATTACCGATTGTTATGAAAACTTGAAATCGGCCCTAATTAATCGGCCATTCCGATTAATCGATCGACCTCTAGTTAATATTGCCTGCTAACATGAATTTCTTTTAACCTGGGAAATTGTGTCACTTGTCTTGCGTTCTGTGCAAGCAGAGTCAGGGTATATGCAGCAGTTTGGGCTGCCTGGCTCGTTGCGAACTGTGTGAAGACCATTTCTTCCTTAACAAAGACCGTAATTAATTTGCAAGAATTTAACATAATTATGACATAACATTGAAGGTTGTGCAATGTAACAGCAATATTTAGACTTAGGGATGCCACCCGTTAGATAAAATACGGAACGGTTCTGTATTTCACTGAAAGAATAAACGTTTTGTTTTTAAGGCTCGTATTTCTGTGTGTTATTATATTATAATTAAGTCTATGATTTGATAGGGTGGTCTGACTGAGCGGTGGTTGGCAGCAGCAGGCTCGTAAGCATTCATTCAAACCGTACTTTCCTGCATTTGCCAGCAGCTCTTCGCTGTGCTTCAAGCATTGCGCTGTTTATGACTTCAAGCCTATCAACTCCTGAGATAAGGCTGGCAATACTAAAGTACCTATTAGAACATCCAATAGTCAAAGGTATATGAAATACAAATGGTATAGAGAGAAATAGTCCTATAATAACTACAACCTAAAACTTCTTACCTGGGAACATTGAAGAACCACCAGCATTGAACATTGAGGAACCACCAGCTTTCATATGTTCTGAGCAAGGAAATTAAACGTTAGCTTTCTTACATGGCACATATTGCACTTACTTTCTTCTCCAACACTTTGTTTTTGCATTATTTAAACCAAATTGAACATGTTTCATTATTTATTTGAGACTAAATTGATTTTATTGATATATTATATTAAGTTAAAATAAGTGTTCATTCAGTATTGTTGTAATTGCATCATTACAAATATATATATATATTTTTAAACGGCCGATTAATCGGTATCAGCTTTTTTTTGGTCCTCCAATAATCGGCATCGGTGTTGAAAAATCATAACTGGTCGACCTCTAATCAGAACGTTCCAAAACATTGTGTCCTGCTGAACGCACCCCAGGTTGTTAGCTATAACTAGCTAATGAGGTAATATGACTGAACAAGTTGTAGACTAAACAAATGGTTAACGGCCCGATCCGCAAGTTGCCTAGTTTCAGAACAGCCAAGCGACCCGCCAATGCACGATAGAAAAAAAGTAATATCTTTTGAACGTTAATGGCTAGAATCTAGACTGCTTCTCTTAGGAAAAGAGGGAGACTTGGGCTAATACATTGGCTACAGAACCTGGCTATGAACTGCAGTGGGGCAAGTGCAAGGGTTGAGCAGGACTACAAATTCAAAAACATTTCTATACTCAAGGGAGAGAAAGATATATCTAGACTGATGTTTTACTATTAAACTTAAAGCTGTTACATCTGACCAAATTCACATGCAAGTTATATCTGCCATTCTCATTGAAATAATGTGCAAAAAGCAGTAGACCTGTTATTTCGATACCTCCCGTGCTTAAAGATGCAGAAACACGGAACCCATACCGACGTGCATACATTTATTTTGTCCCCCTACACCAAACGGGATCACGACACGCAGGTTAAAATATCAAAACAAACTCTGAACCAATGACATTAATTTGGGGACAGGTCGAAAAGCATTAAACATTTATGGCAATTTAGCTAGTTAGCTTGCACTTGCTAGCTAATTTGTCCTATTTAGCTAGCTTGCTGTTGCTAGCTAATATATCCTGGGATATAAACATTAGGTTGTTATTTTACCTGAAATGCACAAGGTCCTTTACTCTGACAATTAATCCACAGAAAAACAGTCAACCTAATCATTTCTAGTCATCTCTCTTCCTTCCAGGCTTTTTCTTCATTTAACTTATATGGTGATTGGCATCTAAACTGTCATAGTATTACCACGACAACCGGCAACAGTTCGTCTATCAATCACCCACGTGGGTATAACCAATGAGGAGATGGCACGTGGGTATCTGCTTCTATAAACCAATTAAGAGATGGGAGAGGCAGGACTTGCAACGCGATCTGTGTCCGAAATAGGAATTACTTCTATTTTAGCACTTGGCAACGCAGACGCCCGTTGACGCGCGCGAGCAGTGTGGGTGCAATAATTGAATAACATTGATTTCTACATTTATTTTGCGATGCGAGCGGTGTGGTCAGCCTATAAGAGTTTAACGTGGGCATGTCTCATTGCCACCAGTTGCGAAGCAGGCATTGTAACATAGAACAATGGGCTGGGAATAGAACGTTCAGAAGGCGAGTTGGTGAGACGGTGCTACAGAGGTAAAGACAGTTTTAAATTGGATATTTGCGCTTTCAAACATCAATAGCTTTCAAACCACAATAGCTTTCAAACCACTTGAGCCACGGACTCCAAATAAGTGTCATGACGTTGGAAAAATTGCGCACAACATTGCACAGGTCTTATTTTCACGATTTGGACATTAATTCGCTTTCCAAAGCTAATAAACATGTAGAAATGTGAGCAGGATTTTGTATTCCAAGTTGAATTAGTTAGGGAGCGTAAACAAAGTACAAACTTTTTTACATTCACATTTCAATTGCTCCTTGATCATATGACCTTACTGACTTCAAACAAGGTTCATAATGTCCACTGACTACCCTTCTATATTGCACACCCTTTATAGTTTGTCAATTTTCATCTCACATGATTTTACATGAATCTTTCAAAATTTAGAATTTCAATAACTCCTTGGTCATGTGACCTAATGACTTCAAACAAGGTTCAGAATGTCCACGGACTATACCTTCATATCGCACACTCTGATGTTTGTCTACTTTCATCTCATGCTATTAGACTTAAGTCTAAGCTGCAG
This sequence comes from Oncorhynchus nerka, assembly GCF_034236695.1. NCBI lineage: Eukaryota > Metazoa > Chordata > Actinopteri > Salmoniformes > Salmonidae > Oncorhynchus > Oncorhynchus nerka. The sequence goes on from NC_088418.1 coordinate 32,175,253, forward strand.
GCCTTCATTTTACATGGGTGTTAAAAACATTTTTTAAGTCAACAAATGTTCCATCCTTGCAATAACCATCTTTCACATGGACACTGAAAAGATCCGCAAATGGCTGTATGTGGTATGGATCAAGGACAGCAGAGGTGTTCAAACAGAGGTGCTTAAAGAATGGCGCACAGGTAAGCCTCATGAAAAACAATGTTTCATATGCTCTTTTTAATCACAGTAATAGGCAGTGATTTGTCAGTCAGTGAGCTTGATAACATGAAAGAATCCTTTTCATAGCATCACTTTCATATACTGTACATTAATTAAGACAAATCCTTCTATGTTGAGTTTTAGAATGCAGTTTACATAACCTGATAATGACTTGATATTTGAGTGCATTCACAACAAGCCACCTGCAGACAACTTACAAAATGCAATATTGCATTTGAGGGTTCATTTTCCCTTATGAAAAAAGTTATTTGATGCATGGCCTACTATTTCTAACTGGGAAAATAAATTACATACGTCTTTTGTGAGTAAAATCCTTTTTCCCCCAAAAATGTAGGTACATTTTTTATGAAGAGGTAAGAGGGTTGTGATATGGGTCATTTAATAGTAAAATCATTTAAGGGATCAATACATTTCTATATTGCTTCCCCAGTATCTGCATGAACCATCAGGCCAAGTGTTTTTGGTTGACCCTGCTGGACAGAAAGAGAAGGAGGAATCAGAACACGCTGCATTCAAATTCAGGTCTTAGTTATTCCATTGTACTGGATCTAATACTTATTAGCATTTTGCAAACATTCATAAGTGTAATACTTTTTCATGACATACTGTGAAACTCTCTTGGCTGCTGGCTCGGCCACTTTCAGACATGCGCAGAGCAGACTTCAACCACAGGGGTTCTCTGTAAAGAGAGTAATCCAAAAGGCACAGACACACCCCTCGACTTTCAATTGGCACCGTTGACCTGTATGTATTCGCTCCTGATTGGCTCTGTGGTGCACAGTCTGACTAAAGTGCCAGCGCTATGAGGAGAGACATCCTCCTTTGTATTTATGGGAACAAATATTTCCTAACACTATTCTTGGACAGTTAGAAGACACAATGCATCAATGCAAAAATATATATATATTACTAATTTACTGTCCATGAGTAATCTCAACCTTGTGGGTCTATAGGTGTTTGGGCAAATAAAGTGCCAACTCAATTCTACCACTGACTAGTCTCTCATGCCTCTGAACGGGGACACAGGGCAATCGTTTTTAATCTAAACCAGCTCTTTCTTACTGGAGTACATTAACCCCTAATTGGGGCTCTTTTCTTGACACATAGTAGCAGTTTACCAGATAAGAAGTCAAGAAGATCAAAAAGTAGATTGTTTAAAGGGTGTATTACATCCTGTGCTGGCCCCATTGTCATATCCATTCTGGATTCTGATAGCGGGAAAATGCCTCTATGTATGTGTATACATTTTCCGCCAAGACAGAACTGCCAAAGGGGGTGGAGTTGCAATCTACTGCTGAGACAGCCTACAGAGTTCTGTCATGCTATCCAGGTCTGTGCCCAAACAGTTCGAGCTTGTACTTTTAAAAATCCATCTTTCCAGAAGTAAGTCTCTCACTGTTGCCGCTTGTAACAGACCCCCCTCAGCTGCACTCCGGACACTATAGGTGAATGAATTGTACCCCATGCATCTTCAGAGTTTGTACTGTTAGGTGACCTAAACTGGGATATGCTTAAAACCCCGGCCGTCCTACAATCTAAACTAAATGCCCTCAATCTCACCCAAATTATCATGGAACCTACCAGGTAAACCTCCAAATCCGTAACCTCGGGTACCTTCATAGATATCATCCTGATCAACACGTCCTCTAAATACACCTCTTCAGTCTTCAACCAGGATCGCAGCGATCACTGCACCATTTTCTGTGTCAGTAATGGGTCCGCGGTCAAACGACCACTGCTCACCACAGTCAAACGCTCCCTAAAACACTTCAGCGAGCAGGCCTTTATAATTGACCTGGCCCGGGTATCCTGAAAAGATATTGACCTCATTCCGTCAGTAGAGGATGCCTGGTTATTCTTTAAAAGTGCTTCCCTCACCAGCTTAAATAAGCATGCCCCATTTAAAAAATGTAGAACTGAGAACAGATATAGCCCTTGGTTCACTCCAGACCTGACTGCCCTTGACCAGCACAAAAACACCCTGCGGCGTTCTGCATTAGCATCGAATAGCCCACGCGATATGATACGCAATATACTTTTCAGGGAAGTTAGGAACCAATATACAACAGGCAGTTAGGAAAGCAAGGCCTTTTTGCAAACAGTATTTTGCATCCTGTAGCACAAACTCCAAAAAGTTCTGGTACACTGTAAAGTCCATGGAGAATAAGAGCACCTCCTCCCAGCTGCCCACTGCACTGAGGCTAGGAAACACTGTCACCACCAATAAATCTACAATTATCGAGAATTTCAAGAAGCATTTTCCTACGGCTGGCCTTGCTTTCCACCTGGCTACCCCTACCCCGGTCAACAGCTCTACACCCCCCACAGAAACTTGCCCAAGCTTCCCCATTTCCCCTTCACCCAAATCCAGATAGCTGATGTCCTGAAAGAGCTGCAAAATCTGGACCCCTACAAATCAGGTGGGCTAGACAATCTGGACCCTCTCTTTCTAAAATGATCCGCCGCAATGGTTGCAACCCCTATTACTAGCCTGTTCAACCTCTCTCTCGTATCGTCTGAGATCCCCAAAGATTGGAAAGCTGCCGCGGTCATCCCCCTCTTCAAAGGGGGAGATACTCTCTACCGTGCCCTGCCTTTCTAAGGTCTCCGAAAGCCAATTTAACAAACCGATCACCGACCATTTTGAATCCCACCGTACCTTCTCCGCTATGCAATCTGGTTTCCGGGCTGGTCATGGGTGCACCTCAGCCACTCTCAAGGTCCTAAACGATATCATAATCACCATCGACAAAAGACAATACTGTGCAGCCGTATCCATTGACCTGGCCAAGGTTTTTGACTCTGTCAATCACCGCATTCTTATCGGCAGACTCAACAGCCTTGGTTTCTCAAATGACTGCCTCGCCTGGTTCACCAACTACTTCTCCGATAGAGTTCAGTGTGTCAAATGGGAGGGCCTGTTGTCCGGACCTCTGGCGGTCTCTATGGGGCTGCCACAGGGTTCAATTCTCGGGCCGACTCTTTTCTCTGAAAACATCAATGATATCACTCTTGCGGCTGGTGATTCTCTGATCCACCTATATGCAGACGACACCATTCTGTTTGCTTCTTGCCCTTCTTTGGACAGTGTGTTAACTAACCTCCAGATGAGCTTCAATGCCTACAACACTCCTTCCGTGGCCTCCAACTGCTCTTAAAATGCAAGTAAAACTAAATGCATGCTCTTCAACCGATCGCTGCCCGCATCTGCCCACCAGCCTAGCATCACTACTCTGGATAGTTCTGACTTAGAACATGTAGACAACGACAAATACCTGGGTGTCTGGTTAGACTGTAAACTCTCCTTCCAGACTCATATTAAGCATCTCCAATCCAAAATTAAATCTAGAATCAGCTTCCTATTTCGCAACAAAGCATCCTTCACTCATGCTGCCAAACATACCCTCGTAAAACTGACTATCCTACCGATCCTTGACTTCGGCAATGTCATTTACAAAATAGCCTTCAACACTCAACTCAGCAAATTGGATGCAGTCTATCACAGTTCCATCCGTTTCGTCTCCAAAGCCCCATATACTACCCACCACTGCGACCTGTATGCTCTCGTTGGCTGGCCCTCGCTTCATATTCGTCACCAAACCCATTGGCTCCAGGTCATCTATAAGTCCTTGCTAGGTAAAGCCCCACCTTATCTCAGCTCACTGGTCACCATAGCAGCACCTACCCGTAGCACACGCTCCAGCAGGTATATTTCACTGGTCACCCCCAAAGCCAATTCCTCCTTTGGCCGACTTTCCTTCCAGTTCTCTGCTGCCAATGACTGGAACGAATTGCAAAAGTCACTGAAGCTGGAGACTCATATCTCCCTCACTATCTTTCAGCATCAGCTATCAGAGCAGCTTACAGATCATTGCACCTGTACGTAGCCCATCTTTAAATAGCCCATCCCCATATTATTATTTGTTTTGCTCCTTTGCGCCACAGTATCTCTACTTGCACATTCATCTTCTGCACATCTCACTCCAGTGTTTATTTGTGAATTTGTCATTATTTTTCCACTACGGCCTATTTATTGCCTTACCTCCCTAATCTTACTTCATTTGCACACTGTATATAGGCTTTTGTATTGTTATTGACTGTACGTTTGTTTATTCCATGTGTAACTCTGTGTTGTTGTTTGTGTCACACTGCTTTGCTTTATCTTGGCCAGGTCGCAGTTGTAAATGAGAACTTGTTCTAAACTGGCCTACCTGGTTGAATAAAGGTGGGAAAAAAATACTATGTGGGAATGTCCGTCCTACATGTAGTGTTGGTACATGGAATATCCCTCAACTGCATATATTATAAATTGCTATTGCAAATAGATGTATTATGATCAACAATTGACATTTTCAGATATTATTTTGAGAAACACACTTTGGTGCTTACAATTCATTCTCTATTGTCATAGATTGGGTGGGCATACTGATGAAACTGTCTACAAACTCTCTACATTTATTCACGTTGTGATAGGGTTGGATCATATATCCAATTTTATTGTCCTGTAAATGGTTCAGTGCCTATAATATAGGCTGTGTGTAGAATGGGGCATAAAGGAAATTACCTATACTCGTAAATTACTACTAGATTATAGTGATACGGAAAACAGCATACAAATTTGGCTTGTGTATTAATTTGCCTATAACCAATCATAATTCCATTATTGTTTACATAAAAAAAGAGAATGCTTCCAAATGAGAAGACCCTGCCATGGAAAAGAGACTGGCGGACATAAAGTGGAAAGGAGTGGAAATAACTCACGCCATGCAGCAGGACACCTTCAGCTGTGGGGTCTTTGTAATGCAGGTTTGCTAGTTATATTTTCAATAATGAATGGTTAGCTGTTATGTGACAATTAGGTCAAAAACTCTATTTTATTTTTGGTGTAGATGGCCAAGGAAGTTGCACAGAACTTCCCAACATCCCCTCCCAAATTGATATGGAACCTTCAAAAACACATGGAGCAACAGCGAAAAGAAAAGGCTGAGGATATACTAAATAATGTCTGGTATGTAATGATATATAATTCAAAGTAAATGTAAATTCTTTATTTTTCTGTAGTTGTGTGCGACAGACATATGTTCAGTTCATGTCTATGAGTTCAACAAAGCCAACAACTGCTTCATGTGTGCCATTGATAAAGAACCTGGATGTGGCCCAAAGACTAACTGGGTTCGTATGTTTATACATTTTTGACAACAGTGACGGCATGTAAGACAATTTATGATATAACACAATGGATGGCTAATTCTTCATACTGCATTGATATTTGATATTATTCATAACGTGTCACGGTTTGTTTTGTTATGATTGAATGTTTTGAATGCCAACGGTGTTGGCCATGTGCTGTGCCTAGAAATGAAGACAAAAGAGTTGAGTTAAGAACACAAACTGGAAGTGCAGTCTTTGTTGTTGAAAATGTCTGCTATACCCCATCCACACTGAAGAGGCTCTGAAATGTACATCAACCAGGGATAAAGAGAAAGTTGGGGCTAGCCCTGAATACTGCCCCTTCTGGAGGAATTCGGCACCCATATAAACCATGATACATTTTTGTCAAAAGTTGCTAATATATGCATATAAAAATTATTATCGAATAGGAAACACTCTAAAGCTTATAAAACCGTTTAAATTTTGTCTCTATGTAAAGCAGAAGTCTCAGGGCATGCATTCTCCCAAAGTCTCTCTTGTAATGAAAAAAGTTGCCACCACTTCAACGTCATCGTATACACACTTCCCAAGCAGTTATAACCATGGAAACATCTTCAGCGTGAAGCCTGCTTTCGATGGGGCGTGTAACTGTGAGAATCGCGCGCTCACGAGACGTTCAGCGTGCCCAAACGTCCCGGGTGACGCAAAAAAAAAGTTTCACCAATGGGAGCTGGGAAATTTCTCTCTCTTTCCCTCAGGATGGACTGAACAACGTGTGCTTCTCTGTTCGCCCTCACGATTGCTGTAGACCTTTATAACATGTTAAGGCTTAATTATAAACATAGTTTGACAAGTTTACTCGAAATATAATGTATACTTTCGACGTTTTGGTGCGCATCCACTTGAAATTTGCATACATTTCGACCGAAAAGTGTCTAGTTTGAGAACGGAAAGACACAGACTTGAAAACTGAACGCTAACTTGGTGAGTATTAACCCTTCCAGGTCTTCTGAAGGAAGAACAGCCATGGTAAGGGAATATTTATGTCTTCATTTTGGGTTTCTGTCGACTCCAAGATAGAGGAGTCAGTATGCTAAATGGGAGCGCCGACTCTCTATTATAGCCTAGTGAACGCCAAATGTAACGTTAAAAATAATTGTAACATAGCGATTGCATTTAGAAGAAGTTTATCTTGCCATACATATGTAAAACATGCATATTTAGTCAAAGTTTATGATGTGTATTCCTTGTTAGCTGACGTTATCTGCCGGAGCTATTTTATTTCTCCTGACATTGCAGTAGCATTTTTTGAACGATGCATAATTGTAAACAGAGATTTATGGATATATATTGCATATTATTGAAAAAAAAATGAATGTACTGTGTAACATGTTATATTACTGTCATCTGATGAAGATTTCAAAAGGTTAGTGAAATGATTTTTCTTTTAATCCTGCGTTTGTTGATTGCATATTTTTTCCTACTTGGCTAAGCTAATGAGGTATGTATGCAGTGGTGGTTGGACATAAATATGTGCTATGTTTTCGCCGTAAAACATTTTAGAAATCTGACTTGCTGGGTAGATAAATAACTTCTTTATCTTTCATTTGAGCCATTTTTCAAGCGATTCTGTGGAGGTTAAATATTTTTAGGATTATTTCTTGCGTTCCCTGCGCCACATTACAGCTCAGGGGGGATGGGGGGTGATCCCAAAGGGGATCATGTATCCCCATCACGTTAACACTGTGAAATGTTTTGTAATTAATTGAAGTTGTGTCTGATGACACATACCCAAATCTAACTGCCTGTAGCTCAGGCCCAGAAGCAAGGATATGCATATTCTTGGTATCATTTGAAAGGAAATAATATGAATTTTGTAAAAATGTGAATTGAATGTAGGAGAATATAACACAGATCTGGTAGAAGAAAATACAAGGAAATAAACAAAAGTTCTGTTTTTTTATTGTTGCTGCATCTTTCAAATGACCAAGAACAGGCTAACATACAGATAGGATGCTGGGGATGATTTGAATGAAGAACATAAGATGGCAACAATAGCTGAGCAAAGTTTTAGACAGATAACTTCAAAATTGAGCGAGCAACATAACATTGAGCATGAAGTCACCCAGGTGTCCCACACAAGTGGCCGAATTGGTACAGTGATACATTTTGAAGGAAAGAACTATATACAAAATACATAAATGCTATTCTAACACACACCAACAAAAATATATATAAAAAAATAAATAAAATAACAAGGGTAACTATTTACACATTTTCTATTTACAATATTGTGAAGACCCTCAGTCCTCTACACAATATTGTGCTGCTGGTGTCATGGCCCATAGCAGTCTCTTTCTGGTGTAAAGCAGAGGCTTAATGAACAGGTGGTGCAGGTGATGGGGCATTTCCTGTGACAAAGGGCACAACGACCTATCCTTACTGTGCCCTTTTTTGCCCTGAGGCACATTCATTCCTGCAGAGATTAATCTGGGCAGGTGAACACCACTGGTTTGAGCAGAAGGGACAGAGGTAGAGGGGACAGAATGTGCTGTGGCTAGCAAGCTCCTCGATGAGCAGCTCCCTGAAGGCTAGCTGTGAAATGGGGGGGGGGCTGTCCACAACTCTTGGCCATTTCCTTTTGGAGGATGAAGGCATTCACCACAGCAATGTCAATGAAATTATAGAAAAATGTCTTGTACCATTTTGTGGTCTTGTGGAGAACATTGTAGTATCCTATCAATTTCTTCTATAATTTGGGTTACATCTGTATATCTAGACTTTGTTTGAGCTTTTCCTGATTTATTCGCCATAATTTAAATATATAAAATTGCTAAAAATGCTCTTCACTATGTAGTGCTATGCGTAACACTCGTGGCTCCGTCAAGTAGGATTTTCAATGGCAAATGAATCCGTTTTACGCCAGAGTTTACGACAAAGGCTGGTCTTCGAACTTATAACCATTACATATTGTTATTTACCTCAGCTCATTGGCTATCTTCCAAGCTAGATTTCAAGATGATCAGTGATCATTGGGCCAAAATACAGTCAATCAAAGATAGACCGCTCCTACCATTGGTGCGCAATGAGGTCATTGATTGGTGTCTTCAAATGGATTTGTTTCGGTCAATACGTCCCGGGAAAAGAGCCATAAAGTGTGATTGTGTTACTAACAAACAGAGGATTGCAATGAAACCAACCATGACTGGATAAATGTGTGTTTAGTGTGTATTTACCACAAATGTTTCGTCCAAAGTTGAATGAGATGGAAATCACGACGCAAGCGGTTTATAAATGTTTCGTGTTAGGCCATAAAAATGGATGTTAATCAAACAAGAGGAATATTTTCAAAGGTAAGTGATTGATTTTATTGTTATTTCTGACGTTAATGCTTGGTTGGAAAATGCTAGTAATACTTTTGTTAGCTGGGTGCTCTCCTCAGATAATCGCATGGTTTGCTTTTGACGTAAAGCCTTTTTGAAATCTGACACAGAGGCTGGATTAATAAGATGTTAAGCTTTGAAATGACGTAAGACATGTATTTACAAGAATGCTTAATATTACGAATGGTGCATTTAGAATCTTTGTGCTCTGCAATTTCACTGGTTGTTGTCCAGGTGGTACGCTACTAAAGGACAAACTAAAGGGTGTACAATGTGTAGGCCCACTGAGTGCACATTCTGAACCTTGTTTGAAGTCACTAGGTCACATGCCCAAGGAGCAATTGAAATTCTACATTTTCATCTAAAACCATGCGAGATAAATGGACAAACTAAAGGATGTGCAATGTGTAGAGCCACTGAGTGGATATTCTGATCCTTGTTTGAAGTCACATGACAAAGGAGCTATTGGAATTCTACATTTTGAAAAATTCATGTAAAATCATGCGAGATGAAAATGGACAAACTAAAGGGTGTGTAATGTGTGTCTATGCCATCAGGTTAGCTACAACCAGTTTTGAAAGTGTTCGGAGTAATGGTTAAAGAGCTATTGAAATTTGTCACTGTTGACGGTCCCTAACTGCTTTTGGTGAACGTAAGGAAAACTACATGCGAATATCCGTTGAATATCCAACCTGAAACTGTCTTTACCTCGGTGACAGTGCTCAATAGAACTAATAGGAGTTGGCAGGTTGAAAATGCCCTATAATAATGCCTGTTTTTTTTCGAGGTAACTTAAACTACGGCATGCAGTTGGGACAGATGGTAATATTATGAAACTGAGCTCCACGGCGGATGCAATGAACTCGTTTTTTAATAATAAAAAGTTACATTTAATGTGTCCAACCTATTCAGAGCACTCATCTGAGTGTGCCAAAGCACAAATAACTGATTGCACGTGTCAGTAAATGTCGAAAAACAATAATTGTTGCCAACAGCACATTTAGTCGCCAACGCCATGGATAACAAACTGCCTTACAATCTCTGCTAGGGTGAGTAAAATGGTCAGAGTGAGGTTCTCTCATTTGTGTAGAAGTAGCAAGATAGCCTATTAGCTTGGGTGCTTGACTGCCGTTGAGGTCAGAACGCTCGCATCAACTTTACTCCTCCGCCAGAACGAAACGCTCTGAAGTTTACGAACGCCCAGAGCGCACTCTAACACACTGTATAGAATTTACGTACACACTTCAAGTAGCTAAGTTAGCCAGCGCTGGCCAGTAACATTAATGTTGCAATTGATATTTCAAATCAAATCAAATTTTATTTGTCACATACACATGGTTAGCAGATGTTAATGCGAGTGTAGCGAAATGCTTGTGCTTCTAGTTCCGACAATGCAGTGATAACCAACAAGTAATCTAACTAACAATTCCAAAACTACTGTCTTATACACAGTGTAAGGGGATAAGGAGTATGTACATAAGGATATAGGAATGAGTGATGGTACAGAGCAGCATACAGTAGATGGCACAATAATAACACATAGTAACTAGTTAGCTAGCAATGTAGCAAACACTAGCCCAGTGAACAATATCAGTACCTAACGTTAGCTAGCAATCTACGTATGATTGATACACAAGTCGTATACCCAAAGACACTGAATATCCTGGCCATATTGTGGCTAGAGTAGCTAGCTAGTTAACTAACAAGCTCCCCCCAGAGACGAGGAGGAGCATGCTATAACTAATTCAGATAAACGAGGTAGCACGTAAAATAACAATTTTGCCGTATTTTTCGCACTGTGAAATGGATAGCTAGCCAACAAGATAAATAACGGTGAACGCTTCCTTTTCACGGCAAAAACAATGACAGGTTAGCTAGAGTGCTGCTAACACACTTGGCCCAAACTTTCCCAGCAAATATAAACGCCATTTAAGATCAAAGAAATCGTTGCGAGGGACTAACCTACGTCCTTTTGAAAATCGTCCTGTGGTGTGTCTGATCATTTATAATCCAGTTTTGCGATTTAACGGGAAAAATTGACAACGTGGAAAGTCTCTTCCGGGCACTTGCGTCAAGGAAGGAAGTGAGGAAAGAATTCACAAAACAGTGTTTCGGCGGTTGACATCCAAAGGTGCCTTACCGCCACCTACTGTACTGGAGTGTGGGCCAGAGACGGGGAGGAACGGGTTAGGAGTTAGGCAAAAGGGTTTTAAGGATAAGGAACGGGTTAGCTAAAAGTTTAGGTTAGGGGAAGGGTTAGCTAACATGCTAATTAGTTGCAAAGTAGCTAAAAAGTATACTGAACAAAGATATAAATGCAACAATTTCAACGATTTTACTGAGTTACAGTTCATATAAGGAAATCAGTCAATTTAAATAAATAAATTAGGCCCTAATCTATGAATTTCACATGACTGGGCAGAGGTGCAGCCATGGTTGGGCCTGCGAGATGCCCAGCCACTGAGGAGCCAGGCCCAGCCAATCAGAATACGTTTTTCCCCACAGTAGGTTTTATTACAGATAGAAATACTCCTCAGTTTCATCAACTGTCTGGGTGGCTGGTCTCAGACGATCCTGTAGGTGAAGAAGCCAGATGTGGAGGTCCTGGGCTGGCGTGGTTACACATGGTCTGCGGTTCTGAGGTTGGACGTACTGTCAAATTGTCTAAAATGGCGTTGGAGGTGGCTTATGATAGAGAAAGGACCATTCAATTCCCCGACAACAGCTCTGGTGGACATTACTACAGTTAGTATGCCAATTGCACGCTCCCTCAAAACTTGAGACATCTGTGGCATTGTATTGTGTGACAAAACTGCACATTTTAGAGTGGCCTTTTATTGTCCCCAGCACAAGAGGCACCTGTGTAATGATCATGCTGTTTAATCAGCTTTTTGATATGCCACACCTGTCAGGTGGATGGATTATATTGGCAAAGGAGAAAAGCTCAAAGGAGACATGCCAGCAACAAACGCCGACTCTACACATCCAAGTATATCTGACCAAACTATGAAAGACAAGCAGTATAATTTTGAATCCGTATGGGGGTGTGGAAGAGGTGAAAAAATAATTGTCTATCAACAATGACAAGCCACCTGAGGTAAGACAACTTGGATGGAGAATTACTGAGGATGATAGCAGACAATATAGCCACTCCTATTTGCTACATCTTCAATTTAAGCCAACTAGAAAGTGTGTCCTCAACCCTGGAGAGAAGCAAAAGTAATTGTTACCTAAGAATAGTAAAGCCCCCTTTACTGGCTGAAATAGCCGACCGATCAGACTGTTACCAACACTTAGTAGACTTTTGGAAAAAATGGTACTTGACCAGATACAATGCTATTTTACAGTAAACAAATTGACAACAGACTTTCAGCCCACTTATAAGGAAGGACATTCAACAAGCACAGCACTTACACAAATTACTGATGATTGGATGAGAGAAATTGATGATAAAAAAAGATTGTGGGGGCTGTTTTGTTAGACTTCAGTGTGGCTTTTGACATTATCGATCATAGTCTGCTGCTGGAAAAACATATGTGTTATGGCTTTCCACCCCCTGCTATATTGTGGATAAAGATAAATCTGTCTAACAGAACACAGTGTTCTTTAAGGGAAGTTTTTCCAACATAATCCAGGTAGAATCAGGAATTCCCCCGGGCAGCTGCCCCTTGCTTTTTTCAATCTTTACTAACAACATTGAGTAAAGCCAGTGTGTCTATGTATGCTGATGACTCAACACTATACATGTTAGCGATTACAGCAACTGAAATGACTACAACACTTAACAAAGAGCTGCAGTTAGTTTCAGAATGGGTGTCAAGGAATAAGTTAGTCCTAAATATTTCAAAACTATAAGCATTGTATTTGGGACAAATCATTCACTGAACCCTAGACCTCGACTAAATCTTGTAATAAATCATGTGGAAATTGAGCAAGTTGAGGTGACTAAACTGCTTGGAGTAACCCTAAATTGTAAACTGTCATGGTCAAAACATGTTGATACAACAGTAGTTAAAATGTGGAGAAGTCTGTCCATAAAGCGCTGCTCTGCCTTCTTAAAAACACTATCAACAAGGCAGGTCCTACAGGCCCTAGTTTTGTTCCAACTGGACTACTGTTCAGTCGTGCGGTCAGGTGCCACAAAGAGGGACTTAGGAAAATTACAATTGGCTCAGAACAGGGCAGCACGACTGGCCCTTAAATGTACACAGAGAGCTAACATTAATGATATGCATGTCAATCTCTCATGGCTCAAAGTGGAGGAGAGATCGACTTGATCACTACTTGTTTTTGTAAGAAGTGTTGACATGCTGAATGCACTGAGGTGTCTGTTTAAACTACTAGCACACAGCTCAGAAACCCATGTGTACCCCACAAGACATGTCACCAGAGGTCTCTTCACAATCCCGAAGTCCAGAACAGACTATGGGAGGCGCACAGTTATACATAGAGCCATGACTACATGGAACTCTATTCCACATCAGGTAACTGATGCAAGCAGTAGTATCAGATTTAAAAATTTAAAAAAGATAAAAAATACACCTTATGGAACAGATAAAAATAACCCTTATGGTCTCTTCTGTGAAGAGACACACACACAGGTACAGACACACGCTAACACACACGTACATTGTAATATTATTGTATGGTGGTATTAGAACTTTTTTGTATTGTAGATATGTAGTGGTGTAATAATGTTATATAATGTACTGTTTTATCTTTTGTTTTATGTGTAATGTAACTGCCTTAATGTGTTTGGACCCAGTAAGAAGGCAGCAGCTAATGGGGAACCTTAATAAATACATATAGAAACTGTACAGCAGTGTGATCTGCCATGACTCGTGGTTGCTGCGGATCAGCGTGAGGCGATCAGGGTAGCAGACCTGGACAGGGCAAGACAAGTGTGTTTTGTTTATAAATATCTTTGCAAACATGCCAGTTTAAAAAGGCATCAGGATCACTTTCAAGAATTTCCCCATAAAGATTTTATCATGAGGACCTGGACAGGGATTTCAGGGAGAGAAGAAAGGTGAAGGAGACAGTATAGGGAATGAGATGGACAGCCGGTATTGTGATTCAAAAGGACAGTGGGTACTGAGAGAGAAAGGACAGAGAAAAAACAGTCAACTGAATCCACAAAGCTTAGTGTCACACCAGACACAGATGTAGGCTTAGTATGGGTGATACATAGTGTGCAAATGAATTACACAAAAGCCAATAAGCAACACAGCCATAATTCATACGTTTACTGTACACGAGCTTGATCCGGTAGACAAACAAACTTTCTCTCAAACTTTATCAACCAAGAAAAATTGTGTATTGCAGTGGTTACCAAAAATGCTTGGCCTCCTTACCGGAAAATGGCTTCTGGCAAACAGTTGTGGCAAAGCTTTGGAAAATTTGCTGCAAGCTCATATTTTCACATGCAAATGAGTTTTGCGGGGAACTGTTGTAGTAAACTTGCGGCAACTTGTGAACTTCTGGCAAACAATTCTGGGAAACATTCTGTTTGCCGCAAACTCAGTTTGAATATGCAAATTAGATCAGGCTTTTGGTTACTGTGTTAAACATTGAAATGTATCTACATAAACCAAACCAAAACTTTAAATGAACTTACTTCACAGAGAAAAAAAAACTAAAAATACTAAATGTAGTAAAATATACTACCGTAAACATGTTTTCAATGTCTAACAGATAAAAAATAAATCCAATACAAATCATCAGCATGGAAATGAAGAAAAGATTGGATATTTCGCAAATACATTTAAAAAAATATTTTTATGTAGCTGCAACATTTACATGAGAAATGTGAACAGTATGGGGATGTTGACCTTAGGATATTTAAAGGGACAACTACATCATTATTTACATGAGCCAAGTGATAACTGAGCAATAGATTAACCAACGGAAGTTTAAAAGACAATTAACACAATTTTAATCATTAAAACAACAAAAACTAAATCAAACCCAGTTCAGAACAATTGACCTTTCGAGTGACCTTTGAAGATGGTGGCCCTGTGCATGCACTGAAACAATCAGAATTTTTTTTTGGGATACTGAAAACAATTTATATTTTGGCATCTTAAAAGGTAGACATTTAGTTATGCCTAATATGGCAATTCATATTATTTTTCCAAAATGAATCATTGTTACTCAAACACAGCATTGACATAATTCAACCCAAGGGATTTGGGTTGTGCTTCTAACCCAGGGCCTTGGATTGAGCCCTTGACCCAACTGCTGGGTAAATTAGACGATATTGCTGGGTTAAAACAACCCAGTATTTTGGGTTATGACATAAACCCAGCACATTTGGTTGGGGGATTGACCCAGTAGCTGGGTAATTTATGTAATCCTTGGGTTATTTTCAGTGTCATCCTAATTGAAATTTTGCTTGTTTATTTTTGCCTTCTACCATCCCACCCACTCCCTTTCCGATACAATGTTGAATTTCAAATCATTCATTTCTATTGTGTGCGTTTCAGAACATGCATCACGTCAGTGAACATATACAAGAATATATAATTTGTTTAAATAGCACATTGAAACAACGCCTTATTGTCTAAATATGTTATTTCACAAGACAAGATTTCATAAGATTGATGAGAATTTATTTATATTATTTTATGAACCAAACAATCCAAACATTAGACTAAAGCCTCAATTGAAATTGATGTGCACACAAAGCATGAGTGCGTGACAGTCTGTTTTAAGTGGTATTAACACAGATCTGTCTATCAGACCGTGCCAGAGCTAATTCATAGATATTCACATTCACTGACACATTTCGGCTCTCTTAGGTGACAGCACACACACACACAACATGCTGTTTTGCCATTACAATAATGTTCTACATTTGGGTCGAGTTAAAACATTGTTACACAAAACAAGTGTAAAATATTCAATTTGAAGGTCACTCTACTAAGGACATGAACTAATGACTTACTTTTATTTGAATTTTATTCATAAAGCACTTCACAATTCCCAAAACGTAACATTTGTATTTAAAATAAATTGTGATAAAATGAAAGAATACCAGAACGAGCCACATAACTTACTGTCGGAAAATGCAGGCACAAATGCATTAGAAAACGAACTAAAAGTCAATTTAACAGAGCTATAAATAGTGCCTAAAGAGCATATTAGCATTGGAATGATACACTCATGACTTATCCATCCATGGATCTATTCATTCACAGGAACACATCAGCAGGAGGGCTGTGCTTCCTCCTGTCACTTCTCACACTGCATACAAGAGCAGATACTTATCCACTATTGTTCAGTGGGGAAAAAAGACATGCTCGCAACAGTCTTACTGCAGGGTATTCTGTTCCTGGCAGCTGATACACTGTGGTGTGTAGGAATTTCCATGCTGGGGCACAGTGGGAGAGTTAATATCAAACACATAATAGGACTTGAAACCAGTAGCGGCGTGTTGGTGACAACCTATGTGTTGTAATAATTGTGTTGTTTGCTCTATAAGCCTTTTAATTCATATGCCTTGCGACCGTGATACAGTACATAGGCCTTAAGGCCGAGACAATAAGAAGACACAGTGGCAAAATAAATTCAACCACACCTTTGTTTTTATCACTGGATAGCAACCTCTGTCCAGCTGCTTAGTCTAATACAGTGACAACTAAAAGATACCAATTTTTTTTTAATTCAATCAACGTAAGCTAAATATGATGTGGCTATCCATGGTTCTGATTTCTCTGTGTGTGTGTGCGCGCACACATACCAGCTGGCTGATGTGTTGACGGACATATTCAATCTCTCCCTACCCCAGTCTGCTGTGCCCAAATGCTTCAAGATGGCCACCATTGTTTCTGTACCCAAGAAGGCAAAAGTAACTGAACTGAATGACTATCGCCCTGTAGCACTTCTCACTTCTGTCATCTTCAAGTGCTTTGAGAGACTAGTCAAGGATCATATCACCTCCACGTTACCTGTCATCCTAGATCCACTGCAATTTGCATACCGCCCCCAATAGGTCCACAGACGATGCAATCGCAACCGCACTGCACACTTCCCTATCCCATTGGAGGTCCCACATTCTGTTCACTGACTACAGCTCAGCATTTAACACCATAGTACCCTCTAAGCTCATCATTAAGCTTGAAGCCCTGGGTCTCAACAACCCCCTGTGCGATTGGGTTCTGGACTTCCTGATGGGCCGCCACCAGGTGGTGAAGGTAGGAAACAACATCTCCACTTCGCTGATCCTCAACACTGGGGCCCCACAATGGTGCATGCTCAGCCCCCTCCTGTACTCCCTGTTCACCCATGACTGTGTGGCCATGCACGCTTCCAACTCGATCATCAAGTTTGCAGACAACACAACTGTAGTAGGCTTGATCACCAACAGCCTGTAGGAAGGAGGTGAGGACACCCGGAGTGTAGTGTCAGGAAAACAACCTCTCACTCAACGTCAACAAAACAAAGGAGATGAGGACTTCAGGAAACAGCAGAGGGAGCACCCTCCTATCCACATCGACGGGACAGCAGTGGAGAATGTGGAACGTTTTATGTTACTCGGCATACACATCACGGACAAACTGAAATGATCCACTCACACAGACAGTGTGGTGAAGAAGGCGCAATACATTTACATTTACATTTAAGTCATTTAGCAGACGCTCTTATCCAGAGCGGCAATAGCGCCTCTTCAACTTCAGGAGGCTGAAGAAATTTGGCTGGTCACCTAAAACCCACACAAACTTTTACAGATGCACAATTGAGAGCATCGTGTCGTGCTGTATCACCTCCTGATATGACAACTGCACTGCCCTCAACCGCAGGGCTCTCCAGAGGGTCGTGCGGTCTGCACAACTCCTCACCAGGGGCAAACTACCTGTCCTCCAGGACACCTACAGTACCCAATGTCACAGGAAGGCCAACAAGATAATCAAGGACAACAACCGTCCGAGCCACTGGCTGTTCACTCCGCTACCCTCTCAAGGCCATCAGACTGTTAAACAACCATCACTAACACAGAAAGGCTTCTGCCTTACATACAGACTTGAAATCATTGCCCACTCTAACAAATGGATCACTAGTCACTTTATTAATGCCACTTTAATAATGATGTTTACATTTCTTTCATTACTCATCCAATATGTATATACTGTATTTTATACTATCTTGCCTATGCCGCTCGGTCATCGCTCATTCATATATTTATATGTACATATTCTTGTTCCATCCCTTTACTTAGATTTGTGTATATTAGTTGTTGTAGAATTGTTCGATGACTTGTTGATATTTCTGCACCGTCGGAACTAGAAGCACAAGCATTTCGCTACACTCGCAGTAACATCTGCTAACCATGTGTATGTGACCAGTAACATTTGATTTGATTTTGTGCAAGTATAAAAACATGTTGACTCACCCTACTTGTAGAGAAACGTCTCTTTCATGTTGACGAAACGGTCTATCATTCTGTCATACAGTACACACTTTTATTTTTTGTTGTCCTAGGCTAACTGGCTAAAATACTTGCTCACTTGCCTAACTTCCATTAATGGGCAACGTTAGCTAGTTAACATTAGCTTTCTACATGTAGCTACTGTACATATTGAACTTCCATCCAATGTATGAATAAATGGTTGGCTTAGAATGGCCGTTATAATCATTGGCCAGTATGAAGAATTAAGTAAAACCACAAGTCCAAATCCCTATCTCCATCCATGGCAATTTTATATCTTGAAGGAGCCATTTTAGCTAGCTAGCTAGCCACCGGAGGCCAACAATACAATGAGACGCAACCATTCAAATGTTTATCTCAATGATGTACGCTCTCAATGGGATTTAATAGGAGTGATGGCAAAATCCAAGCTGGCTTCCCTTGACACTTTTTTTTTGGTGCACCAGGACCATTCACAGTTGAGCTCACTCAGTTTAGCTCAATGCTGATTGGTCAATTTTGTATAGTTTTTTTTATCATGGGAGGCCAGATGCTCACTGGCTTCCTTTGCCATCAATTCTACGGGCAGAAACAATGTCATACTCGTTTGGACCAGGCAGCATCAGATATATGGCCTACATGTAGAGAGACAGAGGGGTGCTGTTTCGCTTGCTCAAATGATTTCTCCTGTGAGATACATTCCTTTTGCGAATTCAAGGAAAGTTATGAAACAAAGGTAGACGAAAAATGATTTCATTTTTTTTATTGGTACATTTTTGTTGGGAAGCCTAGCTTCCCTTGGCATCCATGAATACACACCACAGCCTGAAGTACACATCCAGTGTTCCAAACAGTGTACCTTTCTCCAATGGGTGTCCACTAATGACTGTAAACACCTGTGAGCAGTCCCCAAGAGCCAACACAAATGGGAAGAGTCTCGTCACCTCCACCTGGTGCAGGTACTCAACCATGTAGGTCCCAACCTGTTAGAGAAATCATTTGATTTTAGAATATAAGGACTTGTGCAAAGCATGGAGGCACACTGACAATGCCATCACAAAATTTAGTTTGGTTATGTTTTAGCCAATTACACTGGTGTAGGAAGGGTTCTCAACGAGATGAACATTTCTATCACGCTGACCCCTACTACTGCGCTCGTTGTCAGCAGGATGATTGTCCCATTTGCTATAATGAAGCTTGTGTGAATTAAATAGTATGTTTATTATTTTCCTGATTGTGTTTTGATAAATAAGGTATTAAACTCAGCAACCCAAAGGAAGGTTGTTAACCATGGATTCAATGTCAGGCACCAGAAAGATGTATTTTGTTTGTTTAAATGTATGCTTAAAACTTCTTATGGCTGAAATCCTGCTACCGGTATCGATATGACAACAGCCAGTGAAAGTGCAGGGCGCCAAATTCAAACAACAGAAATCTCATAATTAAAATTCCTCAAACATACAAGTATTTTACACCATTTTAAAGATAAACTTGTTAATCCCACCACAGTGTCCGATTTCAAAAAGGCACACCAAACGATTATGTTAGGTCACCGCCTAGTCACAGAAAAACACAGCCAGCCAAAGAGAGGAGTCACAAAAAGCATAAATAGAGATAAATGAATCACTAACCTTTGAGGATCTTCATCAGATGACACTCATAGGACTTCATGTTACACAATACATGTATGTTTTGTTCGATAAAGTTCATATTTATATCCAAAAATCTCAGTTTACATTGGCGCGTTATGTTCAGTAGTTCCAAAACATCTGGTGATTTTGCAGAGAGCCACATCAATTTACAGAAATACTCATAATAAACATTGATAAAAATACAACTGTTATGCATGACATTTTAGATCCATTTCTCCTTAATTCAACCGCTGTGTCAGATTTCAAAAAACTTTACAGAAAAAGCACACCATGCAATAATCTGAGTACAGCGCTCAGACAACAAAACAAGCCAAACAGATACCCGTCATGTTGTGGAGTCAACAGAAGTCAGAAATAGCATTATAAATATTCACTTACCTTTTGAGGATCTTCATCAGAACGCACTCCCAGGAATCCCAGTTCCACAATAACTGTTTGTTTTGTTCGATAAAGTCCATAATTGATGTCCTTTTGTTAGCGTGTTTAGTAAACAAATCCAAAATCATGAGGCGCGGGCAAGTCCAGGTGAAAGTTCAGACGAAAAGTTCAAAAAATTATATTACATGTCAAACAATGTATAGAATCAATCTTTAGGATATTTTTAACACACATCTTCAATAATGTTCCAACCGGAGAATTCCTTTGTCTTTAGAATTGCAATGGAACGCAGGTCGCTCTCATGTGAGCACGTGTGATCAGCTCATGCCACTCTGGCAGACCCCTGACTGAATCAGCTCTCATTCCCACCTCCTTCACAGTAGAAGCCTCAAGCAAGGTTCTAAAGACTGTTGACATCTAGTGGAAGCCTTAGGAAGTGCAATATGACCCCATAAACACTGTATATTCGATAGGCAATGACTTGAATAACTAGAAACCTCAGATTTGCCACTTCCCGGTTGGATTTTGTCTCATGTTTTTGCCTGCCATATGAGTTCTGTTATACTCACAGATATCATTCAAACAGTTTTGATGAAACTTCAGCGTTTTCTATCCAAATCTACTAATAATATGCATATATTAGCAACTGGGCCTGAGTAGCAGGCAGTTTACTCTGGGCACCAAGCTACGCAATACTGCCCCCAGCCATAAGAACAACAACAATAATTATTTAATGTTTTTACCCTTACATTTTTATATAAACTGTGTCTTGAGGGGAGTGTAAGGAAAATGTATACTTAGCATTACATTAAGGTTTATATAAATTATAGGTGTGCACAATCCTGTTACTCTGGTTGTGTAAATTGCTGTGTTCACATAACACATAACCTAATTCACCACGGCTGTGTTCCCACCCCCACCCTCTGTACTCTGAAACTTGCATGTTCGGAACGAGGTGTCTCTGTTCCCGAACAAAGTCTCTCCTTATCCTCTATTCTAAGAACAAACAGTTCTTAGTACTCGCAGGAGAACAGAGGACTCCGAACATTTGGCCACATCATCCAGTAGATATTTGTTGGTTCGACACATTGAGACAGTTGTGGTGGATTAAGGAAATGTCAAATAAAAAACATGAGCTGGCGCACACCCAGACTTTTTATGTAGAGGTGCTGAGTAACTGTGAACAAACTATAAGCTAAAGAGTCGCACACCCCATATATAAACTCCCAGTAATTTATTGGGTAAATCCCAAATGTTTCAGCATCACTGTGCCTTCGTCACCCTGAAGAAGGCACAGTGATGCCAAAACATTGGTGATTTACCCAATAAATTACTGTGAGTTTATGGAGAGTGCGACTATTTTTTATAGCTTATGGATAAAGGAAATGTAGCAAGGTTGGGCTATATAAGGCAAGCCCCAACTCAGAATCATTGGGCTCTCAACGATCACCTATGGGTGGTCATTGACCAGCTCCATTATTGCAATAATTAATTTATATTAAAATGATTGTTTTAAGAAACAACAAAGACTCTCCTTATTGGTTAGAATTCCCATGATAATTTCCATACTGTACATATCCATAAAAATGTTTGACATCACACTTACTCAGATCCACATTCTCACTGTATCCACACCCAATGATGTTTAATTATTGTGAGAGTCTGCCCCACATTACTTCAAATTGTGTTATGTGGTAGCCAGAAAAACAGTTACTTTCCATTGTAGTTAATCACTTGTCTGGCTAACACCTAACTTCATAGTCTGGCATGGCTCTTTGATGTTGTTGGCACAATGCGTCGATAATGAAGGGGGCTGTGGTTGGCTCTCCTCAGTCTTTCTCACTCAAAACACCCCACAGCGTAACGTCAACGTAGGGAGTCAGGAAGCAGGTGCAGTTAGCGAGTTTAATAATAATGAACATAGAACAATACAAAACAAGAGAAACGTCTGACGAGGAAACATAACCAATACTGCCTGAAGAGTGATGCTAGGGAGAGCTAGGTAAAGGTGGAGTAATCAGGGTAGTGATGGAGTCCAGATGTGCCTCATGATGGGGTGCAGGTGTGCGTAATGAGGGTTGCCAAATGTGCATAGTGACGGTTTGCCAGGACCGGTGAAATCGCGCCCCGGAGAGGGAGTAGACATGACAGTATCCCCCTGCGTAGCACCAGCCACAGGACAACGTCGGCCAGGAGGACAACCCTGAGGGTGGGGAGCGGGCCGGAAGGTGGAATTCTCGGATGATGTTGGGATCTAGAATGTTGTCCACCGGAACCCAGCACTGCACCCCTCCCAGTCCACCTGGTACTGGAACCAACCCCTACGAAGTTGGGAATCCAGGAGTGATCTGACGACATAGGCAGGGCTCCCCTCATTGTCTAAGGGAGGCGGAAGTGTGTCATGGTGGACGGCATCAGCCAGAGGACCAGGAACCCACCGGCCTGAGAAGGAAATCATGGTGAGATATGGTAGTTAGTGGGGAGTTGAAATCTGTATGTTACCTTGTTGACCCTCTGTATGACCTTGACTGGCCCCACAAACCAGGAACTCCACTTCTTACAGGGCAGAGAGAGCGGGAGGTTCCTGGTGGAGAGCCAGACGTCAACATCAGGATGGAACACGGGAGCCTCACTGCGGTGGTGAGCCGCCTGCTCTTTCTGATGGCAGATCACAAGGGCATCATTCCATCTTGTTTTGTATTGTCCTCTTCTGCTTGCCTGAACCACTCGCCCACTGCAGAAGCGTTGGTCTGGCTTGTAGCCAACGGAGCCAGGGCCGGCTGATAACCCAGAACAAACTGGAAGGGAGTGTCGCAATGAATTCTGGACGTATTCAGCCCATGGAAGGAATCAAGCCCACTGCCGGTCCTGGCAGTGACTACTCAGGAACGTCCCCCACTCCTGGTTCGTCCTCTCCACCTGCCTGTTAGATTGCCATGGTGAGGCTGATCTTGACCCCTAGATTATCCATGAAAACCTTCCATACACGTGATGTAAATTGGGGGCCACTATATCCTCTGGAACAGTGCCCCTACGACCTGGAGAGAGGTATGGAGAGAGGGATGAAACTGCATGATTTTAAGAATCTGTCCAAAACCACCAAAATGGTGGTGAAACCATCAGAGGATGGGAAATCAGTGACAAAATCAACGGACAGATGAGACCAGGATTGCTGAGCCACGAGAAGGGGACGGAGTTTACCTGCTGGAGCGTGCCAGGGAGATTTAGATTGAGTACATACTGAACATGAGTTGACATAGTATGCAACGTCCTGCGTCAAAGTGGGCCGCCAGTATTTCTCAGAAAGGGATTGAGTGGTGCGGGTGATACCTGGGTGTCCAGTGGCGAGGGATGTGTGTGCCCAGGTCAGCAACCAATCTCTGACCCCCGTGGAGATGTAGCTGCGCTCCGGGGGCCAGGTGGCAGGAGCCCTCTCCAAACCCTGGTGGATGCCCGCATCTACATCCCAATACACGGGGCATCCCAAAACAGGAGGACCGATTAATGGGCTCGCGGACACTCTCAGGGCCCTCCACCAACGTGGAACCACAGGGTGCGGGAGAACACATAATCTGACATTCTGGTCCCCAGGCGGTAATCCTCCCCTCTGACTAGGAGATGGTGGAATTATGGAGTTGGAGCCACGGGAGGCCAAGGATGACTTTGTGCAAGGGTGCAGAGGTAATGAGGAAGGGAAGGTTTTCCTGGTGCTTGGGTCCCTCGGGGAGGGTGAGTGGAGCTGTGACGTGCGTAATAGTGACAGATCCCAATTGTCGCATATCCTAAACTTGGACTGGAAATGGAGAGGAGAGCAGCTATGAGGTGATGTGCAGGAAGGAGGCAAGGGCCTGGTCAATAAAATTCCCAGCAGCACCGAAATCCGCTAGAGCTGTAGAAACAATATATGAGGGACAGCCAGCTAGTGAAATCGATACTAAAAAAGGTTTGGCAGAAAGTGATGGATTATTCACACCTAACCCAAGAGATGGATGATCACGGGGCTGTCCCTCTGCTCTTGTGGATTCTGGGTTGGGACACCATTAAAGCTGGTGCCCGTCCAGGCCACATTAGGGACAGCGTCGCTCAGCCACGAGGAGGCATGTGGCCCCTACCTCCATTGGTTCAGGCTCTGAACAGTCAACTAAGGGGGGAGAGAGGCAATGGGTGTCCCGACTGTCCCGGAGAAGGTATTCCAGACGGATGGCCATGGAGATTAGTGCATCCAGTGCACACGTAGCCTACATATCAATTTTTAAAATATTTGTTTATTTAAACTTTTTAACTAAGCAAGTCAGTTCTTATTTACAATGATGGCCTACCAGGGAACAGTGGGCAGAACATATTTTTACCTTGTCAGCTCAGCGATTCAATCCAGCAACCTTTCGGTTACTGGCCCAACGCTCTAACCACTAGGCTACCTGCCTCCGCAAAATACATACAGAAACTATCTAGGTCAAATAGGGGAGAGGCGTTGTGCCCTGAGGTGTTGCATTATCTGTTTTTTGAAACCAGGTTTGCGGTTTATTTTAGCAATATCAGATGGAACAGAGTTCAATGCAATAATGGCACTATATAATACTGTACGCTTTCTTGAATTTGTTCTGGATTTGAAGACAGTGAAAATACCCATGGTGGCATGTCTAGTGGGGTAAGTGTGTGTTTCAGAGCTGTGTGTAAGTTGACTACGCAAACCATTTTGAATGTAACACATTCCTGTTTCTTACAAAAAGGAAGTGATGCAGTCAGTCTCTCCTCAACTCTTAGCCAAGAGAGACTGGCATGCATAGTATTTATATCAGCCCTCTGATTACAATGTAGAGCAAGATGTACAGCTCTGTTCTGGGGCAGCTACAGCTTAACTAGGTCTTTCCTTGCAGAACTGGACCACACAACTGGACAATAATCAAGATTGGACAAAACTAGAGCCTGCAGAACTTTTGAGTGAGTGTGGTGTCAAGTAGGTGTCCCTGTTTGCTCCCCATCTGGGAGATGTCCTGATTAACTGCTGCTTCCTATTGTTGAGGCATTATTCTGTAACGTCGAGTCAGGAAGCAGGTGCAGTTAGTGAGTTTAATAATAATAATAATGAACGTAGAATGATAAAAACCAAGCGCAATGTCTGACAAGGAAACATAACCAATACCGCCTGAAGAGTGTTGCTAGGTTGTGCTGGACAAAGGGGGAGTAATCAGGGTAGTGACTGAGTCCAGGTGTGCCTCATGATGGGGCGCAGGTGTGCATAATGTGGGTTGTCAGGTGTGCATAATGAGGGGTTGCCAGGACCGGTGGTTAGTAGACTGGCGGCGTTGAGCGCAGGGAGTAGACGTGACACACAGCCCCTGAGCACCGCCCCCTACTATTACAATGGTCGGATTTTCAAATCCAGCAATGAGAGGTATCAACCCTGAGAAAAAAATTACATTTGAGAGAACCAATCAAACACCGTCGCACAATTTATTAGCTAATATTGCATGATCAAACAGCCTCCTTTCCAAACCAGTGTAGTCACAGCTCTACCTGTGCTGTGAGTCACGTGAGTCACGTCAGCCAAGCTAGTTAATCACAGCAAACAGAATGAAAAGTCTCATGTTTTTGTAAAAAATGTAACCCATCATGCCTGGAGTATCCAGCAGACGCAGATACTTTCTGACAATCTCAACTGTCTTTGCCCCGTTCTCTTCTGGTCCACTGAGCCCTCTGGATCGCGGCCTCCTTCATGTACTCTGCAACCTGGTTTGCCAGCCAGATGTTGTTCAGCCACTTGGTCATCTGGGCTGCCCTCTCACATTTGACTCGGTTGTGAGCACAAAGCATTCAATTAATTATACGCTTCTTTTAACAATCAGTTTTAAAAATACAAACGTCTTTCAATGTACCTGGCAAGACCTTGTGTCGCTTGGTGTGTCCACAGTGCTATGTATACATGTGTGTGTCCGAGGACCTCCCCTCGTGTATAAAAAAGGTGGTGTTTACAGAATACTCACTGTGTGTAAGGCTTTTATGTTCTTCTTTACCTTAAGACCATAGACGAGTCATCCAAAAACAAGAGTGTTTCCTGGTCTCGCTCTTTCGCTTTAAAACAGATGGTAAAAGGGAGTACCTAATCAGTTGCACAACTGAATGCATTAAACCGAAATGTGTATTCTGCATTTAGTCCAACCCCTCTGAATCAGAGAGGTGCAGGGGGGCTGCCTAAATCGACATATATGCCTGTCTTCAGCGCCTGGGGAGCAGTTGTTGTTGGGAGAAAACTGCCTTGCTCAAGCGCAGAGCAGCAGATTCTTCCACCTTGCTGGCTCTGGAATTCGAACCAGCAACCAGCAACCTATCAGTTACAGGCCCAACGCTCTTAAATGCTAGGCTTAACCACTAGGGGGGAGATTTTAAGGGACATTTCTAAATTAAATACTTTGAGGGAAGGGTTGATAAGCCAAGTCAAATGGTTGAACAAAGGCAAGGAAGTGAGGAAAGAGCTAAATAAATAGGGACCGCAGTATGTGGGGGAAAAATTAGAATTAGCTAAGTAACATTGCTATAAGGTGTCTCATTTGCAGAATATGCTTACGTGTTTTAATTACTGTTGTTATGTCTCCCTTCAGATTCTGGTGTTGGCGGCTGCACTTCCTCCCTCATATGGGCCTCAGTCGCCTGGGGCCCAGAAAGAGACAAGCCTGACTTCTCCCATCACATGTCCCTGTTGCGGTGCAGCATATCAGAAAGAGAATAGGGCAAAGGAGGTCAGAAGGGAACATAGTTTCCATATGTGAATATGTTTCTTTACCTATTGCAAACCATGTGAAGGGATGGTGTGAGTAATGGGGAACCAATCACTGGTCTCCACAATGTCTGTGTGTCAGTCACAGCCTCCTTGGGGGAGATTGTTCATTCCCCCGGTTCCCTTTTTAGCAGGGTGGAGACTAAGTAACAACAAATGTCCTTTTAAGTTCTGAGTACTGAACAAAACATAAAGCTCTCTGTATTTTGGGGCCAAGGTCTGGCATAGGATGTGTGGCTTTAGTGTTTGGAACCATTATACATCATCTCTGAGGTTGCACTTATCCTGAGATAGTATATAACCCAGAGGCTCACTCCACTCAGTGGTCTATCAGTCTATTCACTTTGTGGGTGGTGTGACCAGCTCCATTATCGATACATTTTTCATGCTGATTGACCTTGTCTCTCCTTATTATTGATTAAAATATACACATTATTTGGCGACAAGGATGGGATATGTAACATCACCTGTTGGCCGCTCCTGAAGATCTGGGTAAAACTGTGCACAGGGGGTCCAAATTGGATCTCAGGAGAACCACACTCCTAAATGAACAGCTGCACCAGTCCAAGATCTGAGAGGAAGCGGCCATGGGTGGAGACCATATCCCGAACATAGTATTGAGAGAAGTGAGCAAGACAATCTACCAATAGGTTAAGAAGCCCCTGTTCAGGGTACGCTCAGAGCGAGGTCCTCCTTAAGAGGACACAGCTGAGGTGACTAGCAGGACTGAGTTGAGTAGATAAGTGTTCTTAAGTGAAGTATCCTTGGACATGATTGTTAAATCAGCCAGTTGAGGGCAACCAAAAGTCCAGCCCATAGTACTGAATTGATCACAGTAGGACTGGTTAGGTTTGTTGGAACGAGGGCCCGGAGCCTGGTGACACCTTGTGGGGGCACTAGTCCTGGCGAGGTTCCATTGACAGGGACACTGAGTGTGACACTGAGTGTGACACTGTGAGACGAAGTTAGTCTTTCCCTAACAGATTATGAAGGGAAAGAGTCAGACTATGGTTGCCAACTGCACATGGGGATAAAGATCGTACTTTCTGGAGAAATGTCCTCTGGTCTGATGAAACAAAAATAGAACTGTTTGGCCATAATGACCATCGTTATGTTAGGAGGAAAAAGGGGGAGGCTTGGAAGCCGAAGAACACCATCCCAACCATGAAGCACGGGGGTTGTGGGGGTGCTTTGGTGCAGGAGGACTGGTGCACCTCACAAAATAGATGGCATCATGAGAGAAAAAAATTATGTGGATATATTGAAGCAACATCTCAAGACATCAGTCAGGAAGTTAAAGCTTGGTCGCAAATGAGTCTTCCAAATGGACAATGACCCCAAGCATACTTCCAAAGTTGTGGCAAAATGGCTTAAGGACAACAAAATCAAGGTATTGGAGTGGCCATCACAAAGCCCTGACCTCAATCCTATAGAACGTTTGTGGGCAGAACTGAAAAAGCATGTGCGGGCAAGGAGGCCTACAAACCTGACTCAGTTACACCAGCTCTGTCAGTAGGAATGGGCCAAAATTCACCCAAATTATTGTGGGAAGCTTGTGGAAGACTACCTGAAATGTTTGACCCAAGTTAAACAATTTAAAGGCAATGCTACCAATTTTTATTTTTTAATTTCACCTTTATTTAACCAGGTAGACTAGTTGAGAACAAGTTCTCATTTACAACTGCGACCTGGCCAAGATAAAGCATAGCAGTGTGAACAGACAACACAGAGTTACACTAGTTGAATGTATGTAAACGTATGTAAACGTATGTAAACTTCTGACCCACTGGGAATGTGATGAAAGAAATCAAATCTGAAAGAAATAATTCTCTCTACTATTATTCGGACATTTCACATTCTTAAAATAAAGTGGTGAACCTAACGGACTTAAGACTGGCAATTTTTACTAGGATTAAATGTCAGGAATTGTAAAACAACTGAGTTTAAATGTATTTGGCTAAGGTGTATGTACATTTTTGACTTCAACTGTATGTGAGAGTGGATTCTCGGCCCTCACTAGCATACAAACTAAATACAGGCACAGACTGTGTGTAGAAAATGATTTAAAAGACAGACTCTCTCCAATACAACCCAACATTGCAGAGTTATTATGTGCATCCTTTCAAGCACACCTTTCTCATGAACCTGTGGTGAGTTATTCTCAATTATTGATGAACAAATAAGGTTTTATATGTAAGATGGCTAAATAAAGAGAAAAATGATTGATTATTGCTATATTATTATATGTGGCCTGGTCCGATAAGAGCTCTTTGTTACTTCCCACGAGCCAGGTTGTGACAGAAACTCACAATGTGTGTGTGGCAGGCTTACAATTATGGTAAAAAACAACATTTGAGAGTGCGCTGACCCTGGTGCTATAGAGGGGACACACACCTGGAGGTTGAATGTTTGAAGGGGTACAGGACTATAAAAAGTTTGGGAACCACTTTATTAGAGGAACAGGAGCTCAAGTAATAGGACATTTCAGGTACTCAGCTTTGGTGAGCTCCTGCCCAAATCGAGCACTGCTTCTTATCTTTTGCACAAATAGCCTACAGCTGTGTCTGTCTCAAGCTCACTGGCACTGGAACTTAGAGGGCTCAGAATATTTGATACAATTTGTTATTTTTTTATTTTACCTTTATTTAACTAGGCAAGTCAGTTAATTCTTATTTACCATGACGACCTACCCCTGCCAAATCCTCCCCTAACCCGGATAATGCTGGGCCAATTGTGCGCCGCCCTATGGGACTCCCAATCACGGCAGGTTGTGATACAGCCCAGAATCGAACCAGGGTCTGTAGTGACACCTCTAGCACAGAGATGCAGTGCCTTAGACCGCTGCACCACTCAGGAACCTTAACCTGACCCAGCTATTCTCCTCCCTCTCCTGCTGGCTTTTGCAGATTCTACCATTACTCTCCTGAAGTTGCCGGTAATAGGCTACAGGAGGAGTCGACAACCTTGCTCATGTGGAATGCATATTTATCTTACCATTTCTACCGATCTGCGTGCCAGTTATGGTTTCATATGCACATTTTGGAGAAAGTTTCATTTAATTTATAATAACGTCTTCATATCTCAATCATTGTCATGTTGTTAATCAAAATTCTATCCAAATCTAAAAGAAAATTATATAAACCTAAAAAGTAATTTATATTGCCAACTATGTAAAAACAGCCTACATAAAGCCAACAAATTAAAACATTGCAGCCTACAGGTAGAAAACAATCATCCTATTTGTCCGGCCCAAAGCTGGTGCTAGAGAACTTGCAACATTGGGGCGGCAGGGTAGCCTAGTGGTTAAAGCATTGGACTAGTAACCGGAAGGTTGCAAGTTCAAACCACCGAGCTGACAAGGTACAATTCTGTTGTTCTGCCCAGTTAACCCACTGTTCCTAGGCTGTCATTGAAAATAAGAATTTGTTCTTAACTGACTTGCCTAGTTAAATAAAGGTTAAAAATGTTTTTTTTCATTCTGGTTATCTAGATCTCTGGCGCCCTCTTCAGGCATTTGTCTTATTTCATCAAAACCATAAGCTTAAATCTTCAGACAAGCTCAATGAATATAGTTGATTTTATTAAAACACATAGGGTGTGTATATGTGTGACCCGTTTCAGGAAACTAGGCGCAGGTCGCAAGTCACGACTTCACAGGAGAGCTGTTTGAACGTTATTTTTAAAAAACGTTTTAAATCAAAATGCATTTTTGGGGGGCAGAAATGCATTCTCGAACATGTGAACTTTCATGTGACTTAATAACAAACTTTAATGCTTCTGTAAATATGGATACATTTGTTAAATTACGAGCCTAGTTGGTTCAGCCAAACAAAAAGTTAGGAACCTTCCCGCTAGCCATGATTGACTGAGATAATGAGTGGGCTGGATATGCCGAGATAAGAGTTTGAGATTGGTCTGCAGTGTAGCATCTTGTGTCTATAAAATGAACTGCTTGTTATACGTAGATAATCCTTTCTACTGCAGTTTCGAAAGATATAACATTAATCATGGAGAACTGCAAATATGTTGCTACTGCTCTCAATAATATTTTGTATCTCTGTCTCTACTTTTATCCAAAGTTAAAAACACAATTTCAAATGTTGCTACATAAGACCGATTTGAGCCGTCGATCACATATGGAAAAATATACTATAAAAATGTTGGGCCAATCAATTTCGAACAATCCTCCCGCTCCTGCTGTCTTTTGTAGATTCTGCAAGACTACTTTCGGTCAACCAAGATTTTTTTTGTTGTTGTCAGGGACAGGCCTGCATGGTATTCTCATAACATTCTGTGTAGCTTTATCTTGTTCAACACATCTTTTCTCAGCTGAGTCTCAGCTTGATATGTTGTAACTTGTCCGACTCATATAAAATGTAAGTTAGTGTAACATCTGTGAGGGATCCTTTTCATATACGGGACAGTTAAAGAAGATAAAGGATACCTCTAAAGTAGTTCTGTCAGCACCGTGTGTATAGGTGGCAGGGAAGTCAGGCGCAGGAGAGTCAAAATGGAGTGTAAATGGAGTCTTTTAATAAATGTCCACAGAACATGCCCCATAACACTAAAAAGTACAGACATGAAAAAACATGGGTACGAGGACCCGTCGCACACCAACACAACAAATAAACAACACTGACAATAAAACAATCTCTGACAAAGACATGAGGGGAAACAGAGGGTTAAATACACAACAGGTAATGAATGGGATTGAAAACAGGTGTGTGGGAAGACAAGACAAAACCAATGGAAAATGAAAAATAGATCAATGATGGCTAGAAGGAACGCCGAGCACCGCCCGAACAAGGAGAGGCAACGACTTCGGCAGAAGTCGTGACAAGTTCTAACAATAGGGGCCTTTTTACCGTTCTTAACACTAGAATCCGCCATAAGCCAACGGCCATTGATGTTTGATTTTGTAAAGAAAAAATATCAGCCTCCAAAAAAGCTGTGTCCTGCTCCTTCCTGACATTTCCTAAATGTTTGTATTTTACAGTGCTCATTTGTCAAAACTTTGAAATCACATATAGAAAATATTTTGAGCCTTTTTACTTTATTTTTCTTTCACATTGGTATTTTGATACCCAGCCAGGCACTAATGCAACTCTCTCTCATCACTGAATGAATGACAAATGGATGAATGGGCGATAATTGCTTCATAAGTTACTTCATAATCAAATTTAAATTAGGCCTAACTGAATGATGAGGGTGAAGAGCTTGATTTAATTCTTGTAATGAGTTTGTGTTATGCCTATTTATTTTTAAAAATAAAAATATTTAACCTTTATTTAACTAGGGAGGTCAGTTAAGACCTAATTCTTATTTACAATGACGGCCTACACCGGCCAAACCCAGACGACACTGGACCAATTGTGCGCCACCCTATGGGACTCCCAATCACGGCCAGTTGTGATACAGCCTGGATTCAAACCAGGCACTGAGATGCAGTGCCTTAAAGTGCTGCGCCACTCGGTAGCCCCAGCTTTGGCGGGTTGATACCATTGTCTTTTCCGTTTTACTTTGTAAAAAGGTGTTACAGGACTGTTTTATTTGCTGTAACTCTATTACTAATCAAATGTATTGCAAGGGAAAAAAGAACACTTTAGAATAATGCAAAACATATCCTTGACTCTATCCAGTTGGTGAGAAGGAAACAAACAATGCCAGTCAGTCAGCCTGCACAGCAGGGCCATCAAAACTACACCTACAATATACATAAACTAAGTTCACACATAATAAGAGAGCCTAATAATCTGGTGAGTGACAATATTAGGCCTATCAGTTGTCAAATTGTACAGTTGGGCACATCTTGCAATTGACAGATGCAGGGAAAAGAGGATCACTTTATTAAATCTTCCTTCAGAGTCACATGCAGGTAAAACATATTGATTTCTATATTGTATCAGAAAGAGCATATTCTGGAATTTCTATGACACTTACCTTTGCTAAATAACTCTCAAAATTCAGGAGGTGCAGCTCTATTTCCAAATTTAACTTTTTCCAAGAATATCCATGCGGTCCATGCATTCAGCACATGACCACTAGTGCGGCAGCATTAATCTGGCTACTCAGCAAAAACCAGTAACATTATAAAATAAAAATATGTTATGCTGTTGTCAGTCGATGAATGGGCGATAGAAAACATATAGAAATTGATAAGGGTGCATGTGACTGATGAGGGTGAATAGGGTGATTGAATTTGATAGATTAGGGTGAAGAGGATGATTGAATTTAGAACAATAGTGTAATGATGAAGAATTGTAGGAGTTGTGGGGGATCTAATTATTTTATTATGAAAGGCTGGAAAAGGTATATAATTCCCTCGGGGAGTCAAATCAGACACGGAGTACAACATACAATGTGTGTAGTTCACAATGGCAAGGCGAACCGAACAAATGGAGGCACTGACAGCATTGCAAATGCTGCAGAATTTAGATGAGTTGGAGTAGGATGGAGGAACGCATATTGAGCTTAAAATCGACGTTGCTGATGAAGAGTCATCTGATTTTGGATGTTGACTTCGAGTCTCCGATGCCTGAGCATTGCCACAGAAAAACCAGAACAGAGGCAACTGGTGATCCCAGTTGCCACGGTGAGACAGAAGTCTGGCACGGTTTGGCACGGTTTGGGTAGAAAAGAGTGACGAGTTTATGTGACATGCAGATGTTGCAGAACACCAGAGATTGTACTGTTGCCCATGGAAAAGGAAACAGTATGTTGGACATGTCTATGGATGAACTCAAAGCATATATTATCAACTTTTATGTCTGCGGGGCATACAGCTGAAAGAAAATGGATGAGAAATTATTTTGGTCTGATAGGTATGGGGTGGACTTTTTCCCGAGAGACTATGCCACACAACTGCTTCAGAAAAATTATGCGACACTTGCGACAGGTGCCCATGAAAACTGTGTACAGTGCTACCGATTTGTTTGTGGGACTTGCTTACACAATCCCCCGAAGCTGTGTGCTGACTGTGGACCGAAGCATAAAGACAAGACGAGAATGATTAATGCTTAAAACTTCTACTGGACCAAATCCCTTTAGCGGGATCGATTTGACAACATCTGGTGAAATGACTAATTCAAATTAAATGACTTTAAATATGAAACTTTCACAAAATCACACATGCAATACAACAAATTAATTCTACACATGTTGTTAATCCAGCCAACGTGTCAGATTTCAAAAAGGCTTTACGGCGAAAGCAAACTATGCTATTATCTGAGGACAGCACCCCATCAAACAAAGACCGACAATCATAATTCAACCCGCCAGGCGCGACTTGAAACTCAGAAATAAAGATATAATTCATGCCTTACCTTTGACAAGCTTCTTCTGTTGGCACTCCAATATGTCCCATAAACATCACAAATAGTCCTTTTTTTCAACCAATTTCTAAAGACTGTTGACATCTAGTGGAACCTATAGGAGCTGCAAGCAAATTTCTATTAAAACGGGCTGTTGAAAAACAAATGATAGTCCCACTAAGCGCAAACCAGATGGGATGGCGTATCACTGCATAATGCTGTGGTATCCATGCTGGTTAAGTGTGCCTTGAATTCCAAATAAATCATTGACAGTGTCACCATCACACCTCCATGATTCATGGTGGGAACCACACGTGGAGATTATCCGTTCACCTACTCTGCATTTCACAAAGACACGGTGGTTGGAACCACAAATCATCAGACCAAAGGACAGATTTCCACAGGTCTAATGTCCATTGCTCGTGTTTCTTGGCCCAAGCAAGTCTCTTCTTATTATTTGTGTCCTTAAGTAGTGGTTTCGTTGCAGCAATTCGATCATGAAGGCCTGATTTACGCAGTCTCCTCTGAACAGTGGATGTTGAGATGTGTCTGTTACTTTTATTTGGACTGCAATCTGAGGTGCAGTTAACTCTAATGAATTTATCCTTTGCGGCAGAGGTAACTCTGGGTTTTCATTTCCTGTGCCTGCACTAACTAACATTAACGTTAGCTAGCCAAGTTAACATTGCTAGCTAGCTAATGTTAGCAAGCTAAGGCTAGCGTGTTAGCTTAACTAGCTAACGTTAGTGCTAGCAAAGGAATAGATCATATTTGGTGCTAGCTAGGTAATGCTAGCTAAATAGCACTAGACAGCTAACGTTAGTTCTAGCTGGATAGCTAGTTAACGTTAGCTAAGCTAACTTTAGGTTAGGTTTTAGTTAGATATACCATTAGCTAGCAAGCTCCACTAACTGGTTGTTGTTGATATAGCTAGCTAGTTAGAACAGTTATGTCTCTATGGTTGTAATTAAACATGTATATCTAATCTATATTGGCCAAATCCACTGTTTATGATTTAATACAAGTTTGTCATATAATAAACTAGCTTCTAAGTCTAACAAGCTCCTAAGTCTGCTATTAGCTACCTAAATTGCAAAGTGTGTTTGTTAGCTAGTTAGCTATGTGATAACTTAATGAAACAGTTGTTTTAGCTCATATGGAATTAGCTCGCCAGCTTTATGTTTATGAAGAATTTTGAGTTGACACTTTCTCTGATTCACATGCTTAATTATGGTAAAACCGGAATATGCAGTCTTCTTCAAAGACCAACCAGTCCCCTCCTTGGGACTTGGTTTAACACAGTGGATTGTGGGCAAGCAGGACAAGGAGATACATCTCACTGAGTTGGTAATGGTCAATTGGCCAACTGGTGGCCTCTCCCACAAATCAAAACACAGATGGAAAGAGTCCCATGCCAGAGTTTTGAAAGTATCTGATAAATTACTGGGCTTATGTTGCGTGCCAAATCTGTGTAGAGGGAGAGAGAGTAGGGTGGGTTGGGTTTGCATGTATAGTAAAATGTGTTGGGTTGCATACTGAAAGGATGGATGGAGTGAAAGAGAAGAAATGGAAAAGAGACATTGAGGCAGAACCGGAAAGGGAATGGGAATGAGCTAAATATATCACACTTACACTTTACATTTTCTCATACAGAAAACAAAGAGGAATTGGCCAAGTTTATCAATACTTACTGAATGAACAAAACTACAAGAGAGTTGAGGAAAGACGATAGAATGAAACACAAATCCTACCCGAATGAAGGGGTAAGATTGTTCAAAACCTTGTTTCTTATTCATTTTTTGCCATTTCTGAATGTGTTATTCAATGAGTTTCTCCAGCCTACAGTAGTAATGGCCCAATTCAAAATAATTGTTTCATATATTTTTGGGATACCTAGAGGGATCAACTTCCCCCCGGGGTCAACCTCCTCAACAAGGAGACAAACTTAATAGTTGACAGGATTAAAGCCCCCATGCAGTCCTTTTAATTTTACTTTTTAAATCATCACTGTATGCCTAATAATTCACTGTGTGTGTTTATTTAATGAAAAATAACTCCAAATTAGAGGTCTTAGCAGCTCCACCTAGACCTGATATGCATAAATACATTTATAAAATATAGAGGCCCTGTTCCGAACAGACCCGAGGACAACTTGACTCGTTCCATATAGACCTGGTTGTATCCAGACCCTGTCAGATCAGATCAGAGTGATGGAAGCAGCAGAAAATATGTTTTAAGTTACTTTACTAAGCATCTCTGATAATTCCCATGCAAAAATGTACCATGGTAGCACAATAAAAAAAAACATGGTACTATCACAAGTTTTTCATCACTGCCATGGCAGGAAAGTACCATGGTATTTGACCCCCAAAAACATGGAAGGAAAATACCATGGCTCCGGTGGAAATACAATGGTACGTTTCTTTTTTTTTTACCATGGTAGTGACAAAAAAAATATGTCAGGAAAATACCATGGTACTGGTGGAATTACCATGTTATTTTCCTACCATGGTAGTGACCAAAAAACCATGGCAGGAAGTGACCATTCTACCATGGATGGAGTCAATATACCATGGTTTTGCGGCATGTAGTGAAAGAACATGAAAGCATTTTAGTGGTATGCAATATATTACCATGACACAATGGTCTGTGATCCCACAATTTGTCGGCCATTGCAGAACGAGTAGTCAAGGTATGACACCAGTTATTGGTTAAATTATTAAATACATTTAATCATACACTACATGGACAAAAGTAGTGAGGGTTGGTAGTGAGTGTTGCAACTGAGGACAGACAATTCTTTTACGCACTACAACACTCTACGGTCCTGTACTGTGAGCTTGTGAGGCCTATCACAGGACAACCATCTCTGCAGCACCTCAATCATGCCTTTATGGTAAAGTGTCCAGATGGAAGTCACTCCTCAGTAAAAGGCACAGGACAGCCCGCTTGGACCTGGCACCATCCTTATGGTGAAGCATGTTGGTGGCAGCATCATGCTGCGGGGATGTTTTTCAGCGGCAGGGACTGGAGAGAGAGATCCTTGATGAAAACCTGCTCCAGAGCGCTCAGGACCTCAGACTGGGGCGAAGGTTCACTTTCCAAAAGGACAACAACCCTAAGAACACAGCCAAGACAACACAGGAGTGGCTGAGTGGCCCTTCAGTGGCCCAGCCAGAGCCCGGACTTTAACATCTCTGGAGAGACCTGTAAATATCTGCGTAGCGACACTCCCCATCTAACCTGACAGAGCTTGAGAGAATCTGCAGAGAAGATCTGCAGAGAAGATTGTAGCGTCATACCGAAGAAGACTCAAAATACTGACTAAAGGGCCTGAATACTTCTGAAATGTCACATTTACATTTATATACATTTGTAAAAACATTATTTTGCTTTGTCATTATGGGCTATTGTTAGTAGATTGATGGGAAAAACACTTTAATCCATTTAAGAATAAGGCTGTAAAGTAACTACATCTGGAAAAAGTCAAGAGGTCTGAATACTTTTTGAATGCCCTGTAAGAATGGTTGAGGCAGCTGTGCTCTTGGGGACCTTCAATGCTGCAGAAATGTTCGACACAATCCTGTCTCGCCATTCCAAGATGGCGTAGCAGTTCAGACATCTTTGGCTTGTCGTGTCCTGTGTATATATATATTTTTTCCTTCGTATATATTTCATATATATTTTTTACCCTCAGTTTCAACATATTCTCCTGCAACCCGCCTCACCCAATGTGGTATGGATCTGCAATTTTTTATACTTTAGAACTGGAACTCCCAACAGAAGCTAGCCAGCTAACTAGCTAGTAGTCAGTTAGCCACTTCTAGCGGTCATCAACTAACCTTAGCCTGGTCAACTCCTGCCAGTCTGCACAGAGCGATTCTTGTTTCCAAGATGGCGTAGCAGTAAGTCGTCCTGTCGTGTCGTGTCCCTTGTATATATCGTTTCTTTTTCGTTTTTACATATTTTTCTTCGCATATCTCTTTAAAAACATTTTGCTAAACCTAAGCTTCCAAATACTCTCCTGCAACCCGCCTCACCCTATGTAGCTATTTTTCCTAAAGTATTTATATTTACTTCGGAACCGGAACCCCTCAACTGAAGCTAGCCAGCTAACCACCAGCTATGCTAGCGGTCTTCAGCTAACCGGTCATCAGATAATCTTTAGCTCGGAAAGCTCTCGCCAGTTCGAACAACGCGACTCTAACCAGAGCATAACGGACCTATTTATTTTTCATCCCCGGATTCCCACCGCAAACGGAACATTTTTCAGTTGGATCTTCACAACTAGTTATCTAGCTAAACCGCAACCCCGGATGATTACTCCTGGCTAGCGTTTCCACCCACTTAGCTTGAAGCTAGCCCGGCCAGAGCACCTGTGCTACCACCGTAGCATACTCCTGGGCTACAATACCCGGGCCCACGACCGGTCTATCGATGTCACCGCATGAAGAGGAATAAACAGACTCACCTCATCACGACGTCCCCCAAAAGGCTAACTCTCTAGCCCTTGCTATCTCCTTGCTTGCTATTTCGGCCTGCTAACTGCTAGCTTGTTTAGCTCCGGTCCGCTAACTGCTACCTTGTTTACCCCCGGCCTACGAACTGTTACTTGTTAGCACAGGCCCGCTAACCGTCTGAATCGCCGCATCCCAAACACTCACTGGACCCATATTTACTTTCTATCTCTTTTTCGATTTTTAATTTGTTTATACCTTCCGGAAACCTGCATCACCCAATGTGATACGGAATCGCTATTATTTTTAATTTTTAGAACACACTCAAGAACCTCCAGAAGCTCACCAGCTAACTAGCTACAAGCTAGTTAGTCATTGTTAGTTTTTTTTTTTTACCTGGATAACACTCGCCAGTCCAGCTTCCCTGCCCCATCCACCGCTGCCCCCTGGACACTGATCTCTTGGCTACATAGCTGATGCACGCTGGACTGTCCATTAATCACGGTACTCCATTCTGCTTGTTTGTTTTATCTGTCGGCCCCGTTGCCTAGTCAACACCATTTTACCTGCTGTTGTTGTGCTAGCTGATTAGCTGTTGTTGTCTCACCTACTGTTTTAGCTAGCTTTCCCAATTCAACACCTGTGATTACTGTATGCCTCGCTGTATGTCTCTCTCAAATGTCAATATGCCTTGTATACTGTTGTTCAGGTTAGTATCATTGTTTTAATTCACAATGGAGCCCCTAGTTCCACTCTTCATACCCCTGATATCTCCTTTGTCCCACCTCCCACACATGCGGTGACCTCACCCATTACAACCAGCATGTCCAGAGATACAACCTCTCTCATCATCACCCAGTGCCTGGGCTGTACCCGCACCCCACCATACCCCTGTCTGCGCATTATGCCCTGAATATATTCTACCATGCCCAGAAACCTGCTCCTCTTATTCTCTGTCCCCAACGCTCTAGGCGACCAGTTTTGATAGCCTTTAGCCGCACCCTCATACTACTCCTTCTCTGTTCCGCGGGTGATGTGGAGGTAAACCCAGGCCCTGCATGTCCCCAGGCACCCTCATTTGTTGACTTCTGTGATCGAAAAAGCCTTGGTTTCATGCATGTCAACATCAGAAGCCTCCTCCCTAAGTTTGTTTTACTCACTGCTTTAGCGCACTCTGCTAACCCTGATGTCATTGCCGTGTCTGAATCCTGGCTCAGGAAGGCCACCAAAAATTCAGAGATTTCCATACCAAACTATAACATCTTCCGTCAACTGCCAAAGGGGGAGGAGTTGCAGTCTACTGCAGAGATAGCCTGCAAAGTAATGTCATACTTTCCAGGTCCATACCCAAACAGTTCGAACTACTAATTTTGAAAATTACTCTCTCCAGAAATAAGTCTCTCACTGTTGCCGCCTGCTACCGACCCCCCTCAGCTCCCAGCTGTGCCCTGGACACCATTTGTGAATTGATCACCCCCCATCTAGCTTCAGAGTTTGTTCTGTTAGGTGACCTAAACTGGGATATGCCTTGATGGGGATACATGATCCCCTTTGGGATCACCCCCCATCCCCCCTGAGCTGTAATGTGGCGCAGGGAACGCAAGAAATAATCCTAAAAATATTTAACCTCCACAGAATCGCTTGAAAAATGGCTCAAATGAAAGATAAAGAAGTTATTTATCTACCCAGCAAGTCAGATTTCTAAAATGTTTTACGGCAAAAACATAGCACATATTTATGTCCAACCACCACTGCATACATACCTCATTAGCATAGCCAAGTAGGAAAAAATATGCAATCAACAAACGCAGGATTAAAAGAAAAATCATTTCACTAACCTTTTGAAATCTTCATCAGATGACAGTAATATAACATGTTACACAGTACATTCATTTTTTTTTTAATAATATGCAATATATATCCATAAATCTCTGTTTACAATTATGCATCGTTCAAAAAATGCTACTGCAATGTCAGGAGAAATAAAATAGCTCCGGCAGATAACGTCAGCAAACAAGGAATACACATCATAAACTTTGACTAAATATGAATGTTTTACATATGTATGGCAAGATAAACTTCTTCTAAATACAATCGCTATGTTACAATTATTTTTAACGTTACATTTTGCGTTTACTAGGCTATAATAGGGAGGCGGCGCTCCCATTTAGCATACTGACTCCTCTATCTTGGAGTCGACAGAAACCCAAAATGAAGACATAAATATTCCCTTACCATGGCTGTTCTTCCTTCAGAAGACCTGGAAGGGTTAATACTCACCAAGTTAGCGTTCAGTTTTCAAGTCTGTGTCTTTCCGTTCTCTAACTAGCCACTTTTCGGTCGAAATGTATGCAAATTTCAAGTGGATGCGCACCAAAACGTCTATACATTATATTTCAGAGTAAACTTGTCAAACTATGTTTATAATTAAGCCTTAACATGTTATAAAGGTCTACAGCAATCGTGAGGGCTAACAGAGAAACACATGTTGTTCAGTCCATCCTGAGGAAAGAGAGAAATTTCCCAGCTCCCATTGGTGAAACTTTTTTTTTTGCGTCACCGGGACGTTTGGGCACGCTGAACGTCTCGTGAGCGCACTCACAGTTCAGCAGGCTTCACGCTGAAGACGTAGAAACTGTTTCCATGGTTATAACTGCTTGGGAAGTGTGTATACTGACGTTGAAGTGGTGGCAACTTTTTTCATTACAAGAGAGACTTTGGGAGAATGCATGCCCTGAGACTTCTGCTTTACATAGAGACAAAATTTAAACGGTTTTTAGAAGCTTTAGAGTGTTTCCTATTCGATAATAATTTTTATTTGCATATATTAGCAACTTTTGACAAAAATGTATCATGTTTTATATGGGTGCCGAATTCCTCCAGAAGGTGCAGTATTCAGGGCTAGCCCCAACATTATTAACACCCCGGCAGTCCTACAATCTAAGCTAGATGCCCTCAATCTCACACAAATCATCAAGGAACCCACCAGGTACAACCCTAACTCTAAACAAGGGCACCCTCATAGACGTCATCCTGACCAACTGGCCCTCCAAATACACCTCCGCTCTGTCTTCAACCAGGATCTCAGCGATCACTGCCTCATTGCCTGTATCCGCTACGGAGCCGTTTTAGGGACCACCCCTCATCACTGACAGTCCCTAAACACAGAAGTGTTTTAGGGAGGTCGTTGACTGCGGCTCCGTAATCGACCTGGCCCGGGAATCCTGGAAGGACATTGACCTCATCCCGTCAGTTGAGGATGCCTGGTCATTCTTTAAAAGTAATTTCCTCACCATTTTAGATAAGCATGCTCCGTTAAAAAAATGCAGAACTAAGAACAGATACAGCCCTTGGTTCACTCCAGACCTGACTGCCCTCGACCAGCACAAAAACATCCTGTGGCGGACTGCAATAGCATCGAATAGTCCCCGCGATATGCAACTGTTCAGGGAAGTCAGGAACCAATACACGCAGTCAGTCAGGAAAGCTAAGGCCAGCTTCTTCAGGCAGAAGTTTGCATCCTGTAGCTCCAACTCCAAAAAGTTCTGGGACACTGTGAAGTCCATGGAGAACAAGAGCACCTCCTCCGAGCTGCCCACTGCACTGAGGCTAGGTAACATGGTCACCACCGATAAATCCATGATTATCGAAAACTTCAATAAGCATTTCTCAACGGCTGGCCATGCCTTCCGCCTGGCTACTCCAACCTCGGCCAACAGCTCCGCCCCCCCCGCAGCTCCTCGCCCAAGCCTCTCCAGGTTCTCCTTTACCCAAATCCAGATAGCAGATGTTCTGAAAGAGCTGAAAAACCTGGACCCGTACAAATCAGCTGGGTTTGACAATCTGGACCCTCTATTTCTGAAACTATCCGCCGCCATTGTCGCAACCCCTATTACCAGCCTGTTCAACCGCTCTTTCATATCGTCTGAGATCCCCAAGGATTGGAAAGCTGCCGCAGTCATCCCCCTCTTCAAAGGGGGAGACACCCTGGACCCAAACTGTTACAGACCTATATCCATCCTGCCCTGCCTATCTAAGGTCTTGAAAGCCAAGTCAACAAACAGGTCACTGACCATCTCGAATCCCACCGTACCTTCTCCGCTGTGCAATCTGGTTTCCGAGCCGGTCACGCACCTCAGCCACACTCAAGGTACTAAACGATATCATAACCGCCATCGATAAAAGACAGTACTGTGCAGCCGTCTTCATCGACCTTGCCAAGGCTTTTCGATAATCACCATATTCTTATCGGCAGACTCAGTAGCTGTGCATGACTGCCTTGCTTTCACCAATTACTTTGCAGACAGAGTTCAGTGTGTCAAATCGGAGGGCATGCTGTCTCCTGGCAGTCTCTATGGGGTGCCACAGGGTTCAATTCTCGGGCCGACTCTTTTCTCTGTATATATCAATGATGTTGCTCTTGCTGCGGGCGATTCCCTGATCCACCTCTACGCAGACGTCAACATTCTATATACTTTCGGCCCGTCACTGGACACTGTGCTATCTAACCTCCAAACGAGCTTCAATGCCATACAACACTCCTTCCGTGGCCTCCAACTGCTCTTAAACGCTAGTAAAACCAAATGCATGCTTTTCAACCGATCGCTGCCTGCACCCGCATGCCCGACTAGCATCACCACCCTGGAT
Organism: Oncorhynchus nerka; assembly: GCF_034236695.1. Taxonomy (NCBI): domain Eukaryota; kingdom Metazoa; phylum Chordata; class Actinopteri; order Salmoniformes; family Salmonidae; genus Oncorhynchus; species Oncorhynchus nerka. The sequence continues at coordinate 32,218,622 of NC_088418.1, forward strand.
GGTTCCGACCTTGAATATGTGGACATCTATAAGTACCTAGGTGTCTGGCTAGACTGTAAACTCTCCTTCCAGACTCGCATCAAACATCTCCAATCGAAAATCAAATCAAGAGTCGGCTTTCTATTCCGCAACAAAGCCTCCTTCACTCACGCCGCCAAGCTTACCCTAGTAAAACTGACTATCCTACCGATCCTTGACTTCGGCGATGTCATCTACAAAATGGCTTCTAACACTCTACTCAGCAAACTGGATGCAGTTTATCACAGTGCCATCCGTTTTGTCACTAAAGCACCTTATACCACCCACCACTGCGACTTGTATGCTCTAGTCGGCTGGCCCTCGCTACATATTCGTTGCCAGACCCACTGGCTCCAGGTCATCTACAAGTCCATGCTAGGTAAAGCTCTGCCTTATCTCAGTTCACTGGTCACGATGGCAACACCCATCCGTAGCATGCGCTCCAGCAGGTGTATCTCACTGATCATCCCTAAAGCCAACACCTCATTTGGCCGCCTTTCGTTCCAGTACTCTGCTGCCTGTGACTGGAACGAATTGCAAAAAAAATAAATAAATATATATATATATTTTTTAAATACAAAAAAATAAAATAAAATCGCTGAAGTTGGAGACTTTTATCTCCCTCACCAACTATCTGAGCAGCTAACCGATCGCTGCAGCTGTACATAGTCTATTGGTAAATAGCCCACCCATTTTCACCTACCTCATCCCCATACTGTTTTTATTTATTTACTTTTCTGCTCTTTTGCACACCAATATCTCTACCTGTACATGACCATCTGATCATTTATCACTCCAGTGTTAATCTGCAAAATTGTAATTATTCGCCTACCTCCTCATGCCTTTTGCACGCATTGTATATAGACTCCCCCCTTTTTTTCTACTGTGTTATTGACTTGTTAATGGTTTACTCCATGTGTAACTCTGTGTTGTCTGTTCACACTGCTATGCTTTATCTTGGCCAGGTCGCAGTTGCAAATGAGAACTTGTTCTCAACTAGCCTACCTGGTTAAATAAAGAAATATATTTTTTAAAATTTTTATTTTATTTTTTAAAACAGAGCATACCAGACTGCTTTTTCTCCACATCTTCGGTTTCCTACCGCAAGCTCTGAACCTTTTCACCTGGATCATCGCAGCTAGCTAGCTGTTATCCGAGTGGCTACCCCCTAGCTAACGTCTCTGTCCTGAAGCAAGCACCAGTGAGCCTGGAGCTAGCCTCGTGCTAGGCCCATCTCCCAGCTAGCTGAAGAGGTCCATCAGCCACTCCTTGGGCTACAATACATATTTTGCCAATTGGCCTGGAACCCTTTTACTGCCGACACGGAGCCCCGCCGATTCCATCACGACTGGTCTACCGACGTAATCCGCCCGAGGGGTTTCAACAGGCTCCTCCGTCGCAATGTCTCCTGAATGCCCATCTGCTAGCCTGCTAGCCGCGGCCCGCTAGCTGTCTAGAGCATATCGGACTGTTAGCTGAAGAGGACCATCAGCCAATTTCTTGGGCTACAATACCTATTTTGCCAATCAGCCTGGACCCTTTTACCGCCTACACGGAGCCCTGCCGATCCAACACGTCTGGTCTGCCGATGTAACCGTCTGAGGGGGTTACAACAGACTTCTTCAGTCGCAACGTCCTCCTAAGGCCCTTCTACTAGCCCCAGCCCGCTAACTGTCTGAATCGCCGTGTCTCCAGCTCGCCTAGCTTCCCACTGGTCCCTATGATCACTCGGCTACGCTTGCCTCTCCAGAATGTCAATATGTCGTGTCCATTGCTGTTTTGGTTAATGATTGTCTTATTTCACTGTAGAGCCTCCAGCCCTGCTCAATATATATGCCTTAGCTAGCCCATTTGTTTCACCTCCCACACTTGCGGTGACCTCACCTGGTCTAAGTGATGTCTTCAGAGACAAAACCTCTCTCATCGTCACTCAATGCCTAGGTTTACCTCCACTGTATTCACACCCTACCATACCTTTGTCTGTACATTATGCCTTGAATCTTTTCTTCCACACCCAGAAACCTGCTCCTTTTACTCTCTGTTCCGAACGCACTAGACAACCAATTCTTAAAGCCTTTAGTTGTACCCTTATCCTACTCCTGCTTTGTTCCTCTGGTGATGTGCTTTTCCAAGATGGCATAGCAGTTCAGACGTCTTTTGTCCTCGTCTTGTCGTGTCCCGTATATATATATATATATATATATATATATATATATATATATATATATATATATATATATATTTACAACTTTTTTCACATTACATTTTTATTTTTCATTTTCCATCAACTCATCTTCAAAACACCAATTTATATTTATAAAAAAGTATTACCTCAAATCTGTAATCCTCCAAGAAGCTAGCCAGAAACTAGCCAGAAGCTAGCCAGGAGCTAGCCAGAAGCTAGCCCAGACGCTAATCCAGAAGCTAATCCAGAAGCTAATTCAGAAGCTAGTTAGCTTCTTTACTGGCAAATCGTTAGTATTCAGCTAACCACGGTTTGTGGTCATCAGCTATCCTTTAGCTCGAAAATCTATCGTCAGTTTTGTACGGCGCAGCGCGGCTCGGAACCGGACCAATTTTTCTCTCCATGTCCCTGGATTTCAACTGCTCTCTGGACATTCATACCTGGATCTCACAGCTAGCTAGCTGCTATCCGTGTGACTATTGGCTTTCGTCGATTCCGGAGCAAACATAAATTATTCCGGAGCTAGCCAGCTCCGTCAATCACTCCTGAGTTCCATCAATCACTCCTGGGCTGCAGTCACCTATCCGGACCCGTTTTACTGCCTTCACAACTGGACTGCCGACGTTATCTACCCGAAGGAGTTATCCGGCTGGCTCCTCCGTCGCAACGTTACCTGAACGCCCATCTGCGGCCTGCTAACCGTTAGCAGCCGGTAAGACAGCTATCTGAATAGACAATATTTATTTTTATTATTATTATGTTTTCTTCCTGGGCCTCTATAACTATATCTATTGTTTTTATTTTTGTTGTTGTTGTGTGATTTGGAGTAATCCCCTCTACCACACGGAACCCCACTAATCTACTGACGGAACGCAAGAGGTGGCTAATAACAGACCTCCATCCTATGCTAGCTTGCTACCGATGTCCTGGCTAGCTGTCTAAATCGCCGTGACCCCCAACCAACCTCTCCACTCACTGGACCCTTTTGATCACTCGACTAAGCATGCCTCTCCTTAATGTCAATATGTCTTGTCCATTGCTGTTCTGGTTAGTGTTTATTGGCTTATTTCACTGTAGAGCCTCTAGTCCTGCTCACTATACCTTATCCAACCTATTAGTTCCACCACCCACACATTCAATGGCATCTCCTGGTTTCAATGAAGTTTCTAGAGACAATATCTCTCTCTTCATCACTCAAAACCTAGGTTTACCTCCACTGTATTCACATCCTACCATACCTTTGTCTGTACATTATACCTTGATGCTATTTTATCGCCCCCAGAAACCTCCTTTTACTCTCTGTTCCAGACATTCTAGACCAATTCTTATTGCTTTTAGCCGCACCCTTATTCTACTCCTTCTATGTTCCTCTGGCAATGTAGAGGTGAATCCAGGCCCTGCAGTGCCTAGCTCCACTCCTATTCCCCAGGCGCTCTCTTTTGACGACTTCTGTAACCGTAATAGCCTTGGTTTCATGCATGTTAACATTTAACATTAGAAGCCTCCTCCCTAAGTTTGTTCTATTCACTGCTTTAGCACACTCTGCCAACCCGGATGTTCTAGCCGTGTCTGAATCCTGGCTTAGGAAGACCACCAAAAATTCTGAAATTTTAATTCCAAACTACAACATTTTCAGACAAGATAGAACTGCCAAAGGGGGCGGTGTTGCAATCTACTGCAAAGATGGACAGAATTCTGCAGGCTTACTATCCAGGTCTGTACCCAAACAATTTGAGCTTCTACTTCTAAAAATCCACCTTTCCAAAAACAAGTCTATAACAAGTTGCCGCTTGTTATAGACCACCTTCTGTCCCAAACTGTTCCCTGGACACCATATGTGAATTGATTGCCCCCCATCTTCAGAGCTTGTGATGTTAGGTGACCTAAACTGGGACATGCTTAAAACCCCGGCTGTCCTACAATCTAAGCTAGATGCCCTCAAACTCACACAAATGATCAATGAACCTACTAGGTGCAACCCCAAATCTGTAAACAATGCACCCTCATAGATATCATCCTGACCAACCTGCCCTCTATATCAAATCAAATTATTTTATATAGCCCTTCGTACATCAGCTGATATCTCAAAGTGCTGTGCAGAAACCCAGCCTAAAACCCCAAACAGCAAGCAATGCAGGTGTAGAAGCACAGTGGCTAGGAAAAACTCCCTAGAAAGGACAAAACCTAGAAAGAAACCTAGAGGGGAACCAGGCTGTGGGGTGGCCAGTCCTCTTGTGGCTGTGCCAGGTGGAGATTATAACACAACATGGCCAAGATGTTCAAATGTTCATAAATGACCAGCATGGTCAAATAATAATAATCACAGGCAGAACAGTCAAAACTGGAGCAGCAGCACTGCCAGGTGGACTGGGGACAGCAAGGAGTCATCATGTCAGGTAGTCCTGAGGCATGGTCCTAGGGCTCAGGTCCTCCGAGAGAGAGAAAGAAAGAGAGAAAGAGAATTAGAGAGCATACTTAAATTCACACAGGACACTGGATAGGACAGGAGAAGTACTCCAGATATAACAAACTGACCCTAGCCCCCCAACACAAACTACTGCAGCATAAATACTGGAGGCTGAGACAGGAGGGGTCAGGAGACACTGTGGCCCCAACCGATGACACCCCCGGACAGGGCCAAAACAGGAAGGATATACACCTCTGCTGTCTTCAACCAGGATCTCAGCGATCACCGATTGTCATGGGCCAAAACAGGAAGGATATACACTGCTCTGCTGTCTTCAACCAGGATCTCAGCAATTCACTACTAGATTCATTGCCTGTTTGGACATCTCCTGTAAAGATTGGGATTTATGTTTTCCCTGTTTGGACATTAAAAGACTCTGTCTGTTGAATCGCTGTTGGGTCCACCCCTGCATAACACTTCATTGCCTCAATGGGTCTGCGGTCAAACGACCACCCCTCATCACTGTCAAACGCTTCCTAAAACACTTCAGCTAGCAGGCCTTTCTAGTCGACCTGGCCTGGGTATCCTGGAAGGATATTGTACTCATCCCGGCAGTAGAGGATGCTGGGTTATTCTTTAAAAAGTGCTTTCCTCACCATCTTAAATAAGCAAGCCCCATTGAAAAAATGTAGAACCAGGAACAGATATAGCCCTTGGTTCACTCCAGAACTGACTGCCCTTGACCAGCACAAAAACATCCTGTGGCGTTCTGCATTAGCATCAAATAGCCCCTGCGATATGCAATTTTTCTGGGAAGTTAGGAACCAATATACACAGGCAGTTAGGAAAGCAAATGCTAGGTTTTTCAAACAGAAATTGGCATCCAGTAGCACAAACTCCAAAAGGTTCTGGGAAACTGTAAGGGCCATGGAGAATAAGAGCACCTCCTCCAAGCTGCCCACTGCACCGAGCCTAGGAACCACTGACACCACGATAATTGAGAATTTCAACAAGCATTTTTCTACGGCTGGCCATGCGTTCCACCTGGCTACCCCTACCCCGATCAACAGTCCTGCACCCCCCACAGCAACTCGCCCAAGTCTAAGGTCTTTGAAAGCCAAGTTAACAAACAGATCACCGACCATTTCGAATCCCACCGTACCTTCTCCGCTATATAATCTTGTTTCCAAGCTGGTCATGGGTGCATCTCAGCCACGCTCAAGGTCCTAAACGATATCATAACCACCATCGATAAAAGACAATACTGTGCAGCCGTATTCATTGACCTGGCAAAGGCTTTCGACTCTGTCAATCACCGCATTCTTATCGGCAGACTCAGCAGCCTTGGTTTCTCAAATGACTGCCTCGCCTGGTTCACCAACTACTTCTCAGATAGAGTCTCAGCTCACTGGTCACCATAGCAGCACCCACCCGTAGCACGTGCTCCAGCAGGTATACATCACTGGTCACCCCCAAAGCCTATTCCTCCTTTGGCCACCTTTCCTTACAGTTCTCTGCTGCCAATGACTGGAACAAATTCAAAAATCACTGAGGCTGGGGACTCATATCTCCCTCACTAACTTTAAACATCAGCTGTCAGAGCAGCGCACAGATCATTGCACCTGTACATAGCCCATCTGTAAATAGCTCATCCAACTACCTCATCCCCATTTTGTTATTTATTTTTGCTCCTTTGCACCCCAGTATCTCTACTTGCACATTAGTCTTCTGCACATCTATCACTCGTGTTTAATTGCTAAATTGTAATTACCTTGCCACTACAGCCTATTTTTTTGCCTTTACCTCCCTAATCTTACCTCCTTTGCACACACTGTATATAGACTTTTTCTATTGTGTTATTGACTGTACGTTTGTTTTATCCATGTGTAACTCTGTTGTTTGTGTCGCACTGCTTTGCTTTATCTTGGCCAGGTCGCAGTTGTGAATGAGAACTTGTTCTCAACTGGCCTACCTAGTTAAATAAAACAATAAAAAGTCTGAGCTCTACGGGCAATTCCTTCGACCTCATGGCTTGGTATTTGCTCTGACATGCACTGTCAACTGTGGGACCTTATATAGACAGGTGTGTGCCTTTCCAAATCATGTCCAATCAATTGAATTTACCACAGGTGGACTCCAATAAAGTTGTAGAAACACTCAAGGATGATCAATGGAACCAGGATGCACTGGAGTTAAATTCGAGTCTCATAGCAAAGGGTCTGAATACTTATGTACATCAGGTATTTCTGTTTTCACTTTGTCATTATGGGGTATTGCGTGTAGATTTTGGAGGAAAATGTTTTATTTAATCAATTTTAGAATAAGGCTGTAACATAACATGTAGAAAAAGTCAAGGGGTCTGAAAATAATTCGGAAAGTATTCAGACCCCTTGACTCCTAGACTTTCTACATTCTGTTACGTTACAGCCTTATTCTAAAATGGATTGTCGTTTTTTTCCTCAATCTATACACAATTCCTTATAATGACAAAGCAAAAAGTTGTTTTGGGAAATTTTTGCTAATTATATATCACATTCAGATAAGCATTCAGACCCTTTACTCAGTACTTTGTTGAAGCACCTTGGCATTGATTACAGCCTTAAATCTTATTGGGTATGACTTTACAAGCTTGGCACACCTGTATTTGGAGAGTTTCTCCCATTGCTCTCTGCAGATCCTCTTAAGCTCTGTCATGTTGGATGGGGAGATTGGCTGCACAGCTATTTTCAGGTCTCTCCAGACATGTTCCATCGGGTTCAAGGACATTCAGAGACTTTTCCCGAAGCCACTCCTGCATTGTCTTGGCTGTGTGCTTAGGGTCGTTGTCCTATTGGAAGGTGAACCTTCGCCCCAGTTTGAGGTCCTGAGCACTCTGGATCAGGTTATCATCAAGGATCTCTCTGTACTTTGCTCCGTTCATCTTTCCCTCGATCCTGACTAGTCACCAAGTCCCTGCCGCCGAAAAACATCCCCACAGCATGATCCTGCCACCACAAGGATGGTGCCTGGTTTCCTCAGATGTGTAAGTGCGACATCGGCGGATGTGGGTGATTTAGATGCATCCAATGCAAAAAAAAACTGACAGATTATGATGGGTATTTTTTTTTATAACGCACCGGTTTGTCAATCGACTCTAGTTAATATACACTTACTTGTATGTTTTTATGTAACATTTTGAGACGGGAAACATGTTTTTCATAAAGTTGAACTTGTGCTCTTTATGACAATGTAAAAATTAGGTGAAACTTTTTTGGTCCAAGTTAGACGTCTCAAAAGGCACAGAATTGGTGGAACGACCCAGTAATAGTAACAAAAGCTAGTACCATGGACAATTGTGCATAATATATCATTCTTTGTAGGCTATAGAAACAGTGTCCTTCAGTAAATTATTTCAGCACATAAACTCACCCAAACTGTCCAGAAAGTCCTCCCAGCATGAGAAAGGGGGCTTGCTGGTGAGTCCATCTTTTGGTGTTTCAGTGGCTTCTTCGATAAGATGATAAACTTCAGATCAGAGTAGGCCTACATCAAACTGGAACCTGAGTGTAACGGTTTTCTTGAGTCGAAGGAGAGGCGGACCAAAACGCAGCGTGGTTATTATTCATGGTTCTTTAATAAAGAAACTATACATGAATAGACTAACAAAACAAGAAATGTGAAATAACAAAACAAGAAATGTGAAAAACCAAAACAGCCCTATCTGGTGCAAACACAGAGACAGGAACAATCACCCACAAGAGAACTAAAGAATATGGCTGCCTAAATATGGTTCCCAATCAGAGACAACGATAAACACCTGCCTCTGATTGAGAACCACTCTAGGCAACCATAGACCTACCTAGAGTACTACTCTAACCACAATCCCATAACTACAAACAACCCCAGACAAAACAAACCACATAAATCCCCATGTCACACCCTGGCCTAACCAAAATAATAACGAAAACACAGAATACTAAGGCTAGGGCGTGACACTGAGGTAAACTACTTCTTGGTATTTATTATTTTGTCAAACGCAGAGACAACATAAAATCCCAAAATAGGCCTATTAATTGTCCTACAAATAACTTTTCCGATGAGCGGTCTAAACGTGAGCAAATTTAAAAATGGGCATTTCGGTAACAGCTTGTAGAAATGTTGTTCTTGAGGCTGAGATGTCCGGTATACATCCATATGAGGAAGAGGATAACTGAACGCATTACTAATTTTGGCATGTTGCATGCGCATCATTGCGGGAAGCGTGATCAATAGGATCGATAGTGTACGGCTGTAATGTAGGCTATATAAATTTTAAAAATATGTCTAAATCTATTACTTTATATCAAGATTAGTTGCAGACAGTGCTATACCACATGGATTCTTAATCACCTGGCAATTGGAACATTCTTTCACTGACCCAAGTCTGCTTGACTATAAAAAGACAATAACCTTGTTCCTTTTCTGTATAAGAGTCCAAATCTATAAGAGCAAACAAAGTAAACTAAATTAATATGTTAAATGTGGCTTTGGCTACAGAAGAACCAATCCAATGATACAGATTATGCATTGACATTGCACAGAACATAAGTAATATAATTATAAATAATAAAAAAGTTAATACTTGACTATTAACACTGAGATCAAGGCAGAAGTGTGTGAAATGTGCAATGTGAAAGCATGTGAAATGCACTCCCCTTGTTTAAATTGTGGTTGAGGTGAAAGCAAGAGACAGAGAACCACGTCTATTTTTGAAACGCATCAGGCTCACACATTTTGTCCCGATGTAAAAACAATGAACAACACAGTACAATGTCAGTGTAAAGGAAGATAGAACTGTTTTGTCCCCCCAACTTAAATGAGATTCTGCACAAAAAGTGAACCAAGATTTTATTGACAAAATTACATTTTCAAAAATGTATATGTTTTTAGAAGATTATGCGACACACGTTGCGCTGAACCTGAAATGAAATATGACTTGAATATGAAATGTATGAATCATACAATTACAAATGACATTATGCGGGAACAAGCATCAAATCAAATGTATTTGTCATAAGCTTTGTAAATAACAGGTGTAGACTAACAGTGAAATGCTTACTTATAGGATAAAGTGTGACATCCTGAGGAGTCATATACCATAAGTATTTTATATCTATGTTATAAAAAATAAACACATTTTGTAGGCCCCATTCACAGTGAAGATGAAACCTCTTCCTTGGGCTCTGCAACAAAAAAAAAGACAGGAGTTAGAGTTATGTCCTGTGATATACTATATGTTGCATATAAGTTAAGTGTATTTCTTGTGATGCATTATTTTAATTAATTAATGGGGCTTGCGAAAGCACCAACTTTAAATCTTTGACAAACTTCTGACTTATTATACTGTAGTTACACTGTATTATTAGTGGGGTTTGTGACGCACAACCCCCATTTAAATCTTTGACATACTTCTTATTTTTCTTTGGAACGTGATTCCTCCTACACTGTTTAAGCTAGAAACGTCATTCAAACGTCAAGACATGCAGATCGGTCTGGAATAGTGTGCTTGTAGAACATTGATATCTTTTTACTTTTCCTGGGATTTCCTCAGCATTCTAAAGGCCCCATTGTGACATCATCACTTTCAACATTCCATTCACTGTAAATGCTATGATGCAACTCTTAACACAAAATCAGCTACTTTGACCAATTTGCCAACTACTTATTAGACAAAAGGTTAGAACATGTAAAATCTTCCTCTGCTTTTTGAATCTGAACTCAGAAGTAATGTCAAAGAAATTTTCATCTAATTTTTTATAAACAACTGGCATTTTGGCCACTTTCCCAACAAGTTAAACAAAAATGTAGAGGTCAGAACATCTTCGTCTACTTCTGTTATTCAAATCTGTCATCGTAACAAAAAAAATATCTGTTACCAATCAAACAATACAGCTGTTTTAGTAACTGCATTGACACATTTTTTCCCAAATTCTTCCAAACTGCCATTTTGACTACTCCCCCAAAAATGCAGACAAAAACTTAGTGTATAAAATGTTCCTCTACTTGTCTGCTTTTCAAATCTGAAATCAGAACAGGAATAGCTTCTACCAATCAATAAGTAGAGCTGTTTCAGTAAACCACCAAATGCTTTCATTAAAGATGCAGTAAGTCATGTCAGAAACTAGAAGATGTATTACTTACCAAAAACAGCTGCACATTCCAATACAAGTACATGAAATTTTGAAGTTCTCTTTGCTTTGTCATAAAATTAGCATAAATTTTGCCTTACCAAAAGTAATGACCACAACTACTGACAACAACCACACAACTACTGACCACAACTACTAAACCTCAAATACTGACCACAACCACAAAACTACGGACCACCACTACTGACCACAGCAACTACTGAACCACACAACTAATGACAACAACCACAAAACTACTGACCACAACTACTAAACCTGGAATACTCACTAAAACCACAAAACTACTGACCACCACTGCTGACCACAACCACACACCTACTGGCCACTATTGACCACAACTACTAAACCACAAATACTGACCACAACCACAAAACTACTGACCACCTCTACATACCAAAACTACTGATCACAACCACACACCTACTGACCACAACTAATGAACCACACAACTACTAACCACAAAACTACTGAACCACACAACTTATGATCACAACGGCACAACTACTAAACACAACTGCTGACCATGTCCACACTATAGGGCCCAAATAACCTGCAACACAACCACTCAACTACTGACCACATAATTACTGACCACTATTGACCACAACTACTGACCACAATTACTAAACCTCAAATACTGACCACAACCACAAAACTACTGACCATAACTAGGGACAACACACCTACTGAACCACACAACTAATGACCATAACTACTAAACCTGGAATACTATAGCTGTACATAGTCCATCTGTAAATAGCCCACCCAATCTATCTACTTCATCCCCATATTGTTTTTATTTACTTTGCTGCTCTTTAGCACACCAGTATCACTACTTACTCACCATCATCTGCTCATCATCATCTGCTCATCTTTCACTCCAGTGTTAATCTGCTAAATTGTAATTACTTTGTTATGTAATAAATGGCCTATTTATTGCCATACCTCCTCATGCCATTTGCACACACTGTATATAGACTATTTTTTCCCCCTATTCTGTTGACTGTACACTTGTTTATTCCATGTAACTCCGTGTTGTTGTTGCTGTCGCACTGCTTTGCTTTGCTTTATCTTGGCCAGGTCACAGTTGTAAATGAGAACTTGTTCTCAACTAGCTTACCTGGTTAAATAAAGGTGAAATAAAAAAACGTTAAAAAACTACCACAACTACTGACTAAAACCACAAAACTACTGACCACAATTAGCTACTGAACCGCACACCTATTGGCCACAAAGCTACTGGCCACTTTTTAAATTTTTTAAAATCTTTATTTAACCAGGCAAGTCAGTTAAGAACAGATTCTTATTTTCAATGACGGCCTAGGAACAGTGGGTTAACTGCCTGTTCAGGGGCAGAATGACAGATTTGTACCTTGTCAGCTCGGGGTTTGAACTTGCAACCTTCCGGTTACTAGTCCAACGCTCTAACCACTAGGCTACCCTGCCCACAAAACTACTGACCACAACCACAGACCTACTGACTACAACTAATGAACGACACAACTACGTACCAAAACTACTGACCAGAACCACACACCTACTGACCACAACTAATGAACCACACAACTACGTACCAAAACGACAGACCACAACCACACAACTACTAACTACGGAACCACACAACTTATGCACAACTAAACAACTACTGACCACATAATTACTGACCACTACTGACCACAACACTACTTAACAAAACTACTGATCAAAACTACACAACTACTGACCACAACTAATGAATTACACAACTACTTACCAAAATGACTGACCACTACTGACCAAAATACTGACCACAACCACACAACGTATGGCCACAATTACTGACCATGTCCATACTGTAGGGCCCAAAGAACCTGCAACACAATCACACAACTACTGACCACACAACTACTGACCACAACTACTGGTCTGTTATGCACTAGCTCTGGTCCTGTGCATAGCGTGACAGCTAAAATGGCTTTGAACCACACTTTTCAGTTTTCACACGCAACAACTGTAGTTTAGACTGACCACACCACACAACTACTGAACGATAACTAATGACCACAACCACAAAACTACTGACCACAACTAGCTTGACCTCAACCACACAACTACTGAAGACAACCATTGAACCACACACCTACTTACCAAAACCAAAACGACTGACCACAACCAGACAACTACTGACCACACAACTACTAAACCACATAACTAATGACCACTGGGTGTACTGCTAGTTCTGCTCCCCAAGGGACCCCATAGGCTCGCATGGATAGGCAGAGTTGAAGGTAAAGACAAAATGATGAACCTGGGACATAAAAAAAATCCTGGGAACTGAGGAGTCCATTCAAATTGAATATGGCTTTGAAAGTATAAATACCCTTAGACCAATAATCTGATATGTTTTCTTACACACGAAGAATTCTTTATTATGCCATATTGGAGAGTATGAAAGCCATTTAAGATTAGATCTCATATGCTTCTCTGTAAATTTCCACACATTTACTGAGTATGCTATAATGGGTCCAAACAATAATGCAATTTTTTTTTTAGGAGTCAATCCAGATTTTTTTTTTGTAATCTAATTGGTGAAACTATTGACTCTTCCATAGCATGCCTAGGAACAGAAGCCTCTGGGTTTAAGCAGGTCTTCAGGAAATTTATTTGGAATGATAGGTGATACAATTTCTGATTTGGAACTGCAAGTCCACCTGATGCTTTTGTTCTCTATAGTGTTGCATATTTAATTTGTGGTCTCTTTCTCCCCCAAATTAACTTCTTTATGACAGAGTTTAGAACAATAGTCTATAGGAGGAGGCAGTGGTAACATGAAACTTTTAAAATTGAGGGAGGACATTCCTTTTAATAACTGAGATTCTAGAATGCAAAGAAGTGGCCCTAGTGGACCATCTTTTTATGTATTTTTGGATCTTTTGAAAGATTTCTAAATCGTTCTTCCTGCAAGTAGTGGAATAGAGGGGGATATGGTAATGCATACATTTGTTTCTTCACTGGGACCATGGGTGGTAGTTGCACGTTTCCCATAGCCGAGTTAAGACGTAGTAGAGCTGATTTAGACCAGTTGGTTGGTCTTGTAACCAGACCATGAGCTGAATGCTGTGAAAATAGACATTATTGGCTGGAGGGATTTCTGAGCGTTTGCGATGTAGAGCAGTATCCCATCTGCATACAGAGAAATTGCTTGTTCAGTTTGTTTGATTTTGATATGTGAGGAAGCCGAATTTTGACATATGCTTAGTGCCAGCGGTTCAAGGGAGAAAGCAAATAGCATAGGGGAGGCGGGACAACGTTGTTTACATCCTCGTTGTATGATAAATGGATTAGAATGGGTAGTGCCTGTAGATATAATAGAAGGATTCACATACATGGTGTGAATCATATGTATAAATATAGCCCCAAAACCAAAATATGCAAGCCATAAATATTCCCACTCTAAGAGGTCAAATGCTTTCTTTGCATCTAAAGATAACACAGCACAGGCGGCGCATGTTATCGGCTGCATGACGACCCTTAATAAACCCTGTTTGGTAAGGATGTACGATCTTGTTAATAACTTTGTCTAGACGCATGGCTAGAACTTTGGCATCCATCTTCATTTCTGTTCCGATTAAACTGATTGGCCGAAAATTTGCACAATTTGTGAGGTCTTTTCCTTTCTTAGGGATTGGGGATATAATAGCTGTATTGATGTCGCTGTGGAGTTGTCCTTTTTCAATAGCAATGTTAAGCAATTCAAGAATAACTGATCCTAGGTCATCCCAAAAAGGAGAATGAGTTCAGGAGGTATTCCATCAATACCAGGCACTTTATCTTTCTTCATATTTAAAAGAGCAGCTTTCAGTTGAGATAGTGACAGGGTCCTCTAATAAAACTGTTTCTTCTTGAGAAAGTTTGGGCAACGTAAGGTTCTCCAGGAACTGCCGAACAAGCAGAAGTATCAAAGCTATGTGAGGAACTGTATAAATCTGAATAATATGCTGTAAAAGTTGTATTTATTTCTGTAGGATAAGATAACAGTCCCTTAGTAGGAGATCTGATCAGCTGTATTGATGGTCTTGTTAAAGCATGTTTAAGCTGCAGCGCCAGTACGTGGCTAGGCCTACTCCCTTGAAAATAGTATTTTTGTCTCACCCTCTGCATAATGAATTCTACTCTACGTCACAACAAGTCATTAAGTTCCAGTCTACTTGGTTTTTAGATCAATTTCTCTCTCTGTTGAATGGTTGTTTTTAAGAGTCTTCCAGCATTTCCCAATGATTTTCCAATTCACTGATCTTCTAAAGTCTTAATTTCTGTAAATTCGAGGGAAGATGTGTAGTGTGAAACCTTTTACAGCTAACCATACCATAGTTGAGTCCTCCACTGAGTGGTAACTTATTTCTAATTTTTTTTTTATGTTTAAGATCAAAACTTGAAGATGAAATCAGAGTTGTGTAGTGAAGTATTATTAAACCTCCATCTTGGTGCACACATATTCATTGGTAAGATTTTTAATTTACAAAGAATGGGATTATGATCAGATAGAATGGCCAGTAATGTTTTTATAAATTCCATGTTACCTGTAACATCAGTAGATGTTAAAACAGTACAAAACAGTACATTTTTGAGAAAGTCTTAAATCTCGCAGAAAAGCATGTATAGTCCTTAGTTTTGGGATTATGACATTTCCAACAGTTACTAAAACTAAGATCTTTAAGAAATGGTTTAAGTGCATTGGAAGCAATCACTTGTGATGAGTTATGAGAAGGTCCAGATCTATCTAGCTAAGAATCAATAATATCATTCATGTCAGCTCCAATAATATGCATATAATTTTCTCTCTGAAGGGAGAAAATCTTTGTTATAGGAGCATAAATAGATACAAACGCTATTTAAACACATACAGAGTGGAACATATGTTAGTAAATCAGCCCTGTTTATAATTTCCCCTTTTTTCAATTGTAAGGGGTAGATTGCGTTTATGTAGAATAAGTACCCCTTTAGATTTAAAGCAGGAAACAGCTGCCCGTTGTTGTTTTGAAGTCAATGGACATCACCCTCTAAAAGATGTGTCTCTTGTAATAGAGACATGTCAACTTTATTCTTATGTAATACATCAAGACATTCGCTTATTTGGCTCAGTAGAACCCCTCAGATTACAAGAAATTATCACAAAATTAGCCATGATCCATCTGTGGTAATGTGAATACCAGTTTGATGGAGAAAAGGGAGAAAAGTAATTTATGATAACTATAAAATGACTATTTAGTTTCCAACTAAAGAACCGTATACCAGATATTCCTGAAAAAAAACTGTAAACATATCCATTTTTGGATAAAATGACAAAACCCTTCAGATTGCCATTCCACCCCAAAACCCTGACAAATGTATCAAAACAGTTGATACAAATAATCCCTCCCCTCCCTGACAGCTTAGGACACAAAAGTCCTCCCTCTCCACTCAATGTTAAGACCTATGACTGAACGCAGCGGTGTCTATCACTAAACCCCCCCAAATATCCCTGTACGTCTCACTCCATTTCCTAAATATCTAGCAAGAAATGCTCAATTGACTGAATGATTAAGCCTTAACGTAGCACAAAAATGGAGAACTAATTTGCTAAATAATTCAAGAATAACTGATCCTAGGTCATCCCAAAAAGGAGAATGAGTTCAGGAGGTATTCCATCAATACCAGGCACTTTATCTTTCTTCATATTTAAAAGAGCAGCTTTCAGTTGAGATAGTGACAGGGTCCTCTAATAAAACTGTTTCTTCTTGAGAAAGTTTGGGCAACGTAAGGTTCTCCAGGAACTGCCGAACAAGCAGAAGTATCAAAGCTATGTGAGGAACTGTATAAATCTGAATAATATGCTGTAAAAGTTGTATTTATTTCTGTAGGATAAGATAACAGTCCCTTAGTAGGAGATCTGATCAGCTGTATTGATGGTCTTGTTAAAGCATGTTTAAGCTGCAGCGCCAGTACGTGGCTAGGCCTACTCCCTTGAAAATAGTATTTTTGTCTCACCCTCTGCATAATGAATTCTACTCTACGTCACAACAAGTCATTAAGTTCCAGTCTACTTGGTTTTTAGATCAATTTCTCTCTCTGTTGAATGGTTGTTTTTAAGAGTCTTCCAGCATTTCCCAATGATTTTCCAATTCACTGATCTTCTAAAGTCTTAATTTCTGTAAATTCGAGGGAAGATGTGTAGTGTGAAACCTTTTACAGCTAACCATACCATAGTTGAGTCCTCCACTGAGTGGTAACTTATTTCTAATTTTTTTTTTTTTTATGTTTAAGATCAAAACTTGAAGATGAAATCAGAGTTGTGTAGTGAAGTATTATTAAACCTCCATCTTGGTGCACACATATTCATTGGTAAGATTTTTAATTTACAAAGAATGGGATTATGATCAGATAGAATGGCCAGTAATGTTTTTATAAATTCCATGTTACCTGTAACATCAGTAGATGTTAAAACAGTACAAAACAGTACATTTTTGAGAAAGTCTTAAATCTCGCAGAAAAGCATGTATAGTCCTTAGTTTTGGGATTATGACATTTCCAACAGTTACTAAAACTAAGATCTTTAAGAAATGGTTTAAGTGCATTGGAAGCAATCACTTGTGATGAGTTATGAGAAGGTCCAGATCTATCTAGCTAAGAATCAATAATATCATTCATGTCAGCTCCAATAATATGCATATAATTTTCTCTCTGAAGGGAGAAAATCTTTGTTATAGGAGCATAAATAGATACAAACGCTATTTAAACACATACAGAGTGGAACATATGTTAGTAAATCAGCCCTGTTTATAATTTCCCCTTTTTTCAATTGTAAGGGGTAGATTGCGTTTATGTAGAATAAGTACCCCTTTAGATTTAAAGCAGGAAACAGCTGCCCGTTGTTGTTTTGAAGTCAATGGACATCACCCTCTAAAAGATGTGTCTCTTGTAATAGAGACATGTCAACTTTATTCTTATGTAATACATCAAGACATTCGCTTATTTGGCTCAGTAGAACCCCTCAGATTACAAGAAATTATCACAAAATTAGCCATGATCCATCTGTGGTAATGTGAATACCAGTTTGATGGAGAAAAGGGAGAAAAGTAATTTATGATAACTATAAAATGACTATTTAGTTTCCAACTAAAGAACCGTATACCAGATATTCCTGAAAAAAAACTGTAAACATATCCATTTTTGGATAAAATGACAAAACCCTTCAGATTGCCATTCCACCCCAAAACCCTGACAAATGTATCAAAACAGTTGATACAAATAATCCCTCCCCTCCCTGACAGCTTAGGACACAAAAGTCCTCCCTCTCCACTCAATGTTAAGACCTATGACTGAACGCAGCGGTGTCTATCACTAAACCCCCCCAAATATCCCTGTACGTCTCACTCCATTTCCTAAATATCTAGCAAGAAATGCTCAATTGACTGAATGATTAAGCCTTAACGTAGCACAAAAATGGAGAACTAATTTGCTAAATAATTCAGTGGTGATAGTTGACTTCTCTAGCTACGCTGTCATTGTCACAGCAACATGAGACAAGTAATCACACGAACATTGTAAACGTAACTTAGCTATAAAATACAATTTTCTTTTATAGAAACTAGATGAACTTTCAACGACATTTAGGTAATACTGAACACCACTGAATAGATAATCAGTTAGCTAGCTAACAGTTGTGATGATGATGACTTACTTAGCTACCTGTCCCAAGCTGTCCCAGTTACTGTCCTAATCACCCTGCTAGCTGGAAAGCTAGTTCGCTAGCTAGCTTGCTGATGCTCCACTGTCAAAGTTCATAATGATCCCAAGTAGTTAGATAAAATGTTTGTCAAAACTCCTTGGAGTAGTGGATAAATCCTCCTGACCAGTTTACTTATTCCATAGGTTCCCTGGTCCTTGCATGGCCCCGTTGTTGAGTCTTCCTCCTCACAGCAGTACATTACCAGCGTGGTGAATGAGCTCTGCTGCTCTGGCTCCTTGTAGAATGGCTTGGCAGTCGATGTACCGGAGGACCTTGAAGATCAGCATTCTTTGTCTGTCTGAAGCATTACTAGTCCCAGGTCCCGAGTAGGTGCGATGGGCTCTTTCTAATCTCAACCTTGTGAGATATGGTTGGGCTCATTCTCTGTAGGAATTCGATGGGATCGTCAGTCTCGTCTCCTCCTTTTAAAGATATTAATTTGACATTTGAGCGACGTGAACGGTCCTCCATTTCAGCCATCTTGAGCTGCATCTTCTCCAGTTGTGACGAACAGTCGTTGATTTTCCATCTTGCTTTCCCTATTTTCAGCTTGCAGATTGTCCACTTTAGCAGACAGGTTGTCAATCACTTTCATCCTTCTCTCAATGTCGATTGTAAGAGCTTCAACAGCCGCTAAAGTCTTGATGTTTTCTGTTTGAGTGGTTCCACCGCCTCAGCTAACACCTGTTGTAAGCATATCCTTGAGAGATTTCTGTTGCTTGGCTAATGCCTCCTCTAATGCATCCAATTACAATTGTTTACACATATGAATATTACACTGACCACAGCTACTGACCACAACCACACAACTACTGACCACACACTTACTTACCAAAACTTCTGACCACAATTACTGACCACAAACACATAACTACTGACATAACTACATAACTACTAGACACACAACTACTGAACCACACAAATAATGATCACAACCACACAACTATTGACCGCAACTACTGACCACAACCACAAAACTGACCACAACCACACAACTACTGAACACAACGACTAAACCACAAATAATGACCACAACCACAAAATTACTGACCACAACTACTGCTCTAGTCTCTGGTCCACCTCTGGTCCTGGGCATAGTTAGCTAGCTCTGGTTCACTCTAGCTCTGGTCAAGTTCTGGTTTGCACTATGAATTAAAACTACTTAAATGAGCATAAATTAGCATATAATACCCACTAAGATTAAATGTAACCTTTGAACCATTCAAGCTAGAGACACCAAACCAACTTCCACAAGTTCAGGCTATCCTATCATATCAATCAATCAATATTTTCATCTGCCTACTTTTTCAAGTATAATCTGCCAAAACTACTATAACTTATTTAAAAACCATAAATACTTTAAAACAAACTAGCAAGCACACCACATTTTATTCAGGAAATGTACTTTTCAGTGATGACTGTTATCCTGAAAATTGTATTTATTAGCTAGAACTACAGCTAGATATCAGTAGGTATACATACAGTGCATTCGGAAAGTATTCAGATCCCTTGACTTTTTCCACATTTTGTTACGTTATTCTAAAATGTATTTAAACAATATTCCACATCAATATACACACAATATCCCATAATGACAAAGCGAAAAAACTGTTTTTTGCTCATTTATAAAAAATAAAAAAATAAAAACCTTATTCAGTGGTAGGCCTAATCACTGACAACGACGAGACAGCCTATAGGGAGGAGGTCAGAGACCTGGCCGGTTGGTGCCAGAATAACAACCTATCCCTCAACGTAACCAAGACTAAGGAGATGATTGTGGACTACAGGAAAAGGAGGACCGAGCACGTCCCCATTCTCATCGACGGGGCTGTAGTGGAGCGGGTTGAGAGCTCCTTGGTGTCCACATCACCAACAAACTAGAATGGTCCAAACACACCAAGAAAGCCTATTCCCCCTCAGGAAAGAAAAAGATTTGGCATGGGTCCTGAGATCCTCAAAAGGTTCTACAGCTGCAACATCGAGAGCATGGTTGAACTGGTTGCATCACTGCCTGGTACGGCAATTGCTCGGCCTCTGACCGCAAGGCACTACATAGGGTAGTGCATACGGCCCAGTACATCACTGCCATCCAGGACCTCTACACCAGGCGGTGTCAGAGGAAGGCTCTGAAAATGGTCAAAGACCCCAGCCACCCCAGTCATAGACTGTTCTCTCTACGACCGCATGGCAAGCGGTACCGGAGTTCCAAGTCTAGGACAAAAAGGCTTCTCAACAGTTTTTACCACCAAGCCATAGACTCCTGAACAGGTAATCAAATGGCTTAATGGACTATTTGCATTGTGTTCCCCCCCAACCCCTATTTTATGCTGCTGCTACTCTCTGTTTATTATATATGCATAGTCACTTTAACTATACATTCATGTACATATGTACATACTACCTCAATTGGCCCGACCAACCAGTGCTCCTGCACATTGGCTAACCGGGCTATCTTCATTGTGTCCCGCCACCCGCCAACCCCTCTTAACGCTACTGATACTCTCTGTTCATCATATATGCATAGACACTTTAACCATATCTACATGTACATACTACCTCAATCAGCCTGACTAACCGGTGTCTGTATGAAGCCTCGCTACTTTTATAGCTTTGCTACTGTATATAGCCTCGCTACTGTCTTTCACTGTCTTTCTACTGTTGTTTTTATTTCTTTACTTACTTATTGTTCACCTAATACCTTTTTTTGCACTATGGTTAGAGCCTGTAAGTAAGCATTTCACTGTAAGGTCTACACCTGTTGTATTCGGCGCACGTGACAAATACACTTAGATTTGATTTGATTCAGATCCTTTGCTATGAGTCTCAAAAGCGAGCTCAGGTGCAGCATGTTTCCATCGATCATCCTTGAGATGTTTCTACAAATTGCTTGGTGTCCGCCTGTGGTATATTTAATTGATTGGACATGATTTGGAAAGGCACACACCTACAACTGTCTATATAAGTTCCCACAGCTTGCATGTCAGAGCAAAAACCAAGCCATGATGTCAAAGGAATTGTCCGTAGAGCTCTGAGACAGGATTGTGTCGAGGTACAGATCTGGGGAAGGGTATCTTGAAGTATTGAAGGTCCCCATGAACACAGTGGCCTCCATCATTCTGAAATGGAAGAAGTTGGGAACCACCAAGACTCTTCCTAGAGCTGGCTGCCAGGCCAAACAGAGCAATCAGGGGAGAAGGGTCTTGGTCAGGGGGGTGATCAAGAACCCGATGGTCACTCTGACAGAGCTCCAGAAGGTTCAACTTCCAACAGGACAACGACCCTAAGCACAGTCAAGACAACGCAGGAGTGGCTTCGGGACAAGTCTCTGAATGTCATTGAGTGGCCCAGCCAGAGCCCGGATGTCACGACTCCGACCGAAGGACGCTTCCCTTCCCGTTCGGGTGGCGCTCGGCGGTCATCGTCGCCGGCCTACTAGCTGCCACTGATTATTTCCTCCCCCTCCTTATGTGTTTATTGAGTGCACCTGTTTTGAGTTAGGTAATATAGTAGTGAGGCTTTATTAGTCAGCCGGCCCGCCTGGTTCCTTGTGCGGGATTAATTATTGTGACCGTCTGTTTGGTGTACTTGTGTGCACATCTATGGGTTTCGTGTTTTCCCATTTTTGTGGTTTTTCCTGGACAGTTTAAGTCCCCCTGTTTGGGGCATTTGTTTGTTCATTACGCCCTGTGTTTTCGTGAGGGTTGGCTTATGTTCGCCGTTTCTTTGTGCATTAAAATAGCACTCCCCTGAACTCTCTGCTTCCTGCGCCTGACTTCTCACCCACTACACTCAGATCGTTACACCGGACTTGAATCCTATCTTACATCTCTAGAGAGAACTGAAAATCGCTGTGCTGTGACGCTCTCCATCCAACCTGACAGAGCTTGAGAGGATCTGCAGGAAAGACTGGGAGAAACTCCCCAAATACAGGCGTGCCAACTTGTAGCGTCATACCCAAGAAGACTCAAGGCCTTAATAACTGCCAAAGGTGCTTCAACAAAGTACTGAGTAAAGGGTGTAAATCACATTATGTAAATGTGATATTTCAGTTTTTATTTTAATGATATTGCTTTGTCATTATGGGGTGTTGTGTGTAGATTGATGACAAAAAACAACAAGGCTGTAATGTAACAAAATGTGGAAAAAGTCAAGGGGTCTGAATACTTTCCGAATGCAATGTACAAACCTATTCTACATAGTTCTTCAACTACCACAAAAATACTTTTAAAGAGCTGCCATCACTAGATGCACCATCATATTTCTTCCACAAATAGCGTAACACTTTATTTTCATTACATCATCATTCAACTAAAATCAAATTTATTTTACACTAAACGTTTCACAAAAGTAAATCGCGCATCTATTTATCTGAAACCCACAGCATGCATGATTGAGTTGCTTTGCTTTCCTAAGAGTGTTGTCCACATGATCCTGCCTTTTATTCCCATCTTCTGACAGAAGATCGCTTTGTTCTGTATCTTTCTTGTATCAGTTTTCACACGCATCAACTGTAGTTTAGCCATTTTTGCGATCTAACTGCCACACAATCGAAAGAAATAAAGGTTGATATAGTAGTCTATCAAAAATAATTAGACCAAATATTTTACTTTGTCTATATGTATGATTTGCTTTAAATAGTAAAGTAAAACTTTTTAAACTTCTTCCATAAGCACAAAAATACTTATAAAGAGCTAAAGCAAGCCCAACAACTTTACTTTTAAAGTTACCATTTAGTTCATATATGCTGTTACTTTGACAGCATATAGCAATGTTATAGTATAAGTTTCATTGGATAGGCCTGTATGTGATATGGTATAGAAATATTACATTTGAATGATTTTATAGGATAAGCAGTGTAATACAGTACCTGTCCATGTTCGGTGCACAGGTAGCTTAAGGGCTGGGTGGGTGATCTCCACGCTCACTCTCAGTCGTGCTCTCTCCTCCCCTCTGGGCCCCTTTCTCATGTTCACCCTGTTTATGTGCAACGTTTCCACTCCTTCTTCTTCCTCTTCCCTACTCTCATCCTCCACCTCCATCTGCGTCACCTTCCTTTCCACGTTGTTGTTCTCTCCTTCTCTTTCGTCAATGTACTCTATTCCTTCCGTTTCGGGGTCAGCGACTGCGGCTTTTGTTTCTACAGACATTAATAGATATAAAGAGATATTTAGTCATTTTACTGGATAAAATGTGAATGCATGTACAAGTACTGCATAGGATTTGTATTACTAATGAATATGCTTATGAAATGTTGCACACTTCCAGCTAATGTTTAAACTTAAATCATATGCGCAATGAGTTTGCATAAGCACACATAACCTTGACTTAATTAGCCACAATAGCATTAGCTTGGGTCGAAACAGGGAGATGTTCAATAAGGCAAATCATTGCAAATAGTTTTGAAACTGAAAACTAAATGAGCGTTTCTTATTAGACAAATGCTTGTAGTCCCTCCCTTTTCAGTCCTTTTTCTTCCATTTGATGCTTAATGAACACAATCCAGTTCTAACATGGACAGGTACTGTTTCACTAGTGTTAATAAAAACCCACTAAGTGTGTGTCCGTTTTTCCGACTGTCCATCTGACCATTTCCGTCTGTCTGACTGATCCAGCAAGTGGATCTCTCCAAAGCGCACACGCTCCTAAACTCTCTCTGTCCGTCCACTCCTTTCCCGCCAGTCTCGTTGGACACCAGCGGTATGAGGGTGGTGCCCCCTGCTGCCCAGAGCAGTTTAGCTTTTGGGTGGCCTCCCGTCAACAAGAGATTGAAAACCCCAACACCCTCGCTGGTCCAATGGACAGTAAGAGAGGAGGGGATGGAGGGAGCAGCTGGGAAAAAGAGAGAGAGAAAGAGGGAGGATTAAAGGTCAAAGTATTTTGAAAATGTATAGTAGATAGAATTCCTTGAATATAACATATACTTTCAAATATATATATATACTGTTTGATCATTTATATAAGAAAGTGCATACGACCAATTACAGTCTTAAAACAGTTGGTGTACTGCTAAACAACATTTAAATGAAGTCTATACTAACAATGTTGATCCAAATCAGTCAGGTTTCAAGACTAGTCATTCAACTGAGACTGCTCTTCTCTGTATCACGGAGGCCCTCCGCACTGCTAAAGCTAACTCTCTCTCCTCTGCTCTCATCCTTCTAGACCTATCGGCTGCCTTCGATACTGTGAACCATCAGATCCTCCTCTCCACCCTCTCCGAGTTGGGCATCTCCGGCGCGGCCCACGCTTGGATTGCGTCCTACCTGACAGGTCGCTCCTACCAGGTGGCGTGGCGAGAATCTGTCTCCTCACCACGCGCTCTCACCACTGGCGTCCCCCAGGGCTCTGTTCTAGGCCCTCTCCTATTCTCGCTATACACCAAGTCACTTGGCTCTGTCATAACCTCACATGGTCTCTCCTATCATTGCTATGCAGACGACACACAATTAATCTTCTCCTTTCCCCCTTCTGATGACCAGGTGGCGAATCGCATCTCTGCATGTCTGGCAGACATATCAGTGTGGATGACGGATCACCACCTCAAGCTGAACCTCGGCAAGACGGAGCTGCTCTTCCTCCCGGGGAAGGACTGGCCGTTCCATGATCTCGCCATCACGGTTGACAACTCCATTGTGTCCTCCTCCCAGAGCGCTAAGAACCTTGGCGTGATCCTGGACAACACCCTGTCGTTCTCAACTAACATCAAGGCGGTGGCCCGTTCTTGTAGGTTCATGCTCTACAACATCCGCAGAGTACGACCCTGCCTCACACAGGAAGCAGCGCAGGTCCTAATCCAGGCACTTGTCATCTCCCGTCTGGATTACTGCAACTCGCTGTTGGCTGGGCTCCCTGCCTGTGCCATTAAACCCCTACAACTCATCCAGAACGCCGCAGCCCGTCTGGTATTCAACCTTCCCAAGTTCTCTCACGTCACCCCGCTCCTCCGCTCTCTCCACTGGCTTCCAGTTGAAGCTCGCATCCGCTACAAGACCATGGTGCTTGTCTACGGAGCTGTGAGGGGAACGGCACCTCAGTACCTCCAGGCTCTGATCAGGCCCTACACCCAAACAAGGGCACTGCGTTCATCCACCTCTGGCCTGCTCGCCTCCCTACCACTGAGGAAGTACAGTTCCCGCGCAGCCCAGTCAAAACTGTTCGCTGCTCTGGCCCCCCAATGGTGGAACAAACTCCCTCACGACGCCAGGACAGCGGAGTCAATCACCACCTTCCGGAGACACCTGAAACCCCACCTCTTTCAGGAATACCTAGGATAGGATAAAGTAATCCTTCTCACCCCCTTAAAAGATTTAGATGCACTATTGTAAAGTGGCTGTTCCACTGGATGTCTTAAGGTGAACGCACCAATTTGTAAGTCGCTCTGGATAAGAGCGTCTGCTAAATGACTTAAATGTAAATGTAAATGTTCACATTACATGAATGTAGACTAAAGAGAGACAGGTACCGATAAGAATATTTCTCCACCGTCTCTCGATGGGCTCCTCCAGCGAACAGTGCTCCACTCGGCACACCACCCCTCCTGCGCTCTCCTTCTCTTCATTTGTTCTCCTCTTCCTCAGAGTGGCGTTGGCACGGTAGGTACTGGGACCGCTCAGCAGGGGCCCCCAGACTTCTCCTCCTTCTATCACCTCTTCCTCTCGGTCATCCACCTCTCCTTCTCTCAGATGGAGCCAGGTGACTGAGATGCCTGGAGGGTAGAACCCAGTCATGTCACAGCCCAATGTCAAATGTTGACCAGGGAAGGAGGCAGAGCTGATGATCTCGGACACATTGGGCCTCTTTATGAAACCTGCAAGGAACAAGATGTAATTGAAGATGAGTGGACCAATGTTCAAAAAATTCTACACTGAGCAAATTTCAGGTCTGTTGAGCGCAAAATTTAACATTCTGTGCAACTTCCAGCGCACATTTACTGTGACCACTGAGGCTGTACCCACTTTAATTACAGTTTTAACAGCCATGTAGGCTACTGTGGCTATTTGATCATAATGTACGTCTAACCAGTGTGGCCTACCATCAAAAACAATGGAATAAAAGCTTCCCATAACATTTTAATATGGAAATAGCTGTTCTATCATTCAGCCTACAGTAGCAGCCAATGTGTGGTGTTCAATTTAGGCCGACATTCAATGAAACTTTTGAAAAAAACATGCAGGGGTTGACATTAACCTGTTTATCCACTTGTCCTTCAGACAAGGAGGCGACTGAAAATGTTGTGTTGTTTTTTTTTGGAAGAAACCACTTTACCTAATAAAATGCATTATTATTCCGATACCATTACTACAGAGAATCAGACAAATGATGCTACCCTCTGCCTATTGGCTACTTAGCTTATTCAAGACCGCCTCAAAATACAACAGTACCCCATTAAGACAAAGCTTTTCAAAGATGTCTAGAAATGTATTTGTTTTGTGCTCTTGCAGGAAGCAATCACTCCCCTACTGCTGACTACAAATTATCTGGTTCACCAACTACTTCTCAGATAGAGTTCAGTGTGTCAAATCGGAGGGCCTGTTGTCCGGACCTCTGGCAGTCTCTATGGGGGTGCCACAGGGTTCTAATTCTCGGGCCGACTCTTTTCTTTGTATACATCAATGTTGTCGCTCTTACTGCTGGTGATTCTCTGATCCACTTCTACGAACACAGCACCATTCTGTATACTTCTGGCCCTTCAATGGACACTGTTAACTAACCTCCAGACGAGCTTCAATGCCATACAACTCTCCTTACGTGGCCTCCAAACGGCTCTTAAATGCAAGTAAAACTAAATGCATGCTCTTCAACCGATCCTTGCCCGCACCTGCCTGCCCGTCCAGCATCACTACTCTGGACGGTTCTGACTTAGAATATGTGGACAACTACAAATACCTAGGTGTCTGGTTAGACTGTAAACTCTCCTTCCAGACTCACATTAAGAATCTCCAATACAAAATTAAATCTAACTGCCAAACATACCCTCGTAAAACTGACCATCCTACCGATCCTTGACTTCGGCGATGTCATTTGCAAAATAGCCGCCAACACTCTACTCAGCAAATTTTCTACAATAAATCTGCCTCCAGAAAAAAGCTTCTCCCAAGTGGGTGTGACACCTACTCCCGTTGCCTGCTGCACTGCTGCTTGGATTCCACCTGGAGATCTGTTCTCCGTCTGCCCTGGTAGTCTCCCCCCGTCTGGTACAGGGACCCCCACCACACTCCCCCCCTTTTCCCGAGCTTTCGCTCGCTTCCAGCACACAGGCACTGTTGGGGCGAGTGACTCTGAACTTACAATGGCTAGCCCCAAGTCGTTATATTTTTTTCTTGTGTATTTTGCTATTTGCCTCATGACTCCTGCATGCTTTGTTGACTATGAACTTTCTTGTTTACCCAACTGTGGGACAGATTGTTTGTTCCCACACTCGGTACTCTGACTCTCTATTGGTTACATGGACTCTTGGCCTCCCATCCTATTCGAACCATGTCTCGCCGGCTTTGCATTCATGTTACCTAATGAAATTGCTGTATAATATGATCGTTTCCATCTAATGCACATTCAAATGTCATAAATCAGCACAGCACTCCCTGTCCTCTGCTGTGCATTGATTGTATTAGTGTTGATGATATCTGGAAATGTGCATTTACACCCTGGCCCATTAATGTTACTAGCCCCAATTTTGACTTTCTCCTCGATGTTATCCTCACAAATAATCCTGATAGGTATTAGTCTAGTGTTTTCTGTAATGACCTTAGTGATCACTATTTTACAGCCTGTGTTCATAATGGCTGCTCAGTGAAACAACATGTCCTGATTTGTCATAGATGCTTTCTAAAAAACTTTAATGAGCAAGCCATCCTTCATGACCTGGCCTCTTTAAATCGGCTTGATCTTTCGAAGAGGCTTGGACCTTTAAAAAAAATATGTTCACTGATATTGTAAACAAACACATCCCCATAAAGAAAATGAGAATTAAAAACAGGTTCAGCCCCTGGTTCGACGGTGATCTTGGAGAGTTACTCCACCTCAAGAATTTCATTTGGCGAAAGGCTCGGCACACGCATACTCAGGCTGACTGGCTCTCTTTCAGGCAAATGAGAAATAAGTGCACTCAGGCTATCCGGAAGGCCAAAGTTAGTTACTTTAAGGAGCAGTTCTCTCTCTGTCGGTCTAACCCCAAGAAGTTCTGGAAAATGGTTAAAGACCTGAAGAATAAACCCTCCTGCTCACAGCTGCCCATATCCCTTAAAGTTGATGATGTGGTTGTTACTGACAAGAAGCACATGGCTGAGCTTTTAAATCACCACTTCATTAAGTCAGGATTCCTATTTGACTCAGCCACGCCTCCTTGCCCATCCAACATTTCCTCATCTCACACCCCTTCTAATGCGACTAGCCCTGATGATCCTCCCTCTGTCACACTACAAAGTTTCTCCATGCAGGCAGTCACTGAGTCCGAGGTGCTAAAGGAGTTCCTTAAACTTGACCCCCAAAAAACTTCTGGGTCAGATGGTTTAGACCCTTTCTGCTGCCCCTATAATCGCCAAGCCTGTCTCTTTTCTCTGGGGATGTTCCCATTGCTTGGAAGGCAGCCACGGTTCGTCTTTTATTATAAGGGGCTGATCCTAGCTGTTATAGGCCTATTTTGCCATGTTCATCAAAAGTGTTCGAAAAGCTTGTCAATAATCAACTGACTGGCTTTCTTGATGTCTATAGTATTCTCTCTGGTATGCAATCTGGTTTCCGCTCCGTGTCACTGCAACCTTAAAATGTCCTCAATGAGGTCACCATTGCCCTGGATTCTAAGCAATGTGGTGTAATTTTAATTTACTTGGCCAAAGATTTTGATACGGTAGACCAGTGGTTCCCAAACATTGTATAGTCCCGTACCCCTTCAAACATTCATCCAGGGTCAGCACACCGTCAAATGCTGTTTTTTTGCCTTCATTGTAAGCCTGCCACACACACACACTATACGACACAGTTATTCAACATAAGAATGAGTGTGAGTTTGTCACAACCTGGCTCATGGGAAGTGACAAATAGCTCTTATAGGACCAGGGCACAAATAATAATATAATAATAATCAATAATCTTGCTCTCTATTTAACCATATTACATATTAGACCTTATTTGTTGAAAACTGTGAATAACTCACCACAGGTTAATGAGAAGGGTGTGCTTGAAAGGATGCATGTAACTGCAATGTTGGGCGGTATTGGAGGGAATCTTAGTCTTAAATAATTTTCCACACACAGTCTGTGCCTGTATTTAGTTTTCATGCTAGTGAGGGCCGAGAATCTACTCTCACATACAGTGGGGAGAACAAGTATTTGATACACGGCCGATGTTGCAGGTTTTCCTACTTACACAAAGCATGTAGAGGTCTGTCATTTTTTATCATAGGTACACTTCAACTGTGAGAGACAGAATCTAAAACAAAAATCCAGAAAATCACATTGTATGATTTTTAAGTAATTAATTAGCATTTTATTGAATTTTGTCCCGCACATTGAATATACAGCTGAAGTTGGAAGTTTACATACACCTTAGCCAAATACATTTAAACTCAGTTTCACAATTCCTGACATTTAATCCTAGTAAAAATTCCCCGTCTTTGGTCAGTTAGGATCACCACTTTATTTTAAGAATGTGAAATGTCAGAATAATAGTAGGAGGGAATGATTTATTTCAGCATTTATTTATTTCACCACATTCCCAGTGGGTCAGAAGTTTACATACACTCAATTAGTATTTGGTAGCATTGCCTTTAAATGATTTAACTTGAGTCAAATGTTTTGGGTATCCTTCCACAAGCTTCCCACAATAAGTTGGCTGAATTTTGGCCCATTCCTCCTGACAAAGCTGTAAGTGAGGCCTGTTCTATAGGATTGAGGTCAGGGCTTTGTGATGGCCACTCCAATACCTTGACTTTGTTGTCCTTAAGCCATTTTGCCACAACTTTGGAAGTATGCTTGGGGTCATTGTCCATTTTGAACACCCATTTGCAACCAAGCTTTAACTTCCTGACTGATGCCTTGAGATGTTGCTTCAATATATCCACAAAATGTTCCTTACCTCACGATGCCATTTATTTTGTGAAGTGCACCAGGCCCTCCTGCAGAAAAGTGGTAGTTTTGAAGCAGTGGCTTCTTCCTTGCTGAGCGGCCTTTCAGATTAATGTTGATATAGGACTCGTTTTACTGTGGATATAGATACTTTTGTACCTGTTTCCTCCAGCATCTTCACAAGGTCCTTTGCTGTTGTTCTGGCATTGATTTGCACTTTTCGCACCAAAGTACGTTCATCTCGATGAGACAGAACGCGTCTCTTTCCTAAGAGGTATGGCGGCTGCGTGGTCCCATTGTGTGTATACTTGCATACTATTGTTTGTATAGGTGAAGGTGGTACCTTCAGGCATTTGGAAATTGCTCCCAAGGATGAACCAGACTTGTGGAGGTCTATAATTTTTTGGAGGTCTTGGCTGATTTCTTTTGATTTTCCCACGATGTCAAGCAAAGAAGCACTGAGTTTGAAGGTAGGCCTTGAAATACATCCACAGGTACACCTCCAGTTGGCTCAAATTATGTCATTTAGCCTATCAGAAGCTTCTAAAGCCATGACATCATTTTCTGGAATGTTCCAAGCTGTTGAAAGGCAAAGTCAACTTAGTGTATGTAGACTTCTGACCCACTGGAATTGTGATACAGTGAATTATTGTATTATTGTATTACTGTAAACGATTGTTGGAAAAATTACTTGTGTCATGCACAAGGTAGATGTCCTAACCGACTTGCCAAAACTATAGTTTGTTAACAAGAAATTTGTGGAGTGGTTGAAAAACTAGTTTTAATGACTCCAACCAAAGTGCATGTAAACTTCCAGCTTCAACTGTAGTTGCGGAGAGTCCCTGTAATCCTAGATTCAGAACATTCAGGCGAGAAAAAACATCATCCAGATAGGCCAGTCGTGTGAGAAACTTGTCATCATGCAAGCGGTCAGACAAGTGAAAAGGATGGTCAGTAAAGAAAACTTTAAGGTCGTCTCTCAATTTAAAAAAAATGTGTCAATACTTTGCCTCTTGATAACCAGCACACGGTATGTTGTAAAAGTGTTACATGGTCGCTGCCCATATCATTCCATAGTGCAGAAATTATACAAGTAATTGTTTCACAACATCTCCTGCCATGTCACTGATGAGTCGTGAAACAGTTGTTTGATGAAGACATTGTCTGTATAGTTTTTGGGGCCTTTTCCCCCAGCATTGTCCCAGCCATATCCACGGCAGCAGGAATAATTAAGTCCTCCACAATAGTATGAGTCTTGCCTGTCCTAGCCACTCAGTTGCTCATCATACAAAACACTTCTAGCCCTTCTTAATGGTATCTGTTGCTTTTATACATGTCTTATTACTCAAAAGTAGTCTTAGTTCTCACTCAAACAACTCCTGTGACTTATTTTTCAAAGTGGCATGTTTTATTTCTAAATGTCTGCACAAGAGTGAAGGTTTCATCGAGTTGTGAGATAGTACTTTTGCACATATAAACACACTCTGGCTGAGGAAAGCCACTACTCCCAATATATGTGAACCCCAAATCAATGTAGTTCTCATCATATTTGCACCTCTTCGATGGTCCAACATCCCTGTCTGTTGTTTGGTGCTTTCCCGGGTAAGTTGGTAGTAGCTCTTCAGCTCCATCAGATTGACAACTGTCAGTGTCCATGCTAACAGGCTAACAACAAATGTAGAATTACTGATGCTAGCATTGGTTGTGCTCGTAGAAGCAGATCAACTTGTGTCGTCGACAGGTGCAGGTGTAGTACTGCTGGGAGTAGCAGTACTACCAGTAGAGCTGGTATGTGTCTCTATGGACGTGGGCCTTACTTTTTTTTAACCATTTATCCATTTTCGAGCAAACGGAATGAGCAGAAGCTACGTTTGGCTACATATGTTAGTGGAATTCCCGCGAGAGCATAACGGTTAAGGTGATTGGATGTTATTTATTTGCCTAGGCTAGCTGTATTTGACATTGTGTTTTTATTTTGCTGAACACTAGGTGGTTTAATTTTATTTTTGGCAGTGAAACGAGGCTACTCAGGCGAGAAAGAAACCTCACCCAAATGTATAGCCCCATTGGAAAATATAATATATTTTTATTTGGCGTACCCCGACGGCATTCCCCAGTTTGGGAATACCTGCGGTAGACCATTCCATTCTTGTAGGCCGGCTAAGGAGCATTGGTGTCTCTGAGGGGTCTTTGAGAAAGGTAGTTACAAAACCAGGCCAAAGAGTGCAGTGTATAATGTCAGAACATCTGCTGTCTCAGCCACTGCCTGTCACCAAGGGTGTACCCCAAGGCTCGATCCTAGGCCCCACGCTCTTCTCAATTTACATCAACAACATAGCTCAGCCAGTAGGAAG
Source organism: Oncorhynchus nerka (assembly GCF_034236695.1). Lineage (NCBI taxonomy): Eukaryota > Metazoa > Chordata > Actinopteri > Salmoniformes > Salmonidae > Oncorhynchus > Oncorhynchus nerka. Next base: position 32,251,562 of record NC_088418.1, read on the forward strand.
CTCTCACATCCATTTATATGCAGATGACACAGTCTTATACTCAGCTGGCCCTCCCTGTATTTTGTGTTAAATGCTCCACAACAAAGCTTTCTTAGTGTCCAACAAGCTTTCTCTGCCCTTAATTAACCTTGTTCTGAACACATCCAAAACAAAGGTCATGTGGTTTGGTTATAAGAATTCCCCTCTCCCCACAGGTGTGATTACTACCTCTGAGGGTTTAGAGATTGAGGTAGCCACCTCATACAAGTACTTGGGAGTATGGCTAGATGACACACTGTCCTTCTCTCTTCTCTCTTTATTGTCCTAATCTAGACTTGGTTTCCTCTATCGTAATCGCTCCTCTTTCACCCTAGTTGCCAAACGAATCCTGATTCAGATGACCATCCTACCCATGCTAGATTACGGAGTCGTAATTTATAGGAAGGTAAGGGTGCTCTCGAACGGCTAGATGTTCTTTACCATTCGGCCATCAGATTTGCCACCAATGCTCCTTATAGGACACATCACTGCACTCCATACTCTTCTGTAAACTGGTCATCTCTGTATACCCGTCACAAGACCCACTGGTTGATGCTTATTTACAAAACCCTCTTAGGCCTCACTCCTCACTATCTGACATATCTACTGCAGCCCTCATCCTCCACATACAACACCCGTTCTGCCAGTCCCATTCTGTTAAAGGTTCCCAAAGCACACATATCCCTGGGTTGCTCATCTTTTCAGTTCGCTGCAACTAGCGACTGGAACGAGCTACAACAAACACTCAAATCGGGACAGTTTTATCTCTTCATTCAGACTCAATCATGGACACTCTTACTGACAGTTGTGGCTGCTTTGCATGATGTATTGTTGTCTCTCCCTTCTTGCCCTTTGTGCTGTTGTCTGTGCCCAATAATGTTTGTACCATGATTTGTGCTGCTACCATGTTATAGTGTTGCCATGTTGTGTTGCTACCATGTTTTTTTGCTACCATGCTGTGTTGTCATGTGTTGCTGCCATGCTATATTGTCGTCTTAGGTCTCTATGTAGTTTTGTGTTGTCTCTTGTCGTGATGTGTGTTTTGTCCTATATTTTGATTTTATTATTATTATTATTATTTTTAAATCCCAGCCCTCATCCCTTCAGGAGGCCTTTTGCCTTCTGACTTGCCTAGTTAAATAAAAGGTAAAATAAAAAAGCACCTTTGGCAGCGATTAGAGCATTCTACAAGCTTAGCACACCTGTATTTGGGGAGTTTCTCCCATTCTTCTCCGCAGATTCTCTCAAGCTCTGTCAGGTTGGATGGGGAGTGTCTGTGCACAGCTATTTTCAGGTCTCTCCAGAGATGTTCGATCGGGTTCAAGGACATTCAGAGATTTGTCCCGAAGCCACTTCTGTGTTTTCTTGGCTGTGTGCTTAGGGTTGTTGTCCTTTTGGAAGGTGAACCTTCACCCCAGTCTGAGGTCATGAGAGCTCTGGAGCAGGTTTTCATCAAGGATCTCTCTGTACTATGCTCCGTTCATCTTTCTCTCAATCCTGACTAGTCTCCCGGTCCTTGTTGCTGAAAAACATCCCAACAGCATGATGCTGCCACCACCATGCTTCACCGTAGGGATGGTGCAAGGTTTCCTCCAGATGTGACTCTTGGCATTCAGGCCAAAGAGTTCCATCTTGGTTTCATCAGGCTAGAGAATCTTGTTTCTCATGGTCTGAGAGTCCTTTAGGTGCCTTTTAGCAATGTGCCTTTTACTGAGCAGTGGCTTCCGTCTGGCCACTTTACCATAAAGGCCTGGTTGGTGGAGTGCTGCAGAGATGGTTGTCCTTCTGGAAGGTTCTCCCATCTCCACAGAGGAACTCAGGATCTCTGTAAGAGTGACCATTGGGTTCTTGGCCACCTCCCTGACCAAGGTTCTTCTCCCCTGATTGCACAGGAAGGTGCAACATCACTAGCTCTAGGAAGATTATTGGTGGCTCCCAACTTCTTCCATTTAAAAATGATGGAGGCCACTATGTTCTTGGGGACTTTCAATGCTGCAGACATTTTTTGGTACCCGTCCCCAGATCTGTGCCTCGACACAATCCTGTCTCGGAGCTCTACGGACTATTCCTTTGACCTCATACCTTGGTTCATGGTCTGATTGGGGGTGTCAAAAGTAAAAGTGAACATCTGGTGTGGCCACCAGCTGCATTACGTACTGCAGTGCATCTGCTCCTCATGGACTGCAGCAGATTTGCAAGTTCTTGCTGTGAGATGTTACCCCACTCTTCCACCAAGGCACCTGCAAGTTCCAGGACATTTCTGGGGGGAATAGCCCTAGCCCTCACTCTCTGATCCAACAGGTCCCAGACGTGCTCAATGGAATTGAGATCCGGGCTCTTCGCTGGCCAACACTGAACGAGCAGTATGGCTGGTGGCATTGTCAATCTGGAGGGTCATGTCAGGATGAGCCTGCAGGAAGGGTACGACATGAGGGAGGAGGATGTCTTCCCTGTAACGCACAGCGTTGAGATTGCCTGTAATGTCAACAAGTTCCGTCCGATGATGCTGTGACACACCGCCCCTGACTATGACGGATCCTCCACCTCCAAATCAATCCCGCTCCAGAGTACAGGCCTCGGTGTAACGCTCATTTCTTCGACGATAAACACGAATCCGACCATCACCCCATGTGAGACAAAACTGCGATTTGTCAGTGAAGAGAACTTTTTGCCAGTCCTGTCTGGTCCAGCGACGATGGGTTTGTGCCCAAAGGCGACGTTGTTGCTGGTGATGTCTGGTGAGGACCTGTCTTACATCAGGCCTACACATCCTCAGTCCAGCCTCTCTCAGCCTATTGTAAACAGTCTGAGCACTGATGGGATTGTGCGTTCCTGGTGTAACTCGGGCAGTTGTTGTTGCCATTCTGTACCTGTCCCGGAGGTGTGATGTTCGGATGTACCGATCCTGTGCAGGTGTTGTTACACGTGGTCTGCCACTGCGAGGACAATCAGCTTTCCGTCCTGTCTCCCTGTATCACTGTCTTAGGCGTCTCACAGTACGGACATTGAAATGTATTGCCCTGGCCACATCTGCAGTCCTCATGCCTCCTTGCAGCATGCCTAAGGTACGTTCACGCAGATGAGCAGGGACCCTGGGTATCTTTCTTTTGGTGTTTTTCAGAGTCAGTAGAAAGGCCTCTTTATTGTCCTAAGTTTTCATAACTGTGACCTTAGTTGCCTACAGTCTGCAAGCTGTTAGTGTCTTAACGACCGTTCCACAGGTGCATGTTCATTAATTGTTTATGGTTCATTGAACAAGCATGGGAAACTGAAGATTTTACAATATAGATCTTTGAAGTTATTTGGATTTTTGCGAATTTCTCTTTGAAAGACAGGGTCCTGAAAAAGGAACGTTTCTTTTTTTGCGGAGTTTATATTAATTTGGGGACAGGTCGAAACGTGTAACTGGAGCATAGGAGCATATACCCACGTGCGTTATAGACAGATGAACAGAGGTCCACACTCCAGTCCAGTTAGTAGTGGTAATGCACCTTAAAGATGATTGCCAACCGCCATAAAAAATCCAAAGAAGAAGAAGACTGAAGGAGGACAGATTACTAGAAACTAACCCTTTTATCTGTGAATTAATTGTCAGAGTAGAAGACCTTGTGCATTTCAGGTAAAATAAGAACCCAATGTTTACATCCAAGGACAAATTAGTTAGCAACAGCAAGCTTGCTAGCTAAATTGCCATGTATGTTTCATGCGTTTAGACCTGTCGACAAATGAATATATTTGGTTCAGAGTTCATTTTGATATTTCGACCTGCATGTCCTGATCGCGTCTGGTGTGAATGGACTAAATCAAAATGCTGCTAGCAGTTTGGATGAAATGATTGAATAACATGTATGTGTACGTTTATTTTTCAATGCTCGCACACGTAACGCGAGCGTTGTGGTCAGTTACACGTTACACGTTTCGACCAGTCCCAAAATTAATATAAACTAAAAAAGAAACATTCCTTTTTCAAGACCCTGTCTTTCAAAGATAATCCTATATTGTAAAATCTTCAGCATGTTACTGCTGCAGTACTTGTTGTAGCGCTGAGAGGAAATAGGAAGAAAGCGATTTTATGGCTTATATAAGTGTTGAATTCAAATTAAAAACAGCATCTCTTTGCTGTATTCGTTGACAGTCTCTCTCTAGTCGTGGTTTTAAACGTTTTGTAGCTTTCTTTTATGCCTGCTACATTACTGCAGACATCTGAGCCATCTGATTGGTCAGCGGTAGGCCTGTAGTGCAGTTGATTTGCTCTCTGGGCCTGGGGGAAAGGTAGAGTTTGTACCTTCAGACAAATTAAATGGTTCAAAATGGCAACAGTTCACCTACCCAGCACTGCAATGCAGCTGAATCGGGTGCACCTACTACCAACAACCCGAGATAAAAAGAAAATAGGAACAGAAGGCTTTATCGTAGTTTATTTTTACAGGAATGTTTGCAGATTGACTAGGAATGCCTTGGAGATCGACCGGTTGGTGACCACAGCTCTAGAAAGTTGAGTGAATTACAATCTTTGGGCTGATAGGTCTATTTCTGAGTGGCAGTCCAAAGGAGCGGTGCAACAATCTTAGGACTACTGTATGCGCGCATGTTGGCAGTTTAGAGGGAACATTGGTCATTCCTCACACCTATTTGTTACATTTATGAAACTTTTGTGGATAAAGACACAAAATATGTCATTACTGCCCCTCCTCCCTTGAAGGGGTAGTTGACCCAAATTATGAAATTATGTATTTGTTTCCTTAGCCTAAAAGCAGTCTGTGGACTCTTAGGTAAATAAAACCAAAGCTTGGATTGCAGTCTCTCCTTTTCCAAAAACTATATTTAATGTAACAAATAATACACCTTTCACCCTCACAAACACGACCTTCCTCTTACCTCGGGTCTCGCGGGTGACGGGGTGCTTGAGGGCGATGTGATGGACGCTCACCCACACCTTGGTGCCGCCGTGCTCCAGCTCGGCGCGGGGCAGCTTGCACTGGCTCATGGCCGAGAAGAAGCCCTGGGTGTCGGGCCGTGGGGCAGACAGGGCCTGGGAAGCCACAGGGCTCAGTTCGCCCCCCTGGCAGAACCAACGGAAGGTGATGATGTCTGGATGGAAGCACGAGGCCTGGGTGGTCAGGGTGACCACACCTGGAGGAGAGAGTGGAAAGAGACATGCAGCATATAGACTTGTGTGGTTCAGTTGGTAACAGTGCAGCACTGGCAAAGCCAAGGTTGTGTGTTCAATTACCACAGGGATCATACACACACAACATCTTTTGCATGGACTGAATTGTAAGTTGTTTTGGATAAAAATGTCTGCTATATTGTCAAAACTGTAAAAAAACGCAATTGGTCAAGTTGAAATGGAATTGACTCCAATCCTGATATGCAATGTACTTTAATTTGTATTTAAAATTAACTTGAATTCATCTTACTGGCGTCATCACCTGCCTCTGTGAGCTGAATCTCTGAGACCTTGGGGGGAGCTGAAGAAAAGTAAGAGAGGACAGGACAAGTAATTTGAAAGTATTTTTTTCCACATTTTGTTGTGTTACAATCTGAAATTAAAATGGATGAAATTGAGATTTGTCGTCTCTGGCCTACACACAATACCCCATAATGTCAAAGTGGAATTATGTTTCTTAGAAAAAAAAATGAAGTTCAGGAGTAAAAATGTGCTTAACAAGTAACATAGTAAGTAAGTTGCATGGACTCACTCTCGACAATAATAGTGTTTAACATGATTTTTGAATGGCTACCTCATCTCTGTACCCCACACATACAGATAAGTTTAAGGTCCCACAGTCGAGCAGTGAATTTCAAAGACAGATTCAAAGACACATGAGCATGGTGAAGTTATTAATTACACTTTGGATGGTATATCAATACACACAGTCACTGCAAAGATACAGGCATCCTTCCTACCTCAGCTGCCGGAGAGTAAGGAAACCGCTTAGGGATTTCACCAAGAGGCCAATGGTGACTTTAAAACAGTTACAGTTTAATGGCTGTGATAGGAGAAAACTGAGGATGGATCAACAACATTGTAGTTACTCCACAATAGCAACCTAAATGACTGAGTGAAAAGAATGAAGCCTGTACAGAATAAAAATATTCCAAAACATGCATCCTATTTGCAGTAAGGCACTAAAGTAGAACTGAAAAAAAATGTGCCAAAGAAATTAACTTTGTCCTGAATACAAAACATTAATTTGGGGCAAATCCAACACAACATCATATTTTCAAGCATTGTGATGGCTGCATCATGTTATGGGTATGCTTATCATCGACAAAGACTAGGTTTTTTGGGGGGGGATAAAAAAATAAATGGAATAGAGCTAAGCACAGGCAAAATCCTAGAGGAAAGCCTGGTTCAGTGTGCTTTCCAACAGACACTGTGAGACAAATTATTATTTCAGCAGGACAATAACCTAAATCACAAGGTCAAATATACACTGGGGTTGCTTACCAAGAAAGACAACATTGAATGTTCCTGAGTTGCTTAGTTACAGTTTTTACTTAAATCTACTTGAGAATCTATGGCAAGATTTGAAAATGGCTTGCTAGCAATGATCAACAACCAACTTGAGAGAGCCTGAAGAATTTTAAAAAGAATAATATGCAAATATTGTACAATCCGGGAGTGGAAAGCTCTTAGAGACTTACCCAGAAAGACTCACAGCTGTAATCACTGCCAAAGGTGATTTTCATATGTAAATGAGGTATTTCTCGATCAATCAATTTGCAAAAATATATAAAAACATGTTTTCACTTTCTCATTATGGGTTATTGTGTGTATATGGGTGCCATTTTTATTTTATTTAATCCATTTTGAATTCAGGCTATAATGTGGAATAAGTCCAGGGGTATGAATACTTTCTGAAGGCACTGTAGACTGAGACAGAAGGAAGAGAAAACGTAAAATACAGTGTTTCTGTAAAAGAGACAGGGTTGTATTCTATTCCATTTTAATTCAATAAAATTTCCTGAATTGAAGAAAATTGACACAAACCCTGTTGCGAGAGCTGTCCCTTACCTAATATGGTGAACTTTTCTGACACCCTCTCCACCACAACCTGGTCTTTCCCCACGTAAGACACCTGGCACTTGAACACCGCACCCTTGTGGATGGAGATCAGGGGGATGAAGGAGAGCGAGGACAGCAGTCGCTGCTTGCTGCTGTCCCCCGTCGAGTGCAGCGGGCCCTGGGTGTGCAGCTTGTAATAGCCCACGTCGCCACCAGAGAGCAGCAGAGGACCCTTCTCCGAGACTGGGGAGGTGAAAGTGAGACCGTAGGGTAGAAGCATGGTGCTTAGTTGGTTACGGAGAAAGTTAGTGTTGTTAGCGTACGCTTTGAATGTGGGACGGGATTCTGGTCATTTGATGTTGGACAATATTTGTTAGTAAAATTATGTCATGAAAAAGACCAAAGGCAACGAGTTACTTAAGATAATGTACTGAACAAAGGCAAAATGCTAAATAAATGACAAAATAAAGTAATACTTCACTTAATTAAAAGTCCTTTTATAATTACTTGTATAATACTTTATAACTTGTATGAGCCTTTATGGTGCCTACTGTTGTCTCTCTATGTAGGACATTTTAAACTGGCTGAAAATTCTATACAAATTCTGTCAGAGATTCAGTCAGGATCATTATGAGATGATAATAAGACATAATACATGCTTATGGCATGTCTTACAATACATTTTAACTGTATAATAATGTTTTATACCTGTAGGCTGTAATTAAAGTGTTACCCGAAAGAGACATTGTGGTCTGGCTCTATGTGTATATACACTCAACACAATATGCATTTGGACAGTGAAGCATTTTCAATTTGTCTCTATACTCCAGCATTTTGGATTTGAAATCAAATGTTTCATATGAGGCAACAGTACAGAGTGTCACCATTAATTTGAAGATATTTTCATACATATCCGCTTAGCATTTTAAAATGAAAGCACTTATTTTATGCATCCAACATTTTGTAGTTGGTACCATATTCCTTGTAAGCAAATAACTACATCAGGCTTGTGACTTTACAAACTAGTTGGATGCATTTGCAGTTTGTTTTGGTTGTGTTTTGGTTTGGTTTACGTTTTGCCCAATAGTAACTGAAGGGTGAATAAGCAGTAATATTCTTTCTAAGTGAGTAGATCAAATGTTTCTGAACACATCTAAATTAATCCCGCTTATGCCATGATTAGGAAAACTCACGAATGAATCATGAATAACGATGAGGGATAATGTTAAAGAGGCTACAACAAAACATGCTAACCTCTCACTATTACTAACAACAGGGGAGGTTCGCAATTTTTTTTTTTTTGGGGGGGGGGTACAGTATGATATTTGTGACTCTAACTTTCACACTCATAATTTTTCACGATGCAGTCATGATTTTCCATAATCATAGTAGCATCCACATGAATGTAAGTGTTCAGAAACATTTCTTATTCTTACTCTAACTATAAAAGTGGCTCCAAAATGACACAAGACATAATCTGAAACACAACCAAAACAAACTGCAAATGCATCCAACAAGCTTGATGTAGTCATTGTGTGGAAGGAATATGGGACCAAATGCTAAACTTTTGACTACTTAATATACATAGCCACATTAAAGCCACATTAAAACATGTAACATCACTGTCCAAATACATGTTATAGAGTGAATATAATGCTATGATGCTTTATAATAGTATAATGCTTTATAACATATTATAATCATGAATGGGCCTCTAAAATGTCTTAGAATAAAGCTTACAATATGTTATGTAACATATTGTGGTTTGGCTCTACCTGTGTGTGAGGTGTCTGAAATGGGGGTGTCATTGAGAAACCAGGTGGTCTGGACCCTGTCCACCCTCCTCCCCTCCACACTGATGGTCACCCTGCCCTTCTGACCCACAATGACCCGGGGAGGCAGAATGATCCCCGATACATTTAAAAACTTCTGCTTCTCTGGGGAGGGAACGAGGGAGAGGGACAGAGAGAGAGGAGAGGAGAGGGAGAGGGACAGAGAGAGAGAGAGGAGAGGAGAGGAGAGGGAGAGGGACAGAGAGAGAGGAGAGGAGAGGGAGAGGGACAGAGAGAGAGGAGAGGAGAGGGAGAGGGACAGAGAGAGAGGAGAGGAGAGGGAGAGGGACAGAGAGAGAGGAGAGGAGAGGGAGAGGGACAGAGAGAGAGGAGAGGAGAGGGAGAGGGACAGAGAGAGAGAGGAGAGGAGAGGGAGAGGGACAGAGAGAGAGGAGAGGAGAGGGAGAGGGACAGAGAGAGAGAGAGGGGAGAGGGAGAGGGACAGAGAGAGAGAGAGAGGAGAGGGAGAGGGACAGAGAGAAAGGAGAGGAACAGAGAGAGAGGAGAGGAGAGGGAGAGGGACAGAGAGAGAGGAGAGGAGAGGGAGATATATGTCAGTGGTGATATGAACACAATTTTCTGAGACTAGTCATGTTACAAAACTTCATAATAAAAGTGCAATTATATACATACAGTGGGGTCTGAAATTATGGCACCCTTGATAAAGATGAGGGGAAAAAAGACTATCCTGTGTCTGCGTTTATGGACTGCTCTCTTCAACTCAAACTACAGGTTCAAACTACAAGTCCAGAGATTGAAATGACCATTGCAAAATGTTGATTTTGTGGTTAGTTAACAATTTATTTGTGGATTTTGACGTGTGCTTGGAGTTATTGTCTTGCTGGAAGATCCACTTGAGGCCACGCTTTAGCTTCCTGGCAGAGGCAGCCAGGTTTTTGGCTAAAATGTCCTGGTACTGGGTAAGATTCATGATGCTGTTGACATTAACAAGGGCCCCAAGACCGGTAGCACAAAATAGCACCATAACATCAAAGATCCACCACCTGATGTTACAGTAAGTATGGGGTACTTTTTCTGCATATGCATCTTTCCTTTGACACAAAATCCACCACTGGTGTGCATGACCAAAGAGCTCTAATTTTCATGTAATCTGACCATAGCACCATGAAAATATAGCCCTTTGGCCACTCACACCAGTGCTGGGTTTTGCTTCAAAAGAAAGATGCATATGCAGAAAAGTAGCCCATACCTACTGTAAAATCAGGTGGTGTATCTTTTATGTTATGGGGCCATCTTGCTTCCAGTGGTCCTGGGGCCCTTGTTAACACGAGAACCACCTGGCCTTTCAGCCTTTAAGTACCCACTAGACAACATTGCCGGGCGTCCTATTTAGCATACTGATCAGATGCATATCAAGACACAAGGTGAGCAAACATAAGCACCAAGGCTCAATAAATTGCAGATAAGTAATTGTAAACCATGAATTGCATCAATAAATATTTGTGGAAATATATCCGTGTAAAAATATAACAAGAATGGTTATTTCTCTAAATTGAGTCAAGGATATTGGGTTGTGCCGTGGCGGAGATCTTTCTGGGCTATACTCGGCCTCGTCTCAGGATGGTAAGTTGGTGGTTGAAGATATCCCTCTAGTGGTGTGGGGGCTGTGCTTTGGCAAAGTGGGTGGGGTTATATCCTGCCTGTTTGGCCCTGTGCGGGGATATCATTGGATGGGGCCACAGTGTCTCCTGACCCCTCCTGTCTCAGCCTCCAGTATTTATGCTGCAGTAGTTTGTGTGTCGGGGGGCTAGGGTCAGTCTGTTATATCTGGAGCATTTCTCCTGTCTTATCCGGTGTCCTGTGTGAATTTAAGTATGCTCTCTCTAATTCGCTTTCGCTCTTTCTTTCTTTCTCTCTCTCTCTCTCGTAGATCCTGAGCCCTAGGACCATGCCTCAGGACTACCTGGCATGATGACTCCTAGCTGTCCCCAGTCCACCTGGCCGTGTTGCTGCTCCAGTTTCAACTGTTCTGCCTGCGGCTATGGAACCCTGACCTGTTCAACCGACGTGCTACCTGTCCCAGACCTGCTGTTTTCAACTCTCTAGAGACAGCAGGAGCGGTAGAGATACTCTGTCTCACGCCCTGACCTTAGTATTCTTTGTTTTCTTTATTATTTTGGTTAGGTCAGGGTGTGACGGGTGATATACGTTTTTTGTCCTGTCTAGGGTTTTTGTATGTTTATGGGGTTGGGACCAGTCTAGGGGTTTTGTATGTCTATGGTTGCCTAGATTGGGTCTCAATTAGAGGCAGCTGTTTATCGTTGTCTATGATTGGGAACCATATTTAGGCAGCCATAGTCCTTGAGTATTTCGTGGGTGATTATCTACGTCTATGTGTTAGTTGCCTGTGTCTGCACTTATCATATATAGCGTCACGTTAGTTTTGTTGTTTTGTAAGTTTGTTTAAGTGTTCTTCGTTTCATCAAATAAGAAGATGTATTCATCTCATGCTGCACCTTGGTCTCATCCATACAACGAACGTGACACTCTGAATGATCGGCTATGAAAAGCCAACTGACATTTACTCCTGAGGTGCTGACTTGTTGCACCCTCGACAACTACTGTGATTATTTTTATTATTTGACCATGCTGGTCATTTATGAACATTTGAACATCTTGGCAATGTTCTGTTACAATCTCCACCCGGCACAGCCCGAAGAGGACTGGCCACCCCTCATAGCCTGGTTTCTTCCTAGGTTTTGGCCTTTCTAGGGAGTTTTTCCTAGCCACCGTGCTTCTACACCTGCATTGCTTATTGTTTGGGGTTTTAGGCTGGGTTTCTGTACAGCACTTTGATATATGAGCTGATGTAATAAGGGCTATATAAATACATTTGATATATTTGTATAATTCTACAAAGTCCTTGTGAAAAAAAGCAAATTCTTCTAGCCAATGACGCATCAACATTCTAACAGTCTAATAAATAAATGTCATTTCTGCTATCGGAAGAATAATAATTTGGTTGTTTTTAAAAAAGGTCTTAGGTAATATTAGAAAACCAAAAAACAATGTAGCAAAAATCAGAAAAAACACGTAGCATGTTGTAGTTTCTTTTACAATAAATGTGATTTGTAATAGCCTTATAGTTAATAAAACAGCCTCTTTTTTTTTTACAAAGTACAACGTAAAAAAGAATGGTATCAACTTGCAAGACGCTCGGTCAAATTATTAACATGAGCGCCAATGATAAATAGGCATAACAAACTCATCATTACACTTTCTAAATTAAAACCAACCTATTCACCCTCCTTATCATTAATTTAGGGCTCATTTAAATTCAATTGTGAAGTAATGTGCATAATTATCACCCATTCATAAAAAAAATTCATTCATTCAGTGAGGTGAGAAAGACACATTAGCATTAGGGTACAAATGCTAATTAGGGTAACAATGTCCTTCTGAAAAAAATTCAATTTAAAATAAACATTTTGGAAAAGTAAAAAAAAAAAAAAAAAGATTCAGTGGGAGTTGGCCTATGGCGGTTCCACTGTTAAAGGAGAAGTTCTCTTTTTTTTACAACAAAATATTATTTGAATGTTATAGAAGGGTCCAGATAACTTTGAGTGATTTCACTTTTGGAGAAACTTACCCAAACAGGAAATCACTTCCTCATCCTCATTGTGTAGTTTGGAAAAACATGAATAAAGTCTCCAAAAACAGTGAAATATGTCATTTAAGAAACTGCAAAGTTCTCAGTATAGTGATGCATGTCTTAAGATGTTGTACCAATAGGACACATGGGAGATAGTATCTCCGTTTTGTACCATCAAAAGTATGATTATATGTAGAAACCAGACAACATAGTTTAAGTCTTTAAAATCGATAGAACAATATATGCCAGAGCAACTGGGATTACGGCTGTGGCTGTCATGCAAAGGTCTGCCCGTTTCAAGGTAATTGACCGTTAATTAACATGAACACATTTAGCCTCCACGCATAGAAACCGCTGATTGGCGCCTTTGGGATATTTACATGAAAATATTTGAATAAATCTATTTGATAATATACACCATCACAATAAATCCATTATTTCTTTTAGGCAGCTCTAAAGAAACATTATGACATGAAGAAAATTTATTTCAGAAGAACAGAACATGACTTGGCCTACCATACAGTGGGGCAAAAAAGTATTTAGTCAGCCACCAATTGTGCAAGTTCTCCCACTTAAAAAGATGAGAGAGGCCTGTAATTTTCATCATAGGTACACTTCAACTATGACAGACACAATTAGAGAAAAAATAAATCCAGAAAATCACATTGTAGGATTTTTTAATGAATTTTATTTGCAAATTATGGTGGAAAATAAGTATTTGGTCAATAACAAAAGTTTATCTCAATACTTTGTTATATACCCTTTGTTGGCAATGACAGAGGTCAAACATTTTCTGTAAGTCTTCACAAGGTTTTCACACACTGTTGCTGGTATTTTGGCCCATTCCTCCATGCAGATCTCCTCTAGAGCAGTGATGTTTTGGGGCTGTTGCTGCTCAACACGGACTTTCAACTCCCTCCAAAGATTTTCTGTGGGGTTGAGATCTGGAGACTGGCTTGGCCACTCCAGGACCTTGAAATGCTTCTTACGAAGCCACTCCTTCGTTGCCCGGGCGGTGTGTTTGGGATCATTGTCATGCTGAAAGACCCAGCCACGTTTCATCTTCAATGCCCTAGCTGATGAAAGGAGATTTTCACTCAAAATCTCATGATACATGGCCCCATTCATTCTTTCCTTTACACGGATCAGTCGTCCTGGTCCCTTTGCAGAAAAACAGCCCCAAAGCATGATGTCTCCACCCCCATGCTTCACAGTAGGTATGGTGTTCTTTGGATGCAACTCAGCATTCTTTGCCCTCCAAACACGACGAGTTGAGTTTTTACAAAAAAGTTATATTTTGGTTTCATCTGACCATATGACATTCTCCCAATCTTCTTCTGGATCATCCAAATGCTCTCTAGCAAACTTCAGACGGGCCTGGACATGTACTGGCTTAAGCAGGGGGACACAATTGGCACTGCAGGATTTGAGTCCCTGGCGGCGTAGTGTATTACTCATGGTAGGCTTTGTTACTTTGGTCCCAGCTCTCTGAAGGTCATTCACTAGGTCCCCCCGTGTGGTTCTGGGATTTTTGCTCACCGTTCTTGTGATCATTTGACCCCACGGGGTGAGATCTTGCGTGGAGCCCCAGATCGAGGGAGATTATCAGTGGTCTTGTATGTCTTCCATTTCCTAATAATTGCTCCCACAGTTGATTTCTTCAAACCAAGCTGCTTACCTATTGCAGATTCAGTCTTCCCAGCCTGGTGCAGGTCTACAATTTTGTTTCTGGTGTCCTTTGACAGATCTTTGGTCTTGGCCATAGTGGAGTTTGGAGTGTGACTGTTTGAGGTTGTGAACAGGTGTATTTTATACTGATAACAAGTTCAAACAGGTGCCATTAATACAGGTAACAAGGGAGGACAGAGGAGCCTCTTAAAGAAGAAGTTATAGGTCTGTGAGAGCCAGAAATCTTGCTTGTTTGTAGGTGACCAAATACTTATTTTCCACCATAATTTGCAAATAAATTCATTAAAAATCCCACAATGTGATTTTCTGGATTTTTCTTCTCATTTTGTCTGTCATAGTTGAAGTGTACCTATGACGAAAATTACAGGCCTCTCTCATCTTTCTAAGTGGGAGAACTTGCACAATTGGTGGCTGACTAAATACTTTTTTGCCCCACTGTATGTTATCTGGCTATGTGCCATGCCATAGGCTGGAGGTTTGTTCATTTTGCAGACACGACATGCTTATAAGTCAGGTGTCATTATTTTATATTGTATGATTTTATAGTAAGAAGAATATAATTTAACTTAGCTGAAAAAAGTAGAAAGGATATTTTCCCCATTCCAGAGCGAGAGTGCACATATGAAGTGCCTATGTTGAGCGTAAAAGTGATAATTTGAAACAGGTTCTAGATGTTAGATTGAGTTATTTGGCTACTTTAGTTGTGAAGGATTTAAACCATAGAATGCCTTAGAAATCAAAAGATACAGTATATGGGCTGCATGATGCGACTATAGGCTATTGATGATTTGAGAAGTCGCAAAAAAAGCTTGTGCTCTGTTCCTTGCCTTAGGCTGCACAGCTGTTCTCTCTTCAAGAGATCATATGTTCACCCAGACTATCCTCAATTTCATCTCGTCTTTACTAATATGTCAAATTAGTTTCAATTTAGAATAGCCCATTATTAAATGGGCTGGAACAGAGGCAAGAGAAAAAAGGTATGTCAACCATATGCACTTGAATACAGAATGGAGGCCACTTTCCCGCCCATGCTTTTCACTCATGTCAGGTAGGCTACTCTGGTTATTTCGCTAAGCGACAGGTCATATTTTGCCCAAACTCTTTAGGCTATTCCATGGTCTCTCAAACCTATTCCTGCAGCTACCCATTGCTTAATTAGGGAATCCAAGTGAAATCTGTTTGGGAACATCGATAGTAACAATGAAACATATTTAATTAAACTGTTAACTGTCTCTCGCTGGAGAAAGAAATGAAGGAGAGAGGGGAGGGGATGGAAATGCACAGTGGTGAGATATTCTGTTGCTAAAGTTAACTGTGTCATCCTATTAATCATGAAAATATTTAGAAAAATGCCCCATTACTAGGCTATTCAAAATCAAATACAAATGCACAATAATTATAGGCCTGTGTATGCCTACGTTCTAAAATGCATATGGGTTGTTTCAAAGCCTACTTTTTCCACTCCGTTTCAACCTGTTGTTGAACTTCTTACTTCAAATGTATCAATCACAGTGAGGTCAGTTTTAAAAGCACATAGTGTTTTGATGATAAGTGTTTGACGTGATTTCGATTTAATTTGCATAGATATCAGAGTGCTTAGAGGCACAATAGAGCCCAGAGTACCAGTCTATTAGTGACCTGATAATCATTAACGAGTTGAGTACTGCTAAAACATGTTCAGAGTGCATAAGAGGAGATTACTTTAACTCAACCGTCATGTACAATTTTACGGCGGTCATGACTCTTACAATTTTACTGCGTTAATATGGTCATTGCAACAGGATAGAGTGAGCGGTCAGTTATACACAATAGCGAACCAATCTTTAATTAAAGCGACGCTGAGCCTCGAACCCAATGAGCCATGCTTTAAAAAAGCGTATACTAAAGACTTGGAAATCAATAAATCTGCCATCATTAACACAATGGAAAAATACAATTATTTATTATTTAAATATTGAAAGTGTGTAGGCTACTTAGAGAAACAAAAAATGGTGCAGTTTCAGGCCATGTGGCGGAAAATGATGCGGGCGCTGGAGATGGGCTGTGTGTTAGTGGGTCTGAGCAGGTTTGATGTAGTTGATGTTGTCATTTGTATGTGTATGTATTGTACTGTTTATTAAAGATCAAATAAAATCGTAATTTTTACATTTTTATTGTGTAATTTCGAACTTTATCCGTAGCGTTATATTCCATTTTGTTGCGACTTGAGGAATAGCTCTCCCTTATTCTACAGGTAACTGCCAAAATAAAGGAAAAGCATATTGAAAGCATGGGGCGCTTCCACACATTAAGTTCCAAACACGTCTAGAATCTATGCCAAGGCGCATTGATGCTGTTCTGGCAGCTCATTTTGGGTTAACGCCCTATTAAGACACTTTATGTTGGTGTTTCCTTTATTTTGGCAGTTACCTGTAGTAGCAGGCTACACGGAGAATGGAACAGCTGTATTGAGGAAATGGCTCTAGTTGCACAAAAGAGAATATGACATTGCGGATAAAGTATAATGAGAGCTTTGCTTTTTCTAAAAGGACGTATTTGTTCATGTTTTTAAGGGCACCCATACTACACAATTAGGATGAGGAGTTGATTTGCAGTTTGGGGTAAGCTTCTCAAAATTAAGTGAAGTCACCAAAACAATGTGTCTGAACCTTTCTACAACATGCCATTTACATCCAAAATAGAGATTTCATTGTAAAACTTATCCTTCAAGGTCAAATCAAATAAAATAAAATAAAATGTATTTATATAGCCCTTCGTACATCAGCTGATATCTCAAAGTGCTGTACAGAAACCCAGCCTAAAAACCCCAAACAGCAAGCAATGCATTATGGTCAACAGCATTATGAACTACCCAGCACCAGGACATGTTAGCTAAATATCTGGTTGCCTCTGGCAGGAGGCTGAAACTTGGCCGCAAGTATATCTTTAAGCAAGACAATAACCCCAAGCACACATCCAAATCCACAAAGAAATGCCTTAATTGACCACAAAATAAAAAAATGTCAATGGCCATCTCTGCCTCTGGACTTAAAGCCCATTGTGGTTTGAATTGGAGAGGGCAGCCCATAAGTACAGAAAACATATATCAAGGATCTGGAAATATTCTGAATGGAGGAATGGTCTAAGACCCCTCCCAAGTGTTCTCCAATCTCATAAAACATTTTAGAGAAAGGCTCAATGCAGTTAACCTCGCAAGGTGAGGTATTGAAAACAGGGGTGCCAATAATTTCCATTCAACATGCTTTTTAGTCCAGGACTAGTCTTAATCTGTTTCCGGGAAACCGGCTCTATATGTAGCACCAGTCCATCTCAAATGACAGAAGTTTTGAACTTCAATTTGCTATTTATGGCCTGTAGGCCTCATTGACCTGAGCTCATACAACTCGTTTTTGAGTTGCATAATGTATGGATTATTTTGACTATAACAAATACTCAGATTAAACATATTGTGCTATTTATCACAGACTTCTTTGTGTCAAAATTTTTTAAATAGTGGCAGGATTTTATGTAATCAACCCGAGATATGGCGTATCTTGTTGGTTCTGGGGTCATCCAGATAACATTTCAGCCGACAGCCGACAGCCGACCTCTCCTCTCATCACTAAATTGTTCCACATCGGATGTCTCTTGATCTGGATCATATTCTTTGTTGTCATCAACTACTGACACTTCCTCCTCTAATGCATCTTCACTGTCAGTTTCCTGGCCTCTCTCCTCCTCACCAGTGTCGTGATCAAAGATATGATCAAGAGCCTCACATACAGTATATCATTTGGTCATTGTGCTGCCACAGAATTAATTGTTTGCAAGGCCTCAAAAAAGCTTTATATACCAGAGCTGCGAGAAAAGTTCTATATATTACTGAAACAATGTTGTGATTGTTTGTGAGAATGCCAACAGGTGTGGTTCTAATGGGGGAAAGATTACAGTTGAAGTCAGAAGTTTACATATACCTAAGCCAAATAGATTTAAACTCAGTTTCCCAATTCCTGACATTTAATCCTAGTAAAAATTCCCTGTCATTGGTCAGGTAGGATCACCACTTTATTTTAATAATGTGAAATGTCAGAATAATAGTAGAGAGAATTATTTATTTCAGCTTTTATTTCTTTCATCACATTCCCAGTGGGTCAGAAGATTACATACACTCATTTAGTATTTGGTAGCATTGCCGTTAAATTGTTTAACTTGGCGCAAACGTTTCAGGGAGCCTTCCACAACCTTCCCACAATAAGCTGGGTGAATTTTGGCCCATTCCTCCTGACAGAGCTGGTGTAACTGAGTCAGGTTTGTAAGCCTCTTTGCTCGCACACCCTTTTTCAGTTCTACCCACAACTTTTTTATAGGATTGAGGTCAGGGCTTTGTGATGGCCATTCCAATACCTTGACTTGGTTGTCCTTAAGCCATTTTGCCACAACTTTGGAAGTATGCTTGGGGTCATTGTCCATTTGGAAGATCCATTTGCGACCAAGCTTTAACTTCCTGACTTTTCTTGAGATGTTGCTTCAATATATCCACATAATTTTCCCATCCACATAATGGTCCTTCCTCATGAAGCCATCTATTTTGCGAAGTGCACCAGTCCCTCCTGCAGCAAAACACCCCAACAACATGATGCGGCCACTCCTGTGCTTCACGGTTGGGAAGTGATCTTCTGCTTGCAAGCCTTCCCTCTTTTTCCTCCAAACATAACAATGGTCATTATGGCCAAACAGTTCTATTTTTGTTTCATCAGACCAGAGGACATTTCTCCAAAAAGTACAATCTTTGACCCCATGATCAGTTGCAAGCCGCAGTCTGGCTTTTTTATGGTGGTTTTGAAGCAGTGGCTTCTTCCTGAGTGGCCTTTCAGGTTATGTCGATATAGGACTCGTTTTACTGTGGATACAGATACTTTTGTACCTGTTTCCTCCAGCACCTTCCCAAGGTAATTTGCTGTTGTTCTGGGATTGATTTGCACTTTTCGTACCAAAGTACGTTCATCTCTAGGAGACAGAACTCATCTCCTTCTTGAGCGGTATGGCGGCCACGTGGTCCCATGGTGTTTATACTTGCTTACTATTGTTTGTACAGATGAACGTGGTACCTTCAGGCGTTTGGGAATTGATCCCAAGGATAAACCAGACATGTAAAAAAAAAAAATGAAGTCTTTGCTGATTTCTGTTGATTTTCCCATGATGTATAGCAAAGAGGCACCGAGTTTGAAGGTAGGCCTTGAAATACATCCACACGTACACCTCCAATTGACTCAAAGGATGTCAATTAGCCTATCAGAAGCTTCTAAATCCATGACATCGTTATCTGGAATTTTCCAAGCTGTTTAAAAGTCACAGTCAACTTAGTGTATCTAAACTTCTGACCCACTGGAATTGTGATACAGTGAATTATAAGTGAAATAATGTCTGTAAACATTATTTGTGGAAAAATGACTTGTGTCATGCACAAAGTAGATGTCCTAACCGACTTGCCAAAACTATAGTTTGTTAACAAGAAATTTGTGGAACAGTTGAAAAATGAGTTTTAATGACTCCAACCGAAGAGTATGTAAACTTCCAACTTCAACTGTATATTGGCAACCACAAGAAGGGGAGTGAGGTGTGTGTGTGTGTGTGTGCGCTCAAACACATATGCATGTGGGGGTCTGGGAGAGGAAGTGTGTCCATCTGATGAATGGGCATGTGCCTGAACTCAATTTTATACCCAAATTGGAGTCTCACCCATTCATTTCTAATGACCGGTCATTTTTGACCGGGACCACCAGAGGTGTACAAAAGTTAAATAAAACACACAAAATGTAATGAAAATAATCAAAATGTATTTTGTGTGTTAAGATGCCCTGTGTGGACAAAGTCATGGAACCTTATGACAATCAGATTAAATGAACTACATTTTTCAGAGATTAAACTTGTAAATTGGTCCAAGTCGACTGGAATACAGCAGAAGGGCTAGTTGAGTATCTAGAGCATCAGCATTTGTGAGTTCGATTACAGGCTCAAAATGACCAGAAAAAAATAACTTCCTTCTGAAACTTGTCGGTCTATTGTTCTGAGAAATGAAGGATATTCCATGCGAGAAATTGCCAAGAAACTTATGATCTCGTACAACGATGTGTACTACTCCCTTCACAGAACAGCGAAAACTGGCTCTAACCAGAATAGAAAAAGGAGTGGGAGGCCCCGGTGCACAACTGAGTAAGAGGACAAGTACAGTGGGGCAAAAAAGTATTTAGTCAGCCACCAATTGTGCAAGTTCTCCCACTTAAAAAGATGAGAGAGTCCTGTAATTTTCAACATAGGTACACTTCAACTATGACAGACAAAATGAAGAAAAAAAAGTCCGGAAAATCACATTGTAGGATTTTTATGAATTTATTTGCAAATTATGGTGGAAAATAAGTATTTGGTCACCTACAAACAAGCAAGATTTCTGGCTCTCACCGACCTGTAACTTCTTCTTTAAGAGGCTACCCTGTCCTCCACTCGTTACCTGTATTAATGGCACCTGTTTGAACTTGTTATCAGTATAAAAGACACCTGTCCACAACCTCAAACAGTCACCCTCCAAACTCCACTATGGCCTAGACCAAAGAGCTGTCAAAGGACACCAGAAACAAAATTGTAGACCTGCACCAGGCTGGGAAGACTGAATCTGCAATAGGTAAGCAGCTTGGTTTGAAGAAATCAACTGTGGGAGCAATTATTAGGAAATGGAAGACATACAAGACCACTGATAATCTCCCTCAATCTGGGGCTCCACGCAAGATCTCACCCCGTGGGGTCAAATGATCACAAGAACGGTGAGCGAAAATCCCAGAACCACACGGGGGGACCTAGTGAATGACCTGTATAGATCTGGGACCAAAGTAACAAAGCCTACCATCAGTAACATACTAAGCCGCCAGGGACTCAAATCCTGCAGTGCCAGACGTGTCCCCCTGCTTAAGCCAGTACATGTCCAGGCCCGTCTGAAGTTTGCTAGAGAGCATTTGGATGATCCAGAAGAAGATTGGGAGAATGTCATATGGTCAGATGAAACCAAAATAGAACTTTTTGGTAAAAACGCAACTCGTCGTGTTTGGAGGACAAAGAATGCTGAGTTGCATCCAAAAAACACTATACCTACTGTGAAGCATGGGGGTGGAAACATCATGCTTTGGGTCTGTTTTTTTGCAAAGGGACCAGGACGACTGATCCGTGTAAAGGAAAGAATGAATGGGGCCATGTATCGTGAGATGAGAGCGTACAGGTCGCAGTGGTGGGTAGTATATGGGGCTTTGGTGACAGAATGGATGGCACTGTGATAGACTGCATCCAATTTATTGAGTAGGGTATTGGAGGCTATTTTGTAAATGACATCGCCGACGTCGAGGATCTGTAGGATGGTCAGTTTTACAAGGGTATGTTTGGCAGTATGAGTGAAGGATGCTTTGTTGCGAAATAGGAAGCCAATTCTAGATTTAACTTTGGTTTGGAGATGTTTGATGTGAGTCTGGAAGGAGAGTTTAGAGGTGGATCAGAGACTCACCAGCAGCAAGAGTGCCATTATTGATGTACACAGAGAAGAGAGTTGGTCCAAGAATTGAACCATAATGCTCCAGATACTCTTCAAGTTTTAAGAAGGCCAGTTTTATTGCTTCTTTAATCAGGACAACAGTTTTCAGCTGTGCTAACATAATTGCAAAAGGGTTTTCTAATGATCAATTAGCCTTTTAAAATTATAAACTTAGATTAGCTAACCCAACGTGCCATTACAACACAGGAGTAATGGTTGCTGATAATGGGCCTCTGTACGCCTATGTAGATATTCCATTTCCAGCTTCAATAGTCATTTACAGCAATAACATATTATTTCTGATCAATTTGATGTTATTTTAATGGACAATTCTTTTGGCATTTCTTTAAAAAACAAGAATTTCTAACTGACAACAAACTTTTGAACGGTGGTATATGTTGCACCAACCAATCTATATACTGTGTATACTACTTTCATTGAGATGGCATTAGCAGGTATTACAGTACACAGTGCATGAACACATCATTCATTATATACTGTATTTATATTCAGATATACATATGGAAATATAGGAATATTTAAATATGATGTACATTATTAATAAAGTGAAATAACATTCTGTTTTACTCACCATCTCGCCTTCTCCAGGAGAAGCCAAAGCAGAGCAGAAAGACCAGCACCAGAGAGATGCACATCAGAGCCACAGATGCCTTGGCAGACTTGGTCAGCGCAGTTTGTGTCTCTGGGAGAGGAGATACACAAGGGAGGAGGGTAGAATATGTTTGAGGCCAGGCTGAATAGAATATACACTTTATTGTCCATTTGGTAAGGACATACATTTGTTCTCTTTTCCCCAACCTCAGACACACACACGTTGAGAGGCACAGGGTCAGCGGTGTTGCAGCGCCCCTGGATGGAGAGCTAGTTTTGGGGTTAAGTGCCTAGCTCAAGGGAACAACAGCATTGGTAGTAATGATTTACACCAGAAGCCCTCCTGTGGCCAGTTCAGTCCACGCTTTTTCATCAAGTAGTCCTTTTGGTTACTGGTCCATCTCTCTAACCTCTTACCACCCTCTGCTGTTTCTAAGAGCGGGTTATGGTGGAAACCCAGCTAAGAATTTGATCAAACTCAATGTTGGGATTTCTTGAATTTGTGAATATTCTCTCTGTCCTCTTCCCCTCTTCTCTCTCTTTCTCCCTATCTCCTACCCCCTCTCTTTCTTACCTAATATGGGGTCGATGTCGGCCAGGGCTGCGGAGGTGACCACAGGTTCAGTGACGCTGGGCAGATGGACGACACACTCCACCTCCCCGGCTAGCTCCCTCTGCTCAGGGCTCAGGGTGTAGTAGCGCCTGGTTTTGAAGGTGCCGTCCAGGCCCGACTCGCTCAGCAGAGGTGCGGGGAGCTCCGTGCCATTCTGTAGCCAGGAAACGGAGACGTCCTCCGGATAGAAGCCCTCGATGTCGCAGGAGAGGGTGAGTGGGGAGTCGCGGGAGGGCAAGGGCATTGCGGAGAGGGTGACAGTCGGGAGGTCTGGGGAGGAAAGAGTAATTATACACTACCGTTCAAAAGTTTGCGGTCACTTAGAAATGTCCTTGTTTTTAAAATGACATCAAATTAATCAGAAATACAGTGTAGACATTGTTAATGTTGTAAATGACTATTGAAGCTGGAAACGGAAGATTTTTTAATGGAATATCTACATAGGCGTACAGAGGCCCATTATTAGCAACCATCACTCCTGTGTTCCAATGGCACGCTGTGAAAACCCTTTTGCAATTATGTTAGCACAGCTGAAAACGGTTGTCCTGATTAAAGAAGCAATACAACTGGCCTTCTTTAGACTAGTTGAGTATGTGGAGCATCAGCATTTATGGGTTTGATTACAGGCTCAAAAACAAATAACTTTCTTCTGAAACTGGTCAGTCTATTCTTGTTCTGAGAAATGAAGACTATTCGTGGTGAGAAATTGCCAAGAAACTGATGATCTTGTAATAGTCTTCATTTCTAGTAGCCATTATTTACTGTTTTACACCTAAGGTGTAACCCATTTTATAAGAGATTCTCCAAAATTGAAATATTCCAAGCATTTATATATATATATATACACTCCAGTCATACTTTATCAAAAGCCTTTTTAAAGTCAGCTATGAATACCTGGCCTGGTTTCCCATATTTTTCAGAGTGTACTATTGTTTCCAGTACTTGTCTTATATTGTCTACAATGTATAACATCAGACAATAGCTTTTTAATTCTATGCATTTTCCTATCATTTTTGCACCACAACGCTGAAGAGGCCTACGATTTTTTTAATGGACTGGATCTTTATATTTACCACTTGGATCGTGTTTCAGTAATAATGAAATCAGACCTTCTTGGTATGTGTCTAATAATGTACCATTTTTTATAGGAGCGGTTAAAACATGCTAATAACGGCCCTCTGAGTATATCAAAAGGTTTGGTATACTTCCACTGGTATGCCTTCCAGCCCTAGTTTTCCCGGATTTAAAGGCATTAATTGCGTCAAGAAGTTCTTCCTCTGTAATTTGGCCTTCACATCAGTCTTTCTGTAGAGCTGTCAATTTTACATTATTAATAGAAAGGAAATCCATACAATTAGCTTCGGTTCATGTCATAATGTTTCTTTAGAGCTGCCTAAAAGAAATAATGGATTTATTGTGATGGTGTATATTATCAAATAGATTTATTCAAATATTTTCATGTAAATATCCCAAAGGCGCCAATCAGCGGTTTCTATGCGTGGAGGCTAAATGTGTTCATGTTAATTAACGGTCAATTACCTTGAAACGGGCAGACCTTTGCATGACAAATGTAAACATATGCTTAAAGTACTTTACTTCCTCTTTCAAAATATTGTTTGGTGAATCATGGGTGACTCCGTCATTTGTAACAACTTTCAGAAAATTATTTTTGGAAGCATGATAGAACAATTATTTGGTGCATTTTCCCCCATATTCCATCCAGTTTGCTTGATTTTTTATAATATATTACACTTGATCCTTCTTGAATAAGTTCTTCCATTTCTTTTTGCTTTTCCTCTAACTTATTCTGAGCCTCTATGGTACAGGTTTGATTGCTATCTGTACTGTTTGTTCTTCCCTCTCCTTTGTTAATATGGACTCTTGACCTAAATCTTGACCTAAATTACTTTTTCTTTTGAGATGAGTACTGAATTGCATGGCCTCCAAAGGCACATTTAAAAGTGTCCCATACATTAAGGGGATCTGTGTACATATATTATGTTGGAAAAAGTCCGTTATAAATTCTTCTGCCCTAGTTAAAAACAAGTTATCATCCAATAGGCTTTGATAAAATTTCCAATATCCTCTCGCACGTGGAAATTCTGTCAGAGTAATATATATGCCAATTATTTGATGGTCTGACCTCCTTCTGTCCCCAATCAACACTTTTTAAACTTTTGGTGCGAGAGAGAATGACAATAGAAGGTAGTCAAGGTGACTAACTTGATTGAGCCTCCGCCATGTATATCTCCCTAGGTCAGGTGTAACGGAGATGCTGGGAATCAAGAAGCAAGGGGGTGACATGGAACGAGACAAAACAAGAGCAGCGTCTGGACATGAAACATAACTAATACTGTCTGCGGAATGAACCAAAGTGTATAGATATAGATACAGATATAGGTGAGGTAATCAGTGAAGTGATGGAGTCCAGGTGAGTCTGATAATGAGTCACAGGTGCGCATAACGATGGTGCCAGGTGTGTGTAATGGTTGTCAGAGCCAGTGATTAGTAAACCGGCGACGTCGAGCGGGAGTAGACGTGACATCAGGAAATTTAAGCCTCCATATATCCACTAGTTCCAACATATCTATGAGATTCCTGATTTCCTTAAGTGCATGAGGGTGATAGTTTGTATTGTGATTTCCTTTACGGTCCATAGAGGTATTTAAAACCGTATTATAAACTTCCACCATAAAAATAATAATGTATTGTATTGCTTGTAAGGTTGAAAAATTATTATATTTTCAAAGCGTGGATCATCATTATTTGGACCGTATAGGTTAATGAGCCATATCTGTTTATGGTCCAATAACATATTTGAAATTATCCATCTACACTACTAAAGCTTAAGAACACCTACTCATTCAAGGGTTTTTCTTTATTTATACTATTTTCTACATTGTAGAATAGTGAAGACATCAAAACTATGAAATAACACATGTGGAATCATGTAGTAACCATAAGAAGTGTTAAACAAATCAAAATATATTTCATATTGGAGATTCTTCAAATAGCCACCCTTTGCCTTTTGATGACAGTTTTGCACACTCCCTGCGTCGTTTCATGAGTTATTGGCGTTCAAACAGGCAGCAATCTGGCCGGTATTTTTAATTTAATTTTTTTCATTTCACCTTTATTTAACCAGGTAGGCTTGTTGAGAACAAGTTCTCATTTGCAACTGCGACCTGGCCAAGATAAAGCATAGCAGTGTGAACAGACAACAACACAGAGTTACACATGGAGTAAACAATAAACAAGTCAATAACATAGTAGAAAAAAAAGAATCTATATACATTGTGTATGAGGTAGCACCGTGATAGTCTCACTACACTGGAAGTTAATAGGAATATGATTTTTCACTACACTGGAAGTTAATAGGAATATGATTTTTAGATTATGAAAACGTCTATCATACATGTCAGATTTCAATACTGGTCGATGTCATAACTCGGGAGGGTATCTTCTCTCGAATGAGCCATTGATCATACTTCTGCGATATTCTTACCTTGAAAAATGTGTAAATTAACAGAGGGTAAGGGTAAGGGTAAGTAGCACATTTTTGACATTTGTCTGCCTCTTTAGTCCAGGGTGCATTGCATGGTGCCGTTGACAGAGGTATTATAGAAACGAGATAGGAATCAAATCAATTAATGTAAAACACCACACCCAACATACTGCTGACCAATCGCGTTCACGTTGTCATGCCCCTTCACACGGTTTTTAAGCTAATCATCGCGCAGTACCTTCTCAAAGTCAGTGGAAATGTATAGAATGTACTTCGTGCAAATTTTGGGTTTTTAAACTAGCACGAAATAAACTCAAATTCATACCATGAAGGAGAGTGCTCCTTGTCACAGAATCTCCCAGAATGCAATACACGGCCCATTGACGTAGCATGGGCAACATTTCCCATCTCCTCAAATGTGTATCTGTCATTGCGAATGTCAGACTCCTGTCTGTGAGGCATATCAATCTGCAGGTTGGACATGGTGAGATTGTAGACTCCAAAATCTGATAATGCAGTTTGTTTAGGCGATTTTACAGCTAACTAGTTACGCTACTGCCTCTGATCTGGAGGACAAACTAAACACAAATGCTTCATTTGTAAATTGTGTCTGAGTGTTGGAGTGTGCCCCTGGCCATCGTCAATAAAGAAATAATCATGCTGTCTGGTTCGCTTAATATAAGGATTTTGAAATGGTTTATACTTTTACTTTTGATACTTAAGTATATTTAAAACCAAATAATTTTAGACTTTTACTCAAGTAATATATTACTGGGTGACTTTTACTTGAGTCATTTTCTATTAAGGTATCTTTACTTTTACTCAAGTATGACAATTGAGTACTTTTTCGACCACTGTTGCTACCTAGCTTGCCAGCCAGACCATAGAGAGAGTATTGCATTGTGGATTTTATAGTCGACTTGACCTGCAACAGATTTCCACAACGATTTTCCATGTTGCTACCAACCTCATTATAACGCCAAAATTAAACATTTGTTCACAAAATATATTGTTCTCACCTATTAGTGTTATTTAACATGGCAAATTAAAGGAATTAGTGGATTTTAATAAACTGCATGCTTTCTCGACAAGTTGCATGACTCCAAGTTTACATTGATATGATGGTGTCACACCCTGATCTGTTTCACCTGTCTTTGTGCTTGTCTCCACCCCCTTCCAGATGTCGCCAATCTTCCCCATTATCCCCAGTGTATTTATACCTGTGTTCTCTGTTTGTTTGTTGCCAGTTCGTTTTGTTTCGGGAAACCTACTAGTAGTATTCCCCTTGCGCCTGTATGTTCTAGTGCCTGTTTTCTAGTTTATCCCAGTTTTGACCAGTCTGCCTACCCTGAGTCTGCCTGCAGTTCTGTACTTTGCCACACCACACTTGGTTATTGACCCCTGCCTGCTCTGACTATGAGAGTGCCTGCAGTTCTGGACCTTTTGCACCCTATCTGGATTACCGACCTCTGCCTGCCCTTGACCTAGTAATACACTTTTGTTACTCCAACAAATCAAAATCAAATCAAATCCAATTTTATTTGTCACATACACATGGTTAGCAGATGTTAATGCGAGTGTAGCGAAATGCTTGTGCTTCTAGTTCCGACAATGCAGTGATAACCAACAAGTAATCTAACTAACAATTCCAAAACTACTGTCTTATACACAGTGTAAGGGGATAAGGAATATGTACATAAGGATATATGAATGAGTGATGGTACAGAGCAGCATACAGTAGATGGTATCGAGTACAGTATATACATATGAGATGAGTATGTAGACAAAGTAAACAAAGTGGCATAGTTAAAGTGGCTAGTGACATAAGAATGCAGTCGATGATCTAGAGTACAGTATATACATATGCATATGAGATGAATAATGTAGGGTAAGTAACATTATATAAGGTAGCATTGTTTAAAGTGGCTAGTGATATATTTACATAATTTCCCATCAATTCCCATTATTAAAGTGGCTGGAGTTGGGTCAGTGTCAATGACAGTGTGTTGGCAGCAGCCACTCAGTGTTAGTGGTGGCTGTTTAACAGTCTGATGGCCTTGAGATAGAAGCTGTCTGCATCTGGAAGGTACGAGGAGGTGCTTCGGGGTCTTATGGAAGGCTTCCAGACCTTGGCCGAACGCCATGACCAAGCATTGAACACATTGCTGAAGCAATTCTGCGTGTTGTCTGTTAGGCAACCTACCACGACGGTAACCTCCCAGCCTCTCAATAACCCGGCTGTAAGCAGCACTGCCTCCCCGGTCACCCCGGTTTCCAAAGAACCCCTCTTACCTCTCCCCAGAATGATTCGATGGAGAGTCGGGACTGCCGGGCGTTTCTCGCTCAGTGTTCCCTCATCATTGTGCTGCAGCCCTCCTCCTTCACCTTGGGCCGCTCTAAGATAGCATAGCTCATTACACTGATGTCCAGGAGGGCTCACGCCTGTGCTACAGCAGTACAACAGTCGGCCGTATGCTTCAGTCTGGAGGAGTTCGTGGCAGAGGTGAAAGTTTTTGATGCTCCATTGTCCAGGAGAGAGGCTGCCCGGAAGTTACATCAGCTTCGGAAAGACTCCCGCAATGTGGCAGACTATGCGGTGGATTTCTGCACATTTGCAATTGTGTGCCTGGAACCCAGAAATCTGGTGGGCCATATGGAGAACTTTTCCTCTCCCCTTATTCGCACCCCTTTTCATGCAATTTTGCTATGAGGGAATCAGTCAATCTCTCAAGGTACTCATTAACTCTGTGGCTGAGAGATTTATGAACGCTACCTTGGTTCTGAGCTGGACATCCCTACAGCCCCTCTCCATTCCCATGGACGTTAGAGCACTGGACGGCCGCTCTGTAGGCCGGGTCACCCACAATACCACTCCCATCAACCCACGTCTGTCAGGGAACCACAGCGAGACGATCCAATTCCTGCTTATTAAATTTCCTCAGGTTCCAGTGGTATTGGGATTCTCTTGGCTCCAGCGACACAATCCCCACATTGACTGGTCTTCTGGTGCCATCATGGGCTGGGGCCCATTGCCTGAAGTCAGCACAACCTGCCCCAGGACGTCTTCCTGGGGGCTCGGAAGTTGCCACTCGGAAGTCGCCGGGAGGTCTTCAGTAAGGCCCAGGCTACTTCGCTTATGCCGCACTGACCCTATGACTGCGGGATAGACCTTCTCCCAGGCACCACTCCGCCCCAGGGACTACTGTACTCTGTCAGGTCCGGAGACCAAGGTTATGGCAATCTACATTGAGGACTCCCTAGCTGCAGTGTTCCTCCGTCCTTCTGCCTTCCCCTGCCAACGCAGTGTTCTTCTTTGTGGAGAAGGACAAAACCCTGTGCCCATGCATCAACTACCAAGGTCTCAACAAAACGGTGAAGAACCGCTACCCCCTAACCCTTATCTCCTCGGACTTCGAGTCGCTCCCGTGTTCTCCAAGCTGGACCTACGGAATGCCTACCACCTGGTGCGGCTACGGGAAGGGGACGAGTGGAAAACTGCCTTCAACGCTGTCATTACAAGTATCTGGTCATACCATTTGGCCTTACCAACGCCTCTGCTCTGTTCCAGGCTCTGGTTAATGATGCTATCTGGGACATGTTGAACCGGTTAGTCTTTGTCTACCTTGATGACATCCTCGTGTTCTCCCGCTTCGCCAAAGAACACGTGCTCCACTTCCGACAGGTTCTCCAACACCTCCTGGAGAAAGCAGGGAAGTGCGAATTCTAGTGCTCCACCATCCCCTTTCTGGGTTACATCATCGTTGCATGGAGTGTACAGATGGTTCCTGGATCGGTGGTGGATTGGCCCCAGCCTAACATCCAGGGTGCAACTGCAATGTTTCCTGGGATTCGCCATCTTTTATCCGGAGTACAGCACCCTGGCTTCCCGCCTGTCTGCACTCACCTCTCCCAAGGTTCCGTTCACTTGGTCCCCAGCTGCTGACCGTGCATTCCGGGATCTCAAACACCGCTTCACCACAGCTCCCATCTTGGTTCATCCTGACCTGCCAGTCCATGGTTGAGACCGATTGTTTCGGGTGACGGCTGTCCTGTCCCAGCGTTCTGGCCTGGATCTCAAGTTGCATTCTCAAGATGTGGGGAATCGTGAGCTTCTCACTATGAAGATGGCGTTGGCATGGAGGCACTGGTTGGAGGGGGCGGAACATCCGTGCTTCTAAACCTGCATTGCTTGCTGTTTGGGGTTTTAGGCTGGGTTTCTGTACAGCACTTTGAGATATCAGCTGATGTACGAAGGGCTATATAAATAAATGTGATTTGATTTGATCTGTTCATTGTGTGGACTGCCCACAGGAATCTGACATATCTTCACACCGCCAAACGCCTCAATTCCAGGTAAGCTAGGTGGGCCTTGCTGTTCACCTGGTTCATCTTCTCCCTAGCAAAATTTTTATGCGACTATTCAAATACGCATAAAGAAAATATGTACATTTTCCCACCAGTGGTGTTTCCATCAAACTGACTTGTTGCAGATAAAAATTAGTGTGGTGATAGTGCACACAATTCACTTCAAGTTTTCATGTACTGACTAAAATCCAATGTTCATTGTGTTTCCAGTGCCTTTTCAACTCTACCGATTAGTTTTGTCAAACTGTTGCGTTAAATATTTTTATTTGATTTATTTTACCTTTATTTAACTAGGCAAGTCAGTTAAGAACAAATTCTTATTTTCAATGATGGCCTAGGAACAGTGGGTTAACTGCCTGTTCAGGGGCAGAACGACAGATTTGAACCTTGTCGGCTCGGGGGTTTGAACTTGCAACCTTCCGGTTACTAGTCCAACGCTCTAACCCACTAGGCTACCCTGCCCCCCCAAATATCAAATGGCCCTATATCAAATGGCCCTACTCTGGTCTTGGCACTTGCGCTCTAGGCAACAGCTCTCAGATACAGTGCTTGTAGGCTGTGTGGTTAGGCTAGTCTACATAATGGGATTATGAATAAGTGGGAATGGTGTTTTTATTTGTCAAAACTGCAGTCAAGTATTGATCGTGTCAGCAGAATAAGACCCTCGATATTTATCAGAAAGCAGCATCAAGCTCATACCATGCACTTTCACCACCCTGTGAAATTCATCACTTATTTAATCTGTAGCCTAATTTAAATTGCATTGTTTCCGAAATTGTAGTGGGAGGACCACAAACCATATCATCTCGTGACTTACTTCAATATGGTTATATCATCATTTGCGCATAAAGGCATTTCCACAAATTTCTCGCATGATTAACTTTACTGGCACAAAAAGATCCCACCATGTCGAACGAACAAATGATCTGTCGGCATTTATAAAATTGCACAGAAATGTTCTGTTCCCATCATAGCTGTCATACATTTTTTATATATGGTATGACTTTACTCACAAACTGCGGATGGAAATGGATAGTGAGAATTCTAAATGACAAATTGTTAATGTTCAATGAACACCTCAAGCGAGGTGCTGGCTAGTGGAGTAGAACACTTAAAAAATAAAGGAGAGCCCCACACTCTAGGAGCTCAGATGCAAAAATATTTATGTCCAACTTTTCGACAGACAAGTTGTCTTCATCAGGGTATAATGACAAACACTGCGGGATAACTCATTTATATAGTGTCAAAAGACACACACAGGTGTCTGTGTTCATGGCCGGCTGTGTCACGTTCTGACCTTTATTTCCTTTGTTTTGTCATTATTTAGTATGGTCAGGGCGTGAGTTGGGGTGGGCAGTCTGTTTGTTTTTCTATGATTTGGGTATTTCTATGTTTCGGCCTCGTATGGTTCTCAATCAGAGGCAGGTGTCATTAGTTGTCTCTGATTGAGAATCATACTTAGGTAGCCTGGGTTTCACTGTGTGTTTGTGGGTGATTGTTTCCGTGTCTGTGTTCATTCCACGTTTATTGTTTTTGTATTCAGTTGTTCATGTGTCCATTTTCGCATTAAAAGAACCATGGACACTTACCACTGCCGCATATTGGTCCTCTGATCCTTTTCGCCTCTCCTCTTCGGAAGAAGAGGAGGAAATCCCTTACAGGGTGTGGCCTGATATCATTGGTTAATTCTCATGTATTAAAATAGCATACAAAAACATCATTTATTTTTCAATGAACTTCTATACCACATAAAAAAATCTGAAAATGGTCTCTTGACATGTATCATGTTGATAACCATGTAGTGTATTAATCAAATGATAGTAATTAATTGAAAAGTTGACACTTACAGACGAAGCTGAGTTGAAACTCTAAGCTCAGCAGTTTGTCCAGGGCAGCGTGAGTGACCACACAGCCATAGATCACATTCTGGTCGTCCACCAAAGGGATAAATTTCAAGATGTTGACCGCCCAGTAGGTCCCTTCTGGGGTGCGGTCGACTGCTGTGACCGCTTGCTCTAGCTGGACCACCTCCCCAGCTCTGGTCCAGGAGAAGTAGATGAGTGGAGGGCTAAAACCCTCTGCAATACAGTGAAGCTCACTCTTCACATCCAGTACCACCATCGTGGAGGGAATGGAGAGAGTGGGTGGAACTAAGAAATGAGAGAGATTAATTTATTTGTTTCAATGGTGAAGCGTTCAGATTCACATGACCAGTTGTGTCCAATGTTTTTTTACTTAACTTCCTGTTGCCCTTACTTGTCTGAGAGAACTGGATACATGAATGTCACATGAGGGAACAACTACAAATTAGAAACTACTTCATGGCATCCTTTCCTTTCTCCCTTTAGTGAATGTTATTGGATTGGTGAAAGCTGTGAAGAGGACCTCATGTTTTTACCTATCCAAACATGTTAGATCATTCAATACATCACGGAAGTGTGGAAGAGAGGTATTTGAGCAGGGCCTTAGACCTAATTTAAAACTGAAAGGACTATGAAAGACTTACCTTTGATGTCCAATGTAACATTGCTGGAGTGTAGCTCGGAGACGTTGTATCTGATTTGACACTCATACACGCCCTGTTGGTCAAGAGTGGCATTAAGCACAGTCAGAGAGAAGGTCCCATTGACAAATAAACTGGTGTCCCAACTGAAGCCTTTGTCGACATGGTTGTCGTCTGTCGTCCCGAAGGAGGCTATATGAGATCCGTTGAAGGTCCAACTGATCCCCAGGAGAGAGTCGCCTACAGGAGGGACTGAGATAGAACAGGGGAGAAGGGCAGACGTATGTGGCCGGACCCAAACTTCAGTTGGGGAGACTGAAAGAAAGAGTGAAAAAAATTGAAAATATCAGTGGTCTATATACATGTTCATAAAGGTTTTGTCCTTATTGACAATCAAAAGTATCATCAGAGATGGAGGAAGTTACATCAAAATGTATCTAGTTACAAAACACGCTTCAGACTAACGTACCAAAGTAAAATACAAAATACTGGTGCCGAAAAAATTCTGCAATTAAAATAAATGTATTTTGTATTTTCTAATCTGTAAAGGGGGAAAAAATGCCCTTTTGGGTTATTACAACAAAAAAAACAAGTTACTTCAAACAACAAACACTGTTTTTACCCCCTCGGACATCATTGCACACGCGATAGAACACCAGAATATGCACTACAATTATTTTTACCATGCTGCTGGACACTCCTCTCCTCTGTTTCATCAATAAAACGAAAACAATAACAAAGGTGCTGGGTCGAACAGTGGCGGTGTTTCCCACTTGACGGATTTCAGCTTTAAATTAGTTATAAATAAACTTCCCCACCCTTGGCTAACACGCTATGAGCAGTACCAAAAGTCCAGTTAATTGGCACAGTTCATGGCGTGTTAATTCATCCCATTATCCTCACTCTGGAAGTGCATCCCTGTGCATACAACTTTATTTCAAGGACCTCCACTCATCCATCAACACCTCTCATGGCCTCACACGATAGTGCCATCAGACTTCTGATACCAATGCAGCAAATTTGGCATGACAGGGGCCACAACATTTTGAAGTGCTATAAACAATGGTAGAAAAATATTTTTAGTCATTTGAAAATGCAAAATACCATTCCCTGAAGTATCTTACAACTACAGTAAGTAACTACAATGACATGTTTTTTTAAGACATTTCAAATACAAATGACCAAATACTAAAAAGTAATTGAAAGACATATGTCAAATACATAGAAATGCTACCATAATAGAAATACTAGAAATAGAGATACTACCATCTCTGAGTATCAGCAACATCTTAATTATGAAGTTATGTAAAGTTCAACATAACCTGTAAGATCAATAGCTATATATACATCTTGGTCACTGAAAGCTCAGTTGATGAAACATGAGTTAATTCAGTGAGTTTAGAGCAGATTTACTTATCCCAGCAGACCACAATCAATCAATAAATCAATCAGATGTATTTTATAAAGCCCTTTTTACATCAGCAGTTGTCACAAAGTGTTTTACAGATGCACAGCCTAAAACCCCAAAGAGCAATCAGTGCAGAGCACAGTGGCTAGGGAAATTTCCCTAAAAGGCAAGAACCTAAGAAGAATCAGGCTCCAAGGGAAGGTCGGTCCTTTTCTAGCTGTACCGGGTATAGATTTAAGACTACATGTGGCCAAATCATTTTTCAAGACATTCAAATGTTCATAGATTTTTTTTTTTTTACCAGGCAAGTCAGTTAAGAACAAATTCTTGTTTTCAATGACAGTCTAGGAGCAGTGGGCTAACTGCCTTGTTCAGAGGCAGAACAACAGATATTTGTAATACTTTTTTTTAAAATTCAGGGTTAGGCATTAGGGTTAGCAGTGTAATTAGAGTTAGATTTAAAATGATATTTCATGACTTTGTGGCTGTGCCAGCTACTGACCACTCTGCAGAGCTGCTTCCAGAACAAGATTCATGATGAAAAACGTTAACCTGCAGAATGGTATCAGATGTATGTATCCTATGGCAAACTACATTCCTGACTGTTGCTTGTTCCACGAGTGGAATTTCTTGAGAAATACATATAACAGCCATTGTCAAGCAATCAAGAGAAACACAAACCACAGAGCTAAAAACTTACAACAACTTACAACAAAATGTTAGAACAGCAAATTATTGTTGTGAAAAGAATGCATTCCTATTGGCTTTGAACACACAGTAGGCCTACAGTACATGTATGCAATGTCACACAAATCTAAACCATCAAGTTAAAAAGGAGGAAGGTTGGTGAAATTCCATTTCATACTTTCTTTCCAGGATTTCTTCTCACCTCTGACCAGCATCTCTCTCAAAAGGTAAAATTAGCCTCAATTTTGCAGAATGCTATATATAGGGTAAATATAGCTAAATACAATAGGAAGGCTTGGGAGACAATGTTCCACTACAGGAACACTGGTAAGGCTGGTTCCCTATATTAATAAATAACAAGCGCTATAAATATTAGTAGATAGGATTAAAGGCAAGCCGTGAAGTTTGATACTTGAGGAGAAGGTGAAGTGTTAATATTAGCACAACTTTCAGAATGATGGATGGATGATGGGTGGAGTGACCAGGAGAGCGGAAGGAGAGGAGAGGTTGAGAGAAAAAGAACTAGAGCTGTGTGGCTTAGTTGGTAGGGTTGTGGATTCGAATCCCACTGGGGCAACCCATTTGAAAATGTATGCGTGCACTACCGTAAATTGCTTTGGATAAAAGTGCCTGCTAAAGGCTTATGTATAGTAGGAATCTTGATAAAGAGAAAGATCTGATTAGTGGACCCTAAGACGACAAGATAGGTAATGAGTGACAACAAACAGAATACATGATGCATAAACTATCCCTATAAACATGGTTTTGAATGTGAATTATGAGTGAAACCTCAAGATGTGAGATATATTTGCTACATGTAAAGTAAAGAAAGATCTGAAAACTATTCTGAACTATTCTAATACAATACTATTCTCTAAGAAAAGGTTTTTAGGGAGTTGGATAGAGCAAAACAAGATTAAATTGTGATATGACTGTTGATATTGTGCTTTTGGAGTACGGTGGCATGTCAAAGTATTCACACCCCTTGGCATTTTTCCTATTTTGTTGCCTTATAACCTGGAATGAAAATGTATTTTTGGGGGGTTTTGTATCATTTGATTTACACAACATGCTTACCACTTTGAAGATGCAAAATATTTTTTAATTGAGAAACAAACAAGAAATAAGACAAAAAAACTGAAAACTTGATTGTGCATAATTATTCACCCCCCAAAGTCAATACTTTGTAGAGCCACCTTTTACAGCAATTACAGTTGCAAGTCTCTTGGGGTATGTCTCTATGAGTTGGGCACATCTAGTCACTGGGATTTGTGCCCATTCTTCAAGGCAAAATTCTCCAGCTCCTCAAGTTGGATGGGTTCCACTGGTGTACATCAATCCTTTAAAAACTTCTCAGCGATAGCCCCCTTTTTTTCAATGTTCGCCTAAATGACATACCCACATCTAATTGCCTGTAGCTCAGGTCCTGAAGCAAGGATATACATATTATTGGTAGCATTTGAAAGGAAACACTTTTAAGTTTGTGGAAATGTGAATTGAATGTAGGAGAATATAACACAATAGATCTGGTAGAAGAAAATACGAAGAAAAAAAACAACCAATCTTTTTCTACCACCATCGTTGAAATGGTCACAGTTAAAGCCATCACCCTGGTTGTAATTCCAACAGAAGTGTGTGTGCAAAGTTTCAGATGGATAACTTGAAGTATGAGTGAACTGCAATACTTTTAGTGTGAAGTTCCCAGGTACATTTGGGAAAATCGTGAAGGAGACATTCGCATTCATATAACATTTTTCTGCAAGAATATAGTCAAATCTATATACTTGGACTTTGATTTGTCTTTCCAAGTATTAACAAGTATTATAAGTTCAACATTTGCAAAACAACCAGTTTCATAACTTCATAACTCTGAATATCCTTATAATTCTTGTCCAAATTGAAAAGGCATGCTGTCGTACAAGGTTAATAGCTACATTTTATGACATATAAAGTCATAAACTCCCATATAGCCCAGCTCACTGGCTATCTAGCTAGCTTTGGTTGACCCCGAATGGTGCTTGTTTGACAAAGATACAGTCGTTCAAGTGATGACCGCCCGCGTCATCGGCGTGCCATGAAGGCGTCGCTTTCTGACCAAATATGGTGTCCTATAGGATATACTACACCCCTAATGATATAGTGAAGTTTTGTTAACTTCTAGGATCTCTGAGGAATATATACGAATGTGATTTGACTTGTTGAAACAACTTTTAGGGTGAGATTTTCACAGATTCCTTTCTTTTCAAATTGAACGAGTGGTAATACAAAATTGATCGTGCATGCTACATGGACCTTTTTAGGATATGAAAAATGATTTTATCTAACAAAACGACACTTCATGTTATCTCTGGGACCCTTTGGATGATAAATCAGAGCAAGATTTCAGAATGTAAGTACACATTTCACCTTCAGAGGTGAACTTATCAAATCTATCGTGGTGAAAAAAGTGTTTTGTTGTTAGGAGCTCTCCTCAAACAATAGCGTGGCATTTTGTCGTAATAGCTACTGTAAATTGGACGGTGCTGGTATATTAAGAAGAATTTAAGCTTTCAGCCGATATAAGACACTTATATGTACCGACATTTTTCATTTCTCTAAAATTTGCGGTCTTGACATAACGCGCTGCATGATTTACAACTGTCCTGTTGATGGGACACCGATCCTTAGATCATACCACAGATTCTGAACTGGATTGAGGTCTGTGCTTTGACTAGGCCATTCCAAGAAATGTAAATGTCTCCCCTTAAATCACTCGAGTGTTGCTGTAACAGTACGCTTAGGGTCATTGTCCTGCTGGAAGGTGAATCTCTTTCCCAGTCTCAAATCTCTGGAAGACTGAAAAAGGTTTCCCTCAAGAATTTCCCTGTATTTAGCACCATCCATCATTCCTTCAATTCTGACCAGTTTTCCAGTTCGTGCTGATGAAAACTTCCCTACAGCATGATGCTGCCACCACCATGCTTCACTGTGGGAATGGTGTTCTCGGGGTGATGAAAGGTGTTGGGTTTGCACCAGACATAGCATTTTCCTTGATGGCCAAAAATATACATTTTAGATGTTGTTTGGGGAGTCTCCCACATGCCTTTTGGTGAACACCAAACGTGTTTGCAAATTTTTTTCTTTAAGCAATGGGTTTTTTCTGGCCACTCTTCCGTAAAGCCGAGCTCTGTGGAATGTATGGCTTAAAGTGGTCCTATGGACAGACACTTCAATCCACGCTGTGGAGCTTTGTAGCTTCTTCAGGGTTATCTTTGGTCTCTTTGTTCGCTCTCTGATGAATTTAAAATAGGCAATAATGCGCTCATTTACAGTAATGTCCTGGCCTTTATATTGGCCTAATACACAACAATGCAATAAAACAGTACAATAATTCAAACAAGATATGCAAATGTTTGATCACGGTAAGAAGTGTGTCACGGTGTGGGCTACTGGTTGAAGGTAAGTCAGGTGCAGGAGAGCAGACATGGGTGATAATAGGCGCACTTTATTCATATCCAAATGAAAATAGCCATATACGCCCAAAGTACACGAAATGGTACAAAATAACCAACACACACGGGCCAAACACAGACCCGGTGCTAACCAGACTAATACGGGCTACACGTAACAAACAATTTCACACAAAGACATGAGGGGGAACAGAGTAATAAATACTTGATGTGTGATTGGGAATGAAAACCAGGTGTGCAGGGAACAAGACAAAACAAATGGGTAAATGAAAAACGGAGCGGCGATGGCTAGAAAGCCGGTGACGACGACCGCCAAACGCCGCCCGAACAAGGAGAGGAGCCGACCTCGGCGGAAGTCGTGACAAAGTATAAAATGATGGAAGATGATCAGGCATTGCAAAAAGCTAATACCAGGCAAGTACAAGAGTTTCAACATGCACATTTAGTTGAGTTTTGTTAGTTGGGTGTACATTGAATTTATTCAGTTGATAATTCAAAACAATATCAGTGTACATTCAACACAGTGTGATGTTGGTTGCCCGCAGGCAAGATGGAAATCCAATTAAGTTTGTTTCAGAATATTTTGCAGCTCATTCTGGCAACGAAAAAACAATAGTGAGAGGCCTTATACACAGCCCAAGAAGCATTCAAGCAAACTATGCAGATGAATGACCATGGTAAGAAGTGGAAGACAAGTGATAAGATGATAAGACATTACAAATACACTGTACTCGGCAAGTTCAAGAGTCTGTTATTAACCCTAAGCACTTTTGAGCATAGATGGAAACACAATTAGTTTGTTTCAGGATCTTCTGCAGCTCATTCAGTCAAAGTGAATCAATAGCGATCCAGGGCCGTAACATGTTGACTCGCCCTACTTGTAGAAAAGTGCAAATGCCATCCTCCTCTCTTTCATGTTGCCAAAACGGTCTATAACTATCATACTGTACATGATTTTAGTTTGTTGTTCTAGGCTACCTGGCTAAAATGCATGTTTGCCTAACCTCCTTTCATGTGCAACGATGAACCAGCTAATTAACATCAACCTGCTACATCTAGTTACATATTGAACTTCCATCCTCTCAGGCAAGGGGAACAATGTACGTATTTAAGGTATGATCAGAATCGCCGATATATTCATTGGCCAGTACGGAGAATTCAGTAAAACCATAAGTTCAAATCCCTATCTCCATCCATGGCTAATTTAGGAAAGTGTCAATTTTAGCTAAGATAGCTAGCTAGCTATAGCCACTGGAGGACAACAACATAACAAGATGCAACAATTCAAATTTTTTCTCTAAATTCCGTTTGGCTTTTGGTGTGATGTGATTGGTGTGAATCCAAAGCCAGAACCATTTACAGTTGAGCTCACTTAGTTTAGCTCAACGCTGATGGGCTATTATTGTTATAAAAAATGTTTTATCAAGGGAGGCCAAATGCTATGGAGAGCAACAATATCATACTCTTTTTGACCAGATAGCATCAGATAGATGGGCTACACATAAAGAGACAGAGAGGCGCTATTTTGTTCACTCTGATGTTTTCTTCAGTGAGATATATTCAGTCTCTTGTCAATTGAAGGAAAATGATGGAGCACAAAGAGACAAAATAAAATGTATTACATTTTTTTCTTTGTACATTTTTTCCATGAATACACGCCACTGACAATGTCCAGCTTAAACATGTTGATCTCATGGACAGTGGTCAGTCCTTGCATCATAGCTCTAATCAGAAAGTGGTTACATTTCTCCAACCCCATCCATTAGCTTTGTAGCAAACCAAGTGGCAGGACTGCCTTTTGGCTGAAAAACGTTAGATTGTGCCCTTTAATTAGTTTTAAAACAACTCTTTACATGGACATGTATCACATTTAAAGAAAAAGAAAATGGTTAGCAACAAACATTAATTATATATTCACATACAGTAGTAAAAGCAATAATTTATGTATTCCCTATAATGTGCAACTACGCATATTAAGTCACCACCGTACTGTAGGCCTATACTGAATCCTAGTCCGACAACTGTCAAAATTAGGTGTTGCGGAAAAAACAATCCAATGTCTGACATATAAACCTTAGAATTCTCCATAAACAAAATGACCAACACTTAAGTTTGACCTGCATGCTAACATCATGTAAATCCAATGCTTACCAGAATAATGGTCTAACACTTACCCAATCCTCATTTAACTATTACTACTGCTATTGACACTATCAGAAAACGACATTACAGCAATCATTCAGCTATCTGAGATAGTTGAACGCATACAACGCCACACTCGCAGATTGTCACCTGGATTTAATGTGAAACCAGGGCAAACATGCAAATCAATGTGGCTTGTTTGTTATCATGAGTGTGAGGGCAATGGCACAACACTCACCATGCTTTATGATTGTCAGAAAGTAGAGGCAGAGAAGGACTTTACACTGCATGGTCCGAGCTTGTCCCAAGACTAACTTCTTATCATCTCTCCCTCACCGGCTCTTATATGGGGGGTGGGGGGCAGTGGGCGGGCTTTTATCCATGAGGAGACACAGGGGGATAAGACATTTTGTCCCGAAGCCCCTCAGGAGAGAAAATAGGGGGCTTGTGCTGTAGTTGGCTAAATACCCCCCCACCCCACCCCCACACCCCCCAGTCAAACTGACAGATGGAGAGAAAAAGCAAAGGAAGAGTGAGAGTAATGTGCAAAGACACACAAATGGGATAGCAGTCACTTAAAATTCATTTGGGCCTACGGCCAAGGTTTTTGGCTACTTTACATTGGTGCTGCGTTGCGATGGCCAAATGCTGGTGGGTAACCCCACTGAGCTTATGTAGGCAAACACCCAAGGAAGGCTACCCTTGGATTTGAATGAAGGGAAAGGACTGTATTGCCAATTTGATGGGGGAGAAAGGGAGAGAGCAGTGAGAGCAGTTCACACCTTTCCTTCCTGATCTGTCCCTGTTCCAGCTATCTGGCCAGCCCCTATAATGATCTTTCATTTTGATTGTGGTTAACCATTAGCCAGACCCACTGCTTGAATTTTTAACAATAAAGTATTTACTACCTCCCTCACCAATTATTCATTAACTTTATTAGCTGTAACTGTCAAGGTTCAGGAGAAGACCCAGATGTAGAGAGTTTCGAAGTAACAAAAGTTTATTACAAAAACAGGAGGGCAGGCAATCGACAGGTCAAGGGCAGGCAGAGGGCAGTAGTCCAGAGCAGAGTCCGAAAGGTACAGAATGGCAGGCAGGCCCAGGGTCAGGGCAGGCAGTGGTCAGTAATCCAGGGTGGTATAACAAGGTACAGAACGACAGGCAGGCTCAGGGTCAAGGCAGGCAGAATGGTCAAAAACCAGGAAGGCTAGAAAACAGGAACTAGAGACAGACAGGAGCACGGGAAAACCGCTGGTAGCCTTGATGAAACAAAACAAACTGGCAACAGACAAACAGAGAACACAGGTATAAGTACGCAGGGGATAATGGGAAGATCGGCGACACCTGGAGGGGGTGGAGACAAGCACAAAGACAGGTGAAACAGATCAGGGTGTGACAGTAACTAGACAGTCGTTATTATTACTGTGTGTTAATCCCTGTTTGGAGATTATACGATGATCAGTCTAGCTAGTTTGTGTTTTCAATTACTCTCTGTAATTTACTCAATGTTGTATTTGACACACGTTTCTTTTTTAGTCTCGTTTCTTTATTTAGTTTTGGGTTACAGGTAAAAACATTTTTTAAATAAATGCATACAAAAATAACCCTGACCTATTCTCCCCCCCGAAGACCGCATGCCGCCCACCCATTCCTATCCCACCCATCAACCAAGGTTACTTATCAGGTCCCCTCCCAACCATCCATCCCCTGAGTCTCCTCTTAGATTCCCCCAAATCCCTCCCTGCCCACCCCCACAACAATACCAATGTTAAGTAACATAATGGCAAGCATGGAATATTAAAATTTTTGCACTTCAAAATGAATTCCGTAACTTTTCCCCGGAAGCATTCAACTGCAGGGCACTCCCACATCATATGAAGGAATGTTCCTACCTGATTTAGGGGACACAGTGAACAGTGTGGAGTTGGGGCCAATTTCATTGTAAAACATTTCATTGGCATTAAATACAGTCTGTTAACAAACTTAAAATGTGTAATTAATGGTTCGGATTACGGGATATTTACTGACCATGATATCGGTCAGGGTACGGATTCCACATTTGGACCATTGGGGAG
Organism: Oncorhynchus nerka; assembly: GCF_034236695.1. Taxonomy (NCBI): domain Eukaryota; kingdom Metazoa; phylum Chordata; class Actinopteri; order Salmoniformes; family Salmonidae; genus Oncorhynchus; species Oncorhynchus nerka. The sequence continues at coordinate 32,294,637 of NC_088418.1, forward strand.
ATGCAAAAGGTTGCCCTCCAGATTGAAAGGCATGCCATTTTGATTCCCAATCATGCTGTTTAAACATTTTGCACCAAATAGAAATTGTGTGAGCAATAAGAGGACCAAAGCATCATTTACATAAATTGTTTAATAAAGGCTTTACAGTGGTTCCTCCTTTAAAAGTTGCGAGTTTATACCGCGGGACTTAGAGATACCCGGCGTCACGGCTTCATTGCTCCAGAGTGTAGTATCTGGGATCTACATCTGTTTATATTAGTTACTGTGCTGTTACTAAGCAGTAATGCATTACGGCAGTGCTACGTTACTACACCTAATAGGAAATGCACATGCGCACTGGAATGCCGGGAACTGTAGAGCACGAGGGTTTTTGACTAAACGACAACTAACTGTACTCCCGTCTCCTGCCTGGTCATTTCTCCACAACACAAATATTACAGTGGTGACGAGGTGATTGAACTACATAAACGGACATTGCTTGAAGGGAAGAATGTTGCGTGAGTAATGAAACTCAAAATAATTATGTAATTCGTCAGTTATTTTTTATTTTCTTTCGCCAGTAGAGTAGGCTAAGCACTTCTAGCACTGCTAGTACAGTATTCAGGAGCTGCCAAGTAGCAAGACTATTGGAGTCCAGAATAGCGACACTGCCCTCTGGTGGTTAAATAAAAGAAACTGTCATTGAACCCATTGAAATTAGGCGATCTCAGTGGAGAAATATTGTCAAGGGGGAAAAAAAGGAAGAAGGGGCGTAACACGGTGTGTACATTAATACAAATGAGTGCAGTGAATGAAGTAATTGCAGAAACTTCTGAAGTGAAGAAGTAGATGAATATTCAGAAAATTAAGGAATATAAGGAAACTGAACAATTAACTGTGAAAATGGCAACCATTGGTCGAGTACCAGAGTTTGAGGCTACAAAAGAGGATTTTGATTCCTATTTGTAGCGTTTTGAGCGTTGGCTGGCTGCAAATGAAATCAAAGATGGAAAGAAAGCAGACGTATTTCTCAGTGTTTTGGGTCCAACTGAGTATGGATTGCTGAAAGGTCTCATTGAACCAATGAAAGCAGTGGAGTTGAACTATGCAGAACTGACTGAAACTCTTTCAAGGTATTTCAAGCCTAAGCCAATTCTCATTGCAGAACGTTTCAGATTTTACCAACGTCACCAGAGTCAAGGGGAAACCGTGGCTGACTACATCCTTGCTTTGAAAAGGCTGGCAAGTACATGTGAGTTTGCACGATTTCTTGATGATGCTCTCCGAGACAAGTTTGTATGTGGTCTCACAGGTGAAGCATATCACAGAAGGCTCCTGTCAGAGAAGGACCTGACCTTTAAGAAGGCCTGTGATATAGCACTTGGACTCGAGCTTGCCCACAGGGATACTATTGAGCTATCGGGACATGCAGAACGTCAGAAAGGTGTTCACAAGGTCAGTGATGCACGTGGTGAAAAAAGCTCACAAAAGTCACACTTTTTTCAGTCCCGTCCTCAAGGTTACACAAGAACAAAACAGCCCACATCTCAAAGGTCTAAGCCAAGTTGCTACAGATGTGGGGGAGATAATCATCAGCACAGTGAATGTCGATTCCAAAAGGAAAAGTGCCACAATTGTGGAAAGGTTTGACATTTACAGAGAGTGTGTAAAGCCTCGAAACGCACAGCAAGAGCGCACAAAGTGTCAGACGCAGCACAAGAAGAGGAAGGTACAACTGAAACAGTAGTGGAACTGTTCACAGTGTACACAGCTCAACAACTAAAAGATGGAATCTATCTCAACATGGAGTTAGCGGGAAAACCAGTAAAAATGCAGCTGGACACCGGAGCGTCTGTATCCCTGGTTCCAGAGAGACTCTACAAAGAAAAACTGAAAGAGTGCCCTCTTCAGCCCGCGTCCATCCGCCTTTCTTCATACACTGGTGACACTATTCCTGTGTTAGGGCAGATCCAGGTACCAGTCCGGTATGAGGGGAAGGAGTGGACGCTACCGCTCGTCATTGTTAAAGGAGAAAAATCAGCCTTGCTAGGCAGAAACTGGCTACAAAAGATCAAGTTGAACTGGGGAGAAATCTTCAGTCTGAGAAATGACAAACCAGTGAGTCAGGCTACACTCACTAACATGCTGGAGAAGCACAAAGAACTTTTAAAAAGATGGCTACGGTGAAATACAAGACTTCACAGCAAAAGTCAGAGTGCAAGAAGGAACCAAGCCTATCTTTCACAAACCACGCCTACAGAAGAATAACATAATAACGAAAGTAGCGAGGAGCGACTGGGCCGCTCCGATTGTTGTAGTCCCAAAGAAAGACAAGACCGTCAGAATGTGCGGTGACTACAAGGTCACAGTAAATCGCTGCATACTACCAGAGGAATATCCACTACCAAACGCTGAAGATCTGTTTGCCACTCTAGCTGGTTGGAAGGTTTTCAGTAAGCTGGACCTGGCATTCGCTTATCAGCAACTGAAGCTGGATCCGGAGTCAGAACAGTATCTGACCATTAATACACACAAGGGGCTATTCAGATTCAATCGCTTGGCCTATGGAATCTCGACAGCTCCAGCGATATTCCAACAAACAATGGATCAGATCTTGGACGGTATAGACCATGTTGTGTGCTTCATGGACGACATCCTCGTGTCAGCACCAACCATTGGAGAGCACCTTGTAGTGCTAGACAAAGTGATGTCAAGACTGGAGAAATACGGAGTGAGAATGAAACGCAGCAAGTGTGAGTTCCTCCAGGACTCAGTGGAGTATCTCGGATACAAGATTGATGCACAAGGCCTGCACCCAACCAACAGCAAGGTGGAAGCAATCGTAAACGCTCAAGCACCCACAAATATTTCAGAGCTGAGGTCATTTTTGGGGCTCCTGAACTATTACGGAAAGTTTGTGGCAAACTTGTCCACATTGTTGCATCCGCTTCACCAACTGCTGCAGGCCGATACAAAGTGGAATTGGTCCCCACAATGCGAAGAAGCATTCAAGACTTGCAAACAGCGTCTGCTAAAGAGCAAGTGGCTTGCCCACTATAACACAGAGATCGGCAGTGTTACGTTACTACACCTAATAGGAAATGCACATGCGCACTGGAATGCCGGGAACTGTAGAGCACGAGGGTTTTTGACTAAACGACAACTAACTGTACTCCCGTCTCCTGCCTGGTCATTTCTCCACAACACAAATATTACACAGACCACCACAAGGGGGAGTTAGAGCACTCATTATGCATTTTGGTCCCAAGGTTTTTATATGACAAATCATATCGAGTGGTTCCAATGACGAATTTGATGCGAGCCACCCGTCCCTGGTGACTTTCTTCAGCAAAGATGGCTGACAAAACATTACGGGGAGGCAAATGTAAGTAGTTATAACATCATAACGAGTCAAGCAAAAAATGTACAACTGAGAGGAATATGTTAGTTAATGTAGAGACAAACGATTGAGCATATTTTTTTGTCATAAAGTTAATTTACGAGGAGATCGCTATTTGGAAGTTTTTTTCTGTCATATCCAATACCAGGTGTATCAAATGCCATTTCTGTGAATGATGCTGTGTCGGCATGTATGTATACATACAGTGTATATATATGTATGTACACTTCAACTGTGTTTAACACTCCTGCTCCTGGGACATCAATTATTACACATTGTAACTATGCAATAGACTAGAAACATGATTTTGTAATTCATATATACAGATGAAAAAACAGTACATCCTGCCAGCACACCCACGCGAGTGCTGAGTGACGCGTGGAAGAGAGCGAGGAATGAGATGGGAGTAACAATCAAGGCTATTTGCTCTGAGACCTTTAATTTTTTTTTTTTAACCAGGTAGGCCAGTTGAGAACAAGTTCTCATTTACAGCTGCGACCTGGCCAAGATAAAGCAAAGCCGTGCGACACAAAGACCAACACAGAGTTACACATTGAATAAACAAATGTACAGTCAATAACAAAATATAATTTAAAAAACAAGTCTATATACAATGTGTGAAAATGGCATGAGGAGGGAATAAATTGGGTAACGGAATAAATTGGCCATAGTAGTAAAGTAATTACAATTTAGCAAATTAACACTGGAGTGATGGATGTGCAGATGAAGATGTGCAAGTAGAAATACTGGTGTGCAAAGGAGCAAAAAGTAATTAAAAACAATATGGGGATGAGGTAGGTAGATTGGATGGGCTATTTACAGATGAGCTGTGTACAGCTGCAGCGATCGGTTAGCTGCTCAGATAGCTGATGTTTAAAATTAGTGAGGGAGATATAAGTCTCCAACAAGCGATTTTTGCAATTCGTTCCAGTCATTTGCAGCAAAGAACTGGAAGGAAAGGTGGCCAAAGTAGGTGTTGGCTTTGGGGGATGACCAGTGAGATATACCTGCTGGAGCGCATGCTCCGTGTGGGTGTTGTTATCATGACCAGTGAGCTGAGATAAGGCGGAGCTTTACCAAGCAAAGACTTATAGATGTAGCGAGGGCCAGCCGACAAGAGCATACAAGTCGCAGTGGTGGGTGGTGTATGGGGCTTTAGTGACAAAACGGATGGCACTGTGATAGACTGCATCCAGTTTGCTGAGTAGAGTGTTGGAGGCTATTTTGTAAATGACAGCGCCGAAGTTGAGGATCGGTAGGATGGTCAGTTTTACGAGGGTATGTTTGGCGGCATGAGTGAAGGAGGCTTTGTTGCGAAATAGGAAGCCGATTCTAGATTTAGTTTTGGATTGGAGATGTTTAATATGAGTCTGGAAGGAGAGTTTACAGTCTAACCAGACACCTCGGTATTTGTATTTGTCCACATATTCTAAGTCAGAACTGTCCAGAGTAGTGATGCTAGTCGGGCGGGCAGCAATTGGTTGAAAAGCATGCATTTAGTTTTACTAGTGTTTTAGAGCAGTCGGCGGCCACGGAAGGGGTGTTGTATGGCATTGAAGCTGGTTTTGGAGGTTTGTTAACACAGTGTCCAAAGAATGGCCAGATGTATACAGAATGGTGTTGTCTGCGTAGGGGTGGATCAGGGAATCATCCGCAGCAAGAGTGACATCGTTGACATTTACAGAGAAAAGAGTCGGCCCAAGAATTGAACCCTGTGGTAACCCCATAGACTGCCAGAGGTCCGGACAACAGGCCCTCCGATTTGACACACTGAACTCTACCTGAGAAGTAGTTGGTGAACCAGGAGAGGCAGTCATTTGAGAAACCAAGGCTGTTATCTGCCGATAAGAATATGGTGATTGACAGAGTTGAAAGCCTTGCACAGTACTGCCTTTTATCGATGGCGATTATATCGTTTAATACCTTGAGCGTGGCTGAGGTGCACCCGTGACCAGCTCGGAAACCGGATTGCACAGCGAAGAAGGTACGGTGGGATTTGAAATGGTCAGTGATCTGTTATTATTATTTTGAAGACTTTAGAAAGGCAGGGCAGGATGAATATAGGTCTATAACAGTTTGGGTCTAGAGTGTCACCCCACTTGAAGAGGGGGATGACCGTTGCAGCTGTCCAATCTTTAGAGATCTCAGACGATATGAAAGAGAGGTTGAATAGACTGGTAAAGGGGGTTGTGACAATGGTGGCGGATAATTTTAGAAAGAGAGGGTCCAGATTGTCAAGCCCAGCTGATTTGTACAGCTCCAGGTTTTGCAGCTTTTTCAGAACATCTGCTATCTGGATTTGGGTGAAGGAGAAGCAGGGGAGGCTTGGGCAAGTTGCTGTGGGTGGTGCGGAGCTGTTGGCCGGGGTTGGGGTAGCCATGAGGAAAGCATGGCCAGCCGTAGAAAAATGCTTATTGAAATTCTCGATTATTGTGGATTTATCGGTGGTGACAGTGTTTCCTAGCCTCAGTGGAGTAGGAAGCTGGGAGGAGGTGCTCTTAGTCTCCATGGACTTCACTGTGTCCCAAAACATTTTGTCGTTAGAGCTACAGCTACTGTTTGAAAAAGCTAGCCTTCGCTTTCCTGACTGACTGCGTGTATTGGTTCCTGACTTCCCTGAAAATGTGCATATCGCGCTGGGACTATTCGATGCTAGCGCAGTTCTGCACAGGATGTTTTTGTGCTGGTCGAGGGCAGTCAGGTCTGGAGTGAACCAAGGGCTATATCTGTTCTTAGTTCTACATTTTTTGAAAGGGGCATGCTTATTTAAGATGGTGAGGGAATTACTTTTAAAGAACGACCAGGCATCCTCTACCGATGGGATGAGGTCAATATCCTTCCAGGATACCCGGGCCAGGTCGATTAGAAAGGCCTGCTCACAGAAGTTTTTTAGGGAGCGTTTGACAGTGATGAGGGGTGTCACGTTCTTTCAAAATCGAACCCAGAAGCAGACCAGGACAAGGAGAGTAGGAAGAAGGTGAGTATTTATTTACAAGTGAATGTGAAGATATATCCAGGTGGCGTAGCGGGCAGCGGTGGTGAGTTGATGGGAGTAAATAGGTGGATCCAATGGGGTAGCGGAATCCTCCGACGACCAGGCGGGAATGGGGTAAATGATCCGGGTGAGTAACTGAAGACAGAACAAACTGAGGTAAGTTTAAGGCAAGCAATACGTAAAAAAACAACAAAACAAATTCTATCCAACTTGAGGCTGATAATATGGCACAACATACTGTTCATGGCTAACGATCCGGCAGGGAATGGATGTCAGGTCAGAGCTTTTGAAGGGTAGAGGTGATGATCAGGACAGGTGTGCAGATTACTGATGGGATACAGGTGCGGGTGAACATCGATCTCCCAACAAGCTAATTCGCCCGGCAACGAGACAGGGTGCGTTCCAGGACACCGGAAACACACTCCACGACAGAAACACAGGCAAACACTGACTCAGGAAGCGGGATTTGTGACAAGGGGTGGCCGTTTGACCGCGGATCCATAGCAAAGAGGCAGTGATCGCTGAGATCCTTATTGAAAACAGCAGAGGTGAATTTGGAGGGCAAGTTGGTCAGGATAATATCTATGAGGGTGCCCATGTTTACGGATTTAGGGTTGTACCTAGTGGGTTCCTTGATCATTTGTGGGAGATTTAGGGCACCTAATTTAGATTGTAGGACTGCTGGGATGTTAAGCATATCCCAGTTTAGGTCACCTAACAGAACGAACTCTGAAGATAGATGGGGGGCAATCAATTCACATATGGTGTCCAGGGCAAAGCTGGGAGCTGAGGGGGTCTATAACAGGCGGCAACAGTGAGACATATTTCTGGAAATTGTGGGAAAATGAGTTTAAATGTATTTGGCTAAGGTGTAGGTAAACTTCCGACTTTAACTATATATATACAGTATATCACAAAAGTGAGTACAACCCTCACATTTCTGTAAATATTTTTTATTTATTTTTTTATTTCACCTTTATTTAACCAGGTAGGCTAGTTGAGAACAGGTTCTCATTTGCAACTGCGACCTTGCCAAGATAAAGCATAGCAGTGTGAACAGACAACACAGAGTTACACATGGAGTAAACAATTAACAAGTCAATAACACAGTAGAGAAAAAAAGGGGAGTCTATATACAATGTGTGCAAAAGGCATGAGGAGGTAGGCGAATAATTACAATATTGCAGATTAACACTGGAGTGATAAATGATCAGATGATCATGTACAGGTAGAGAGAGATATTGGTTTGAGTATATCTTTTCATGTGCCAACACTGAAGAAATGACACTTTGCTACAATGTAAATTAGTGAGTGTCCAGCTTGTATCTCAGTGTAAATTTCCTGTCCCCTCAAATTAACTCAACACACAGCCATTAATGTCTAAACCGCTGGCAACAAAAGTGAGTACACCCCTAAGTGAAAATGTCCAAATTGGGCCCAATGAGCCATTTTCCCTCCCCGGTGTCATGTGACTCATTAGTGTTACAAGGTCTCAGGTGTGAATGAGGAGCAGGTGTGTTAAATTTGGTGTCATCGCTCTCACACTCCCTCATACTGACTGGTCACTGGAAGTTCAACATGGCACCTCATGGCAAAGAACTCTGAGGAAATCCAAGGCTTAAAAACAAAGGTCTCCATGTATGCCGATGACTCAAGTTTTATATTAAGTCCGCAAGCTAGATACCTGCAATGTCTCATTGAAGATCAAAATAACTTTGGAACATTGGATCTTTAAAAAATACAACTTTTACATTACCCATGCAGTTTACCTATAAAATGGGCTGATGGTGAAGTAGACATACTCGGTATTCATATCACAAAAGATAGAAATAAGCTCTCCACAATCAATTTCAATAGAAAACTTGTAAAAATAGACATTTATTGAAAAGTTTCCTGATTAACTCCTTAGTCATATCTCAGTTTACTCACTTACTTATGGCGCTGGATAATTCCTGATGATTCGTTTTTCAAATTCTATGAGCAAAAAATATTTCACCTTATCTGGGATGCTAAACCAGACAAAATAAAACGTGCCTATCTATGTAATGAATATGAGTTGAGTGGGTTGAGATGATTAAATATAAAATAACTAATCCTCTCTCTAAAAGCTTCACTCATTCAAAGTTTTTTTTTAACCCTAAAGTAGATTACTAAGAAAAGCTCATCCATTTAAAAAAAAAATGCCTTTTTGCCTTTGTGCAGATTGCCATGTCTCATTTTGAATTAATTGAAAATGATACTTTTTTCAAAATATCTCACTTTTTCAAAAAAGCATTGCAGAGCTGTTTACAATTTCAGTTTCATCCCCCTGAAAAGATAGAACAAATATTATGGCTGAACTCAAATGTGCTGGTTGATAAAATACCTGTATTTATGGGAAAGATGTCTGAAAAGGGTATTTTGTTCTTAAATGATATTGTAAATTGGAATGGTAGAGTTATGTCCTTCATGGAGTTATCAGAATTGTACGGGAAGATCTGCTCAATCCAAGAGTACAACCAATTGATTACAGCATTACCCCAAAAATGGAGGAGGCATGTGGCAGCGGGAGGAGGTAGGGAACTGGTCTGTCTGCCCAATATAAAGGATCAAAACTGTCGGAGGAATAAAAATAGCATAAATAGGAAAGTATACTAGTTTCATTTGAGGACCAGGATGTTGACAACTGTGCCATACAGATTGCAAAATAGTTGGGAAGAGATTTTTGATGTACAGATTCCATGGTACAGGGTGTATGAGTTGATATATTTAACAACACAAGATTCAAGACTTTGTGCTTTTCAGCTAAAATTATTATATAGAATTCTTGCCACCAACAAAATGTTGAATATTTGGGGAATGAAGTCATCGAAGCTCTGCAGATTTTGTTGTGGGGATACAGAATCAATAGACCATTTATTTAGGTATTGCCATCAGGTAGCCTGCTTCTGGTCTCAGGTTCAGGGATGGCTGAAAATGCATAGCATTGATCTAAAATTGACCCTAGAAATAGTAATGTTAGGAGATAAGGAGAGACCGTTCAGTCAATTACTAATATACTAATACTCTTAGTAAAATGATTTATCTTCAACTCGCAATCTGTGGATTCTATTCAATTTGATAGATTGAAATTGTACATTAAACATCACAGCATAGTTGAAAGATATGGGTTGCGTAGAAACCCGAAGTGGGTGGCCAGCAGAGATCGATGGGATGGGCTGAGGGAAGCTGAGGGTTGGGATGTGGAATTGAAGACACGTGATAGTGGAGTTGGTGTGTGGGAGATAGAATGATGGTCAAAGAAAAACGTTTTTATTTATTTTTAAGTCAAAATAATACACAATTAAAAGTCAGTTTGAATTACACTGAGGGGCAGTGTAATGTTTTTCAACTAATGCCGTGCAGGTGTTTGTACACATGCATATACACACACTCTCATTCAAATAAACATATACATATACTATTACATGTGCATGTCTGGCACATGTAATAGTGCCAGACATGCACACAAACATATACAGTTGGCATTGCTGTTATGATTTTAGTTGACCTTAATGTCTTTTGTTTTAAATGTATTATTTTGTTTTATATATTTTTTTGCTTTGTTGTTTTCTGTTTTCTTCTGTCTTTTCCTTTTTTCTCTTTAGTTTATTCTCTTGGTTGTTGTTGCATTGGGGGGGGTTCTTGGCACGGTGAATGGAGTTAATTGTATTTTTTCATTTATTTTCTTGGGGGGACTGTGGGAGGGGTCTCGAATGGTTGAGGGACAACTATTGGGGAACTGTGGGGGGATCTTGGAGGGTTTGGGTTCACGTTTTTAGCCTAGTGGTAGATTTGTCAACGTGCCCTTGAGCAGGGCATCGACCCTGGAAGCTTCTGTGTGTCGCTCTGAATGGGAGTCTGTTGGATGACTGGTATGATGTAGTTGTTGAGCGGCTTCACTGCAAGTATATTGTATGTTTTGGATATTTAATCTAAATAAATGTACTTAAAAAAAAGCAAACAATACCACTTCTGTCCTATAAATATACAAACAGGGATTGAACGCATGTTCTTCAGATTACAAGACCAAATGACTTAGCACATCTCTGTTTCCTCCTTAGAATTTCAACATTCTGGAAAGTAGGAGTTGTGTAAATGAAAATGTAAAACATTTAAGAGAAGCTGGGGATTGAACCCAGGACCTCATACATGCAAAGCATGCACTCTACCACTGAGATACATCCCCTTTCTGGGAAAGGAAATAACATTAAAAAAATTAATAACTTGTTCAAGTATGCCATTATATTCTTGAGATATGTGTTGACTGAATATAAGCAAGTGATGTCTGCTTTTTTTGCCGTTTTCTTGCTCACTCTAGGTTAAATGAAAACTAAATCTCTAAAATATTGTTACTTTTTAAACAAAGTGATTATTATTATTAATTAATTTAGAATGATATAAAATCCCCTTAGATATTCTCAGATATTCTCACAGATCCTAATGGAAAGTGCCCCTTAGATATTTATTTAGAGTCCTCCAATCCTCGAAATGTAATTATAGGCGGAGAGTCACATCATTGAAAAAAAAAAAAGTCAATATTTTTCAATATACTGTCGACCTACCATAGGCGAAATGAGTCTCACTTGTGTTGAGTAATGTCTAATGAAGGCAAACAATTTACAATCCTCCAATCCTGTTGCCTACTCCCGACCATCACGTTGTACTGGCTTTATTTACAAATTAGTGAGAATGTCTCACCCCATGTTCAAGAATGGCCTTTTTCTCGCTCACTCTAGCTTAAGTGAAAACAAGCGGGAATTTGAACCTCGGTCTCCCACTTGTCCCGCATTCTGTAATAGACATCACAACTATGTTGTGAAGACATCACAACCATAAAATAACAAATATGGAATCAGTTAAGAACAAAGACAGCCTACTCCTTCCTCTCCATCGCTGTTCTCTGACAACACAGGGATTATTTAGCTAAATAGCCCAGCACTGTACTGCCTACAATCACGTTGTACAGCACCATATTTTCCGCTCCATTCTAAAAGAAACCAAGAGGTTTTTTGGTTTTTCATGGAATAGAAACACCATAAAATGTATCAAATTAATTAAGCAAGTACCAGTTAAAAGTTTGAACACACCTACTCATTCCAGTATTTTTCTTTATTTTTACAATTTTCTACATTGTAGAATAATAGTGAAGATATCACAACTATGAAAAAACACATATGGAATCAGTTAAGAACCAATTCAGTTAAGAATCAGTTAACTGATTCTTAACTGTAATTTGTATTTGAAATCTTGAAGAAACTTTCAAAGTTCTTGAAATGTATTTACTGACCTTCATGTCTTAAAGTAATAATGATGGATTGTCATTTCTCTTTGCTTATTTGAGCTGTTCTTGCCATAATATGGAGTCTTTTACCAAATCTACCATTATCTTATCTAATTTACCATTATCTTCTGTATACAACCCTACCTTGTCACAACACAACTGATGGGCTCAAACACATTTTTAAAGCAAGTTTCTCTGGTTACACTTGAACTTGTTATAGTGGGCAAGCTAACTAATTATATTTTTACATAAGGCTCAGGCATTCTATCTTGAAAAAATTACAGAAGGCTAGATTTACTAAATTAACTGGTTCTATTCAAACTGTCACACCTAGATCTGTTTCAACTGTCTTTGTGCTTGTCTCCACACCCCTCCTGGTGTCGCCCATCTTCCTCATTATCCCCAGTGTATTTATAGCTGTGTCCTCTGTTTTTCTGTTGCCAGTTTGTCTTGTCTTGTCAGGTCTTACAGGAGTGGTTTCCCATCTCCCTGCTTTCTCAAGTTCTGTTTCCTAGTTTCCCCAGGTTCTGACCATTCTGCCTGCCCTGAACCCGAGCCTGCCTGCCGTTCTGTACCTGCCTGACTCTGACCCGTTTACGAACCTCTGCCCATCCTGACCCCGAGCCTGCATGCTGTTCTGTACCTTATTGACTCTGCCCTGGATTATGGACCTCTGCCTGACTTTGACCTGTCTTTTGCCTGCCCCCTGTTTGGGTCAATAAACATCTGTGGCTCTAGCTGTCTGCGTCTGGGTCTTTCTTATCCTGAGTTCTGATACAAACTCAAAACCTATGTAAATTCCTTTTACTTCTGGGTATGTGCGCCTTACGGAAGAGATGACAAACAAAGGGATGACATGCCCGTACACCTCGTCCAAATGTCCCTTGTCCCCATAGGGTGAACTGGCGATAAGCTGCCAGCCTGTATGCTCTGCAAACAATATCATAAGAAAAGTTAGTCTGATACCAAATCTAAATCACAATGTATTTATATTGAGTAGAACGAGATTTCATTAATCATGATGCTGTCTGCAATTCGAGCTCCGGTTGTCTAATCAAAAGGTGAATTTGTTACCACCACACCAAACAGTGCTTGTGTATAATTTTCCAGAGCTTGAAGAATATTTTCAAGAATAATGGATAAATATCGTACAATCCAGGTGTGCAAAGCTCTTAGAATCTTACCCAAAAAGACTCACATCTGTAATCACCACCAAAGGTCATTCTACAAAGTATTGACTATTTATGTAAATTATATATTTCTATATTTCATTTTCAAAAGCATGTTTTCACAATTATGCGTTATTATGTGTAGAAAAAAAAATTGCATCGGTTTTGAATTCAGGTTGTAACAACCTATTCCAAAATGTGGAATAAGTCAATGGGTATGAATACTTTCTGAGGCACTGTATATGAGAGGACTCGGTCAAGTTGGGCACCATTCAACGTGCAGATATTAATAAATCCTGTTGGGGCTAGGGGGCAGCATTTTCACTTTTGGATGAAAGGCGTGCCCAGAGTAAACTGCCTCCTACTCTTTCCCAAATGGGAATGTATGCATATTATTATTACTGGTGGATAGAAAACACTCGGAAGTTTCTAAAACTGTTTGAATTATGTCTGTGAGTATAACAGAACTCATATGGCAGACAAAAACCTGAGAAGAAATCCAAACAGGAAGTGAGAACTCGATTTTGAAAACAGTGCCATTTGATGTCCATTTTAGATATGGATGTGAATGCACTTCCTAGGGATTCCACAAGATGTCACCGTCTTTAGATTCTGGTTGTATGATTCTACTATAAAGGAGGGGTTCATAATAGCTCTTTGAGTGAGTGGTCTGGCAGAAAGCCTTGGTGTAATTGCGCGCGGTCACGAGAGAGTGTCCTCACGTTCCAATGCATTTCTTCAGACAATGAAATTCTCCGGTTGGAAGCTTATTGCTGAATAATGTTTAAAACATCCTAAATATGGATTGCATACATCATGTGACTTGTTTCTACGACCTGTAACGGAACTTTTAAAGTTTTTGTCTGGAGGAATTTGCTCGTGCTTTTTGAGGTTTGAATGCTGGGCTGAACAAGCTATCAACAAGTGGCTAAATGATGGGCTTTATGGAACTTTATGGAACAAATCAGTCATTTATTTTCGAACTGGGATTCCTGGAACTGCCTTCTGATGAAGATATTCAAAGGTAAGTGAATATTGATAGTGTTTTTTTGTAGCTTCTGTTGACGCTATTTCTTTGGCTAATTTGGGTTCTGAGCGCCGTTCTCAGATTATTCTTTTTCCATAAAGTTTTTTAAAAATCTGACACAGCGGTTGCATAGAGGATACGTTTATCTTTAATTCTGTGAATAACACTTGCATCTTTTATCAATGTTTATTGTGAGTATTTCTGCAAAATCACCGGATGTTTTGGAATCAAAACATTACTGCACGTAACACGCCAATGTAAACTGAGATTTTTTATATATATACTGTATATATGCACAATATCGAACAAAACACACAATACATGTATAACATGATGTCCTATGAGTGATGGAGATAATCAAAGGTTAGTGATTCATTTTATCTATAATTCTGCTTTTGTGACTATCTTTGGCTGTGAAAAATGGCTGTGTGTTTTTGAATTTAGTGGTAATCTAACATAAATATATGTTGTGTTTTCGCTGTAAAACATTTTAAAAATCAGACACGATGGGTAGATTAACAAGATGTTTATCTTTCATTTGCTGTATTGGACTTGTTAATGTGTGAAAGTTAAATATTTCTAAATAATATTTTTTGAATTTCCCTCGCCCCTAGGGGAACGCCTAGCCACGACAAGTTTTAATGTCTGTGGAGTCAATGTTGTGGGCTATTGAGAATAGCATATACATTGTTTTATCTGTATTCAGTACCGGTTTGTCAACAATAGCTTTTGTTTTACAAATATCAGCTATAGCCTAGAGTAGGCAGAAGAGTACAGCACAGTGTAATCAGACTTTGTGCACAGACATTAATATCTGCACATTGAATGGTGCCCAAATTGAGTGATTCCCCTCATAGAAATACTTTGTCATTTAAAACACATGTAGATGAGCGAACATAGAAACTGATATAAAAACTGGACTTCTTATTCAGAAATACATTGTGATTTCGTTTGACAGTAGAAAAAAATGGTTCAGTGGTGACAGGACAACAACCTCTCTCTCAACGTCAGCAAGACAAAAGAGCTGACTACAGGAAACGGACGTCTGAGCACTCCGCCATCCACATCGACGGGGCTGTAGTGGAGTGGTTCAAGAGCTTCAAGTTTCTCTTTGTCCACATCACTAAGGAATTAACATGGTCCACACACACCAACACAGTCGTGAAGAAGGCATGAGAGCGCCGCTTCTCCATCAGGAGGCTGAAAATATTTGGCATGGCCAGCTGCACAATTGAGAGCATCTTGACTTGATTCCTAACGGCTTGGTATGGAAACTGCTTGGCAATCGACCGCAAGGCTCTACAGAGGGTAGTGCGTACAGACCAGTACATCACGGGGGCCAAAAGTTCTGTCATCCAGGACCTCTATACCAGGCAGTGTCAGAGGAAGGCCCTAAAAATAGCCAGGAACCAAAAGGAAGCTGAACAGCTTCTATCCCCAAGCCGTAAGACTAAGTAAGGCTAAATAAGGCTAAATACTTAACTAAGTAGCTTCCCGGACTCTGAATTGACACCACTTTTGATTCATCACATACTCTGCTGATACTGCTTATTATCTATCGTGTTGCCTGGTCACTTTACCCCTTCACATTGACTCGATAATGGTACCCAGTGTATATAGGCAAGATATATAGCCACTCATTGTGAATTTATTCCTTGTGTTATTATTTTTACATTTTTCTTTCTGCCTTGTTGAGAAGGGCCCGTAAATAAGCATTTCATTGTTAGTCTACACCTGTTGTTTACAAAGAATGTTACAAATAACATTTGATTTGATATGTTACGTCCTGCTAATAATCTCTATATATACAGTGCATTCGGAAAGTATTCAAATCCCTTGACTTTTTCCACATTTTGTTACGATAAAGCCTTATTCTAAAATGTATTACGTTGTTTTTTCCCCTCATCATTTACATACAGTACCCCATAATGACATAGCAAGAAAAGGTTTTTAGAAATGTTTGCAGATGTATTAAAAATAAAAACGGAAATATCATATCATAATATCATACCCTTTACTCAGTACTTTGTTGAAGCTTCTTTGGCAGCGATTATAGCCTTGAGTCTTCATGGGTATGACGCTACAAGCTTGGCACACCTACAGTTGAAGTCAGAAGATTACATACACCTTAGCCAAATACCTTTAAACTCAGTGTTTCGCAATTCCTGACATTTAATCCTAGTAAAAATTCCCTGTTTTAGGTCAGATAGGATCACCACTTCATTTTAAGAATGTGAAATGTCAAAATAATAGTAGAGAGAATGATTTATTTCAGCTTTGATTTCTTTCATCACATTCCCAGTGGGTCAGAAGATTACATACACTCAATTAGTATTTGGTAGCATTGCCTTTAAATTGTTTTACTTGGGTCAAACGTTTCGGGGAGCCTTCCACAAGCTTCCCACAATAAGTTGGGTGAATTTTGGCGCATTCCTCCTGACAGAGCTGGTGTAACTGAGTCAGGTTTGTAGGCATCCTTGCTCACACACACTTTTTCATTTCTGCCCACACATTTTCTATAGGATTGAGATCAGGGCTTTTTGATGGCCACTTCAATACCTTGACGTTGTTGTCCTTAAGCCATTTTGCCACAACTTTGGAAGTACGCTTGGGGTCATTGTCCATTTGGAAGACCCATTTACGACCAAGCTTTAACTTCCTGACTGATGTCTTGAGATGTTGCTTCAATTTATCCACATAATGTTCCTACCTCATGATGCCATCTATTTTGTGAATTGCACCAGTCCCTCCTGCAGCAAAGCACCCCCACACCCTGATGCTGCCACCCCTGTGCTTCACGCCTGGGATGGTGTTCTTCGGCTTGAAAGCCTCCCCCTTTTTCCTCCAAACATAAGGATTGTCATTATGGCCAAACAGTTCTATATTTGTTTCATCAGACCAGAGGACATTTCTCCAAAAGTACGATCTTTGTCCCCATGTGCAATTGCGAACTGTAGTCTGTCATTTTTATGCCGGTTTTGGAGCAGTGGCTTTTTTCCCCCTCGCTGAGCAGCCTTTCAGGTTATGTCGATATAGGACTCGTTTTACTGGGGATATAGATACTTTTGTATCTGTTTCCTCCAGCATCTTCACAAGGTCCTTTGCTGTTGTTCTGGGATTGATTTGCACTTTTTGCACCAAAGTACATTCATCTCTACAGTGAATCATAAGTGAAATAATCTTTCTGTAAACAATTGTTGGAAAAATGACTCGTGCCATGCACAAAGTAGATGTCCTAACCGACTTGCCAAAACTATAGTTTGTTAAGAAGAAACGTGTGAAATTGTTGAAAAACAAGTTTTAATGACTCCAACCTAAGTGTATGTAAACTAACAACTATATATTTGGGGAGCTTCTCCCATTATTCTCTGCAGATCCTCTCAAGCTCTGTCAGGTTTGATGGGGAGTGTCACTGCACACCTATTTTCAACTACATCAAGAGATGTTTGATCGGGTTCAAGTCCAGGCTCTGGCTGGGCCACTCAAGGACAATCAGAGACTTGTCCCAAAGCCACTCTTGCATTGTCTTGGCTGTGTACTTAGGGTCATTGCCCTTTTGGAAGGTGAACCTTCGCCCCAGTCTGAGGTCCTGAGTGCTCTGGAGCAGGTTTTCATCAAGGATCTCTCTGTTCTTTACTCCATTCATCTTTCCCTCGATCTTGACTAGTCTCCCAGTTCTTGCCACAGAAAATCATCCCCACAGCATGATAATGCTACCACTATGCTTCACCGTAGGGATGGTGCCAGGTTTCCTCCAGACATGACGCTTGGCATTCAGGCCAAAGAGTTCAATCTTGGTTTCATCAGTCTTTAGGTGCCTTTTGGCAAACTCCAACCTGGCAGTCATGTGTATTTTACTGAGGAATGTCTTCCGTCTGGAGTGCTGCAGAGATGGTTTTCCTTCTGGAAGGTTCTTCCATCTCCACAGAGGAACTCTGGCGCTCTATCAGAGCGACCATCGGATTCTTGGTCACCTCCCTGACCAAGGCCCTTCTCCCCCGATTGCTCAGTTTGGCCAGGAGGCCATTACTAGGAAGAGTCTTGGTGGTTCCAAACTTCTTCCATTTAAGAATGATGGAGGCCACTGTGTTCTTGGGAACCTTCAAAGCTGCAGAAATGCTTGAGTACCCTCTGTGCTCTACAGACAATTCCTTCAACCTCATGGCTTGGTTTTTGCTCTGACATGCACTGTCAACTGTGGGACCTTTTATAGACAAGTGTGTGCTTTTCCAAATCATGTCCAATCAATTGAATGTACCACCGGTGGACTCCAATCAAGTTGTAGAAACATCTCAAGGATGATAAATGGAAACAGGATGCGTCTGATCTCAATTTTGAATCTCATAGCAAAGGGTCATGAATACTTATGTAAATAATGTACTTCAGTTATTTTTACATGTCTAAAAACCTGTTTTCGCTTTGTCATTATGGGGTATTATATGTTGAATTGACATGGAAATTCTTACATAGGAACACTCAAAGTCTATCTTAAAATAATCACTATTTTTGGTCAGCAAGCTAGAGAGGTCACAGTCAAACTTAGATGCATAAGTCTGAAGTGAGCTCTCAAGGGGCGTTCCTTTCATAGAGCATTATATTCGGATACCTAAATTTACAGAAACTTGACTCATTGTAATGGTTCCTACATGTGACTGGCTCCGTCTCCTATCTTAATTTAAAGAACATATTCTGGGTGATCCGCCAGTTGTTCATCTGGAGGGCCCCCCCCCCTCATATATTGACCAGACACAGGCAGGAACCAAGGATTGTTCATGACATCATAGATTAGATGCACAGTTAAATGTCCTTTACATTCCATCCTTTTATCACTTGTGTGATAATAATAATAACATTTTAAAGGAAGCAATACAGTTGAGCTTAAATCATAATAAGGGTTATGCTTCTATTAACTACATCATTACAATAACTCATAATAAAGCTATCATCTACATTCAAAAGGTTATAATAAATAGGAGTGAGTATCAAAAATATATACACTTACACAAGGGATCTGTAGATTCAGAGGTGAGTAAATCTCTCAATGTTAACCATTTGTTAACCCATTGGAATTGTGACACAGTGAATTATAAGTGAAATAATCTGTCTGTAAACAATTGTTGGAAAGATTACATGTCATGCACAAAGTAGATGTCCTAACTGACTTGCCAAAACTATAGTTTGTTAACAAGAAATGTGTGAAATGGCTGAAAACAAGTTTTAATGACTCCAATCTAAGTGTATGTAAACTTCCAACGTCAACTGTACATCATCCAGACTGTTACAGATAAATGGGCCGTTTCCTGTGGAATTCAATGACTGATTATTTTAACTGAAAAGATTTGATGTTTTCTCATAGCTGCATGTTTCGTTCTAAGCTGCTCTGCTACTCCAGCTTGTGGTACATGTTTACATGTACACATGAATTATGCATTTCAGGGTAACACTTTATTTGAAAGGGGTATACATAACACCTTCATGAAATCAGGCATAACACCTTCATGAGTAGTGCTGTGTCATTCATAACAACACATTTATATAAAAGTCCCTTTTTAGCTCCCCATTTACCCACTCTACCTCGAAAAAGTGACACAGTATTCAAGCAACAGTTTGGGAGCAGCGCAGGGTTATAGCCTCCGAGTAGCGTAGGAGGGTCTGAATATATTGTGTGTAGATTGATGAGGAAACATTTTTATTTAATACATTTTAGAATAAGGCTGTAACGTAACAAAATGTGGAAAAAGGGAAGGGTTCTGAATACTTTCTGAATGCAGTACCGTCAGAAGGTATTCATAACCCTTGACTTATTCCACATTTTGTTGTGTTACAGCCTGAGTGAAACAATTTATTAAATTGCCTTTTTCTCTCTCACCCATCTACTGTACACACTATTCCCCATAATGACGAAGTGAAACATGTTTTTTGAAGTTTTGTCCAATTTATTGAAAATGAAATACAGAAATATATAATTTACACATCCCTAAGTCAATACATGTTATAATCATATTTGTCAGTGATTACAACTGTGAGTCTCTCTGGGTAGGTCTCTCAGAGCTTTGCACACCTTGATTTGTAACAATATACATTTCCTCAAGCTCTCAAATTGGTTGTGTCACACCCTGATCACTTGTCTTTGTGCTTGTCTCCACCCCCCAGGTGTCGCCAATCTTCCCCATTATCCCCAGTGTATTTATATCTGTGTTCTCTGTTTGTCTGTTGCCAGTTCATTTTGTTTCGTGAAACCTACCAGTGGTTGTCCCCTTGCTCCTGTCTGTTCTTGTTCCTGTTTTCTAGTCTTTCCCGATTTTGACCATTCTGCCTGCCCTGACCCTTGCCAGCCTGCCTGCCTGCAGTTTTATACCTTGCCACACCTCTCTGGATTACTAAAAGGTGTGAATTACTCTGGATTACTGACCCCTGCCTGCCCTGACCCTGAGACTGCCTGCCGTTCTGGACCTGTTGCACCCTTTTGGATTACAGACCCCTGCCTGCCCTTGACCTGTTGTTTGCCTGCCCCTGTACTAGAAATACACTTTTGTTACTTTAACACTGTCTGCATCTGACTCATACCTGAAACCTGATAGGAGAAACTAGCAATGATCAGCAACCTATCACAGCTTCAACTCTGTAACTTTGAAAGTCACCGTTGGCCTCGTGGTGACATCCCTGAGCGGTTTCAATTCCTCTCCGGCACCTGATTCAGGAAGGCGGCCTGTATCTTTGTAGTGACTGCAAATATTGATACATCATCCAAAGTGTAATTAATAACTTCACCATGCTCAAAGGGATATTCAATGTCTGTTTATTTTTTTATTTTTTTACCTATCTGCCAATAGGTGCCCTTCTTTCAAAGGCATTGCAAAACCTCCCTTGCTTGAATCTGTGTTGGAAATTCACTGCTCAACTGAAGGGACCGACAGATAATTTGTATGTGTGGTGTACAGGGATGAGTCATTCAAAAATCATGTTAAACACTATTATTGCACACAGAATGAGTCTATGCAACATATTATGTGACTTGGTAAGCACAGTTGTACTCCTAAACTTATTTAGGCTTGGCATAACAAAGGGGTTGAATACTTATTGACTCAAGACATTTCAGCTCTTCACTTATTTTATTAATTTGTTAAAAAAAATGTCAAAAGACATAATTCCACTTTGACATTATGGGGGATTGTGTGTTGGCCAGAGAGAAAAATGTCTCAATTTAATCCATTTTAAATACAGGCTGTAACACAATACAATGTGGAAAAAGTCAAGGGCTGTGGATACTTTCTCAAGGGACTGTACATAGTGTCCCAACACAAAATAATGACAGACTGGGCACATTCTTACAGTGTAAGAGGTCCTTAATTGACACTAAAAGGTTGTAGCCTATTCTATACCCATCTGAAGAGGAACAAATCCCCCCACCACACCATTTGGTGCATGTGAGTACCTGTGCTGTGTGTTTTGACTTTCGTGCCATTGTGGATTGCGCAGATGATTACAGGTCTTGTCCTGTGTGTTAATCATTGTGCATGTGTGTAATTTATTCAAGGTACTCGTTGCTCTTTTGTTTTGGGTTTCTACCCTGTGTTTTGTTACGTGTTTGTTTGGTCTTCGTCCTCGTGCCTTTACATGGATTTAATTAAAAACCCTATTACGCATTCCTGAGTCTGTCTCCCGAATCATTGATACCAGCGTGAGTCTCCCGTCTGTCCTGAGCCGCCAGAGTCTCCCGCCTGTCCTGAGCCGCCAGTCTCCCGTCTGTCCTGAGCCGCCAGAGTCTCCCGTCTGTCCTGATCCGCCAGAGTCTCCTGTCTGTCCTGAGCCGCCAGAGCCGTCAGTCTGTCCTGAGCCGCCAGTCTGTCCTGAGCCGCCAGAGTCGCCAGTCTGTCCTGAGTCGCCAGTCTGTCCTGAGCCGCCAGTCTGTCCTGAGCCGCCAGTCTGTCCTGAGCCGCCAGAGCCGCCAGTCAGCCAGGAGCCGCCAGAGCCGTCAGTCAGCCAGGAGCCGCCAGAGCCGTCAGCCAGCCAGGAGCTTCCGGAGCCGTCAGTCAGCCAGGAGCTGCCGGAGCCGTCCTTCACTCCGGAGTTGCCGGAGTCTCCCACCTGTCCGGCGCTGCCGGGGTCTCCCGCCTGTCTGGCGCTGCCGAATCTCCCGTCCATTCGGGACCCGTGGCGAGGGTCCCCAGTCCGAGGTCGGCGGCGAGGGTCGCCTTCGGGAGGGGGGCGGGGGTACTGTCACGTTCTGACCATAGTTTTGTTATTTTATTCTTTGTTTTAGTATGGTCAGGGCGTGAGTTGGTGTGGGCAGTCTGTTTGTTTTTCTATGTTGATTTTTGTGTTCGGCCTAGTATGGTTCTCAATCAGAGGCAGGTGTCGTTAGTTGTCTCTGATTGAGAATCATACTTAGGTAGCCTGGGTTTCACTTTTGGTTTGTGGGTGTTTGTTTTTACCGTGTGTGTGTTTGGGTCACACGGTACTGTTTCGGTTTTGTAAATTCACGTTGTCATTTATTGTTTAGTGTTCTGAGTTTTAATTAAAAATCATCATGAACACTTACCATGCTGTGCTTTGATCCGATCCTTACTCCTCCTCAGACGAAGAGGAGGAAATCCGTTACACCAACAAAATAACAAATTGATTTAGCCTAATTGTTTTTATGACTACATACAGTAGGCTATTATTCCTATTTCCCTGCATGTCTATTCAACATTTGGCTAAACAGAAACCATCGCATGAATGAAGAAGGTTATATATATTTATTTTCACAATGCAATGAGGCACATAGACAACTCAAAATCACTTTGAAAGAGCCTTCTAATATCAGCCAACAAATTAAGCTACTAAAACAACAACTTCAAAACAGTAATCACTGGATTTCTTCAAATTGCTGTGCAGGAAAAGGATGTGGTCCACCGTGCCTGGTCGCAGGCTAACTTCTGGCTTCTCTCTGACAACACAAATCCATCTGTAGGTGAGGCTTTATCCTTTGGAACCACAGGTGAAGAGTAGGCTGTTTGCTTGCCTCCAAGGCGAGTGTGGCGATAGAGGAAATCAACTAGATACACAAGTATTCTTTCACAATAGTTGGCCTTGTGCTATCTGCAGTTTGGAGCTGGGAACGGTCCCACTCTGTGGTGAATAGCACCCTCTCCATGAGCACCCATTCTTTGTTTATGTAATGGACAGTAAGGTGCAAGTATCCTATTTTTCGAAAACCGTCATCCAAATGGTAAGTATAATTGCGTCATTGTATTTACCCAAGTTCTCTCTCAACTCCGGGACCACCCGCCAGCTGATTGTTTGCCTGATGCAGGAATCTAGTGCAAGAGGAGAGAGAAACTCTGACAGAAACATCCACACCTCCATTACTTTACAAAAGTACAGTCTAATAGCTTGGATAGTTGAGAGGAATCCCCCAATTTGTGCCACAGTTTAGACTACAGATATATGCTGTGGTCAGTCACAGTTGAGTGTAAAGTGTAGCCTAAATGCCAAAAAGGGCAAACTTGCAATGTATTTGATGCTTAATTACTCTAAAGTTTTACATTTCTAACTCAGTTTCACAGACCTGATTTTCCCCGATGAAAAATGCATCAACCTCTAAAAATATGTAACTGTATTATGTCCACATAATAATTCAAATGAAATGAGCTGTAGCAAGAGAGAGACTAAAGACAATCAGAAAGAATGTGTCTTTAACCCTGCTTTATAGCATAACTTATTCTGAATGAAAGCCAGAAATGAGTGAGTCACCCAGCCAGATACTGAAAAATATAGCTGTCCACGGTTCTGAAACAATCTTCAATGTGCCACTGAATTGGCGCCTTTCCCTATAGGTGCATAATAGCGAAAATTGAGGAAACACCAACTCAATTAGGTCTATAATCAATGGCCTAACTGTTAAATGTGCCTGTCTTTCTAAATCATCCATATTATATATACAGGAATAACACAGATCCTGATTATGTTGCCTGTTTGATTGCTTAATAGCTTTCTGATCACATGAACACCAAGCTTCACGCAACTGCAAAATGTCGGATAAAGTAATTTCTCAAATTCGTTGCTTTAATAAAAGCGTAAAAAAATGCATTATAACAGTCTCTCTGGTGTTATTTACCAGTTAGTTAGTGTTGTTTACACTGATGAAAATGGGCCGAAAAAAAATATTGTAATAGAACACTACCTGTTTATCACACAAGCAGCTCTCACTCCTCTACCCTCCTTTTTCTTGATTTCCTTCTTATTGTTATTATTATGATCATTATAATAAGTAATGTCATCATTATAATTAGGATTCTTATAAACTCAGCAAAAAAAGAAATGTCCTCTCACTATCAACTGCATTTATTTTCAGCAAATTTAACATGTGTAAACATTTAAAATCAAATCAAATCAAATTTTATTTGTCACATACACATGGTTAGCAGATGTTAACTTCTTGCGTCGAGCCATCCCGGATCCGGTATCGTGATTACAGCCTCAAGCTCATTACCATAACGCAACGTTAACTATTCATGAAAATCGCAAATGAAATGAAATGAATCTATTTGCTCTCAAGCTTAGCCTTTTGTTAACAACACTGTCATCTCAGATTTTCAAAATATGCTTCTCAACCATTGCAAAACAAGCATTTGTGTAACAGTATTGATAGCTAGCGTAGCATTTAGCGTTAGCATTCAGCAGGCAACATTTTCACAAAAAACAGAAAAGCATTCAAATAAAATCATTTACCTTTGAAGAACTTCGGATGTTTTCAATGAGGAGACTCTCAGTTAGATAGCAAATGTTCCGTTTTTACAAAAAATATTATTTGTGTCGACTAATCGCTCCGTTTTGTTCATCACGTTTGGGTAAGAAAAAAAATTGAAAATAAATAAATATATATATATATATATATATATATGTCATTAAAACGCGAACTTTTTTCCAAATTAACTCCATAATATCGACAGAAACATGGCAAACCGATGTTTAGAATCAATCCTCAAGGTGTTTTTCACATATCTATCGACGATAAATCCTTCGTGGCAGTTGACTTTCTCTTCTGAAGAAATGGAACGCGCATGGACCTACAGATTACGCAATAATATCGACACAGGACACCGGGTGGGACACCAGGTAAATGTAGTCTCTTATGGTCAATCTTCCAATGATATTCCTACAAACACGTCACAATGCTGCAGACATCTTGGACGAACGGCAGAGCGCATAAGCTCGTTCACAGCATATTCACAGCCTTATAAGGAGACGATAGTAAAACAGAGCGTCAAAAATCCTGCTCATTTCCTGTTTGAAGTTTCATCTTGGTTTCGCCTGTAAGATCAGTTCTGGGGCACTCACAGATAATATCTTTGCAGTTTTGAAAACGTCAGAGTGTTTTCTTTCCAAAGCTGGCAATTATATGCATAGTCGAGCATCTTTTCGTGACAAAATATTGCGCTTAAAACGGGCACGTTTTTTAATCCAATAATGACATAGCGCCCCCATAGGTTGAAGAGGTTAATGCGAGTGTAGCGAAATGCTTGTGCTTCTAGTTCCGACAATGCAGTAATAACCAACAAGTAATCTAGCTAACAATTCCAAAACTACTACCTTATAGACACAAGTGTAAGGGGATAAAGAATATGTACATAAAGATATGAATGGGTGATGGTACAGAGCGGCATAGGCAAGATACAGTAGATGGTATTGAGTGCAGTATATACATATGAGATGAGTATGTAAACAAAGTGGCATAGTTAAAGTGGCTAGTGATACATGTGTTACATAAAGATGCAGTAGATGATATAGATTACAGTATATACAAATACAAATGAGATGAATAATGTAGGGTATGTAAACATTATATTAGGTAGCATTGTTTAAAGTGGCTAGTGAAATATTTTACATCATTTCCCATCAATTCCCATTATTAAAGTGGCTGGAGTTGAGTCAGTGTCAGTGTGTTGGCAGCAGCCACTCAATGTTAGTGGTGGCTGTTTAACAGTCTGATGGCCTTGAGATAGAAGCTGTTTTTCAGTCTCTCGGTCCAAGCTTTGATGCACCTGTACTGACCTCGCCTTCTGGATGATAGCGGGGTGAACAGGCAGTGGCTCGGGTGGTTGTTGTCCTTGATGATCTTTATGGCCTTCCTGTGACATCGGGTGGTGTAGGTGTCCTGGAGGGCAGGTAGTGTGCCCCCGGTGATGCGTTGTGCAGACCTCACTACCCTCTGGAGAGCCTTACGGTTGTGGGCGGAGCAGTTGCCGTACCAGGCGGTGATACAGCCCGACAGGATGCTCTCGATTGTGCATCTGTAGAAGTTTGTGAGTGCTTTTGGTGACAAGCCGAATTTCTTCAGCCTCCTGAGGTTGAAGAGGCGCTGCTGCGCCTTCTTCACGATGCTGTCTGTGTGGGTGGACCAATTCAGTTTGTCTGTGATGTGTACGCCGAGGAACTTAAAACTTACTACCCTCTCCACTACTGTTCCATCAATGTGGATAGGGGGGTGTTCCCTCTGCTGTTTCCTGAAGTCCACAATCATCTCCTTAGTTTTGTTGACGTTGAGTGTGAGGTTATTTTCCTGACACCACACTCCGAGGGCCCTCACCTCCTCCCTGTAGGCCGTCTCGTCGTTGTTGGTAATCAAGCCTACCACTGTTGTGTCGTCCGCAAACTTGATGATTGAGTTGGAGGCGTGCGTGGCCACGCAGTCGTGGGTGAACAGGGAGTACAGGAGAGCTCAGAACGCACCCTTGTGGGGCCCCAATGTTGAGGATCAGCGGGGTGGAAATGTTGTTGCCTACCCTCACCACCTGGGGGTGGCCCGTCAGGAAGTCCAGTACCCAGTTGCACAGGGCGGGGTCGAGACCCAGCTTGGAGGGCACTAATGGTGTTAAATGCCGAGCTGTAGTCGATGAACAGCATTCTCACATAGGTATTCCTCTTGTCCAGATTGGTTAGGGCAGTGTGCAGTGTGATTGAGATTGCATCGTCTGTGGACCTATTTGGGCGGTAAGCAAATTGGAGTGGGTCTAGGGTGTCAGGTAGGGTGGAGGTGATATGGTCCTTGACTAGTCGCTCAAAGCACTTCATGATGACGGAAGTGAGTGCTACGGGGCGGTAGTCGTTTAGCTCAGTTACCTTAGCTTTCTTGGGAACAGGAACAATGGTGGCCCTCTTGAAGCATGTGGGAACAACAGACTGGGATAGGGATTGATTGAATATGTCCGTAAACACACCAGCCAGCTGGTCTGCGCATGCTCTGAGGGCGCGGCTTGTATGAACATTTATCATAAATGCAAGAAATGTTTAGCTTTTTTTGGCAGTTAGTTTATTTTGTAGAAATATTTACATTTATTGTCATGCTTGGTATGTTTCAATAGACTAAACTAACTCATGACATGTACTGTAAGCTCTAAGCTATTGCAAATCCATCCCCTATCTTTGTGCAAATTGGAAACCAAAGATCATGTCCAAAAACGAATCCAATCTTCCAACAAACAGATGGATATCTTGCCAGTTGGAAGATTGGATTAATTCGTTATTGGAGGGAATTATGAACATGATCATTGGTTTCCCAGTAGCACAAGGATAGGGGATGAATTTAAAGCAAGCTATCTAGTCACTGTTTCAATTAAATGTGAAGAACAATAAAACAAACATTTACTATGTAGCACAATGTCTGTGCCATACAAATACCAGAAGGTTTCACAAGAAATGTTAAAATTAAATTAAAGCTGCAAGATTCCTAATTTAAAGCTGCAATATGTAACCTTTTGGGTGACCTGACCAAATTCACATAGAAATGTGAGTTATAAATCTGTCATTATCATTGAAAGCAAGTCTAAGAAGTGCTAGATGTGTTCTATGTGCGCTATTTCTATGCGTCCCATTCTTAAGCATTGTTTTTGCATCTTTAACTTTCATTTTTGTACACAAGCTTCAAACATCTGAAATTACAATATTTTTGAATATGTTTTTTTACACCTGAATTAAGATGTTATTGCTGTAAAATGACATTTGGGATTCAACCTCTCCTGGGATTTGAACTTACAACCTTCTGGTTGCCAGTGACCAGAAATGTTCTGCTTTTTGGGCATGGCAGCAATTGGCCACAGATTTATTGGGAAAAATACATTTCTGCACTTTGTTAAAGGTTTCTGACTGTTATAAATTATCTATAATTATTATATATTACAGTAAACACTGGCTACTGAGTAGCAGTAAACATACAGTAAATATACCATTTACTAGGGTGTTATTGCCCTAAAATAACATGTAAATGATGATATTTACTGTATTTTTACTGCAACCTCCAGGTTGCCAGCGACCTGAATTACCTGCTACGCGACCAGGTCTCTGGGTATGACATTGGGGGTGGGCAAAGTAAGATTATCTGACAACACCAACATAAAAATAGCAGGGCTCTGGGACACTTAATGTAAAGTATGAATATATGCTGTGGGGATTTGAACTTGCAACCTCTTGGTTGGAGGTGTGTTGATGTTTCTGCATTGCCACCAGGTACATATTTATTACTGTAGCCTAGTGGTTAGAGCGTTGGACTAGTAACCGGAAGGTTGTAATTTCAAACCCCCGAGCTGACAAATCTGTCGTTCTGCCCGTTCCGAGGCCGTCATTGAAAATAAGAATTTGTTCTTAACTGACTTGCCTAGTTAAATAAAGGTAAAATTAAAATAAAAAAAATGGCAGGGGGCTCCCTATTAGCATATTTGTGGGCGTTGTCTACAATATGTATTTGTGCCAAACGTTGGTTAGTGGAAGTGTTGCACCAGTTTAAGTGGTCTATGGTTATGTTAATTGAGGTTGAGCACCTCTTTTGTCCACTACCAATTCTGCAGTCTTTGTAAGAGCATGCGACAATAGAGAAGAACGGCACTGTAAAGGGGTTACTGAGCATTTTACAGTATCTTATAGGCAGATAGTTGCCAGGAGGTTAATTTTTTATTTACAATAACTTTCTGAGTTGATCCATATGCTTTGGTGCATTTTGACCTCTTTTGATTTGAAATAATCTTTCCATACATATTTTTCCATACATACTAAAATGTGAATAAAATTGAAATGGTATCTTTCAAATGGTACCACAAACATGGTTGCAGGTCCACCCATCAAAGAATGTTGACTTGAATGGGAATATCCATTATTCTAAATTCTGTTGTCAATCTTCCATAGGAAACCTATTGAAATCACAGAAATATAGATAATAGAATAGACATTCCCATTCAAGTTAACATTCAACAGGGGTGGACCAGTGGCCATTTTGTTGGTAATAATGGGAAGTTAAAATGTTAATTAAATTAATATGTCAATGGTGTACCAGCTTAAATGCAGTGGTCACACACTACACACTTCAGCTAACTTTAGCCACTGTTAGCTAACAATCAATGGAAGTGATAGTGGGAATTGTGCAAATGATTTACAATGGCCAAATCACCCTTTACTGCACGCATTATTATAGAACCATGCCCCCTATCACTTCCATTTTTTATCACTTCAAATGGCCTCAAATAAACAAATGTAGAACAGTGTTTGAAAAAATATATTTTAAAGTTTTATTTAACTGTATGTTGCCATATCGAAACACTGTGCGACAACGGTAATACTCTTATAATAATATCAGGAATATTTGGGTTTTCTAATAAAAATGAGGTGTTTGAATTATTGTTTTATTCATTTACACTATCTGAAAATATGTTTTCTTAAAACAACTATTAAATCTAGCCCTATTATATATTTATGAAATGGATATTATAATATTATGCATATAAAACTAATTGTATTTACCATGCATATGTAAATAAAGTCGTATGTTGTCTTGGCCAAATGTTATATTTTTGGGGGGAAGGGGAGATGTAAAGATGATTGTTTTATGAGAATCATTTGTGGAGCAAATTAATAACTAGCTCTTAGCTAGTTATGTGCGTGGTAGCTAGTTATTATCTAGTTAAAAGGCCATGGTGTATTTTTTCATTTAGGGAAGTAAGGGGGTAAAGATAAATGATATGTTGCCACATGGTAACATTATGCGGTAAAAGTTTATTAAGTAACGAAAAACCAACTATGTAGTTGATTTGGCCGATAACATTTCTAAATTGCATGATTGCATCTATCACGAGCATCGGTTTTTTTGTTAGCAGTGGCTCAAGTTAGCTGAAGTTTGTAGTAGATTTAAAGAAAACCGAACCATGATTTACTGATTTTCCTGACCCATAGACTACTTTTTCGGTGAGGAACCATCTAACATCAAGTTGTAAAATCCTGAACTTCCTCTTTAATATTTGTACACATTCAGTGAGCAAGTCCAATTGTTTGCTGTTATTCAGGCGAGGCAGCTTCTCCATCACCCCCTGGTCCATCTTCTGTTGTATTCTGCATCATCTCCTTCAACTGGCTTTTGAAAAACCCAGCCTGAGAGAAAGAGACATGTGTAGAGAGAGATTATGACGTTATTTAACAGTTTTTTGGCAAATTTATTGCATAGTAAGAGTATAAGAATGTGTACTACATATTAGATTCCTGCATCGGCCCAGGTACCCACTGTTTCCTTGGAGTAGGGAACTGTCTATTATTGGTGCTGAAACATTCTAATTTGTACACGTGCAGAGGCGTTCACAACTGAAACTTTCATTCACCATACGCTGGTCATATAATTTGCGTTTGACTGGTGTGGCTGGCAAAGGTTAGAAGATTGTTGCAGGCTATATTCAATTCTGGCAATGCTTTATTTAAGTTTCAATTAAACAATTTGATAACCAAAACAATTTTGCCTGCAAAGGTTTTGAGTTGTTGTAAACTAAAAAAATGGCATTTTTCCTGCAAGTGATCGTCTTTTTCAACTAAATAAATAACACAAACATAGTAGGTTAGTAGAACTAGCTACTAGCTGAACTTGGTTACACAACTAACAGAGGACAGGACGACGATAACCCAACATAAAAACAAAAACAAGTTTCTGGCTGGCCCGTGTCTCTGATATTTGATGAGGAGGTATGCTGGATGGAGCAGATGAGCCTATCACTATATAAGCAGGCTATTGCTCAAAGCGATTGAGTTATCAATGTGCCACATTGTGAAAATAAAAATAAATAATTTGTATGGTTTCCTTTATCCAACGGTTAAATAAACATGCAGACAAATTAGGAAAATCAATGGTCTTACTGTCTGGAGTAAAAAAAAATTTTTTTTTAAATGGATGCAATTTGGCAGGTTCACAGATAATCTCTCGGAACAATTCTTTGTAGGTGGGTTGATTCGTGGAGAACAATCTGTCCTGGTGTCGAGTGGGTATCGGAATTGTGGCAGGCATGGGGCGGGTGTGGCTACAAAAAACGGACCCATGCAGAACTCTACTATACACAGTGCCTTCAGAAAGTATTCACACCCATTGACTTTTTTTCACATTTTGTTGTGTTATAGCCTAAAATGTATTACTTTGTCACTGGCCTACACATAATACCCCAAAATGTCAAAGTGGAATCATGTTTTTTGTTTTGTTTTACAATATTTAAAAAATTAAAAGCTGAAATGTTGTCAGTCAATAATTATTTAACCCCTCTGCTATGGCAGGCCTAATTAAGTTCAGGACTACACATTAGCTCCAAAAGTCACATAATAAGTTGCATGGATTTATGCGTGCAATAGCAGTGTTTAACATGATTTTTGAGGTAGTCATTTTTGAATGACTATCTCATCTCTGTACCCCACACACACATCTGTACCCCACCTGTAAGGTCCCTCAGTAGAGCATTGAATTTCAAGCATAGATTCAACCACAAAGACCAGGGAGGTTTTCCAATGCCTTGCAAAGAAGGGCACCTATTGGTAAACATAAAAAATCTGAATATCCCTTTGAGCATGGTGAAGTTATTAATGACACTTTGGATGGTGTATCAATACACCCAGGAATGTAGAAAACCACTCAGGGATTTCACCATGAGGCCAATGGTGACTTTAAAACAGTTACAGAGTTTAATGGCTGTGATAGGAAAAAACAGGATGGGTCAACAACATTGTGATTACTACACAATACGAACCTGAAGGACAGAGGGAAAAGAAGGAAGCCTGTACATAATTCAAATATTCCAACGCATGCATCCTATTTGCAACAAGGCACTAAAGTAAAACTGCTAAATAATTTGGCAAAAGCAATTAACGTTTTGTCCTGAATACAAAGTGTTCAGGGGGCAAATCCAACACAACACATTACTGAGTGAGTACCACTCTCCATATGTTCATGCATAGTGATGGCTGCATCATGTTATGGGTATGCTTGTAATCATTAAGGACTGGGTATTTTTTCAGTATAAAAAATAAACGTAATGGAGCTAAGTACAAGCAAAATCCTAGTGGAGACCTGGTTCAGGCTGCTTTCCACCAGACACTGGGAGATTAATTCCCCTTTCAGCAGGACAATAACTTAAAACACAAGGCCAAATATACACGAGTTGCTTAGTAAGAAGACAGTAAATATTCCTGAGTGGCAGAGTTTCAGTCTTGACTTAAATCTACTTGAAAATCCATGGCAAGACCTCAAAATGGTTGTCTAGCAATGATCAACAACCAATTTGACAGAGCTTGAAGAATTTTTAAAATAATAATGGGCAAAGGTTGCACAATCCAGGTGTAGAAAACTCTTAGAAACGTAATGAAATGTCTTCTTCCAACTCACTCTCAAACACTTAAATCCCCTGAAGGCAGCTCACTTTCTAGCCCACTTGAATAGCCCCCACGATATGCAACTTTTCAG
Source organism: Oncorhynchus nerka (assembly GCF_034236695.1). Lineage (NCBI taxonomy): Eukaryota > Metazoa > Chordata > Actinopteri > Salmoniformes > Salmonidae > Oncorhynchus > Oncorhynchus nerka. Next base: position 32,327,245 of record NC_088418.1, read on the forward strand.
GGAAGTCAGGAACCAATGTACTCAGTCAGTTAGGAAAGCTAAGGCTAGCTTTTGTAAACAGAAATTTGATTCCTGTAGCACTAATTCTAAAAAGTTTTCGGACACTGTAAAGTCCATGAAGAATGAGAGCACCTCCACCCAGCTGCCCACTGCACTGAGAATAGGAAACAAGGTCACCACTGATAAATCTAAGATAATCTATCATTTTAATAAACATTTTTCCACGACTGACCATGCTTTCCACCTGGCTACCCCTACCCTGGCCAACATCTCAGCAACCCCTGCAGCAACTTAAGCGTTCAGTGTGTGAAATTGGAGGGCCTGTTGTCCAGACCTCTGGCAGTCTCTATGGGGGTGCCACATGGTTCAATTCTCGGGCTGACTCTTTTCTCTCTATATATCAATGATGTCACTCTTGCTGCTGGTGATTCTCTGATCCACCTCTATGCAGACGACACCATTCTGTATACATCTGGCCCTTCTTTGGACACTATGCTAACAAACCTCCAAACGAGCTTCAATGTCATACAACACTCCTTCCGTGGCCTCCAACTGCTTTTAAATGCTAGAAAAACTAAGTGTATGCTCTTCAACCGATTGCTGCCCGCACCCTCCCGCCCGACTAGCATCACTACTCTGGACGGTTCTAACCTATAATATGTGGACAACTACAAATACCTAGGTGTCTGGCTAGACTGTAAACTCTCCTTCCAGACTCACATTAAGTGTCTCCAATACTAAATAAAATCTAGAATTGGCTTGCTATTTCGCAAAAAGCCTCCTTCACTCATGCCGCCAAAACATACCCTCATAAAACTGACCATCCTACCGATCCTTAACTTCGGCGATGTAATTTACAAAATAGCCCCCAACACTCTACTCAGCAAACTGAATGTAGTCTATCACAGTGCTCTCTGTCTCCCATCGTGTTTATTGCACGCAGAACTATTCACAGCTGTAATCGCTGCCAAAGGTGATTCTACAAAGTATTGACTCAGGGGTGTGAATACTTAACTACATTTTATATTTCTGTATTTCATTTTCAATACATTTGCAAAAAAAATCTAAAAACATCTTTGCACATATGGGGTATTGTGTGTAGATGGGTGAGATATTTTTTTATTTAATCAATTTTGAATTTAGGCTGTAACACAACAGAATGTGGAATGAGTTGAGGGGTATGAATACTTTCTGAAGGCATTGTATGCTGTACATGGCACATTACATGGATATGAAAACGACCCTGGTTTTAGAACTACTTAATATAAAATGGTGATGTACATTAAAACCTTTTGAGTATACTGTAGATATTCAACATATGAGAGTGAAATTGATTATACCAAATATGTAATGAATATTACCTTATAAAGCCCAGCTGTGATCAAAGCTAACAGCAGCAGACCTCCCACAACACCCCCAATGACCCCCTTTGTGAAGTTAACCTCAGGATACACCTCCACCTGAGTTTCAATCTGAGGATGACAAATGCATGTATTTTCAACTGAAGCTAAATTAAGTTATCAATCTTACTGGGCGGCAGGGTTGGAGTCAATTTAAAATTGAAGGCAGTCAATTCAGGAAGTAAACTGAAATTCCAATTCAATAAGTAAAACATTTTAATATTTTTTTTTTTATAACTTTGCAATAAGCTGAAAAGGAGAAGCTGTTTAAGCCAAACGTTTTTACATATTTGGATTTTAAATTAAATTCACTCCCTGAATTGACTGATTTCAATTCCAATCGACCTCAACCCCGATTTGAGGAGATAACATCTAAAAGGCTACCTTTTGTATAGGTGGGTTATTTTTGGAGTCCGAAGAATAATAGATGTATTGGTTTCTGTCATAATCTACAGTGGCACTGCTGACCAAGTTGAACTGGGCAGACTCAAGACCAATCTGAGAGCAGAGAGAAAGAGTGAGGAATGTTAGTAAGGAGATATGTTCTGTAAATTAGCACAGCTAGCATTGGGGGAAAATACTGTATACAATTATCCATACCTCCATCCTTTCATACCTGTTCTATCCATTGAGAGCTGAGGTTACCAGTGATGTTATAAGAGTTACGATCCAAATTTCGAATGAAGCTTTTGCACATGAACACCCCACAATTTGCGACAGAGCAGTCCTGTAGAATAGGGGGAAGAAAAAATAATTGCGATCACTTTTGAACTAATGACAATCGAACACATTAATATAATAGGTTATTATTTACTATTAACCCATGAATAAGCATTACAACTATTTATATATGCATTTTAGTTGGTAAGCATTTATAACATATATTATATAATTTATAAAGCATTTATACTCCTTTATGGACAATTTATAATGGGTTATTCATGAGTTATAAAGTGTAACACAAATCAAGCATTTTAAAAGTCACATTTTCAGAGGTTGTGAATACCTTTTCTTAATTAAGTTTGCCTTCATACAGAATCAGGCAACTACCTAAATGTAATTCTGTTTACATTTAACAGCATTTCTAGACACAGCAAATCTGTAATAACACCTGTAACAACACTTGGCTTCAACATCTAAAAAATTCTAGAATATATGTTTAGCCATTAGATTATGTGTTAAATAAATAATCTATTAGCAGAAAACCTGTCATTGCTACTGTTCGTGACACTCAAGGCAAGTTGGTGTTAGGTGTGACCGTTGCAATACCAGGAAGTTGCAATACCAGGAAGTTGTTGAGAAATATTATTTCAAATAGAAGTGGATGGCATTATAAAACTGAAATGGGCTAGCACTATTCACCACAGCATGATTTTTCTGCAGCTGGTCCACAAAGTCTGTGGCAGTAGGTTCCTCATTCTTGTGTCTTTGACAACCTTGAATCTGAAACACAAAAGTTTCCTGTCAATTCCAATCATCACAAAACTGAAATAAAACCTGCAATATCCACCTTCTTTATCCCATTTCTTGGGATTGAACATAGTGCTTACTTTACTTTATATTTGTGCTATTTGTGCATTTATCATTACTAATGTATTTATACACTGAACAAATATATAAACACAGTATGTCTAGTGTTGGTCCCATGTTTCATGAGCTGAAATAAAAGATCCCAGAAATGTTACAAAAAGCAAAAAGTGTGCTCTTCACGGATGAATTCCGGTTTCAACTGTACCGGGCAAATGACAGACCGAGTGTATTGCGTTGTGTGGGCGAGCAGTTTGCTGATGTCAATGTTGGGAACAGTGGGGTTATGGTATGGGCAGCCATAAGCTACAGACAATCGAACACAATTGCATTTTATCAATGTCAATTTGAATGCTGAGATACTGTGACGAGATCCTGAGGTCCATTGTCGTGCTATTCATCCTCTGCCATTACCTCATGTTTCAGCATGATAATGCACGGCCCCGTTTCTAGTCCCTCCTGCAGCAAAGCACCCCCACAACATGATGCTGCCACCCCCGTGCTTCACGGTTGGGATTGTGTTCTTCGGCTTGCAAGCATCCCCCTTTTCCCTCCAAACATAACGATAGTCAATATGGCCAAACAATTCTATTTTTGTTTCATCAGAGCAGAGGACATTTCTCCAAAGAGTACGATCTTTGTTCCCATGTGCAGTTGCAAACCGTAGTCTGGCTTTTTTATGGCGGTTTTGGAGCAGTGGCTTCTTCCTTGCTGAGCGGCTTTTCAGGTTATGTCGATATAGGACTTGTTTTACTGTGGATATAGATACTTTTGTACCTGTTTCCTCCAGCATCTTCAAAGGTCCTTTGCTGTTGTTCTGGGATTGATTTGCACTTTTCGCACCAAAGTACGTTCATCTATTGTATACAGAATGAGTCTCCTTCCTGAGTGGTATGACAGCCGTGTGGTCCCATGGTGTTTATACTTGCATACTATTGTTTGTACAGATGAACGTGGGACCTTCAGGCATTTGGAAATGTCTTTTGATTTTCCCATGATGTCAAGCAAAGAGGCACTGAGTTTGAAGGTAGGCCTTGAAATACATCCACAGGTACACCTCCAATTGACTCAAATTATGTCAGTTAGCCTATCAGAAGCTTCTAAAGCCATGACATCATTTTCTGGAATTTTCCCAGCTGTTTAAAGGCACAGTCAACTTAGTGTATGTAAACTTCTGACCCACTGGAATTGTGATACAGTGAATTATAAGTGAAATAATCTGTCTGTAAACAATTGTTTGAAAAATTACTTGTGTCATGCACAAAGTAGATGTCCTAACCGACTTGCCAAAACTATAGTTTGTTAACAAGACATTTGTGGTGTGGTTGAAAAACGAGTTATAATGACTCCGACTTCAACTTCCGACTTCAACTGTATGTATATATATATACACACACTACCGTTCAGAAGTTTGGGGTCACTCAGAAATGTCCTTGTTTTTTAAAGAAAAGCTTGTATTGTAGCTGGAAATGGGAGATTTTTTATGGACTATCTACATAGGCTTACGAGGCCCATTATCAGCAACCATTATTCCTGTGTTCCAATGGCACGTTGTGTTAGCTAATTCAAGTTTATAATTTTTAAAGGCTAACTGATCATTAGAAAACCCTTTTGCAATTATGTTAGCACAGCTGAAAACTTTTGTCCTGTTTGAAGAAGCAATAAAACTGTCCTTCTTTAGACTAGTTGAGTATCTGGAGCATCAGCATGTCTGGGTTTGATTACAGGCTCAAAATGGCTAGAAACAAATACATTTCTTCTGAAAATTGTTAGTCTATTCTTGTTTGAGAAATGAAGGCTATTCCATGCGAGAAATTGCCATCTTGTAAAATGAACATCGTGTACAATGCTGTGTACTACTCCCTTCAGAGAACAGCACAAGCAGACTCTAACCAGAATAGAAAGTGGGAGACGCCGGTACACAACTGCGTAAGAGGACATGTACATTAGAGTGTCTAGTTTGAGAAACAGATGCCTCACAAGTCCTCAACTGGTAGCTTCATTAAGTAGTACGTGCAAAACACCAGTCTCAACATCAACAGTGCAGACTCCGGGATGCTGTCTTTCTAGGCAGAGTTCCTCTGTCCAGTGCTGTGTTCGTTTGCCCATCTCAATCTTATCGTTTTATTGGCCAGTCTGAGATATGGCTTTTTCTTTGCAACTCTGCCTAGAAGGCCAGCATCCCGGAGTCGCCTCTTCAATGTTGACGTTGAGACTGGTGTTTTGCGAGTACTATTTACACACAATACCCCATAATGACAAAGTGAAAACAGGTTTTAAGAAATGTTTGCAAATGTATAAAAAATCAGAAATACTTTATTTACATAATTATTCATACCCTTTGCTATGAGACTTGAAATTGGGTTCAGATGCACCCTGTTTCCATTGATCATGATTGAGATGCTTCTACAACTTGATTGCAATCCACCTGTGGTAAAGTCAATTGATTGGACATGATTTGGAGGGCAGGCACCACTTTTGACAATGTTATGTCAGAGCAAAAACCAAGTCATGAGGTCGAAGGAATTGTCTGTAGCCCTCCGAGACAGGATTGTGTCGAGGCACAGATCTTGGGAATTGTACCAAAAACATTTCTGCAGCATTGAAGGTCCCCAACTTCACAGTGGCTTCCATCATTCTTAAATGGAAGAAATGTGGAACTACCAAGACTCTTGCAAGAGCAATCGGGGGAGAAGGGCCTTGGTCAGGGAGGTGACAGAGCTTTAGAGTTCCTATGTGGAGATGGGAGAACCTTCCAGAAGGACAACCATCTCTTTAGCACGACCAATTAGGCCTTTATGGTAGAGCTGCCCGATGGAAGCCACTCCGCAGTAAAATGCACATGACAGTCATCTTGGAGTTTGCCAAAAAGCACCTAAAGGACTCTCAGACCATGAGAAACAAGATTATCTTGTGTTATGAAACCAAGATTGAACTCTTTGGCCTGAATGCCAAGCGTCACATCTGGAGGAAACCTGGCACCGTCCCTACATTTAAGCATGGTGGTGGCAGCATCATGCTGTGGGGAAGTTTTTCAGTGGCAGGGACTGGGAGACTAGTCAGGATCGAGGGAAATATGAATGGAGCAATGTACAGAGAGATCCTTGATGAAAACCTGCTCCAGAGTGCTTAGGAACTCAGACTGGGGTGAAGGTTCTCATTCCAACATGACAACCATGCTAAGCACACAGACAAGACAACGCAGGAGTGGCTTCGGGACAAATCTCTGAATGTTCTTGAGTGGCCTAGCCAGAGCCCGGACTTGAACCCCCTCGAGCATCTCTGGAGAGACCTGAAAATACCTGTGCAGCAACGCTCCCCATTGAACATGACAGAGCTTATGATCTGCAGAGAAGAATGGGAGAAACTCCCCAAATACAGGTGCGCCAAGCTTGTAGCATCATACCCAAGAAGACTCGAGGCTGTAATCGCTGCCAAAGGTGCTTCAACAAAGTACTGAGTGAATGCTCTGAATACTTATGTAAATGTGATATTTGGAGGGGGGGTTAACACATTTGCAAAAATGTAAAAAAAACTGTTTTTGCTTAGTGATTATGGGGTATTTTGTGTAGATTGATGAGGAAAAAACGATGTAATACATTTTAGAACTGAATGTGGAAAAAGTCAAGGGGTCTGAATACTTTCTGTATGGACTATCTACCAATCCCAGGCATTTTTAATGTTTGAGACACTGAAAATCAAGACAACCTAGAGCCAAACTAGAATACTGGGCAGCTAAACCAAATGTTTTTTTTTCTGTCTAAGCTAAAAAAAAACAATTGCTTTCACATTGTAATTTGCTAAACGAAGTACGGCAAATGTCTCTTCAATATCACTGTTCACCACTTAATCCCATTTTAACAGAGTGTAATTCACTCAATATTGGGAGATTAGACAAAGTTTACAATACCAGAAAGCTTAAATTCTCCTATTTTCTATCAGTTGCATAGGTGATTCAAAAAGTAGTTTCCACTCCTCTCACCTGTATACCATTTGGATCAGCCCAGATATCTTTGTCACCAAGCTTCATTGGCACCTTGATTATCACAGTAAGATTGAAGCCTCTTTCATAATTTTCAACCTGAGAAAGAAGGGGATATTTTAACTTATGCTATACATTTCAGACATATTAAGTAAATGACACATAAATACTGTATATTAGTATATTATCCTTACCTCAAAGGATTGTTTCACATGTTTCTGCAAATCATTTTTCCCGGCAGTGAAATTAACATAACTGGTTGAATCCTCATTTCTAAATAAATGGGGGGAAGATTTAGTGAAGACAAATATTCCGAACAGCTGGGCTAGATTAAACCTGAGTCATACACTACCAGTCAAAAGTTTAAGAACACCTACTCATTCAAGGGCTTTTACTATTTTCTACATTGTCGAATAACAGTGAAAACATCAAAACTATGAAATAACACATATGGAATCATGTAGTAACCAAAAAAGTGTTAAACGAATCGAAATATAATTTATATTTGAGATTTTTCAAATGGCCACCCTTTGCCTTGATGACAGCTTTGCACACTCTTGGCATTATCTCAACCAGCTTCATGAAATAGTCACCTGGAATGCATTTAAATTAACAGGTGTGCCTTCTTAAAAGTGAATTTGTGGAATTTCTTTCCTTCTTAATGTGTTTGAGCCCATCAGATGTGTTGTGACAAGGTAGGAGTGGTATACAGAAGATAACCCTATTTGGTCAAATTCCATACGATGGCAAGAACAGCTCAAAAAAGCAGAGATAAACGACAGTCCATCGTTACTTTAAGACAGGAAGGTCAGTCAATACGGAAAATTTCAAGAAAGGGCAGTCACAAAAACATTGAGCCCTATAATGAAATTGGCTCTCATGAAGACAGGAATGGAAGACCCAGAGTTACCTCTGCTGCAGAGGATAAGTTCATTAGAGTTATCAGCTTCAGAAATTGCAGCCCAAATAAATGCTTCACAGAGTTAAAATAACAGACACATCAACTGTTCAGAGGAGACTGCGTGAATCAGGCATTCATGGTCGAATTGCTCCAAAGAAAGCACTGCTAACGGACTCCAATATGAATAAGAGACTTGCTTGGGCCAAGAAACACGAGCAATGGACATTACACCGGTGGAAATGTGTCCTTTGGTCTGGAGTCTGAATTTGAGATTTTGGGTTCCAACCGCCATGTCTTTGTGAGACACGGTGTTAGTGAATGGATGATCTCCACATGTGTATTTCCCACTGTGAAGCATGGAGGAGGTGTTATGGTGTGGGTGTACTTTGCTGATGACACTGTCTGTGATTTATTTAGAATTCAAGGCACGCTTAAACTGCATGGCTACCACAGCATTCTTCAGCGATATGCCATCCCATCTGATTTGGGCTTAGTGGGACATTTGTTTTCAACAGGACAATGACCCAACACACCTCCAGGCTGTGTAAGGTCTACTTTACCAGGATTGTGTCAAGGCACAGATCTGGGGAATTGTACCAAATAAATCGCTGCAGCATTGAAGGTCCCCAAAGAACATAGAGGCCTCCAACATTCTTAAATGGAAGAAGTTTGGAACCACCAAGACCCAAACTGAGTAATCGGGGGAGAAGGACCTTGATCAGTAAGGTGACCAAGAACCCCGATGGTCACTCTGAAAGAGCTCCAGAACTCTGGAGAGATGGGAGAACCTTCCAGATGGACAACCATCTCTGCAGCACTCCACCAATCAGGCCTTTATGGTAGAGTGGCCAGACGGAAGCCACTCCTGACTGTATTGACTGTATTACCACCACACTGGCGGTCACGAGTCATGAAGGCAGTTAAGTTCCATGTGACCGTTTGGTCATGGCAATTAGGCTTCTCCAAGCTCTGATGCTGCTGATGGTCATTAGTAGCCTACCAAACTTGCTAACTGCTTTGTACTCAGCACTCTATTGTTCCTTTAATCACTGACATAAATGCAAATGTAATCGAAAATCTAATCAAACACTTCATGAGATCCTATGAGCTCATGTTGCACAACATTTCTACAGGCTATGCAATTGGGGGAGAAAGCAGTTCGGATTGGTCTGCCCTATAGGATTGGTCTGCCATAAAGAAGGCTTCTGTCTATTTGAGCTGGTCCGTCTGTGTTGGTAATCTGTCGAATTCAACTTTTTTAATGCATTGTGTAGTGGAGCTCCAGAACTTTCTGGAGGATCAAGTTTTGAAATCATTGGAATTAGAGTATGATAGCTAAAGAGATGGAGAAAACACCTGTGTCCAGATTACATCTTCAAACTAAGGGCAACCATGTCATGGAATTAGTGACAGGGAGACGCGTTCATCATGCATGATGATGTATACATGATGTATACAATGTATACAGATAGTCTAGCGTTAGCTAGCTACATTTTCAGATATTAAACGTTTCGAATTTTGACAGAAAGTGGTTTATTTCAAGCAAAATTGCACTGTTAGCTAGCTAACTAACGTTAGCTGGCTGGCTCCCTAGCTGACATTATTATTTGTATCCCAGAGCCGTTTGCTTTTCTAGTTAGAGACTAATGTTAGCTAGCTAACATTGAACCTGGTTGGTTAGCTCCCAGCATATTCCCAGCATATAGTCATGACATGATTTGGCACTGTGTTCATTGTTGTTTAACTGGCTAACGTTATGGGACGTGTGATCTTACACCTTTCTTTTACCTAACTAGTTTCATTGTTTACCTAGCTTGCTAGCTAGCTACATGTCTTAAGATAAAGTGTACAACACCCGTTGAATATGGCCGTTGTCAGTAAACGTAGACAAAAAAGCGTAATGAAATGTTGCTAGCAGAGCTGATTAGGCTGTTTTCATGTTATCCAGAGGTAAACAAAGTGTGCGCTCTGAACGCTCCGACAGCGAAACGAGATGGGTGGGTTTTTCCTTTGTGTAATGAAGAAGTAGCCCTGTTCAGAACAAGGGTCGGGTGAAGTGTACTGTTTGATAGAGGCACATGACCTGAAAAGCTCGCTCACTTTGTTTTCCTCCGGTATTGAACACAGTTTATCCCGTCTTAAATTGTATCAATTATTTACGTTAAAAAAATACCTAAAGTTGTATTAGGAAAGTTGTTTGAAATGTTTGGACAAAGATTACAGGTAATTTATGAGATATTTTGTAGTCATGTTGCGCGAGTTGAAACTGGTGTTTTTCTGGATCAAACAAGCTAAATAAATGGGCATTTTGGATATATAACGACAGAATTAATTGAACAAGAGGACCATTTGTGATGTTTATGGGACATATTGGAGTGCCAACAGAAGAAGCTCGTCAAATGCATGAATTATATCTTTATTTCTGAGTTTCGTGTCCTGCCTGGCGGGTTGAATTATGATTGTCTGTCTTTGTTTGATGGGATGCTGTCCTCAGATAATAGCATGGTTTGCTTTCACCGTAAAGCCTTTTTCAAATCTGATACGTTGGCTGGATTAACCTCTTACCTCTACCTGGGACGCTTGCGTCCCAACTAGAGCTCTGGAAATGCAAATGTGCTACGCTAAATGCTAATAGTATTAGTTAAAACTCAAAAGTTCATTAAAATACACATGCAGGGTATCAAATTAAAGCTACACTCGTTGTGAATCCAGGCAACAAGTCAGATTTTTAAAATGCATGACAGCATGAGAAGCTATTATCTGATAGCATGCACCAATACACTACAACAGAAAAGCACAGCAGGGGACGTAAACAAAATAATTAGCATTTCGGCGTTACACAAACCGCACAATAAAATAGAAAACAGTCATTACCTTTCACCATCTTCTTTGTTGGCACTCCTAGATGTCCCATAAACACTATTGGGTCTTTATTTCGATTAAATCGGGCCATATAAAGCCAAGATATCGTTATATGTAGACTGTGTGATAAACGAAAAAAACAGCGATTTCACAACGTAACGTCATTTTTTTAAATTCAAAAAGTAGACGATAAACTTTCACAAAACACTTCGAAATACGTTTGTAATGCTACTTTAGGTATTAGTAAACGTTAATAAGCGATAAAATTCATCCGTAGGCGATGTACATATCATTAGCTGTCGTCTTGGAAAAAATTTCAGGAGAGAGCTCTTCCGGAATGATCTGGGCGGAGACCGGAGGTACGTCGTGCCCCTCTTTCGGTTCAACCAAGAATCAAAGAGGATTAAATTCACAAGATACTCGACTACATGGGGATGCTGTGGGAGTTGAATGCTCGGTCTTATCTAATTCGGCTCACTGTTAACAATTGCTGGAAGTGGCGCAAGGATATTTATTTCCATTTTCTGTGATCAGGTTTTCCTGCGCTTTCCGATGTAACGCACGTTATGTAATAGCCACAGTCGTGATTTAACCAGTTTTAAAAACGTCCGAGGGTTTCCTATACACACATTCTAACCATATGAACGTACTATATTCCTGGCATGAGTAGCAGGGCGCTGAAATGTTGCGCGATTTTTAACAAAATGTTCAAAAAAGTAGAGGGTAGGAGCAAGAAGTTAACAACAAGTGTAGCTTTAATTTGGTGAATTGCATGTGTGATTTCATGAAAGTTTAATATTTATAGTAATTTAATTTGAATTTGGCGCTCTGCCATTTCACTGGATGTTGTCAAAAATCGATCCCGCTAAAGGGATTTGATCCCTAAGAAGTTGTTAATAACTCTAAATTAAGGATATAGTACAACCTATTTCTTTGTTACCGCTCAACACAGGATAGCGGCATGTGTCTCAAATTGTTTGGAGAAAATATCCTTTCTATTTTATTCAGCTATTCTCAATTGTATTCTTTATACTATAAAATAATATAAAATAATGCCACGGAATTCTAAGCAAATCCTGTCCGCTGAATGAAGTAGTGAAGCCCACAGCCATTTGGCATAGCCAGATCAGGACCTAACATCAGGACAACTCTGAGTAAGCTTGTAGCGAAATCCTGCACGGATTTGTTCATCTGAAGTAGACTACATTTTCTTCATATTATGTTTCTTTCGACCTGTCTGAAGTAAATCATGGATTTCTTGAGAAAGTGTAGGCTATATTACATGGATTTATTATACTTTTTCAAACAGATGTTCCAAAGGTCTGCGTCAGTGGCTTGTAGGCTATGTCTGGAAGTCAAGGAGATGCTAAATGTGTTTATGTTATTTAACTGTCAATTACCGTGAAACTGACAGTTATTTGCTTGACAATCACAGGTGGTCAAAAATCGTGACCGCCACAGCCCTAAGTCTGATGAAACCAAGATTGAACTCTTTGGCTTGAATGCCAAGCATCACGTCTGGAGGAAACCTGGCACCATCCCTACAGTGAAGCATGGTGGTAGCAGCATCATGCTGAGGGGATGTTTTTCAGCGGCAGGGACTGGGGAGACTAGTCAGGATAGAAGGAAAGATGAACAGAGCAAAGTACAGAGGGATCCTTGATGAAAACTTGCTCCAGAGCGCTCAGGGCCTCAGACTGGGGCGAAGGTTCACCTTCCAACAGGACAATGACCCTATGCACACAGCCAAGACAATGCAGGAGTGGCTTTGGGACAAGTCTCTGAATGTCCTTGAGTGGCCCAGCCAGAGCCCAGACTTCAACCTATATTTATACCAGTGGAGGCTACCGAAGGGAGGACGGCTCATAATAATGGCTGGAATGGAGCGATTGGAATGGCATTAAACACATAGAAACCATGTGTTTGATACCGTTCCACTCATTCTTCTTCAGCCATTACCACGCGCCCGTCCTCACCAATTAAGGTGCCACCAAACCTCTTTGATTTGTACAGTTTATTGACTGTATCCATCTCGTTTATAATTCCTGAAATTAAAGCTAGACAGTCAGGGAATATTGGAAATTCCAAAAAACGATGGATAAGGACTATCTTTTGTAAATTTTTACAGTGAGGACATATAACACATTTTCAGTGCGACCCTCCGGACCTTGTGCAGCCCCCAGGACAAACTGAGTTTTACACACCTGAGTTAGAGCATTGATGTACATGATTCAACTGCAAAATGTTGTGTTTTTAAAAAATGTACACAAATAATGTCTGAGGGACATAAAAGGCCCTATATTTGTAGAACGAGCTAGACCCACATATAGGAAAATATGGTATGAAAATTAAATAGCACATACCTTTTAATCACAACAAAAATGCTGTATTTCACACCAATCTCTTTCACTTTGGAAAGTTCACTCTTTGGCGAGTGTGCATTTCCACTAAACAGGATGAGACGGGGTAATGCAGTTACTACAAATATTGTTAGACAAAACATCATAGGACATGATAACTTTATCTGAGTGTGTACCGCACATACCTTGAGGCATTTGCAGTGAATGTCATCATTTGGCCAAATTGAGTGTTTCTATCAATCCCATAGGAAATTACTAAGAGAGCCTGAGATGAAGGGAAGGAGAATACAATGTTTATTTAAAATATGACCTTAGACTCCTGTAGAAGCCCAGCAAAAAAAGTATGTCATATGGACATTAGGCGACATTCCCATAAATTCTCTTTTAGGGTTTCAGTGAGACGTTATCCCACTGACGTTCTGAGAATGTTCTATGGACTTTAAAACGTTACGTTATCTTTGGGACCATAAAGGGATGTTCAGTACAGATCCCTGTTTGGCCACAGTATAACGTTATAAAAAAGGTATTTTGGTGACGACAAGGATATTTTACAAATAGGCTCCTATTTGTTTCTGAAAGGACGTTATCCTTGGGGCATTCAATGTCAATGTTCAGAAGGAGACGTTTCAGGCAGGTCCTGGCCTTCAAATAATAAATAATTGGTCGAATTTCCCAGAATGTCACAAAATGGAGAAAAGGATGTTGTGGCATGGTCCTGTGGATGTGTTGTCTAGTTCCCAGTTTGTTCTGGGGATGTCCCCAAGAACGATTTTAGGACATTCTTAAAACGTTCTGTCATGGTCCCCTGTTTTTTTTTTCATCTTCGTTCCGGAGACGTCCCCAACGATGGTTAAACAATGCTCTTAGAATGTACTGTCATGGTTCCCTGGAGTTTTTTTGTCTAGTTCACGGCTTGTTCTGGGGACTAGAACAAGCCTAAAGATGTTTTTTGTATGTTCCCAACTAATGCATTTTTTCCTGTCATTTGGAAGTTGTTTGATGGTCCCAAAGGAATGTTCTCTGGGGGACCTTTGTCTAGATCCCTGTAAGGTACAGTACCAGTACGTCACTGAGGACCATGTCAGGACTTTGTTTTTTTACATTCTCAGGACATACATTTTTAATAATCATTATGACTTTGTGTGATGGTCCCAAGGGAACGTTTTCTGGGGGACCTCTGTCTAGTTCCCTCTAAGTTAACAGGACTTTGTTGAGGACAATATAAGGATATCCTCAAGACATCCTCAGGGCATTTGTTTTATAAGTTAAGTAATGAAATGGGAGAGGGTGTTTGAGCTAAGTGGGACACTGTTCAGCTAAAACAATGTAAATTACAATAAAATTACATATAACATGATCACTTTTAGAGTACTTACATTTCAATATGACCCCATTTGAGATTTGAACTCACAACCTCTGGATTTGGAATATACTGATCTTTCTGCTGCACCACAAGATCTGGACATACTCAGAAGTCCCCCACACATTTCTTGCCTATAACACATCTCTGCACTTAGCAAAAGAGTGCCATTGGCACTGGTATTTCAGTTATCAGTTAATCTGACTATTCTCTAATCGATTTGATTTACCTATTTCTGCAATTTGTGGCTTTTCTGTATAGTTGTCCAATGTTAGTGGGGCATATTACTCTGTTTTAATGTAACTCCTGAATCACTATGATAAATAAAATAGTTTTTCTTGTGTATTTTTAACCAAGCTTAATTTACTTAGAAGTGCAAACTGTAGCAATACAGGTGGAATCAGGCATTGACACAGACATAGTGGCATAGCAGGAACCAAGAGGTTGTGAGTTAAAATGCCAGGTGAGGACATGTTGAATAATACTTACTGTATAAATGAACATGTACAATGTATTCATGTATGTCAAAGTGTGTCAAATATGTTGAATACACTGTATGTTAAAAGCACTGTTTGTGTGTAGGTGTCCCTAAACCTACCAACAGACAAAGAGCTGTGAATAGATCAGTAGTTCACCAATCAGGGCCTTGATGGGCTCGACAACAGTAACTAGGGGTGATGTGTAATGAAACGAGTGTGTGAATCCCCAGGTAGGTGGGTGTAATGTTTTTTTTGGGGGGACTATCAGGCGACGTCCTGATGACTGATACACTGAATGTCCTGAGAACGTCCTAAAATCATCCTGACCTGACCTTCAATGACATCCCAGGAACATGGAGGGAACTAGACAAAAGTCACCTGGAGAACATTCCTTTGTGACCATCACACAATGTCCCGATGACAGGAAAAAAATATATCTTGAGAAGTCCCAAAAAACGTATTTAGGGACATCCCCGGGAACAAGCTGGGAACTAGACAAAACCTACACAGGGCCATGACCCAATGTCTACAGAACATCCTAAAATTGTCCTTGGGGACGGCCCCGGAACAAACAGGGAACTAGACAAAATCTCCACAGGACCATGAAACAATTTCCTGACAACTTTCGGTAACCATTTCCTGACTTTCTGTGGACGTCCTAATGACATTTTTTTTGCAGGGAGTACAGATTGCTTCTACAGTTCAATAGGATGTTTTATTTAGTAAGTAATAGGGATGTTATTACAATACAGTCTCGTATTACTGTTATTGTAATGATGAACATATGTTGTAAGTGAGACAGACCTTAGAATCGCTTTTGAAGATTGGCTTGTCAATGGTGCAGTCACTTTGTCCCCACATTACATTTCCCACACTGTCTGATGAGTTACACTCCACTCTTCCCTGGAGAGCAATGACAGGACAATGACAATTTATGTCAACTTCAGGCAATAGTTCACTGAAATTACCAATGAAACACTGGAAATGTACATACTGGACCTACAGAAATCACTATCACTTAAACAATATAAATCCTTCCTGCCCCTCAAACACTGAGTTTATAGCTACTCACTCCCTCTCCTTCCTCGTATGTACTCTTACCTGGAGTATGGTGAACTTCCTGAATGAAAGTCCTGCAGGGTATTTGAGAATAACGTGGCTGTTGTAAGAGTTCTCTTCCCTGCTTTCGACTGACACTGTCACATTTATCACCTCATCTATGCCAACCCTCACCTCTGAACTCCTGAGAGTGAGAAAGTGAGAAAGAGAGGGCAAAAGAAATAAAGAAATGATTCTCATTGTCATTACATCATGCTTGTTTTCCTCAACCTTTGACTATCATTGACATCATCATCATCATCATTTTCATCTTCATCCATTTTACTCGCCAGCTGTTGCAACGCTCTAATCGACATTCTAATCATAATACTTCTTTTAATTTTTTTTTTAATCTTACCCAGTAGAAAAACAGAAAGGCTCTGAGTCAATGCTAGTGATCTTACCTAGTGAAATTAAAATCCACTTTCAGGTTGTCAATGCAGTTGTTATCAGCGCCACAGTTGATCTCAAAACCTAACTGTGGGATGAAGAAAGATGTTCACCAAGTTCACTTAACACGTTACCTTCTTCATAATGACTAGGATATAGATGTATCTTTACCCCCCCTCCACCCACACAACAGCCTTTTTTTAGGGGATTTCAAATCAACTTTGACACAGTTTTTATTGTCAAAAGTTAAGAGAAGAAACATACAGGATGATATGTTGCAGTCGGTGACTGCGGGGAAAGGCTAGAGCTGAGGCCACCAGGAGATGTTGGCAACCCTTCAAATGTGAAGTCAAGTTCATTGGACAGTTCATTGAGGGAGTCCTCTGGGCAAGCCTATAAAAAATAGAATCTTCAGAGACATTTTATCATTCAAACTCCTCTAAAAAGAGGTTTACTGTGATATTGTTAACATTGACATGTCAAGGCTCTATGGCTGTATCCTTTAGAGTGTATAGTAATGACAGAGGGGAGAAACCAATGAGCATATGCTTTTGAGGTTGTCGACATGTGACAGCCATAAAGCCCAGACTTAAAGCTGATACAATTTGATGTGTACTCCACATAATAGTCATAATAGTCACATAGTATGTCATTCCAAAGTTTCAGCTGCTATTCTCTCATTGGATCCCGAAAAATACTTTTGACTGCTTAGAGCACTAAAACTCCACCTGAAAAAGGCACATCATTCAACTTTTATGGTGACAATAACGCCCTTGTTTGCTGTATTGTTGTAGGCTAAAGCTTCTTCGTCATATGAACCTATCATGTACAGAAAAGGTGGCCAGGAATTTATTCTGCAATGGTTATGAAACTATGTATTATGTTTTATGTTTATAAATTAAATATAGTTTACTTGAGACATTTGAAATTACAGTAGACTATTCAGACGTATAGACAGTAGCCTAGCTCTGGATAGTTTCTCGTTACTACTGTAAAGTGGGTCCAATTCAATGACAGATGGGACGTTGTAGGCCTAGGCTACTTTGCGAGTATGAAACCATAACCGTCAGAAAAGGAAAAATTCTGTTTCCTAGTGTTCCCGGTTCTGATTATTCTGCCTGCCCTGACCCCGAACCTGCCTGCCGTCCTGTACCTGCCTGACTCTGACCTGATCACGAACCCTTGTCTGTCCTCGACCTGCCCTTTGCCCGCCCCGTGTTTACAATAAATAATCTGAGAACTGTACTATCCGCCTCCTGTGTCTGCATCTGGGTCATATCCTGAGTCGTGGTAGTCACCAAGTGTATTCAGAAAGTATTCACACCATTTGACTTTATCCACATTTTGTTGTTACAACCTGAATTGTAATTTAATTAAATGTAGATTTGTTTTGTCATTGGCCTGGCCAGTGACAAATGAAAAGCTGAAATGTCTTGAGTCAATAAGTAAAAAAATAAAACTTGTTATGTCAAGACAAAATAAGTTCAGGAGTAAAATGTGCATAACAAGTCACATAATAAGTTGCATGGACGCACTCTCTGTACCCCACACATGAAATGATCTGTAAGGTCCCTCAGTCGAGCAGTGAATTTCAAGCACAGATTCAACCGCAAAGACCAGGGAGCTTTTCCAATGCCTCGCAAAGAAGGGCTCCTATTGGTAGATGAATTTTAAAAAGCAGACATTGAATGTCCCTTTAAAAATTGTGAAGTTATTAATTACATTCTGGATGGTGTATCAATCCACCTAGTCACTAAAAAGATTCAGACGTCCTTCCTAACTTAGTTACCGTAGAGGAAGGAAACCACTCAGGGATTTCACCATGAGGCCAATGGTGACTTTTAAACAGTTACAGAGTAATTAATGACTGTGATAGGAGAAAACTAAGGATGAGTCAACAACATTGTAGTTACTCTCCTCATGGCCCACTAGATATCATCAGAATGAGATAAAATAGATAATCTGTAGATTTTCCTGCCTATGCATTTATTTCTGATTTGGAGCCAAGCTCAAATAATGACAAATTAAAAATACTTTGCTGACTAAGTTCACTCACCTGAATGCCAGATTCAAGTTTTTGGTATATGAGCGCTGTGTTGTTGGGCATGAGGTTATACTAATACTGGTCATTTTCTTGATTGATAACTTTTTGGCAAACCCAAATGGAGGGCTAAGTTTCAAACCTACCTCAATAAAGAAGTTATGAGAGAAGCATTGCTCTTGAAGTCTTAATGTAAAAGTGTTTGTTTCCTCCCGTATCTTTGTAAGGATATAAGCACGATAGTTTGGAGCTTGGCGGGTCACATCCAGAGTTAAAGTATAGTTAATCTTTGCTTGAAGATCTGGAGCAAAAGAGATTGCATTTAATGAAAAGGATAAGCTACTCGCATGCATATGTACGGTGCCTGTATTCAGACCACTTGACTTTTCCCACATTTTTTAAACGTTACAGCCTTATTCTAAATTGGATTAAATAAAACATGTTCCTCAGCAATCTACAAACAATACCCCATAATGACAAAGAAAAAACTTTTTTAGAATGTTTAGCAAATGTAGCAAATGTATTAAAAAAAAAAACAGAAATTCCATATTTACAAAAGTATTCAGACCCTTTGCTATGAGACTTGAAATTGAGCTCAGGTGTATTCTGTATCCTTGAGATATTTCTACAACTTGATTGGAGTCCACCTGTGGTAAATAAAATTGATTGGACATGATTTATAAAGAAACACACGTGTCAATGTAAGGTCCCACAGTTTACTGTGCATGTCAGAGCAAAAACCAAGCCATGAGGTCGAAGGAATTGTCCGTAGAGCGCCAAGACAGGATTGTGTTGAGGCACAAATCTGGGGGAAGGGTAAAAAAAAATGTCTGCAGCATTGAAGGTCCCCAAGAACACAGTGGCCTCCATCATTCTTAAATGGAAGAAGTTTGGAACCACCAAGACTCTTCCTAGAACTGGCCACCCGGCCAAACTGAGCAATTGGGGGAGAAGGGGGGTGACAAAGAACCTGATGGTCACTCTGACAGAGCTCTGGAGTTCCTCTGTGGAGATGGAAGAACCTTCCAGAAGGATAACCATCTTTGCAGCACTCTTCCCATCAGGCCTTTAAGATAGAGTGGCCAGACAGAAGCCACTCCTCAGTAAAAGCCACATGACAGCCCACTTGGAGTTTTCCAAAAGGCACCTAAAGACTTTCAGACCATGAGAAACAAAATTCGCTGGTCTGATGAAACCAAGATTGAACTATTTGGCCTTAATGCCAAATGTCTTGTCTGAAGGAAACCTAGCACCGTCCCTACGGTGAAGCATGGTGGTGGCAGCATCATGCTGTGGGGATGTTTTTCAGTGGCAGGGATTGAGAGACTTAACAGGATTGAGGGAAAGATGAAGGGAGCAAAGTACAGAGACATCCTTGATGAAAACCTGCTCCAGAGCGCTCAAGACCTCAGACTGGGACGAAGGTACACAGCCAAGACAACGCAGGAGTGGCTTCGGGACAAGTCTCTGAATGTCCTTGAGTGGTCCAGCCAGAGCCTGGACTTGAACCCGATCAAACATCTCTGGAGAAACCTGAAAATAGCTGTGCAGCAACGCTCCCCATCGAACATGACAGAGCTTATGATCTGCAGAGAAGAATGGGAGAAACTCTCCAAATACAGGTGTGCCAAGCTTGTTGTGTCATACCCAAGAAGACTCGAGGCTGTAATCTTTGTCAAAAGTTCTTCAACAAAGGACTGAGCAAAGGGTCTGAATACTTATGTAAATGTGATATTTCAGTTTTTAATTTTAATACATTTGCAAGCATTTCTAAAACCCTTTTTTCCTTTGTCATTATGGGGCATTGTGTATAGATTGATGAGGGAAAAAAACACTTTATTAATCCATTTTAGAATAAGGCTACAACGTTACAACATTTTGAAAAAGTATTCCGAATGCACTGTAGATAAGAACAATTTTGACGTCAGAAACCTTTTGTGTCTGTTGTTTGTCTGGTCATGGTGAAACAGACTTTAGCACTGTTTCTCAGAGGTGTACTGCAGTCCACCTGGTTGGTGGGGATTTTGGGTGGGTTGAAGAAAACTCGTGCCATCAATGTTACTATAGGCCTGGACCTGGAAGAAAAAATATATAATGTATCAGTTTGATACAAAGTATATGTACATTCCACAATGAAGGGTGAGTTATTGGCCTCTAAAGCCTCATTTGACACGCCATTGACACCTAAATTAGGGCCAAATTTGAGCTGGCTCAATTTTCAAATTTGAGCTGGTTCAGGGAGTCCCGGGCCAACACAGCCCAGATTCACAACTGGTGCTGGCTGGATTAGGTTCAGGCTGGTGACGCCGTTACAATGCAACCACCAGCTAGCTGATCACTCGCTCAATGCTGATACATTTGGCTTTGGATTTGTTGCTGCTAGCTAGCTGAGCTACTGCAATAGTCAGACATGACACTCCACTTAGTTTGATATGTTACATTCTTATGGTATGTGTTAATTTGTGGATTCCCATCATCCATTTCGGATTGGATTTGACAAATTACAATTCATGTGATATGTTACGTACAAAGTGTTACACATTTGCCAAACGTTCAATATGTTAGGAATTTGCAAAATGTATGAAATGTTACCAATTCCAATTTTTTTGTTGATAATGTTAAATAGGTGGCAAATGTTAGCTGGGTTCGGGGTGAAGGTTAGGAGTTAGGTAAAAGGGTTAAGGTTAGGGTTAGCTAACATGCTAAGTAGTTGCAAAGTAGCTACCTTTGGGTTGCTTCGCATTTGTGTAATAAGCCCACCCTCCTTGTGTTTTTGCCTTAAGCAACATTCTGTCTTATGCAACGATTCCAAATGTAAGATATCATACTAATTTGAGTGTCCTGGATTTACATTCACTATGAGACCAGGCTGCTGAACAATAACCTTTTGGTAGAACAGTGTCGTTTTTGGTTAGCAGCTAGCTAATGTTAGCTTGAAACGACCCTGCAAATAAAAATGAGTCATTCGGACTTTGTGTCGTGGTCCTGTGGAGGTTTTGACTAGTTCCCAGCTTGTTCCGGGGATGTCCCCTTTGATGATTTGAGGACGTTGTGTCATGGTCTCGTGTAGGTTTTTGTCTAGTTCCCGTTTTGTTCGGGGGACATCCCAAAGGATGTTTTTAAGACCCTCTTAGAATGTTCTGTCATGGTTCCCTGGAAGTTTTTGTCTAGTACCCAGTTTGTTCAGGGGACGTCCCCAAGGACGTTTACAGGGCCTTCTTAGAACTTTCTGTCATGGTCCCCTGGAGTTTTTGTCTAGTTCCCAGCGTGTTCTGGGGACGTCCTTAGAACCATTTTTAGGAGATTCCCAATATATAATTTGTTCCTTTCATCTGGATGTAATGCAATGTTCACAAGGAACGTTTTCTGGGAGACTTTTGTCTAGTTCCTTCTATGTTCCTTGGACATCATTGAGAACCAGGTCAGGATGAATTTAGAACAAATGTTTTTAGGTTAATTGCAACCAACATTGAGCACCATCCCAACACGAGGTGCTCTCTCGGTAAACCATCAATATGTGCTAAGATCACCCGCACAGCTGATCTCAATTGCAACCACTATTGGTCAACATTTTACCACTCCCTAAAGCTGTTTATTGTTTGTGTTTTGGGATCCCCATTAGCTTTTACAGAAGCAGCAGCTACTCTTTCTGGAGTCCACAAAAAAAATTACATGAAGTAACAAAACACTGATCCGATAAGGACAGTCACACAAATTTAGAATGCAAAAAAATAAAAAATACAACAACAAAAATATTGTGTGTTAGAGTGTTTGTGTGTGTCCTCACAGTCCCCGCCGTTCCATGAGATGTTTAATCAATCTAAAGGTAATTTTGCTGTTTTGCTTGAGTAATTGGAGATGGAAGAGAAATCCATGTGATCATGGCTCTGTATAATACTGTGCATTGACGTGAATTCGTTTTGGGCTTGTTGACTGTGAAGAGACCCTTGGTGGCATGTCTTGTGGGGTATGTATGGGCAGGGCTCAAAATTCATGGCTGCCTGCTGTCCTGGCCACATCTGCCAAGTTTACAAGGCCAGTTAATCAATCATTCATATGGTCTGCTTGGGCCAGTACATTTAAACACTCCAAAACAGACAATACAAATTTACATTTGTATTTAATCCTTCATAATCTTCCCAACGTCTGATGCTTCAAACTTGTTATCAACCAGCATTCGGTTTCCAATTGGAGTCAAGAATGTCAAAACCTTCTCTCTCCATCTCGAGTGAGCACCACCTCAGTACATCCTGGATACTCAATCAGGAAAGAATATATATATATATATATATATATATATATATATATATATATTGTAAAAATGTAAAAATGCAATTTTTTTGTTCAATATAATTGCTTAAAAAACAGATTAATTCCCGAAGCTGTGTCAATTATTCATCAGCAGGATATCAACTGTCCGGTGGCAAGAGCACGCAACTCCTCATACATCTGATGCTGCATGGAAAGAAATGTGTTCTAATAAGACCAGTCACTGTGCAACATTCCTAAATGCAATCTCGGAAAAGACAACACTTTTGATGGCAATTATTGAAAAGAGCAGGATCCCAGATTTCCAGTACTGTTTGATTTATTTCTCAACTACAGTTTTTGCGCAATTGGCAGGGTTTTACAATCTGGCATGACAATAAAATGTGTTTGGCATGACAATAAAAAAAGTAACTGCAGGAAGTGCGTAACGGCCATTCGAGTGCATAAATGGTAGGCCTATATTCACTGCAAAAATCGCATCATTTTTTTTAGGCTCTAGTGCCATTAGGGTAAACAATGCAGATGAGCAACCCCATGCTTCAGCCATGCATCAGGTGATAATGCTTATTACTAAAATAGCACACCTGCCTGCAAAATGGACCATGTACAGGACCTAAAGATATTACCTTTCCTGAATTTTTTTTGGGGCTCATTTCTGGAAGGGAATATTACATTTCAAACAGTTTCATATGTTAAGGCTATATGTCATCATTGAGAGGGGGGGGATGGTTTTACATTGAACAAAAATATAAAGCAACATGGCACAATTTTTACTTGAGTTACAGTTCATATAGGGAAATCAGTCAATTGAAATGAATTCATTAGGCCCTAATCTATGGATTTCACATGACTGGGAATACAGATATGCATCTCTTGGTCACAGATACCTTAAAAAAATGGTAGGGGTGTGGATCAGAAAAACAGTATCTGGTGCGACAACCATTTGCCTCATGCAGCATGACACATCTCCTTCGCATAGACTTGATCAGGCTGTTGATTGTGGCCTGTGGAATGTTGTCCCACTCCTCTTCAATGTGTGAAGTTGCTGTACATTGGCGGGAACTGGAGCACGCTGTCGTACACTTCGATCCAGAACATCCCAAACATGCTCAAGGGGTGACATGTCTGGTGAGTATGCAGGCCATGGAAGAACTCTGATATTTTTGGCTTACACAAACTGTGTACAGATCTTTGCGACATGGGGCCATGCATTATCATGCTGAAACCTGAGGTTATGGCGGGCAGATGAATGGCACGACAATGATCTCGTCAGGATCTCGTCACAGTATCTCTGTGCATTGAAATTGCCATTGATAAAATGCAATTATGTTCATTGTCCGTAACTTATGCCTGCCCATACCGTAACCCCAGCACCACCATGGGGCACTCTGTTCACAACGTTGCAAACCACTCACCCCAAGCCATCTGCCCGATACAGTTGAAACCGGGATTCATCCCTGAAGAGCACACTTCTCCAGCATGCCAGTGGCCATCAAAGGTGAGCATTTGCCCACTGAAGTCAGTTACGATGCCAAACTGCAGTCAGCTCAAGACCCTGGTAAGGACGACGAGCATGCAGATGAGCTTCCTTGAGAAGGTTTCTGACTGCAAATATTCTTCGGTTGTGCGCACCCACAGTTTCATCAGCTGTCCGGGGCTGGCATGGTTACACGGGGTCTGCAGTTGTGAGACCGTTTGGACGTACTGCCAAACTCTCTAAAACGACATTGGAGGTGGCTTATGGTAGAGAAATGTGTGACAAAACTGCACATTTTAGAGTGACCTTTTATTGTCCCCAGCACAAGGTGCACCTGTGTAATGATCATGCTGTTTAATCATCTTCTTGATATGCCACACCTGTCATGTGGATGGATTATCTTGGCAAAGGAGAAATGCTCACTAACAGGGATGTAAACAAATTTGTGCACAAAATATTGGAGAAATAAGCTTTTTATGGGTATGTAACATTTCTGGGATTTTTTATTTTGTTTCAAAACAATTCAGCTCATGAAACATGTGACCAACAATTTATGTTTTATTAGTTACTAATCTTGCTATTTTCAATGTTCCTGATAGGTTGATATTTCATCGGGGCCGGGGGTAGAGAACCAAGACAAATCTGTCTGGTATCTAATTCTTTGACGCATTTTAAGAAGTCCAGCGCTAACCTGCAGCTGCATGTTAAATTTAGCCTGTTGGTTGCATTTGACCCTCAGTGTATCAATCATCAGGACAGAAACATTTTAAAATAATCAGTTTCATTACACATCACACCTTTTTACTATTGAAGAGCCCGTTATGACCCTGATTGGTGAACCACTGATTCAGTCAAAGGTCTTTGTCTGTTGATAACGTGAGGGAAAACCCACATACACAAACCAGTGCTTTTAACATAGTGTTTTCAACTTACATGATTACATTGTGTATGTTCAAATTTACATTATGTCCTCAAGGCAAATATTATATCCTGGGATTTGAATTCACAACCTCTTAGTTCACAGCATTCCAATCATCCTGCTAAGCCACCATGTCTGTGTCACTGACTCAATTCACCTGTATCACTACACTTGACTTCAATGCAACAAATTCACTCAAGAAAAACTATTGTATTTAATCATAGTGATTCACGAGTAACATTAAAATAGAGTAATATGCCCCCATTAACATTAGACAACTATACAGAAAACCCTCAGTGCTGAATTAAGTCAATCAAATCAATGATGAGAGAATAGTCAGTTTAACTGATATGGTGAAATTGTGGCGCTGCAGAAAGATCAGTGTAATCCAAATCAGGTTGTGAGTTTTAATCCCAGATGGGGTCATATTGAAAAGTCAGTACTATGAAAGTGATTGTGTCAAATGTTACCGTTGATAAAAGTTTTTTTTAAACTTTAGCTGAACAGGGTCCCACTTATCGTAAAATTCCCATCACATTTTATTACTTTACTTATAATGTTTTGGGACACCTGGGACCATAACGCAACGTCCTGACGACTGGTAAACAAATGTCCTGAAAACGTCTTGAAAACGTCCTGACATGGTCCTCAACACCGTCCTGGAAACTGACAGGGAACTAGACAAAGGTCCCTGAGAGAATGTTCCCAGAGGACCATCATGCGACATCCTAATGACTAGTAAAATGAAGGATCCTTAGGATGTCCTCCGTTTGCTGGGGAGCTAGTTAGCCAATGTTGCTATCATGGATTTTAGCTAGCCAGGTCATATTGATACATTGAAAGCAAGCTAGATACATCTTATTTAAATGTGTATATATATATATATATATATATATATATATATATATATATATATATATAGCTAGTAGCCTATGCCATGGTAAGCAAGGTAAGAATTTAGCTAGCTAGCTTGCCTATTCATTGAGTTAACAAATGACAATGGTAACCATTTAACTAACTAACAAGCTAAACACTTGGCAAGCTGATACTAGCACTAGGACTATGGGGTAATGGAAAGTAAATTAAAATTGTTTATCAACATTTTGTTAGCTAGTTATCTAGTTATGATCATTTAGCTATCAGCAAGGGCATTCTACAAATTCTAGTTAGCTAGCAACATTAGTCCATTAGTGTTAGCTAAATTGGCAAATTCATAAGCAACAACATGACAATTTCTAAATTCTAGAGGCAATGGATAAACAATTTGAGCTGTGCCCATCAACGCCTGCCCAACTTGGCTTGAATTTAATTGCCAATGGAAACAATGCTCAAAATATTATTTGGAGATACCTGAGTAAGAGAACAGCCCCCTTTGATCCCACGGCCAAATCTGGGAGAGAATCCAAACTCATGTCCAGGGAAGTCTGACTGATGGACAGTCCAAAATACTTTAATCCAGACTGTACATCTGAGGCTGAAATTTTCTATCAAGAGATGGAAAGAAAGAGAAAAAGACACAGTAGATATAATCCAATTTTCTATTACACCTTCAATTATCTCTGCCGTGTTTCTCTAGTGGATTTACACTTTAGTTTAAAGAATGGAGACAATGTCTGTCTGTCTCTCTTTATGCTCATATCCTCCACCCTCATTCAATTTCTATCTTTCTCCCACATACCTGAGATTTGATTTTGCTGATTCCACTACTCGTCCCATGGAATATGTAGACACTTCCTTGACCATCGTTCTCTAGAGGTGCTCCGACTGCTAAATCATTAAATCCATCCTTATTCAGGTCAGGCAGTGGGGCAAGAGAAGTTCCAAACCTGCCCATTTGTCCTGCATCCCCCACCAGTGTCATCTCAGCATTTAATTGACAGGCCACCCCAGACTGGAAGAAAAACAGGCAATCAGTAAAAGTGATCAGGCTGAAACATGTTTTTATCAATTGTTTTGTCAGATTTGGTGAATCAAAAAAAGATTGACCAATTACCCTGTCATTGATGGTACAGACATATACCCTGCCCTCTCTGTCTCTGTCCGTGAACATCGGAGCTGATATGAGGACTAGGTCGCTATATGAGTCTTTATTCACATCCATTGCACAGACCTCTGCACCAAAATAAGCGCCAATCTGAAAGAATGAGAGAACCACAATTATGATTATTTCCCCGCCAGATAACAAATAACATTTCTGACAGATCAAACTAAAACTTCATTTTTTTATTCTCACTATTAATTAAATCATGCATTGGCATACATGCCCACATTATTGGTGCATTTCTACTGTCAGGCTTTGTAGCAGTGTTTGGTCAAAAAGTCAAAACATCCTGGGCCATGAACCTACCCAGACTTGGGGCCAGACTGGGAGATAGTGGAAGATACATAAATAACTTATCTTGGATAGGGGGCACTATTTTCACGTCCGGATGAAAAGCATGCCCAAAGTAAACTGCCTGCTACTCAGGCCGAGAAGCTAGGATATGCATATTATTAGTACATTTGTATAAAAAAAAAAATCTGAAGTTTCTAAAACTGTTTGAATAATGTCTGTGAGTATAACAGAACTGATTTGGCAGGCCAAACCCCGAGCACAATCCATCCAGGGAAAACATTTTTTTGAGGTCAATCTGTTTGCCATTAGGTTTCTATGGGAAGCCCTTTTTAATAGGAATATGGTTGCAGTTCCCATGACTTTCACTAGATGTCAACAGTCTTTGGAATTTGGTTGATGTTTTTCTTTTGAGAAATTAAGAAGTACGGCTGTTCTTTGTGAGTGTCACTCCAGATGGATCCAGATGAATTCTACTGTTTGGTGCGCATGACCTGGACCGCGCTTCACGTTGTTTTTATCCGGTATTGAACACAGTATTTCCCATCTTAAATTGTATCGATTATTTACGTTTTAGGGTACCTGAAGTTGGATTAGGAAAGTTGTTTGAAATGTTTGGACCAAGTTTGCAGGTAACTTATTAGATACTTTGTAGGCATGTTGGGCGAGTTGAAACCGGTGTATTTCTGAATCAAAGTGCCAAATAAATTGACATTTTTGGGAGATAAAGAAGGACATTATCGATGTGATGTTTCTGGGACATTTTGGAGTGCCAACAGAAGAAGATCTTCCAAGGTCAGGCATATATTATATCGCTATTTCTGACTTTTGTCGCACACCTTCCTGGTTGAAATCTGATTATCATGTGTTTGTATGCAGGGTGCTGTCCTCAGATAATTGCATGGTTTGCTTTCGCTGTAAAGCCTTTTTGAAATCTGACACCTTGGCTGGATTAACAAGAAGTTAAGCTTTATTTTGATGTATTACACTTGTGGTTTCATGAAAGTTAAATATTTATAGTAATTTAATTTGGCGCTATGCAATTTTACTGGATGTTGGCCAAGTGGGACGCTACCGTCCCACGTATCCATAAGAAGTTTTAACAAAACAATGGTCAACCATTTTACTGAGTTACAGTTCATATTATTAAATTGAAATACATTTTTTAGGCCCTAATCTATGGATTTCACATGACTGGGACCCAGGCCCAACCACTAGAGAGCCAGGCCCAGCCAATCAGAATTAGTTTTTCCCACAAAGGCTTTATTACAGACATAAATACTCCTCAGCACCCCCACCCTCCCCCTCAGACAATTCCGCAGGTGAAGAAGCAGGATGTGGAGGTCCTGGTCTGCGTTGAGGCCGGTTGGACGTACTGCCAAATTATCTAAAATGACATTGGAGGCGGCTTATGGTAGAGAAATTAACATTCTATTCCTTGCCAACAGCTCTGGTGGAAATTCCTGCAGTCAACATGTCAATTTCACACTCCCTCAAAACTTGAGACATCTGTGGCATTGTGTTGTAGAGTGGCCTTTTATTGTCCCCAGCACAAGGTTCACCTGTGTAATGGTCTTGCTGTTTAATCAGCTTCATGATATGCCACAACTTTCAGGTGGATGGGTTATCTTGGCAAAGGAGAAATGCTCACTAACAGGGATGTTACAAATTTGTCCACAGAATTTGAGAGAAATAAGCTTTTTGTGGGTAAGGAACATTTCTGGGATCTTTCATTTCAGCTCATGAAACATGTGACCAACACTTTGCATGTTGAGTTTATATTTTTGTTCAGTACAAAAACAATACTTTGGGGCTGCTTATATTTGTCCTGTTACACACAAGTTAGGAATGCAAATGTATTTTTTAAGACCTTCCATGGTTAACACCTCACAAAGCAACCGTTTTGATTATGCAAAGTTTGTTGACACTTCTCATTTCAAGTTTTAATGTCACATTAAAGTGAAATGCCTTTCTTGCAAACCCAAAACCCAACAATGCAATAATAAATAACAATGATTTCCTGGAGAAAAAAAACATGAGAAATAAGAATTGGAAATACACAAAAAAGTAAGTAAGTAAGCATCCTATATACACAAAATATTTAAAAAGTCAGATCCAATACCATATTTACATGTGCAGGGATACTGGAATGATGGAGGCAGATATGTATAGGGGTAAGGGGACTAGGCAACAGGATGCAAGATAAACAGAGTAGCAGCAGCAGCTTGTATGTGGGGAGTCTGTATAAATATATGTGCATATTATGTGTGCATGAGCAAATTATGGAGTGAGTGTTTGTGTGTGTGTTGTAGTGACAGTGTGTTGGGCCCTGTGAGTGTGCATAGAGTGCAAAGATTGAAATAAAAATAAAAGGTCGATAAAGGTATAAGGTTAACTCAGATAGTCAGTGTAACTATTTTGTTAGCTATTTATCAGTCATATTGTTTGGGGACAAGCTGTTAAAGAACCCGTTGGTGTCAGACTTGATGCACCGGTACCTCTTGCCGTGCTGCAGCAGATTAAATAAACTTGTTCAACCTCCCGTGGGGGAAGAGGCACTGTAGTCAGTGTGTGTGTGTGTATGTGGACCATTTTAAATCTTTAATGATTTGGACACCGATGAAATTGAAGCTTTCTAACTGCTCCACTGCCACCCCGTCGATGTGGATGGGGGAGTGCTCCTGGTGGAGGCGACGTTGCCTACCCTCACCACCAGGGGTCAGCCCATTAGGGAGTCCAGAATCCAGTTGCAGAGGGAGGTGTTCAGACCCAGAGCCTAAGCTTGGTGACGAGCATAGAGGGGCCAATGGTGTTGAACGCTGAGCTGTAGTCAATGAACAGGATTCTCACATAGGTATTCCTCTTCTCTAGGTGGGTGAGGGTAGTGAGGAGAGCAATTGAGTGTCCGTCATTTATGGATCTATTGGAGCAGTACGCAAAATGGAGTAGGTCTAGGGTGGCTGGGACGGTGGAGTTAATGTGTGCCATAACCAGCCTCTCAAAACACTTCATGATTGCAGAAATGAGTGCTATAGGGCGGTAGTCATTGTGGCATTAAGTTTTAAGAGTTCTTAGGAACAGGAATGATTGTGGTCATCTTAAAACATGTGGAGATTACAGACTGGGACAAGGAGAGGTTGAAAATGACCGTGAATATGCCTGCCAGCTGTTCTGCGCATGCTCTGAGAATGCGCCCTGGAATATCGTCATGGCTCCCAGCCTTGCAAGTGTTGACCTGATTAAAGACCCTTCTCACATCGGCCTCAGAGAGCGAGATCACCCAATCCTCTGGGTCGGTGACGGCCCTCACAGCCGACTTGATGTTGTTGTCAAAGTGTGCATAAGTCTGGTAGAGAGGCATCATTGGGCAGATCACGGATGAATCTTCCTATGTAATCCGCAATGGACTAGGTAATCCGCAATGGACTGTAGCCCCTGCCGGAGTCTCATAGTCCTATAGCAT
This sequence comes from Oncorhynchus nerka, assembly GCF_034236695.1. NCBI lineage: Eukaryota > Metazoa > Chordata > Actinopteri > Salmoniformes > Salmonidae > Oncorhynchus > Oncorhynchus nerka. Next base: position 32,358,105 of record NC_088418.1, read on the forward strand.
ATCCTCAGACTCTGGTGACCATTTCTCAATGGAGTGAATCGCAGGAACTTCCTGTTTCAGCTTCTGTTTGTCATGATCTGATTTGTTTAATGGCGGAAGAGGGAGGGCCTTGTATGCTTGCTTGTGGGTAGAATAGCAGTGGTCTGGGACTTTATCGCCTTTAGTGGCATTGGAGACATGTTGATGGATGTTGGGCATCACGTATCTTAGTGACGCCAAAATAAAATCGCTGACAACCAGAAAGTCAGCCTCTGGGTGTAGGTTTTCCTGCTTGTTTATAGCAGTATAGTTTATAGTTTGTTAACCTGTTGAACCTATGGGGGCGCTGTATCATTATTGGATAAAAAGACGTGCCCGTTTTAAGCGCAATATTTTGTCACGAAAAGATGCGACTATGCATGTAATTGACAGCCTTGGAAAGACAAAACTCTGATGTCTCCAAAACTGCAAAGATATTATCTGTGAGTGCCCCAGAACTAATGCAACAGGCGAAACCAAGATGAACTTTCATACAGGAAATGCCCCAGATTCTGAAGGCGCTGTGTTCCAATGTCTCCTTATATGGCTGTGAATGCGCCAGGAATGAGCCCGCGCTTTCTGTCTATTCCCCGAGGTGTCTGCAGCATTGTGACGTGTTTGTAGGCATATCATTGGAAGATTGACCATTAGACTACATTTACCTGGTGTCCCGCCCGGTGTCCTGTGTGCGTAATCTGTAAATCCATGCGCGTTCCATTTCTTCAGAAGAGAAAGTAAAAATCCATCGTGGCAGTTATCGTCGATAGATATGTGAAAAACACCTTGAGGATTGATTCTAAACATCGGTTTGCCATGTTTGTCGATATTATGGAGTTAATTTGGAAAAAAGTTAGCGTTTTAATTACTTATTATTATTTTTATTTTTTTCGACACAAATAATATTTTTTGTAAAAACGGAACATTTGCTATCTTTTGTTTGAAGCCTGAAATGTGGCAAAAGGTCGCAAAGTTCAAGGGGGCCGAATACTTTCGCAAGGCACTGTATAGTATGAACAAGTCAAATAATAAGTTGCAGGGACTCTGTGTGCAATAATAGTGTTTAACATGATTTTTGAATGACTCATCTCTGACCCCACACATACAATTTTATGTAAGGTCCCTCAGTCGAGCATTGAATTTCAAACACAGATTCAACCAAAAAGACCAGGGAGATTTTCTAATGCCTCGCAAAGAAGGGCACCTATTGGTAGATAGGTAAAAAAATAAAAAAGCAGACATTGAATATCCCTTTGAGTATGGTGAAGTTATTAATTACAATTTGGATGGTGTATTAATACATCAAGTCACTACAAAGACACAGGTGTCCTTCCTAACTCCGTTGCCGGAGATGAAGGAAAATGGTCAGGAATTTCACAATCAGGCCTATGGTGAACTTAAAACAGTTACTGAATGGCTGTGATAGTTTTTTCCTAAGGCTGGATCAACAACATTGTAGTTACTACACAATACTAATCTAATTGAAAGAGTGAAAAGGAAGCCTGTACAGAATAAAAAAATATTCCAAAACATGCATGTTTACAATAAGGCACAAAAGTAATACTGCAATGCAATTCTCTTTTTGTCCTGAAAGAACTACTATTACTAAACCTTCCCCTTGACTGTAATTGAACAAGCATGACCCTCCCCCGTTTTTCTCCAAGTACCAATTCTGTACATTTTGATCCATCCCTAAGCATGGAGGAAATGGGTCTACAACAGACCCATGTTTGTAAAGTCTGTTTAATAATACATTCCTTTAGATATTTAGTCTCAACTCCCTGTCCAACCGTCTTGGCTAAGTTGAAATTAAATTGAATTTAACTTTTGGCTTCCCGCAGACTGTTTATGTGCAACCCAATACAATAGGGATCAACACTAGTGTATGTAAATACACCTGCGTTGCTAAAAACAGCTATAATTGTTGCAATGATTAGGCTGAGTTCGGAAAGTATGCATTTATAAATATTTTTCACAAACTTTATACAGTACATTTGAAAAGTATTCAGACCCATTGACTTTTTCCACATTATGTTATAGCCTTATTCTAAAATGGATTCAATTGTTTTTTTCCCTCATATCTACACAATACCTCATAATGACAAAGAAAAAACAGGTTTTCAGAAATACTTGCAAAATGATTAACATTTAAAAATATAAGTATTCAGTCCCTTTATTCCATACTTTGTTGAAGCAACTTTGGCAGCGATTACAGCCTTGAGTCTTCTTGGGTATGACGCTACAAGCTTGGCACACCTGTATTTGAGGAATTTCTCCAACTCTTCTCTGCAAATTCTCTCAAGCTCTGTTTATGTTGGATGGGGAGCAGTGCTGCACAGCTATTATCAGTTCTCTCCAGAGATGTTTGATTGGGTTCAAGACTGGGTTCTGGCTGGGCCACTCAAGAACATTCAGAGACTTCCTGTAGCCACTCCTGCGTTGTCTTGCCTGTGTGCTTAGGGTCATTGTCCTGTTAGAAGGTGAACCTTCCCCCCAGTCTGAGGTCCTGAGCACTCTGGAGCAGGTTATCATCAAGGATCTCTCTATAATTTGCTTCGTTCATCTTTCCCTCGATTCAAATCCCCGAGCTAAAAAACATATCCACAGCATGATGCTGCCACCACCATACTTCACCGTAGGGATGGTTCCAGGTTTCCTCCAGACGTGACGCTTGGCATTCAGGCCAAAGAGTTCAATCTTGGTTTCATCACATCTTTATTTTGATTGACAATTTTGAGCATTCATCAAAATCCCATCAGGTAGCCTGATTTCAGATGTGTCATGTAAACATGACTGCATATTCAATGCCGGCCGTGTTCCTATTGGTCAGTCACCAGGATTGGCTCATATCAACAGCCACACTAAAAGAAATGACACTGCCAGAACTTTCGGAGCCTATGACCGCACGTAGAGGTACCTATACGCTGTCTCACTGAACTGTCTCCTGATATGGTTTAAGTATTGTTGTGGACTTCAAACATATCTTTGTAATTTTTCTATAAAACGGTGTGATTTTGAGAGTGAAAACCTGATAAAACATAGCACAAGGCACCTTTCTGTGTCATAATTTTATTTCAGGATTTACCTTTAGGTCTGCTGCTACCCACATACTTTTTTGGAGAACGCAAGTTATGATATTCAACATTATTTTCAGTCAACAATGTTTAAGTTGTCTACAAACCTGTCCAGAAAATTCTATCGGCTTGTCTGTGTCTCTGGACGGAAGAACCACCACTCGTCCAGTGTGTTTAAATCTTGGAGCACCTAAAATGGTAAACTGGCGAGTGTGTGTCGTAGCAACTGCCATGGAGTACCCTGAGGTGGGAAATTCACAGGGTCAGAGCCAATAATAACAGTGTACGTTTGGGTATTTTTTTTTCAGTCGATTTTCTCACCCATATAGCTATCTGGTTCCATGTTCTGACTCTGTTGTGGTGTAGGGTATAAAGTGCTCCCTATGTATTCCTGGTAAGCCCCGCTCCATTGGAAGGCTCCAACAGCTCCCATCTGGAATCCACTCTGGCAAGGATGGGCAAATGTACTAATTGAAGACTATACATTTTATTTGACTTATATTACATGCAATTATATTTTAATTAGTGACCAGAAAACAGGATTAGTGCTTGGCATGAAAGCCAAGCCAGCCAATGAGGAAGCATGCAGGACTTGAGCCATTTATGGAGTATTTCCTACCCTAGGAATGTATGCTGAACTGAATCCCTCCTGGGCCATTTCCATCTTAATAGATTCCCCAGTAGTCTGAGATCCTGCAATACAAAAAAAGTCTGAGATATCACATTCACGTAAGTGGTTTAACAGTGTGAGATGGTCTGATTCCTATCAACATTCACATGAGTTAGTATTATACAGTATGTCCTGTAGGTTACATATGTTATTGTTAACAATCAACTGAGGTAGACTCATACAAGTTTTAGCAGGACAGATATTCAAGATGGGTAAACACCTCATTCACATTTCATTAAAAGTTAGATTGCAATTGTGTGGTGGACTGATGAGGACTGTAGTGGCTTGACAGACACATCAAGAAAAGCAACCATACCTTCAATAGGAAAAATGCTGTTCTGTAATGTATCCTTGATTTGGCCAAGTGCTTGGAAGCTGCCCACTTGAAACATGTGGTTGATTGGTGGAGAGGAGGCAATTGTTTCTAACTCCTCTCTTGCTGAGGTCGAAGAAAAGGCTGTGCCCACCTGAGGAAATCCAGAAATAGACACTGGTACTTAACGTCGCTGTTCATTGAAAAATCATAATTTCTGAGTAGTGGCATTATACAGTTGAAGTCGGAAGTTTACATACACCTTAGCCAAATACCTTTAAAAACTCTGTTTTTAAAAAAAAATAATAATTCCTGACATTTAATCCTAGTAAAAATTCCCTGTCTTAGGTCAGTTAGGATCACCAATTTATTTTAAGAATGTGAAATGTCAGAATAATAGTAGAGAGAATGATTTCAGCTTTTATTTCTTTCATCACATTCCCAGTGGGTCAGAAGTTTACATACCCTCAATTAGGATTTGGTAGCATTGCCTTTAAATTGCTGAACATGGGTCAAACGTTTCAGGTAGCCTTCCACAACCTTCCCACAATAAGTTGGGTGAATTTTGGACTATTCCTCCTGACAGAGCTGGTGTAACTGAGTCAGGTTTGTAGGCCTCCTTGCTCGCACACGCTTTTTCAGTTCTGTCCACAAATTTTCTATAGGCTTTGTGATGGCCACTCCAATACCTTTACTTTGTTGTCCTTAAGCCATTTTGCTTAACTTTGGAAGTATGCTTAGGGTCATTGTCCATTTGGAAGATCCATTTGCGACCAAGCTTTAACTTCCTGACTGATGTCTTGAGATGTTGATTCAATATATTCACATAATTTTCCTTACCTCATGATGCCATCTATTTTGTGAAGTGCACTAGTCCCACCTACAGCAAAGCACCCCCACAACATGATGCTGCCACCCCTGTGCTTCACGGTTGGGATGCTGTTCTTCAGCTTGCAAGCCTCCCCCTTTTTCCTCCAAACATAACGATGGTCATTATGGCCAAACAGTTCTATTTTTGTTTCATCAGACCAGAGGGCATTTCTTCATAAAGTACGATCTTTGTCCCCATGTGCAGTTGCAAACTGTAATCTGGCTTTTTTATGGAGTTTTTGGAGCAGTGGCTTCTTCCTTGCTGAGCGGCCTTTCAGGTTATGTCGATATAGGACTCGTTTTACTGTGGATATAGACACTTGTGTACCGGTTTCCTCCAGCATATTCACAAGGTCTTCTGCTGTTTTTCTGGGATTGATTTGCATTTATCGCACCAAAGTACGTTCATCTCTAGGAGACAGAACGCGTCTCATTCCTGAGCGGTATGATGGCTGCGTGGTTCCATGGTGTATATGCTTGCGTACTATTGTTTGTACAGATGAACGTGGTACCTTTAGACGTTTGGAAATTGCTCCCAAGGATGAACCAGACTTGTGGAGGTCTTTGCTGATTTATTTTGATTTTCTCATGATCTCAAACAAAGAGGCAATTAGTTTGAATGTAGGCCTTGAAATACATCCACAGGTTCACCTCCAATTAACTCAAATGATGTCAATTCGCATATCAGAAGCTTCTAAAGCCATGACATAATTTTCTGGATTTTTCCAAATTGTTTAAAGGCACAGTCAACTTATTGTTTGTAAACTTCTGACCCACTGGAATTGTGACACAGTGAGTTATAAGTGAAATAATCTGTCTAAACAATTGTTGGAAAAATCACTTGTGTCATGCACGAAGTAGATGTCCTACCGACATGCCAAAACTATAGTTTGTTAACAAGAAATTCGTGGAGTGGTTGAAAAACTAGTTTTAATATTTCCAACCTAAGTGTATGTAAACTTCAAACTACAACTTTATATGAATGAACAAAAAATACAAATATTGTGATTTTAATAAGTCTATAAAGTCTATTTAAATGTAATAAAAATGTGACTGCACAGGACAACTATGTAACATGTAAAACTTTTGAGACCTGTGACAAAATCTCAAATACAAAAGAGGCATTGATCAATTTATAATTTCTTTTTTTTAAAGAATATAATAACACGTAATGAAAAAGATATTATTTTGCATAGTATGGTGTCCAAAGAAACATTGAGGCAAACAACTTACCCCAATGGCAAATCGAATAATGTTTTTGGCTTCAGCTTCAGAGGCTGCATTTTTCAGCATCACTCTGTCATGTGATACTCCATCTGTAATTACTATCATGATCCTCTTTGCCTTTGGTCTGGATCCTCTACTCGTTGAAAAGACCTCTTGGCTTTTTGATCAGAAAAGGTTGTAGATTCACGTTAACATGTTGTATGGTAATATTCTGTATGATGACTCTATACTGTAATATGTCTACATAAATATTATGCACTTACACAACTTTTCTCATGGCTGCTGCCGTGTAAGTCCCTCCCCTTTGTTGAGCAATACTACTCACTTGATAATCCCGATTCATGACATTAAACGTATTTAAGTCAAAATGTATAGTGCAATAGCTTGAATACTGGGCAACTGCAAACTGTAAAAAGGAAGAGAACAGTCGTGTGTAAAATTATTGACACAATTGATAAGGATGAACAAAGAAATACTGTATAAAATAAATAATACAAATACTGAGCTATATTGTATGCTCAGAATGAAAAAAATATATATATATTTTATACTAATACAATTGCTATAAAAAAAAGTTTTTAAATTGTTAAACAAGTAATCTTTCTTTTCTCAAAAAGATTGAGGTCAAAATTATTGGCACCCCTGTTTTCAATACTCCAGCACCCTCCCTCCCCTTGTGAGGATAACAGCACTGAGCATTTTCTAAAATATTTTACAAGATTTCAGAACACATTGGGGGGGGGGGGGGTCTTAAATCATTCCTTCATACAGAATAATTCCAGATCCTTGAAATCCTTTGTCTACACCTATGGACTGCCCTCTTCAATTCAAACCACAGGTTTTCAATGGGGTTCAAGTCTGTAGACTGAGATGGCCATTGTAAAATGTAGATTTCATGGTCAATGAACCATTTCTTTGTGAATTTTGATGTGTGCTTGGGGTTATAGTCTTGCTGGAAGAGCCACTCATGGCCAAGTTACAACCTCCTGGCAGAGGCCACCGGGTTTTTGGATAAAATATCCTGGTAATGGGTAAAGTAAATTGTATTAGTATAAAATAATATAACTTACCTTTTTGTTTTGGCATACAATATAGTATAATGGAGACACTCAAAATACCAACAAGAAGCTTAGTCATATGAATACCTCAGTGGCATTTTTATTGTTCATCTCGTCATAACAAATACAATTGCCAGTCTACATAAACTAATAACTACATGTTGCATATTTGACTAAATATGGTTATGTTGAGCAATATCAGGGTTGTGGTCAATTATAATTGAAGTCACTCAATTCAGAGTGATTTGAATAAAACAAAAGGATGATAAATAGCTTATCCTTTTCAGTTTATTGAGAAATCATTGAAAATATATAATTTTTTTCCGACCTCAACCATAATCACCAATGATATATTGAGTAATCACCAATGAATGCAATTAAAACTGCTTCTATAATAACATGTAAAAGTAGTTCTTACCTTAGTATCCCTTTCCAGAAATTCCTTGATCAGATCTTTCACGAAGTCTTTCATTTTTAAAAAATCAAATTCGTTAACACTTCCTGACCCATCCAATAGAAAGGCTATGTCTGTTTGTCCAGGACATTCTGGTAAAAATGTGTAGAAAAAGAGCAGAAAAGAGAAAAAACAATGTGAAGTCAAATGGTAGAGACCCCCACCATTAGTGCTTAATGTAAATGCTTTAAATGCAATGTAATATTTAGGCAATGCGTTTGCCGTTTTCACATTGCAATTTAGCATTGCATTTAAGAATTGGCACTGATAACCCTCCGTAATTAAGTGGCGTGCTGTGGCGTGACACACACACAAAAAGACAGCATCTGTACCACAATAGGTATATTTTCTTTTAATATTGACTCAACCAACCAGACTACCTTAAAATACAACCTTGGATTACCTTCCAGAGATGAAGGGACAGGTTGTTTCACATGAAGACTTTGGTCAATTTCAAAGCACATCCCATTGTAGGTGGTGATGGATTTGCACTCTCTTGGGATGGTTGGTCCGCATACCTATAAGGAACAGAAGGTTGGAGAAATGATGAACAAAATGATAATCATCATGAAAAGCAATGCAGCAATTTGATTATTTCCTTGTGGTTTTTCATCAATACGGCTAAGACGTGAACACACATTCCACTCACCAAGGTGGTTAGTGACTCGGGATCCTTTGTCATTGACAAACCAAGAGACATATTGATCCCATGACTGGGCTCTTTAAAACACAACAGGGGAGAATTTGCGATATAAACATCTAGATTTGTATTATTAAACCGCCCCCCCCCACACACATTTTTTTTATTATTAGATTTTCTTGTTAGAGATTAATCAAGTACCGTCTCTCAACTCATCGCTTATTCTACAGAAGTCTATTGTCACTGTCAGATGAAAACCTCATATCTCCAAAATATAAACCTTTTAGGAAATGGAAAAAACAGCCATATTTTACTGTTAACGAACATACAATTATCAAACTTCAAAAGCTATTTTGAATACATTTTGTTTGTCCTAGAGTCATATAATGTGTATAGTACATTTAGGGAAGTAACTCCTTTCATTACATGTAAAAAAAAGATGGAAAATTGGCAAGAATAGAATTACAAGGTTTTCATCCGACAGCACAGGTAGGCTCAACAGTAATCAAGAAATGTCCCATTGCTAATGAACAGAGATATTTGAGTAGTATATTCTACCATACATACCTCGTATTGACAATGGTATGCAAGATGAATCACTGACCAGACATCGGTAAACTTGTCCCCTCCTATTTTGCTTATACTGATCCAGGGGGGCACTTATAAGCAAGCTTGTGATAGAGGTCAAAGGTGTGTTTATGTTATATTAATTGACAAAAATACAACACCAAAAATGATTAAGCCAATTTCAGATACATAAGTTGCGACAAGACATTTTTATACAGATTTAGAACAAAATTTACTTGATCTGAGCGGTCTAGTTTTAGAACGTCTCAAGACGGCTGCTGGGGTTTCCAAGTTTCAACATGTCAAATCTTGAGCTAAAGTTTTGCTACAAGACTGATCCATTTAGCCAATCAGAGAACAATGTGCTAACGTTTTGTTTTAGCCTTGCAGATTGTTAGCTAGCGATTTTGCTGCAGCTATAGCTAGCCTTGCTAATATTTCTCTGACAAGTCACAAAGTCTCATCTGTTTGATCTGAATGCCTGGGCTTCAGTCAGCTGTTCTACAACACAATAGATTGTAGATGCAGTAAAGAAGTCAATGGAACTCGACCAAAACAATGGAAATGGCATGGAAACATGTGGGGGAAAGGTGCCGTGGGGGAAGAAAATACAGAATCTCCTCATTGCCCCCCAGTAAAATGTGTCAACATTTAGGCTATTATTTATATGTGTATTTTACACTATGTTGAGGTAAAAATAGTGTTTTAATGCTTGTATGGATGTCATCCCATAGACTCATGCTGCTTACGGCCAAATGCTGACTCAACAGGAACTGGGATTTGTCAGACCAGGCAATGTTTTTCCACTCCTCAATTGTCCAGTGTTGCTGATCGCATGCCCACTGGAGCCACTTCTTGTTTTTAGCTGTGTAGTCATCTGCTGCAATAGCCCATCCATGACAAGGACCGATGAGTTGTGAGTCCTGAGATGTTGTTCTGCACAACACTGTTGTACTGCATTATTTGCCTGTTTGTGTCGCTCCTGTTAGCTTGCCATTCTCCTTCGACCTCTCATCAATGAGCTGTTTTCACCCACAGGACTGCCACTGACTGGATGTTTTTTTTTGTTTATAGCACCATTCTCGTGCGTGAAATGCCCAGGAGGCCGGACGTTTCTGAGATACTTGGACCGGCACACCTGGCACCATCGATCATACCATGCTCAAAGTCGCTTAGGGCACTTATTTTTTCGCATTCTAACATTCAGTGGAACAGTAACTGAATACCTGGATGCTTGTCTGCCTGCTTTATATCGCAAGCCACTACGAACCATTTTTGTGTACCTAATACACTGGCCAATGAGGAAAATCACATTTTTGAAAATGAAAGAAAAGGTCAAACCAAGTCACTAGACTTATCTCCATATGATTTTTCTTACCTTGATGGGTTATTCTGTACCACCTTGTATCCAAACCCAGCAGCAGGTTCGCTGACATACTTCCAAGCCACTGGGTCAATGTTAAAAGCCAAAGCACCTTGAGGCACTAAGCAGAGGAGACAATATATCAGAAAGAGCATTACCACAACCCAAACGTTCCACATTTTCTTTCAAAGCATGTATGAGTATCTATTTAAGAGTGTAAGATATTGAAACCGATCTCAAAAAACAATCTCAAATACTTGACTAGGACAGCTAGTGAGTGGAGGATATACACAGTTATACGCCCTATACCCACTTTTTTTCAGTGGGCATTGCCTATACTCATTGCTTAATCCCTACTGTTGCATATTGAAGTAGTGTAGTGGAGGTATACAATTTATTAATTATGTAGGACAACATGCAAAGTTGCCTACACAATCGCAAAGCACATGAAATATATTCACGTCTGGAGAACAATTAGCCTCATTTCAACAGTATGATGTATTTATCTAGGCAAGTCAGTTAAGAACAAATTCTTATTTTCAATGACAGCCTAGGAACAGGTTAACTGCCTTGTTCAGGGATTTGATCTTGCAACCTTTACAGTTAGTAGTCCAACACTCTAACCACTAGCCTACCCTGCCATCCTGCTGAATATTATTTGAAGGCAGAAAGAGTGCGCAGCTCTCAACTGGTGGTTGCATGGAGCAGCTCACAAATATAATGACATCGGCACCTGGTAGGTAGGAAAGACGTTTCAACTTCTGGTATCGACCAGTAAATGCTAACTAAGGCAACAATCGGTATGCAAACCAGGTATTGAAAAAGGTTGGTCCGTAATCTTGGTTAGTAGGCTATTTGCGATGCACAATTCATTCGTCATGAACATTTCTAAAGGTTTTCCCAAAAAAACCTTGCCAATAAAATGTTGACAAAAATGTCAGTCTACCTGACAGAATGACATAATGTTGATTTGTATCAATAGGGAGAGCATTTGTTTTGCTCGTTTCAATTAAAGGGCAACTTTAACCTCCCAGACTTCAAAAACAGTCTCCTGATATTGTTTGAGCATTGTTGTGGACTTAGAACATACATTTTTTAGTGGTTTATTATTTGAGAGTGAAAAAACAGACAAATCTATAGGAAGACGAGGGATTTTTCACACAGAGCGCATTTCCTTCACAAAGAACCCACTTCTCCAGGCACCACAACACCACTGCATATGGCAGATGGAAAGACAGCAGTCACACACAGCATGATGATAAACAGTCCATTCACTCGGACATAATAAGCCATCATGTCATCATCTTAAGAATACAAAAACACAACCATTAGGCTAGCATTTCCTAATCAAAATGTACAACTATTACTTCCCATTGCAAAAAACATTTCACATTTAGTACACAAAGTAACAGGTGATCTAAAGTTTAAATGCAACAATGTTTCACACACACAAGTTATTTTCAAAGAGATGGCTAACAGCATTTCAGCTGCAATAAAAATCACAGTTCCACTCACCAGATGATAATAATTTGAAACTTAACTTCTTGTTGAAACTTAATCTTGAAAAGGGAAGAGCTAACAAATTAGCAACATCATCCTTTTCGATAATACCTGCTGCAGCTGCTGCAAACTAGCCTACAACAAAAGCTAGCTAGCTAGACCTGTTGGCCTTCGAGAAGGCAGAAGTTTCCATACGTTTTCCCATGGTCTAGCTAGCTAGCTTTTGTTAATGTGAAGTCAATGTGATTGGTTGACTCCACTGTCACTCCAACGTTTTGCCCTAATACAGGCAGATGGCAGATGCAACACAGTACACCCACACACTAATCCATTTGGCAAAATATACTGAACAAATATATTATCGCAATATGCAACAATTTCAAAGATTTTACTGAGTTATAGTTTATATAAGGAAATCAGTCAATTGAAATATATTCATTAGGCCCTAAACTATGGATTTCACATGACTGGGAATACAGATATGCATCTCTTGGTCACAGATACCCTAAAAAAGGGTTTAGGGGCGTGGATAAAAAAAACAGTCAGTATCTGGTGTGACCACCATTTGCCTCATGCAGCGTGACACATCTCCTTTGCATAACGTTGATCAGGCTGTTGATTGTGGCCTGTGGAATGTTGTCCCACTCCTCTTAAAGGGCTGTACGATGTTGCTGAATATAAGTGAGAACTGGAACATGGTGTTGTACATGTCGATCCAGAGCATCCCGAACATGCTCAATGGGTGACGTGTCTGGTGAGTATGCAGGCCATGGAAGAACTGGGATATTTACAGCTTCCAGGAATTGTGTACAGGTACTTGCAACATGGGGCTGTGTATTATCATGCTGAAACATGAGGTGATAGCTTATTCCTGCCCACGCCATTACCCTGGGCTTATGCCTGCCCAGACCATAACCACACCTCCACCATGGGGCACTCTGTTTACAATGTTGACATCAGCAAACAGCACTCCCACATGATGCCATACATGTGGTCTGCGGTTGTGAGGCCGGTTGGATGTACCAAATTCTCTAAAACGATGTTGGAGGCAGCTTATGGTAGATAAATGAACATTTACTGTAATTCTCTGGCAACAGCTCTGGTGGACAGTCCTGCAGTCAGCTTGCTAACTGCACATTGCCTCAAAACTTGAGACATCTGTGGCATTGTGTTGTGTGAAAAAACATTTTAGAGATGCCTTTTATTCTCCCCAGCACAAGGTGCACCTGTGTATTGATCATGCTGTTTAATCATCTTCTTGATATGCCACACCTGTCAGGTGGATGGATTATCTTGGCAAAGGATAAATGCTCACTAACAGGGATGTAAACACATTTGAGACAAATATGCTTTTTTTGTGGGTATGGAACATTTCAGGGATCTTATATTCCATTTCATGAAACATGGGACCAATACTTTATATGTTGTGTTTATATTGTTGTTCAGTGTACTGTATATAACAAGCACATGCAGTGTAATTAATGCTTATATTGTAACAAGTCTTACAATACATTATGAATGTGATAAAGGGGATGATATTTATGCATCATGGACAGGTTCATAATTACACTAAGTATCATGTGTAAAGCTTAGAAAAATGCTCATAGCTGTAAGCATGCTACACTTTCAATAATACTAGTATGGCCCTCTATTAAAGAACTAGAGAGCCCAACATGGTCTGAGGGAGGCAATAACCTGTGGCTTCATAAGAGTTTTCTACCACAAGGTTTCAACATAAAATGTACGCTTGCATTTACTTACACCCTCACATTATATGGAGATAGATTTCTATGGAAACAGGACTTTAGTAGTAGTGTAGCAAGCCAAAAGTCACTACTGTAGTAGTAGTAGTAGTAGTAGAGGTAATAGTAGTTGTAGAAGTTTTTTACGGGGAGGAAAAAATGACATGTGAGAACTCAGGATGTCTAAAATATATCAATGGATCTGCAAAAACTGGCACAAATGTAGTCTGTGGAGATACAAAATCAAGACTGTAAATATATAACAGTAAGTTGTATGTGTAAAAGTATAATAGTCTCTATCAAGCATTTATGTATGGGAAGACAATCAATCATCTGGGATTAGTATCCAATTGCTACGCATTTAAAGAAGCTTCCCTGACTTATTTTCCAACCTCTTTCCAAATGTACATGTTTTATGTCATTGGATGATACCAAAAATGACCCCCCAAAAAGTCAAATATTGGCAGACAATGGACTGAACATTATTATTTCCAGCAATGTTGTAAAGTAAATATATTTTGCCTACCTGATAAGTAGAATGAAAGGGGTATTATCCAATCCATTGTCATGCTCGTATGAACACACAAATGGAAGGAGAGGTCTGAGTTCTGAGGTCTTAAGGCTGTGTCAGTTTGAGAAGAGGAACTTGATAAAGAGGAAATGGCTTAGTTTAACACTTAGTTTGAATAGTTCCAAGAAGCAGCTGAACTGATGGGGTGAAACGCTAACAATATTTTATCCAATCTTTTCCACTCTCTCTCCATTTAGCTTTCCCCCTTTCTCTTGCTGTATAACAGGATTCCCCAATAGGCGGCACGTGGGCCAAATTTGGCTCGCAGGTGATTTTATTTTGGGAAAAAACAATAAATGTTTTATTTATTCATTATTTTTCATTGTTTGACATAAAATACTATAAAATCACTAGGAAATCAGATCAAAGTTATTTCAATTCAAGGAATATTTTCCTAAGTATTCCGATGCTTAAATAGAGAGGCATATGTGATCGTATCTCATTGTAGTCAAGGTTTGAAATCATTCTGTTTTTGTCAAATAATATATATATATATTTCTGAGTCGATTTACGCTGTACAACCATCCGCTCAAGGAAAATTCGGCCACAGCTGAATGTAATTATAATATTCCTCTCTTTCTTGCACTTTCTGTCTGTCTTTGTCTACTGTAGCTCAATTGGCCTTGCTTTGTCCATATTTATCTGTTTTGCTACTCTTTATCTGGTGTGATAAAGGTTTACAAGTTTGAAGATCATGATGATGATTATTATTATTATGAAGATGACTATGATGAAACACAATTAATGTATGCAGTCAACAGAATATACACCATTTTTTTACAGTCTCATTTGTACTTTCAAAACAGCCCCATGTTGAGGTCAACTGCTTTGCTCTCTATTTTCTGTTAGCTGCTGGTATCACCAGGTGGATATTATTAATAATATTTACAGTAATTTCTGTTATTACTATTATAAATTCTTACAAATGCCTTATTGTTTGCTATAGTGCATTGTTCAGTGATACTGGTCTTGAGAAAAGCCTTTGAGTTGGAATGTCAACATTAAACAGTCTCCCCTCATCTTGCTTTTTTTTATATGGTAATATGTATCGACATCAACCTCCAACAGTACATTCTAAATAAATAGGAAGTAGTCATTGCGCCGATGTTGTGTAAATTGTCAGTTACTTTGAAATACAATAAGGAAGGAAGCAAAGCGACATATTGTGGATACATACTTTATTCCATGGCTCCATTACAAACATTATACTGAGTTAGGTGTTACAGACCCAGGAATAATATTACATGTTTTGTAAAAACACAATGATGGGAATCTGTGAAATGGTAGGGAGAGGGAATGGAGGCAGAACACATTTTTTTGTAATCTTCTCTCTGAAGCAAGAGCCCAAAGAAAGGTTTCCGTTTCTCTCTCTTTCTCCATGCTGAGGTACCAAACGAGTAATGTTGCAGAGGGTCGAGTAGAGACGGCTTCTTAGGAGGTGCCGAATAAGACATGGCACTCCCCATGTGGGGGAGGGTGGCGGGTACAGGGAGATGGTGTGAGGGTTAGGAGAGGGATGCTGGTAAAGTGTCCATGCCTAATAAGCGTGGTTGGCCACGAACAGTGATTCTCCAGCGGCGGTGCTGTCTCCGGACGCGACATACTTGCCTTGGCAGGCCAGGCTGTTGGCCTGTGGAAGGAAAGAATAACAACATAAGAACAACATAAATGTGTTTTCTGCTGATATTTTCTAAATGTGGAATTGACATTGTGGCTTCCTATACGTCTATAATATAAACATGTAGCCACTGTACAGACATAAATAATCACATTTGAAATATGAGCAAAATATATGACAATATTTTTTATCTTTTTATATATATAATATAATAATATATATATAATAAAAATATGACAGTCACGTGGAATATATGCAAAATCTATTAAAAAAAATGTGGAAAAATATATTTGGTTATTCATACCAGAGCTCTCTTGATGAACTCCTCCTGGGCAGCCTTGCCGTTCGCAGGTTTGCCACCCCATGCCTTCAGGGCGGATGCCTGGAGGGCACGGCCATAGGAAAAAGTCAATGCCCATGGCCTGTGCAGGGGACACTGGTTCATGACGTTCAGGTTGATGGATGCCTCCTCCTCAGACTGGCCACCGGACAGGAAGGTGACGCCTGTGGGTGAAGAGGGGAAGAAGAGAGGTTATTTTTTTTGTAAAAACCTACCTAAAGAAGATACAACACATTGTATATTTCACATACAACACAATTGTATGTGAAATATACACAATAATAAATTATATAATATTGTAACTACATACTGTGTGTGAAAGTGCCATATTCATGGAGAGTTTGTGTGTGTTTGTGAAAATGTGTCATAACATCGAGTGTGAAGGTGGATGTTTAGAAATGTATATGTGTATCGTGCTGTATATTGTGCTGTATTCAGTGTGTTGTCGGCCGCTCACCAGGAACTGCTGGGGGCACGGTGCGGCGCAGGGCCGTGACGGTGGCCATGGCGATCTCCTGGTGGGTATACTTGTGTGAGCAGGAGTGTCCGGCAGTGACCATGTTGGGCTTCAGGAGGGTACCCTCCAGGTAGACATGGTGGTCGGACAGAGCCTTGTACATTGCGGCCAGGACCTTCTCAGTCACGTACTGGGTGCGCTTCAGGTCGTGGTCACCGTCGGGGAGGATCTCGGGCTCAACAATGGGGACAATGCCGTGCTAGAAGAAGGAAGAGGTCATGAATACTAAAATAGACTTTTCGCCAACGGTGCATGTTGTTGACCTTGACAGTTAACAGTCCAAACAGTAAAGCTTTAGTCGTGAGTGGCTCTCCTCCTATCTATCCTCTCTATCCCTCTACAGCATGGATTAGCAACTTTGATGTGGGTGGGGGCCACAAAAAATCTGAACTCATCATGAGGGTCTGCAGTTGCTCGCGGGCCTGCGAGCAAAACATTTTAATGGGCCCCTATCTTAACAGTAGAGAGACAATGTTTTAGTTCTACACATTTTGCAATGGGGTGTAGAGAAAATGTTGCTGTTTTAAAGCAAGTTTGATACATTTCTATACATTTTGCCATGGGGCGGAGAGAAGATTCTGTAATTTTATAACTAATTAAATGCAATTCTACTCATTTTGGGGCGGGGAGAAGATTTAGCCATTTTTAATAGGATATCTGAGTGAGACTGACTAACAAAATCAGTGGGGGCCCCCCGGCCGGTAATTCAACCACGATAACACGTTTAAATAGCTGGCTGCTAAATTAACTCATCAATCTAAATACATTTAGCTGACATGGACTAATTGACTATCAGTGACTGACATAACAAAAACTGCTGATGAACAACCAAATAAAAAAATTGCACTTTGTGTATTTTACTATTCTAACTTGCAAGAGTAAGTTGAAACTCTGACTGCCGGGGGCCGCCAGATGCCCATCCCTGCTCTACACTTACCTGCGTTTTCTGATACAGTGATTTTATGAAAGTGTAATAATTTCTGAGGAATTTATAAGAATTTAAAACATTTATAATTGCTTATTTCATGAAAGTTTAACCCACATGTTTCAAGAGAGTCAATGATTCTAAGGTAACTTGTGGGCCATAGGATAATTGAACCCACAACTTTGCCATTGGTGGCAATGTGCTTTAACTACCTGAGCTAATGAACTAACAAGACCCCTGAGGCCTTAAAGGGTTGTGTGATTCTTACCATCTGGCAGATACTGGCATAACGAGCCAAGACATTGCAATTCTCCATGATGGCCAGGCGGGAGGGGGTGGTGGAGGTGATCTTCAGCACACAACGCCACTTGGCGAAGTCACAACCGTCCTTCTTGTACTGGGCGCAACGCTCATACAGGCCATCCAGACCTGACGGAGAAATGGATTGAGGCAGGGAGAGAAAATAGAGATAAGTATGGTATCTTGTAAGTAGCCTTGCACAAGAAAACCAGAACCTATCTCAAGGCAGCTTGATGTACAAGTACATGCCCAGGACAGTAGTCTATTGCAGAGCCTTTCCCCCAAGCTATCTCCTTATTGCTGAGTGCCAAGTGAAGATGTATAGGTCCCATTTTTACAATCTTCAGTATGACCCAACTAGGGATTGAACTCACAATCTTCCAATCTCAGGGAGGACACGCTAACCATTAGGTCACTAGGCCACTGAGTATTTTAGCTAGGTTGGAAGAATATATAATCATTGATCTTATAAACAAATGATTGTATGTTGTTGTACTGTATTCCCATTAGTGGGGAATGCCATCGATTCTTCCTATTCTTCCTCCTTACCCTGAGTGGTGGTCTCTCCGTTGGTTCCAGCAAGGGGGACAACACCTTTGTCAACCTTGATGCCTACAACCCAGCCTCTGGACTTGACGTGCTCGGGGAAGGTCTTGCCGGCATCGGTCTTCTGGTACAGGGTCTCGTGGAAGAAGATGACACCACCAATGCAAGGACCGGCGCGCTCGTCAGCGGTGAAGAGGAGCTGACGGTACAGTCTCCTGTTCTCTTCAGTGTTCTCAGCATTGATGCTCTGGAAGCGCTTGGCAACGCTGCCTGTTGGGGGGAAAGAGAGATAGGGAATGAGGGTTAGACTCACAGAATGAAATAGAAGAAATATGTTATATCTCTATGGTTAAACTGAATTCCGAATTTGCACAAATCAGTAGTTCAATTGTCCTTAGCCATGTGAATGAAATAAAATGAACTTGAACTGAACTATGAAACGGTTGTAGCATTTTGAATGTAGCATTATAAGCTGAAGTGTGGTATTACTTGTTGGTTCTCATGAAACGTTTTGAAGAAGTTATAATAAGGTGAAAAAACACTCATTGTGTACATTGTGACAATGTAGTTGATCTGATTATGAGTATGTCTTTGCATGTCATAAAATATGGGTGCCTTTTCTTTCCATAGGTGTGTGTTTAATAATGTGTGTGCAACCAGTTTCTGTTGGCCAGCTTTGCGTACCGGTAGACTCGTCAGCAGCGAGGATTCCCTTGCCCTTGGCGACAATCTTGTGAGCGATGTCACTGAGCTCCTTCTTCTGATCAGGAGTGAGGAAGGGGAATGAGTGAGGCATTTTGACTCTTTTCAGAAGGAAGAGAAAGAGTGGGGTGACAATGTTTAAAATTCTGAGGAGGGAGAGAGAGGGCTTGAGATACACAGAAGCGCATACAGAAATAGATAAGTAGAAAATAAACAAAGGTATATTTCATGAAAAGCAGTCAGTGACGTGAAAAGAGTGTAGACTACTTTCACTGTAAAATTACAATATGTGGAAAGGTTCAAAGAAAAGGGAAGTAAGCTATCGATGAAGAAAGTGCCAAGTATTTGTATCTGTCCGTTTGGGTGATTGTCTGTACGTTATTCGAATGTACTATTTTTTGTCTGTCTTCCTCTCTTGTAATATATAGGCTTAACATGCCTGTCTGTATGTTTCCTGTCTGTATGTCTGTCCATTTGAGATTGCTGTGTGACTGTTCCTGTCTGCCTTTCTGTCTATAATTTGCATGCTTTCCTACTGCATGTTAAGCTCTGGTATCTGTTGCAGCAGCCACCCCCACAGCCATGATAGGCATGTGAATGACTTTTTCCATTTTCTAGTCTCTGATAACCCTGACCTTTCCATTGGCTGCTCCCCCCTCCTCTCCCCTCCACTACTCACACTACACCTCCTTTATCCAACCCTGTCTTGTCACAGTACCACTCAATCCAATAGGTCAAACTAAATATAAACATTGGAACACGGCAGCTGTTACCAAAGCACCTCGTGTTTCTCTCAGAGTGGTGATGTAAATGTTGTGTGTGCATGTGTGGGGCCTCCTTCAGTCGCAAACTCAGATCTATATAGATAACATTATGTGCTGTAGCTGTAGTACAGTACAGTTAATTAAGTACAGTAAAGGCTAAGTTAAAAGTGTGCAGCGTGAGTAAAAGCAATTAATAAGTCATTTCCACTTTTTGGTGTAAGCAGGCTAGCGTAAAGCAAAGAAATAATGATACCTAAATGTAGCAAAGCAACATTGTGGTATGCTAGCTTGAGTGAGCATTTCAGAGATTCATCTCGTATGAATGTTTTTTAGCATAGAGATGTGTCTAATGCATGCATAAAATGTTGATTAGCATTGATGCACCATTGATTGTATAATAACAACAACGCTTCTGAAAATTCTACTCATGCATTTGCTCTTACAGTTTCATATACGTTTTATAATGCTAGCATACAATGTTTGCAGTGCTCTTTCAATTGTATATCACACACAATATAAAGTACAAGCAGTCAGAGCTATCCTAGATTAAAAAATATGTATATACACACTTTTATTCTAATTGAAGATATGATAAATATCTTAGTAAGATATAAGTGTTTGGGGGGAAAAAATAATTAATTTCCATCTTATTAAGATATGATTCGATTCATTTACCTTGGAGGGTTGGAGGAGAGCTGGGAGAAGAGAGGGGAGAAGATCCGACTAAAGTTCGCGACAACCTCCTGGTCCGCCTGGGACACTTTTTATCCTCCTATTGTGACCCCTCACATTTCAGCCGCCGGCTAAAAAAAGAATGGCAAGCAACTGGAGAAGGCCGGTGACATAAAAAAAAAAAAAAACATGCTAGTGTAATGCAGCTAGGCGTCCCATGCAATCTGGGAAAGGGCAAAGAGGGAATAAATGGGCGATGAGCAGGAGGTGGGGAGAGGGAGAGAAGGATGGTGAGGAGAACAAATAAGAGTGGGTGCACGTTAAATGATGTGGTATATGCCGTTTAGCAAACACTTTTATCTAAAGCGACTTACAGTAGTGCGAGCACACATTTCCATATGGTGATCATCATTATGTTGCAAAAACCATGCCCTACCAACTGAGCCACACAGGACCATATAGAAGTAAAAATAGGGTAATATGAAGCAAAATCATTGGAAGAGAGGGGAAAAGAGCTGAGAGGCCATGGGATGAGAGGGTTGGGGAATAAATGTAGACAAATATTCAGGTTGGAATAAAACTATCAAAGATAGAGAATCAAGGGCTTTGAGCAAAAATATTTTATGTCTGTCAATGTAGAAAGTTTTCAACGGAGATACTTATGACAAGTCGTATAAGGTATTAAAAAACCACAAAGGATGGAAACCGCATGTAGGAATTCTCCTACCAGTTTGAATCAGGAGTGATTCTACTTTGGTACTGTCTATTCAAGTGAGATTCCTTTTCCTCCTTCTGAAATACTCAATAAACCGCTCACCTCTCACAATAAGCCTGCTTTATTTTGCATGCCAATAATAACATTCATGAATAAGAATTTATACGCTATGAGGAAATAAGTATTTCATTACTTGTAAACATTTATGAGCATTTCAATTCATAAGCATTTATAACATTTATAATGAATGAAGATGCATTTTAAACATGTAGAAATATTAATGAACATTTACAGTGGCTAAATAATGAACTGTAACTAGTTCAGTTATTATAAAGTGTAACTTGTGAACCAGCTGTGAGTTCACAGAGTTTCACCAGTTAGAATGTTCTGAAAGAGCAACATGGCTAACCTGCTCATAGAAATCCAATCCAGACATGGCAGCACTGTGTGATGATCCTTGACCTTTTCTTGACCTTCTATGGCCTTTGCTTGGCAGGATGGGGTCAGGTGGGTGTCTTGGCAAAGGTTGTATATGCATGAAAACATTGGACTTGTCTGACCTCAAGTTTTTTCCACTTTTTGACCCTATACATCTTTGTTTGTTTGTGAAGTTTACTCAATGTTTTGTTTTTGACACATCTCATCTCCTTTAAATGTTGTGTGGTGTATGAAAGAAATCTGAAGGCCTTGTGTGTTCACTGTCAGAGTAAAAGTGGGCTGCAGCTGCCAAATGCCATATGTTGGCCAAATGCTGGGGCAAGTCATAATGTGATATGAGACAGCTCATGTCACACATCTTTAGGGTTGTGAGAAGCTGTTCGTTGTGTCTGAAATAGTATTCGAGGCAACCTCGGTTTTACCATGGAAACCTGCAGTATATTTGCTGAGGCATTACCAACAATGACACACAGCCGATGTGTCGGAGACTGAGGCACTGAAATAGACTGATGACTTCCCGAAAATAAGTAACACAGAGTTGAGAATCAGCCCCACTCAAAGTTCTACTGCTTGCAGAATGAGCTTTCTCGCATTTAGTGTAGTCTCAAATTACGAAATATATCAAGAGCATGGAATAACCAATAGTGAAGAAAATAGTATCGCTCTCTTTGATTACATTTTTGTCCTTTTATATCTCATGCAATTGCAACATGTGCTTCACAATGTGGTATTTAGGACTTAACAAGTTAATCAGTTATTTATGCGTTTTAACTTGCATGATTAGTCATATCAAAACCATATCAATTAAACACAGTAAATAAGAGCATGTAACTTCATGTCACGACTCCTACCGATTGTTACTCCTCTCCCTGTTCGGGTGGCGCTCGGTTTTGTCTGTTCAGTTTCACCTGTTCCTTGTTGAGGTTGATTAGTTGGGCTATTTAAGCCGGTAGGCCCGCCTGCTCTTTGTGCGGGCTTAACTATTTTTCAGTACATATTGTGTTGAGCATTTGTTATTGTGCGCCCGGTATTCTTGGCGAGCGCTATTTCTTCCCTGAGCGTAATAAACGCTATCCTGAACTTTCTGCCTCCTGCGCCTGACTCCGCACCCACTATGCCCAGACCGTTACAGAAGCCCGCACCCTGAGCATTGAGTCAGCAGGAGCAGCGGCCACCCCCCTCCCATCGATGGAGGAACATACCACCATCCTCCATCGGATTGGGTCTACGATGGACTTCGGCTCCTCCCCCGGCGTCCGGCTCCAGCGCACTTCGTCTTGCGCCCCCGAGGGAGTACGATGGAGCAGTGGCTGGGTGCCATGGTTTTCTACTCCAGCTCGAGTTGTACCTGGCTACCGTGAGGCCGACTCCCTCGGGGGAGGAGAGAGTGTGAGCATCCTCGTCTCCTGCCAACGCTGTCTGGAATGGCCCAGACTCGGCGAGGGAGCACTATCCAGAGTTCACCCATCCGGAGGGTGGTATTCGACCACCGTCCGGAGGGCCGAGCGGTGGTGGAGCGACTATTCCACCTCAGGCAGGAGAAGAGGAGCGCGCAGGACTTTGCGTTGGACTTCCGGACCTTGGCCGCTGGGGCCGGGTGGAACGACAGGGCCCTGATGGACCACTACCGGTGCAGCCTCCGGGAGGACGTCCGCCGGGAGCTAGCATGTCGTGACGCCACTCTCTCTCTCGACGAATTTATAAACATGTCAATCTGGCTGGACAATCTGCTAGCTGCCCGTGGACGTTCAAAAAGGGTTCTGTCAGTTCCATCTCCTAGCACTCCTGCTCACATTCCTATGGAGTTAGGGGGGGCCACTTCGAGGGGAACCGGGGGGAGGCTCCTCCTGCACCAGCTGTGGTCGGAGAGGACACACGGCCGACCGGTGCTGGAGGAGCCCGTCTGGGAGTTGAGAGGGTTAGGCAGAACACTTCTCGGTCACCCCAGGTGAGTCAGCATCAAACTCACCCAGAGCCCCCTGATGGTCACATGTTTGTATATGTATTTTTTTCCTTGATTTTTCTTCCTCTTCCCAGCATAAGGCGCTAGTCGATTCAGACTCAGCTGGGAACTATATGCGCATTCCCTCTGAGTATGCGGATTTAGCTATCGCCTTCTGTAAGAAGAGGGCGACTAAATTAGCACCTCATCGACAGGAGGATTGTGCGATAAACCTCCAGGTAAACACTGCGCTTCCCAGGAATTACATGTACCCATTGTCATAGGAGGAGACGTTGGCTATGGAGACATATGTCATGGAATCTCTGGGACAGGGGTACATTCGGCTCTCCATTTCACCCGCCTCCTCAAGTTTATTTTTTGTGAAGAAAAAGGAGGAAGGTCTGCGTCCGTGCATTGATTATAGAGGTTCGCTACGGCGGTGGAATCATTTCACGGAGCGCAATTCTTCACAAAACTGGACCCCAGGAGCGCGTATAATCTGGTGCGTATTCGGGAGGGAGACGAGTGGAAAACCGCGTTTAGTACCACATCGGGCCATTATGAGTACCTCGTCATGCCATATGGGTTAAAGAATTCTCCAGCCGTCTTTCAATCCTTTGTAGACGAGATTCTCAGGGACCTGCACGGGCAGGGCGTGGTTGTATATATCGATGATATCCGGATCTATTCCGCCACACACGCCGTGCATGTGTCTCTGGTGCGCAAGGTGCTTGGTAGACTGCTGGAGCATGACCTATACGTCAAGGCTGAGAAGTGTGTGTTCTCCAAACGAGCCGTCTCCTTCCTGGGTTATCGCATTTCCACCTCGGGGGTGGTGATGGAGTGTGACCGCGTTAAGGCCATGCGTAATTGGTCGACTCCAACCACGGTGAAGGAGCTGCAGCGGTATTTCGGGTTTGCCAATTACTACCTGAGGTTTATCCGGGGCTTTGGCCAGGTAGCGGCCCCCATTACCTCACTGCTGAAGGGGGGGCCGGTGCGTTTACGGTGGTCGGCAGAAGCTGACAGAGCCTTCAATCGGTTGAAGGCGCTGTTCACTGATGCACCCGTGTTGGGCACCCGGACCCCTCAACCGAAACTCCGCCCCTGTGCTTTCTTTTCGAGGAAGCTCGGTCCGGCGGAGCGTAATTATGATGTGGGGGACTGGGAGTTGTTAGCTGTGGTAAAGGCCCTGAAGGTGTGGATACACTGGCTTGAGGGGGCTTAGGCACCCTTTTCTCATCTGGACTGACCACCAGAATCTGGAGTATATCCGGGCAGCGAGGAGACTGAATCCGCGTCAGGCAAGGTGGGCCATGTTATTCACCCGATTTAAGTTCACAATCTCATATAGACCAGGTTCCCTGAACACGAAGGCCGACGGGCTGTCCCGTCTCTATGACACGGAGGATCGGCCCATCGATCCTACTCCCATCCTTCCAGCCTCTAGGCTGGTGGCACCGGTGGTATGGTAGGTGGACGTGGACATTGAGCGGGCGTTACGGGTGGAACCTGTGCCCCCACAATGTCCTACAGGTCGCAAGTACGTGCCGCTTGTTGTTCGTGATCAATTGATTCGGTGGGCTCACACACTACCCTCTTCGGGCAACCGGGGGGGGGGGTGAGGACAGTGCGGGGTCTTAGGGGGAAGTACTGGTGGCCCACCTTGGCTAGGGACATGAGATTCTATGTCTCTTCCTGTTCGGTGTGCGCCCAGAGTAAGGCTCCTAGGCACCTTCCTAGAGGGAAGTTACAACCCATCCCCGTTCCACAACGGCCTAGGTCTCACCTGTCGGTGGATTTCCGTCTCAGGGGAACGGAACGGTCCTGGTTGTTGTGGATCGGTTTTCTAAGTTCTGCCGTCTCCTCCCGTTGCCCAGTCTCCCTACGGCCCTACAGACTGCGGGAGGCTTTTTTACCCACGTCTTCCGGCACTACGGGGTGCTGGAGGACATCGTCTCTGATCAGGGTCCCCAGTTCACGCCCCGAGTGTGGAGGATGGAATGTCTGGGGGTCTCGGTCAGCTTGACCTCCGGTTATCACCCCGAGAGTAATGGGCAGGTGGAGAGAGTGAACCAGGAGGTGGGTAGGTTTCTGCGGTTGTATTGCCGGGACCGGCCAGGGGAGTGGTCAAGGTACATCCCATGGGCGGACTTGGCCCAGAACTCACTCCGCCACGAACATGTCACCATTTCAATGCATTTTGGGCTACCAGCCGGTCCTGGCACTGTGGCATCTGAGTCAGACCGAGGCTTCTGCGGTGGAGGAGTGGGTGCAGCACTCCAAGGAGAACTGGAGGGCCGTCCAGAAATCCCTCAAGCATGCCGGTGGACGGCAGAAAAGGAGCGCCACCACCGCAGTGAGGCCCACGAAACCTACCCCTCCGCTTGCCCTGCCGGAAGCTGGGGCCGCAGTGTGTGGGGTCCTTTAAAGTCCTGAAGAGGATAAACGAGGTGTGTTATAGATTACAACTCCCTTCCTATTATCGGTATTAACCCCTTGTTTCATGTGTCTCTCCTCAGGCCGGTGGTAGCTGGTCCCCTGCAAGAGTGTGAGGTGCCCGAGGTCCCCCCCCCCCCCCCTGGACATCGAGGAGTCCTTTGCGTACACAGTACGTGCTGTTCTGGACTCGAGACGCCGGGTGATGGGCCTGCAGTTCTCTTGTGGACTGGGAGGGGTATGGCCCGGAGGAGAGGTGCTGGGAACCGGTGGGGGACCCCTTGAACAAGGAACTTAATCCCCTAAACTACTCATTGGGTGCTGCGCTCTGCTCCAGCCTCTCTAATGTGTGTGTATATTGGGGGTTGGATAAAAGCAGAAGACAAATTTCTATCTAGCATGGACTTACAAATGATATCTTAATTATGTTGGCAGTCATTGATCTACAAGTCATTTTGAATGCCGAACAGTCTCAGGCAAAATCAGTAGCATTGACAAATTGCGCACTGTGCGCTGCTTCGCATGCTGACCAATGAGAGGTAGGCATATTCCTGATCTGTCACATATGCGTGTCACCTTTAGCATTCAAATGTTTGTAAAATAGCTTGCACAATATAAAGCTTAATTAGTTGAGTGACAACCATTGTAATTTTCTTGGTTATTTTTATCAAATGCCTGTTGAAAATAAAAGTAGTCTAAGCTACCACGGCGACACAACTCTCATCTGACTATAGGTAGGCTACATGGTGATTGGGGCTTACATTAGATGTTATTTTGATTGTTCAGGTTCACCATCAGCAATAGTTTTGGTAGTTTTGGTTCAGTATATGAGGTCATTTTTAGATATGCAGGGTAAAGTTGATCATTTCATAACGAGGACAGCAATAACCTTTGCTACCAGCATTGCATGGTAGAAGCAGGAGAAGAAGATAAGCTCATGCCGAGTCCATCAAAACTTCCAATGGGGTCGAAACCACTTGATTATGAGACAGATGAAATATGAAGTTGTACTATATATTCGTTAGCAATTTTTTAACACACACACACACACACACACACACACACACACACACACACACACACACACACACACACACACACACACACACACAGAGAGAGAGAGAGAGGGAAGTCAGCTCAGACAGATCCTGTTCAGAGAGGCCCAGCTCATGATCTCCATCAGCAGCAGAATTTAATTTGGAATGGAAAATGAGTAATGTTAGTGCATCAAATCGTATCGCATCGAACCGCATCTCACCAAATCGTTTCAAACTAAAACGTATCACTCCTGTATTGTATCGGAGCCCATGTACAGTGGGGCAAAAAAAAGTATTTAGTCGGCCACCAATTGTGCAAGTTCTCCCATTTAAAAAGATGAGAGAGGCCTAGGTACACTTCAACTATGACAGACAAAATGAGGAAAACAAATCCAGAAAATCACATTGTAGGATTTTTAATGAATTTATTTGCAAATTATGGTGGAAAATAAATATTTGGTCAATAACAAAAGTTTATCTCAATACTTTGTTATATACCCTTTGTTGGCAATGACAGAGGTCAAACGTTTTCTGTAAGTCTTCACAAGGTTTTCACACACTGTTGCTGGTATTTTGGCCCATTCCTCCATGCAGATCTCCTCTAGAGCAGTGATGTTTTGGGGCTGTTGCTGGGCAACACGGACTTTCAACTCCCTCCAAAGAATTTCTATGGGGTTGAGATCTGGAGACTGGCTAGGCCACTCCAAGACCTTGAAATGCTTCTTACTAAGCCACTCCTTCGTTGCCCGGGCGGTGTGTTTGGGATCATTGTCATGCTGAAAGACCCAGCCACGTTTCATCTTCAATGCCCTTACTGATGGAAGGGCATTTTCACTCAAAATCTCACGATACATGGCCCCATTCATTCTTTCCTTTACACGGATCAGACGTCCTGGTCCCTTTGCAGAAAAACAGCCCCAAAGCATGATGTTTCCACCCCCATGCTTCACAGTAGGTATGGTGTTCTTTGGATGCAACTCAGCATTCTGAGTTATATTATTATAAGTTATATTTTGGTTTCATCTGACCATATGACATTCTCCCAATCTTCTTCTGGATCATCCAAATGCTCTCTAGCAAACTTCAGACGGGCCTGGACATGTGCTGGCTTAAGCAGGGGGACACGTCTGGCACTGCACAATTTGAGTCCCTGGCGGCGTAGTGTGTTACTGATGGTAGGCTTTGTTACTTTGGTCCCAGCTCTCTCCAGGTCATTCATTAGGTCCCCCCGTGTGGTTCTGGGATTTTTGCTCACCGTTCTTGTGATCATTTTGACCCCACGGGGTGAGATCTTGCGTGGAGCATCAGATCGAGGGAGATTATCAGTGGTCTTGTATGTCTTCCGTTTCCTAATAATTGCTCCCACAGTTGATTTCTTCAAACCAAGCTGCTTACTTATTGCAAATTCAGTCTTCCCAGCCTGGTGCAGGTCTACAATTTTGTTTCTGGTGTCCTTTGACAGCTCTTTGGTCTTGGCCATAGTGGAGTTTGGAGTGTGACTGTTGGAGGTTGTGGACAGGTGTCTTTTATACTGATAACAAGTTCAAACAGGTGCCATTAATACAGGTAACGAGTGGAGGACAGAGGATTCTCTTAAAGAAGAAGTTACAGGTCTGTGAGAGCCAGAAATCTTGCTTGTTTGTAGGTGACCAAATACTTATTTTCCACCGTAATTTGCAAATAAATTCATAAAAAATTCTACAATGTGATTTTCTGGATTTCTTTTTCGAATTTTGTCTGTCATAGTTGAAGTGTACCTATGATGAAAATTACAGGCCTCTCTCATATTTTTAAGTGGGAGAACTTGCACAATTGGTGGCTGACTAAATACTTTTTTTGCCCCACTGTATCTACAGTAGATAGCCCATGTAGATACCACGTTGTTGTGTTGCAAAGTGGGATTAAAATGGATTTAATTGTATTTCTTGTCAATGATCTACACAACATACTCTGTCATGTCAAACTATAATGGAAAATAAAACACTAATATATCTTTATTAGATAGGTGGTAGAAATTACAGCTGTGAATCTTTCTGGGTAAGTCTCTGAGAGCTTTGCACACATGGATTGTACAGTATTTGGCCATTATTCTTTAAAGAAAATGTCAAGCTCTGTCAAGTTGGTTGTTGATCATTGTCTGCTGGAAAGCATTGTCTGCTGGAAAGCAGACTGAACCAAGTTTTCCTCTACGACTTTGCCTGAGCGTAGCCCTATTCCATTTCTTTTTATCGTACAATCCTCTCTAGTCCTTGCCGATGATAAGCATACCCCTGACATAATGTAGCCACCATATGTAGCCACCATAATGTAGCCACCATATGGAGAGTGGTACTCAGTAATGTGTTGTACTGGATTTGTCCTAACCATAACATTTTGTATTCATGACAAAAGTACATTTCTTTGCCACATTCTTTGCATTATTACTTTTATGCCTTACTGAAAACAGGATGCATGTTTCGGGAATAATTGGATTCTATACAGGCTTCCTTCTTTTCATTCTGTCATTTATGTTACTATTGTGGAGTAACTATAATGTTGTTGATTCACCCTCAGCTATCTACTGTTTTAAAATCACCATTGGCCTCATGAAGTGAAATCCCAGAATGGTTTCCTTCCTCTCCGGCAACTGAGTTAGGAAGGGCGCCTGTATCTTTGTACCCATCTACCAATAGTGGACCTTTCTTGCGAACCATTGGAAAACCTCCCTGGTCTTTGTGGTTGAATCTGTGCTTGAAATTCACTACCCAACCGAGGGACCTTACAGATAATTGAACAGTATGTGTGGGGTACAGAGATTGGATAGTCATTAAATAATCATGTTAAACACCATTATTGCACACTGAGTGAGTCCATGCAATTTATGATGTGACTTGTTAAGCACATTTTTACTCCTGAACTTATTTAGGCTTGCCATAACAAAACGGTTGAATACTTACTTAATGTTGGCTTTTAATTTTTAATTCATTTGTAAACATTTCGGAAAAACATAATTCCACTTTGACATTATGGGGTATTGTGTGTAGCTCAGTGACAGAAAAATCGCAATTGAATCCATTTTCAATTCTGTCTGTAACAACAAAATGTGGAAAAAGGGGAGTGAATATTTTCTGAAAGCACTAATCAAAATACATGATCAACTAAAAGAAAATAATAGACATTAAAAACGAATACTTGTGTTTTCTCAGACATACTTTAAAAAAGGAATGACTATACTGTAGACGGAAAAAATATCTGATGAACCTACAGTATAGGGGAAGTGAAAGAAAAAGGAGAAATGGTCTGATTATCTTGGACATACTTTTTTTCTGTTGTTTCTTTTCACAGTAAGTGTACATGGATTAGAGGAGGAGTACATGATGTAATCACGATAATTAACATAATGAGAGAAAACACCCTATGAGAGAAAGGTTCCCCTTTACCCATACCACTCCGGGGTGTAGTCTCCTAGGTACAGATATAGGATCAGCTTCCCCTCCCCGAACCTTAACCAATAGCAGGGAAATTAAAATACTAATGTAAGATCAGTGTCTAAGAGGTAACTTCACTATACACCCCTACGGGTCTGGCTTAAATTGGACCATGTGGCCTGAATGAATGGGAGTAGAGAACCCTAGAGCCAGCGAGAGTGTGGGCCAATCACTGTGGGCCAAAACTGCAGAATATCTCTCTAATTTATGTTTAGCCCTAATAATACTTCACATTACATGTGGTACAAATTCCCTTACAGCACATTAGTTGCTCTGAAAAGGTATGGGACAACAACTCTGTATGCACGTATCATGCTGTCATGATGCCCTTTGTTTATGTATAACGAGCATAGCCTTGGACAGTTTTATTAGTTACTGATAGCTTGCAGACACAACCATATTAATGGCGATGACTGCATACTCAACATGGAAAGGATGTGCACTCACATGGGATATTATAGTATGAATCAATCAATTTGTTCATTTTATTTGACATATTTAAAACCTCATAGTCCGCCCAAACCCGTATGCGGTAGCGTAACTACAGCCTCAAGCTCATTACCATAACGCAACGTTAGCGATTTCTAAAAATCGCAAATGAAATGAAATAAATATGCCTGTTCTCAAGCTTATCCTTTTCTTAACAATGCTGTCGTCTCAGATTTTCAAATTATGCTTTAGAACCAGAGAAAATCATTAATTTGTGTAAGAGTGGTGATAGCTAGCTTAGCATTAGCGTTAGCATTTAGCACGCAACATATTCACAAAAACCAGCCAAGGAATCAAATAAAATAATTTACCTTTGAAGAACTTCAGATGTTTCAATGAGGAGACTCTCAGTTACATAGCAGATGTCCAGTTTTTCCTGAAAGATTCTTGTGTAGGACACATCGTTCCCTTTTGTTACTATGCATTTGGCTACCGAAACTAACCGAAAATTCAGTCACCTACATGTCGAACTTTTTTTCCGAATTAACTCCATAATATCGACTGAAACATGGAAAACGTTGTTTGAATCAATCCTGAAGGTGGTTTGTCATATTTCTCTCCATTGAAAGCACCGTCCTTGTAGCCTGGTTTGTTCTGAGATTTGAATGGAAAAATACCGGGACCTGACTTTTGCGCACCAATTGCCACACAGACACCAAGGGGGACACTTGGCAATTGTAGTCTCTTATGGTCAATCTTCCAATGATATGCCTACAAATACGTCACAATGCTGCAAAGACCTTGGGGAAACAAGAGAAAGAGTCCGTTCATTCCTGTCGCATTCACAGCCATATAAGGCGATCATGGAAAACGTAGCCTCAGAAATCCTGTGCATTTCCTGGTTGGTCATACATCTTGGTTTTGCCCGAAGCATTTGTTCTAAGGGACTCACAGTGAAAATCTTTGCATTTCTGGAAACGTAAGACTGTCTTCTTTCCAAAACTATCAATTCCAAGCATATTCGAGCATCTTTTCGTGACAAAATATTGCGCTTAAAACGGGCACGTCTTTTTATCCAAAAATGAAATACTGCCCCTAGAGTCTTAACAGATATAGAGCTGTTTCAGCAAAGTAAGCCAAATATACGCAATATTTGCCAACAATACATATAATGATTCAAAAATATATCTTTACAGAATATTTTTGTTGGTGAGCATTAAGTTGATACCCAGACAACAGGGGACATCCTAAGGACATTAGGTGACATTCCCATTAGTTCCCTTTAAGGGATTCATGGAGAACATTCAAGGAATATTAAAACATTACGTTAACCTTGGGACCACAACAGGATGTTCAAGTACAGGTCCAGGTTTGGTTGCAGCATAACCTTATAATAAGGTATTTTGATGTCCATTATGGAACATTACGAAAATGTTATTATCTGGTTCTGATAGGACGGTGTCCATGGGACAGTCAATGACCACAGAGGAACAACTAATGATGGTCAAGAGAACGTAACATGAGGGTCCCAAGGGAACGTTCTTTGGGGGACGTTTGTATAGTTCCCTGTAAATTATAAGGACGTCACTAAGGACCATGTCAGGACCTTTCTAAGAAATTCTCAGGACTTTAATTTGACAAGTCTTGAGGTTGTCGCGTAATGGTCCCAAGGGAACATTCTCTGGGAGACCTTTATCTAGTTCCCTGTAAGTTATCAGGATGTCACTGAGGACTATGTCAGGACATTTTTTGGGACGTTTTCAGGACTTTCATTTTAATAGTCAGTAGGATATTGCTTGACGGTCCAAAGGGAACATCCTTGCCAACAAAAATGTGTTGTTAGGACATCCCCAGAACGTCACAAAATGGTCAGCTAAAGAAGTCAGGACGTTGTGTCATGGCCCCCTGGAGGTTTTGTCTAGTTCCAGTTTGTTCCAGAGACATCTTGGGAATATTTTTTAGAACGTGCTTGTGATGTTGTGTCATGGACCCCTCAAGGTTTTTCTAGTTCCTGTCTATGAAAACTTCCATATGGTCTAAACCACTCGATTATGAGAAAGGGGTGAAATCCAAAGTTTTGCTATATACTCATTAGCAATTTAAAAAATAATAATATTGATACCGTACTAGCTCTACCACTTTTATCTGCAAAAATTACCAACTAATTAGTGGGTGATGGTGAAAAGCAAACATTGACTGCCCCCCCGCCCCCCAACTGATAGTGGGATGGCAGAGTCCCAGTTTCCCTTATGGTTCAGATCAGGGTTCTACATACACCATAGACATATACATAGACACATACAGTGCCTTCGGAAGGTTTTCAGACCCGTTGACTTTTTCCACATTTTGTTACGTTACAGCTGTATTCTAAAATGGGTTGAATATTTGTTTTCCCCTAGCAATCTACAAACAATACCCCATAATGACAACGAAAACAGGTTTTTAGACATTTTTACTAATTTATAATTTTTTAAAATAGAAATACCTTATTACATAAGCATTCAGCCCCTTTGCTATGAGACTCGAAATTGAGCTCAGGTGCATCCTGTTTCCATAGATTTTTTATTTAATTAAATTAGGTAAGTCAGTTAAGAACAAATTCTTATTTACAATGACAGCCTACCACGGCCAAACACGGACGATGCTAGGCCAATTGTGCGGCGCCATATGGGACACCTGATGACGAAGATTCCCTGGTCTGATGAAACCAACATTGAACTCTCTGGCCTGAATGCCAAGCGTCACGTCTGGAGGAAATCTGGCACCATGCCTATGGTTAAGCATGGTGGTGGCAACATCATGCTGTGGGGATGTTTTTCAGTTGCAGGGACTGGGAAGCTAGTCAGGATCGATGCAAAGATGAACAAAGAAAATTACAGAGGTTCTTGATGAAAACCTGCTCCAGAGCGCTCAGGACCTCAGACTGGGGCGAAGGTTCAACTTTCAACAGGACAACAACCCTAATCACACAGCTAAGACAATGCAGGAGTGTCTTCGGGACAAGTCCTTGAGTGGCCCAGCCAGAACCCGATTGAACATCTCTGGAGAGACCTGAAAATAACTGTTCAACAACGCTCCCCATCCAACCTCACAGAGCTTGAGAAGATATGCAGAGAAGAATGGGGGAAACTCCCCCAATACAGGTGCGCCAAGCTTGAAGCGTCATACTCAAAAATATTCGATGCTGTAATAACTGCCAATGGTCTTCAACAAAGTACTGAGAAAAGGGTCTGGATATGTAAGGGTTTTCCTGTGGTGAAGGAGAAGCGGACCAAAATGCAGCGTTGTGGTTATTCATGTTCTTTAATAAAGGAACTAGACATGAAATAACTAACAAAACAATAAATGTACGAAAACCTAAACAGTCCTATCTGGTGCAAACAC
This sequence comes from Oncorhynchus nerka, assembly GCF_034236695.1. NCBI lineage: Eukaryota > Metazoa > Chordata > Actinopteri > Salmoniformes > Salmonidae > Oncorhynchus > Oncorhynchus nerka. The sequence goes on from NC_088418.1 coordinate 32,392,404, forward strand.
AGAGACAGGAACAATCACCCACCAACACACAGTGAAACCCAGGCTACCTAAGTATGATTCTCAATCAGAGACAACTAATGACACCTGCCTCTGATTGAGAACCATACTAGGCCGAAACATAGAAATACCCAAATCATAGAAAAACAAACATAGACTGCCCACCCCAACTCACGCCCTGACCATACTAAATAATGACAAAACAAAGGAAATAAAGGTCAGAACGTGACAGGATACTTATGTAAATGTGATATTCAGATTTTATCTGTCCTAAATTTGCTACATTTAAAAAATATATATTAGCAAACATTTCTAAAAACCTGTTTTTGCTTTATCATTATGGGGTATTGTGTGTAGATTGATGAGGGAAAAAACTATTTAATACATTTTAGAATAAGGCTGTAACGTAACAAAATGCGGAAACAGTCAAGGGGTTTGTAAGACACTGTACATAATTTTTACACACACACACACACACACACACACACACACACACACACACACACACACACACACACACACACACACACACACACACACACACACACACACACACACACACACACACACACACACGAGGGAGAAGTCAGCACAGACAATCTAGCTCATGATCTCTATTAATAGCAGAGTTTAATTTAGAATTGACAGTTAATAATGTTAGTGAAACAAATGTTAGTGCAAATATTCAATGTCTACTCTTTTTTTTACCCATTCACCAATAGGTGCCCTTCTTTGCGAACCATTGGAAACCTCCCTGGTCTTTGTGGTTGAATCTGTGCTTGAAATTAACTCCTTGACTGAGGGACCTTAAAGAAAATTGCAAAGAATGTGTGGGGTACAGATATGAGATATGGGTAAGCACATTTTTACTACTAGACTTATTTAGGCTTGCCATGTAGGCCGTCATTGTAACTAATAATTTGTTTTTAAATGACTTGCCTAGATTAATAAAAATTAAAATAACAAAACAGTTGAATACTTATTGTCTCAAGAAATTTCAGATTTTCATTGTTAATTCATTTGTAAATATTTCTAAAGACATAATTCCACTTTGACATTTTGGGGTATTGTGTGTAGCTGAGTGACACAAAATCGCAATTTAATCAATTTTCAATTCTGGCTGTAACACAACAAAATGTTTAAAAAGTCAAGGGGAGTGAATACTTTCTGAAAGCACTAATCAAAATACATGATCAACTAATAGAAACAAAGACATTATAAACTAATACTTGTGTTTTCTCAGACATACTTAAAAAAAAGGAAGGACTATTAGGCAGAATATTAATGAAATGGATCTACAGTATAGGGGAAGTGAAAGAAAAAAGGAGAAATGGTCTGGTTATCTTGGACTTTTTTCAGTGTTTTTTACAGTCAGTGCGTATGTGACCGAACACCATAATTCGGTCTTATGTAGCAACATTAGAAAATGTGTTTTTGTTTACATTGGAAAAAAGCAGACACACAGAGCTACAAAATGGTATATCATACACTGTATTTGAGGAACAATGCTTTGAAAGTTGATAAACTTGTAACCCCACATGAAAATGGCTCTTAACCTCTTCAACCTATGGGGGCGCTATGTCATTATTGGATAAAAAAACGTGCCCGTTTTAAGCGCAATATTTTGTCACGAAAAGATGCTCGACTATGCATATAATTGCCAGCTTTGGAAAGAAAACACTCTGACGTTTTCAAAACTGCAAAGATATTATCTGTGAGTGCCCCAGAACTGATCTTACAGGCGAAACCAAGATGAAACTTCAAACAGGAAATGAGCAGGATTTTTGAGGCTCTGTTTTTCATTGTCTCCTTATATGGCTGTGAAAGCGCCACGAATGAGCCTGCCTTTTCTATCGTTTCTCCAAGTTGTCTGCAGCATTGTGACGTATTTGTAGACATATCATTGGAAGATTGGCCATAAGAGACTACATTTGCCAGGGGGCCATCCGGTGTCTTTTGTCTAAATTGGTGCGCAATTGTCAGTAACACTCATTTTACCATGGGATACAGAAGCAGAAGCACACTTCCAGGAACGATACATCATTGAAGAGATATGTGAAAAACACCTTGAGGATTGGTTCTAAACAACATTTGCCATGTTTCAGTCGATATTATGGAGTTAATTTGGAAAAAGGTTCGGCGTTTGGATAACTGAATTTTCAGGTTTTTTTGGTAGCCAAACGGACCGATTTCTCCTGCACAAAAAATCTTTCAGGAAAAACTGAACATTTGCTATCTAACTGAGAGTCTCCTCATTGAAAACATCCAAAGTTCTTCAAAGGTAAATGATTTATTGAATGTTTTTGCTGGTTTTTGTGAAAATGTTGCCTGCTAATGCTAACGCTAAATGCTAATGCTAAACGCTAACGCTAAATGCTAAATGCTAGTTTGCTATGGTAGAGAAGCATATTTTTGAAAATCTGAGATGACAGTGTTGTTAACAAAAGGCTAAGCATGAGAGCTAGCATATTGATTTCATTTCATTTGCGATTTTCATGAATAGTTAACGTTTCGTTATGGTAATGGGCTTGAGGCTGTAGTCATGATACCTGATCCGGGTTGGCTCGACGCAAGAAGTTAAGTGTTTTGGTTCACCTACTGGAGAAATCTTCTTTGTCTATACCCATTCATCATTGTTCACATCCTCTTAAGCCAGCTCCACCCATCCCTTTAAGGATTAACATGTGAGGTAATGTGCTAAACAGTGAGTAGTGTAGTGAAGATTAAGACTAAAAGTGGTAAAGGTATTGGCCCACAATAAGGAAAAATTCTGGGGAAACAGTGTCATGTTCTGACCATAGTTCCTTTGTTTTGTCTTTGTTTTAGTATGGTCAGGGCGTGAGTTGGGATTGGCAGTCTATGTTCTTTTTCCTATGATTTGGGATTTCTGTGTTTGGTCTGGTGTGGTTCTCAGAGGCAGCTGTCAATCGTTGTCCCTGATTGAGAACCATACTTAGGTAGCCTGTTTTCACCCTTGAGTTGTCCAGCCAGGTAGGGTTGTGCAGGCTTGGTGCTCGAGACCTCCAGTGCGCCTCCACGGTCCGGTCTATCCGGTGCCTCCTCCACACGCCAGGCCTCTGGTGGCAGCCCCCCGCACCTGGCTGTCTCTCCGTCTCCTCCCTACAGAGTCTCCCGTCTATCCGTCTGTCCTGAGCTGCCAGAGTCGCCCGTTTGTCCTGAGCTGCCAGAGCCGCCCGTCTGTCCTGAGCTGCCAGAGCCGCCCGTCTGTCCTGAGCTGCCAGAGCCGCCCGTCTGTCCTGAGCTGCCAGAGCCGCCCGTCTGTCAGGAGCTGCCAGAGACGCCCGCCAATCAGGAGCTGCCAGAACCGCATGTCAGTCAGGAGCTGCCAGAGCCGCCGGTCAGTCAGGAGCTGCCAGAGCCGCCTGTCAGTCAGGAGCTGCCGGAGCCGTCTGTTACTCCGGTGCTTCCGGAATCGCCCTTCACTCCGGAGCTGCTGGAATCGCCCGTCACTCCAGCGCTGCCGGAATCGCCCTTCACTCCAGAGCTGCCGGAGCCTCCCGTCCATTCGGGACCCCAGTCCGAGGTCGGCGGCGAGGGTCGCCGCTCTAAAGAGGCCACGGAGGCGTGTTAAGAGGCAGACAAAGACTATGGTGGAGTGGGGTTCACGTCCCGGGCCAGAGCCGTCACCGCGGACAGACGCCCACCCAGACCCTCCCCCATAGGTTCAGGTTTTGTGGCCGGAGTCCGCACCTTTGGGGGGGGGTACTGTCACGTTCTGACCTTAGTTCCTTTGTTTTGTCTTTGTTTTAGTATGGTCAGGGCGTGAGTTGGGGTGGGCAGTCTATGTTCTTTTTTCTATGATTTGGGATTTCTGTGTTTGGCCTGGTATGGTTCTCAATCAGAGGCAGCTGTCAATCGTTGTTCATGATTGAGAACCATACTTAGGTAGCCTGTTTTCACCCTTGAGTTGTGGGTGATTGTTTTCTGTTTTGTGTCTGCACCAGACAGAACTGTTTCGGTTTCATTTCATTCTCTTTGTTGTTTTATTTTTAGTGTTCTGAGTTATAATAAATATCATGAACACTTACCACGCTGTGCATTGGTCCTCCGATCCTTCCTACTACTCCTCCTCGTCAGAGGAGGAAGACAACCGTTACAAACAGAATGTGTCCAGAAAACAATATTTTATAAATATTAGATGATGCTTACCCAGACACACTTGTCTAAATTAATGGGTCACGTGAAAGAAATGGTATAACCCCAGCCACATCTTGTAAACGATATAGCGAAATGATTACTTGCATAGTAGCAATATCAAAAATAGATAGTGTCAATGCCAGTAGAGAAAGAACAAAATAATATGCAGTTTGTACTAGAACAATATGATATCAGTGATACTGTTGATAGATGAGGTAGTTATATGCATACAATCAGGGGTAGTGTCTGAGCAGCAGGATACAAATATGAATAGTAGCTGCAATGTATGGTGTGTGTGTTAGGAGAGAGTCATGTGAATAGAGGCACTGCAGATCGTGCTGATGATGGAATTTTTATGTTTGTGCTTTTCTTATAACTAATCTGGTGAGATTTGTTATTGAAGCAAGACCAAAACAAAGAAAAGAAAACAACAACAGGTGGGGCAAAACTTCAACTTCAATTCATTTGAAAGAACTATCATCCATGACCAATATCTGTTTTTACCTTTTACAAACAGGCATGTGAAGAAAATCAATTTGCATATTTACCAAAGAGCCCTGGTAATTCCCAATTTGGACACATGACTCACATCGTGATTCATGCATCTGAAAATCACAATAACATTGCCTGTTAAATCAAAAATAAACAAATTAGAATAACAAATCAAATTTGATTGATAACTTCATAAGGAAATAATTGTATCCCATAAGGTAATGGGAAAATAGACTAGAGACAGCTCCTCTCTGTCCTTCTCGTGGTCCGAATCACACATAGGACTATTGATAAATTATAAACTTCTTCCTAATTATTTTTTTTGACATAGCCCATATAAAACAAAACAATGTCTGCTGTCTTTCTAGGGTGATCAGGCCTCACCAGGAAGTCAGAACAGAGGTCAGTCAGCCCTATTAAGTGAGTGTTTCTTTTCCTGTACCTGAGACATTATTTAAAGATATTTCAAACATTTTGTGTATCAGGTTTACATTGCGTTTTCAGTTCATTTCTTCTAATCAACAGAACCAAAACTCTGACAATAGAACCGTTCACTTGTGTACAGCATCCGTTCTAACTTGTGAAGAACCCACTAAAATTCAGAGTTCTACTAACAAATATTCATTAATAGGTGGGTTATGTGTGGGTGCTGGCATGTGTGTGGCAAAAATTGTAGGGTAAACACAAACAAAATGACCAGGCCTTCCTTAATTTGGGAGGTCCCTTAACAGCTGGATCCAGGCACTTTTAACTGCTCTCCCAAGCCCTTGCCTCAGGAAGCCTTTCGAAGGGAGAGATACAGAATCATTAATCAACATGAAAAAAAAACTTGGTAGCAGACATTCCATCAGTCTTGGAAGAAAGAATATAAACATGTACTTAGTTTTCACTATGCTACATTTGAATCAGTCCTAAAAATTCTTAAATCATTAATCGAGTTTACTGCATCTTGGGCAAGAAGTCTCAATAAACCCATGTCTATACAGAATTATATTTCAGACACATTTATACTTTAGACATATCAGATGATATGGTGTCCCATAAAGCTGAATTGGGCACTTTCTAAATTAAACACTTCTCTTGTAAACTTAATCTATTTGACCTGTTGCATTGATATAAAATTCTGTACAAACTGTCCCAAATTTCCCCACTGGGTCTCTTACAGCCTGTTTGAGTTCAGTGTGTACTGGCGGCTATCTATTGTTCCACAGGAAGGTTATCTCTAACCCAAACAAAAGATGACTTAAACACAAGAGCAGTGGACCAAGCCTTGAAGAGTGAGCGGCCTGTAATTTAATATCAGTCCCAATTCTCAAATCACTCTTCCTTCCTCCTTCAAATTACTAAGATTTTGCATTATTGAATTGCTATCTGAAAGCCAATTACCATTCACTTTGTTACTTTCACTAGTCTCCATATCGGTTTCCCTCAACTTGGACTCCCTTCCCAATATGAATACCTCAATCACTACTGCTTAAAACACACAGATCACTCTCAAACAACATTTTGCTTTTCCCCCTATTGCAAGGTTTAAAACCAAACAAAACAAACATGATAACTTTCTCCATATTGGAAGGCATTGTTTTTTATTTTAGTATACCTTTAAAACGTTACTCTATATTTGTATTACCATTCTCTGTTGGGTATTCACTTAGTTTCGATATTTATTAAATGTCTATTATTTTAAGATGAATCTGTAATGCTTTGGAGGGATCAATATGTATTAACCTCTTCAGTCGACCCTCTACTTTTTTGAACATTCTGTTAAAAATCGCGCAACATTTCAGCGCCCTGCTACTCATGCCAGGAATATAGTATATGCATTTGCTTAGTCTGTGTGGATAGAAAACACTCAGACGTTTAAAAAACTGGTTAAATCACTGCTGTGGCTTTACCAGAACGGCATTTACATCGAAAAGCACAGGAAAAACTGATCACTGAAAATGGGAAAATATATCCATGCGCTACTTGATCCCATTGATAAAGGTGAACCACAATTAATTGACTGAGCTTGCAGTACCTACAGCTTCCACACGGTGTCTAGAGTCTTGTCATTTCCCTTCGAGTTTTTTCTTGGTCAAACACATGCAGGACACCGTATCTAATCCGGTCTAGGACCGGATATTTTCGTTGAGTTTCTAGCCGGACATTTTTCCAGACGGACAGCTAATGATCTTTACATCGCCTCCTGATGAATTTTATCGCGTATTAACGTTTACTAATACCTAAAGTTGCATTACAAACGTATTTCGAAGTGTTTTGTGAAAGTTTATCGTCGACTTTTTGAATTTTAAAAAATGACGTTACGTTTTGAAACGATGTTTTTCGTTTATCACACAGTCTACATATAACGATATCTAGGCTTTATATGGACCGATTTAATCGAAATAAAGACCCAAATAGTGTTTATGGGACATCTAGGAGTGCCAACAAAGAAGATGGTGAAAGGTAATGAATGTTTTCTATTTTATTGTGCGGTTTGTGTAACGCCGAAATGCTAATTATTTTGTTTACGTCCCCTGTGGGTCTTTTGGGGTGTTGCATGCTATCAGATAATAGCTACTCATGCTTTCGCCGAAAAGCATTTTAAAAATCTGACTTGTTGCCTGGATTCACAACGAGTGTAGCTTTAATTCGATACCCTGCATGTGTATTTTAATGAACTTTTGAGTTTTAACTAATACTATTAGCATTTAGCGTAGCGCATTTGCATTTCCAGAGCTCTAGTTGGGACGCAAGCGTCCCGAGTAGAAGCAACAGGTTAACTGGGTTAGCACTGTCTCAGTCCCCAGTAGATGTCATGCTCTGTCCACAATTAAGTCTCTACCTAACACTTTAAACAGTTAAGTAGGTGAATACAGACACTCATTGGTTCTATTTAACAGGGTATGGGCTTATTTAAACATGTATTACCAGGGTGGAGGAAATATTCTAAATGTCAAGTCCCTTACAATGCTTTAACCTTATAACTCAAATGATCCATAAAAGGACCACTCTGAACATTCCTCAGAATAATTTTTTCACCACATACAGTGGGTCAAAAAAAGTATTTAGTCAGCCACCAATTATGCAAGTTCTCCCACTTAAAAAGGTTGAGGCCTGTAATTTTCATCATAGGTACACTTCAACTATGACAGACAAAATGAGAAAAGAAATCCAGAAAATCACATTGTAGGATTTTTATTTGCAAATTTATTTGCAAATTATGGTGGAAAATAAGTATTTGGTCAATAACAAAAGTTTCTCAATATTTTGTTATATACCCTTTGTTGGCAATGACAGAGGTCAAAAGTTTTCTGTAAGTCTTCACAAGGTTTTCACACATTGTTGCTGTTATTTTGGCCCATTCCTCCATGCAGATCTCCTCCAGAGCAGTGATGTTCTGGGGCTGTTGCTGGGCAACACAGACTTTCAACTCCCTCCAAAGATTTTCTATGGGGTTGAGATCTGGAGACTGGCTAGGCCACTCCAGGACCTTGAAATGCTTCTTACGAAGCCACTCCTTCGTTGCCCGGGAAGTGTGTTTGGGATCATTGTCATGCTGAAAGACCCAGCCACGTTTCATCTTTAATGCCCTTGCATATGGACGGAGGTTGTCACTCAAAATCTCACGATACATGGCACCATTCATTCTTTCCTTTACATGGATCAGTTGTCCTGGTCCCTTTGCAGAAAAACAGCCCAAAAGCATGATGTTTCCACCCCCATGCTTCACAGTAGGTATGGTGTTCTTTGGATGCAACTCAGCATTCTTTGTCCTCCAAACACGACAAGTTGAGTTTTTACCAAAAAGTTATATTTTGGTTTCATCTGACCATATGACATTCTCCCAATCTTCTTCTGGATCATCCAAATGCTCTCTAGCAAACTTCAGACGGGCCTGGACATGTACTGGCTTAAGCAGGGGGACACGTCTGGCACTGCAGGATTTGAGTCCCTGGCGGCGTAGTGTGTTACTGATGGTAGGCTTTGTTACTTTGGTCCCAGCTCTCTGCAGGTCATTCACTAGGTCCCCCCGTGTGGTTCTGGGATTTTTGCTCACCGTTCTTGTGATCATTTTGACCCCACGGGGTGAGATCTTGCATGGAGCCCCAGATCGAGGGAGATTATCAGTGGTCTTGTATGTCTTCCGTTTCCTAATAATTGCTCCCACAGTTGATTTCTTCAAACCAAGCTGCTTACTTATTGCAGATTCAGTCTTCCCAGCCTGGTGCAGGTCTACAATTTTGTTTCTGGTGTCCTTTGACAGCTCTTTGGTCTTGGCCATAGTGGAGTTTGGAGTGTGACTGTTTGAGGTTGTGGACAGGTGTCTTTTATACTGATAACAAGTTCAAACAGGTGCCATTAATACAGGTAACGAGTGGAGGACAGAGGAGCCTCTTAACCTCTAATGACTCCCCATCCCGCATGAGGGAGTGTAATCATTGACTGACACTAATTAGCATAACGCAACGGACATAAATATTCCTAGAAAATATTCCTATTCATGAAAATTACAAGTGAATATATTGAGACACAGCTTAGCCTTTTGTTAATCACCCTGTCATCTCAGATTTTCAAAATATGCTTTACAGCCAAAGCTAGACAAGCATTTGTGTAAGTTTATCGATAGCCTAGCATAGCATCATATCCAGCTAGCAGCAGGTAACTTGGTCACGGAAATCAGAAAAGCAATCAAATTAAATCGTTTACCTTTGATGAGCTTCGGATGTTTTCACTGACGAGACTCCCAGTTAGATAGCCAATGTTCCTCTTTTCCAAAAATATTATTTTTGTAGGCGAAATAGCTCCGTTTGTTCTTCACCTTTGGCTGAGAAATCGCCCGGAAATTGCAGTCACGAAAACGTCGAAAAATATTCCAAATTAGCTCCATAATATCGACAGAAACATGGCAAACATTGTTTATAATCAATTCTCAAGGTGTTTTTCAAATATCTATTCGATAATATATCCACCGGGACAATTGTTTTTTCAGTAGGACCGATTTGGAATAATGGCTACCTCTGTATTTTACGCGAGTATCACTCTGGGAGCCATCAGGTGACCAGTTGCGCAATGTAGCCGCTTACGGGTATTCTTCAACATAAATGCGTAAAACTAGTCACAATGCTGTAGACACCTTGGGGAATACGGAGAAAAAGTAATCTGGTTGATAGCCCATTCACTGCTCAATAGGGACGCATTGGAACATAGCGCTTTCAAAACATGAGGCACTTCAGGATTGGATTTTTCTCAGGCTTTCGCCTGCAATATCAGTTCTGTTATACATTTACATTTAAGTCATTTAGCAGACGCTCTTATCCAGAGCGACTTACAAATTGGTGCGTTCACCTTAAGACATCCAGTGGAACAGCCACTTTACAATAGTGCATCTAAATCTTTTAAGGGGGGGGGGTGAGAAGGATTACTTTATCCTATCCTAGGTATTCCTGAAAGAGGTGGGGTTTCAGGTGTCTCCGGAAGGTGGTGATTGACTCCGCTGTCCTGGCGTCGTGAGGGAGTTTGTTCCACCATTGGGGGGCCAGAGCAGCGAACAGTTTTGACTGGGCTGCGCGGGAACTGTACTTCCTCAGTGGTAGGGAGGCGAGCAGGCCAGAGGTGGATGAACGCAGTGCCCTTGTTTGGGTGTAGGGCCTGATCAGAGCCTGGAGGTACTGAGGTGCCGTTCCCCTCACAGCTCCGTGGCAAGCACCATGGTCTTGTAGCGGATGCGAGCTTCAACTGGAAGCCAGTGGAGAGAGCGGAGGAGCGGGGTGACGTGAGAGAACTTGGGAAGGTTGAACACCAGACGGGCAGCAGCGTTCTGGATGAGTTGTAGGGGTTTAATGGCACAGGCAGGGAGCCCAGCCAACAGCGAGTTGCAGTAATCCAGACGGGAGATGACAAGTGCCTGGATTAGGACCTGCGCTGCTTCCTGTGTGAGGCAGGGTCGTACTCTGCGGATGTTGTAGAGCATGAACCTACAAGAACGGGCCACCGCCTTGATGTTAGTTGAGAACGACAGGGTGTTGTCCAGGATCACGCCAAGGTTCTTAGCGCTCTGGGAGGAGGACACAATGGAGTTGTCAACCGTGATGGCGAGATCATGGAATGGGCAGTCCTTCCCGGGAGGAAGAGCAGCTCCGTCTTGCCGAGTTCAGCTTGAGGTGGTGATCCGTCATCCACACTGATATGTCTGCCAGACATGCAGAGATGCGATTCGCCACCTGGTCATCAGAAGGGGGAAAGGAGAAGATTAATTGTGTGTCGTCTGCATAGCAATGGTAGGAGAGACCATGTGAGGTTATGACAGAGCCAAGTGACTTGGTGTATAGCGAGAATAGGAGAGGGCCTAGAACAGAGCCCTGGGGGACGCCAGTGGTGAGAGCGCGTGGTGAGGAGACAGATTCTCGCCACGCCACCTGGTAGGAGCGACCTGTCAGGTAGGACGCAATCCAAGCGTGGGCCGCGCCGGAGATGCCCAACTCGGAGAGGGTGGAGAGGAGGATCTGATGGTTCACAGTATCGAAGGCAGCCGATAGGTCTAGAAGGATGAGAGCAGAGGAGAGAGAGTTAGCTTTAGCAGTGCGGAGGGCCTCCGTGATACAGAGAAGAGCAGTCTCAGTTGAATGACTAGTCTTGAAACCTGACTGATTTGGATCAAGAAGGTCATTCTGAGAGAGATAGCGGGAGAGCTGGCCAAGGACGGCACACATGGTCTGTAGTTGTTGACATCGGAGGGATCGAGTGTAGGTTTTTTCAGAAGGGGTGCAACTCTCGCTCTCTTGAAGACAGAAGGGACGTAGCCAGCGGTCAGGGATGAGTTGATGAGCGAGGTGAGGTAAGGGAGAAGGTCTCCGGAAATGGTCTGGAGAAGAGAGGAGGGAATAGGGTCAAGCGGGCAGGTTGTTGGGCGGCCGGCCGTCACAAGACGCGAGATTTCATCTGGAGAGAGAGGGGAGAAAGAGGTCAGAGCACAGGGTAGGGCAGTGTGAGCAGAACCAGCGGTGTCGTTTGACTTAGCAAACGAGGATCGGATGTCGTCGACCTTCTTTTCAAAATGGTTGACGAAGTCATCTGCAGAGAGGGAGGAGGGGGAGGGGAGGAGGATTCAGGAGGGAGGAGAAGGTGGCAAAGAGCTTCCTAGGGTTAGAGGCAGATGCTTGGAATTTAGAGTGGTAGAAAGTGGCTTTAGCAGCAGAGACAGAAGAGGAAAATGTAGAGAGGAGGGAGTGAAAGGATGCCAGGTCCGCAGGGAGGCGGGTTTTCCTCCATTTCCGCTCGGCTGCCCGGAGCCCTGTTCTGTGAGCTCGCAATGAGTCGTCGAGCCACGGAGCAGGAGGGGAGGACCGAGCCGGCCTGGAGGATAGGGGACATAGAGAATCAAGGGATGCAGAAAGGGAGGAGAGGAGGGTTGAGGAGGCAGAATCAGGAGATAGGTTGGAGAAGGTTTGAGCAGAGGAAGAGATGATAGGATGGAAGAGGAGAGAGTAGCGGGGGAGAGAGGCGAAGATTGGGACGGCACGATACCATCCGAGTAGGGGCAGTGTGGGAAGTGTTGGATGAGAGCAAGAGGGAAAAGGATACAAGGTAGTGGTCGGAGACTTGGAGGGGAGTTGCAGTGAGGTTAGTGGAAGAACAGCATCTAGTAAAGATGAGGTCAGGCGTATTGCCTGCCTTGTGTGTAGAGGGGAAGGTGAGAGGTGAGGTCAAAAGAGGAGAGAGGAGTGGAAAGAAGGAGGCAGAGAGGAATGAGTCAAAGGTAGACGTGGGGAGGTTAAAGTCGCCCAGAACTGTGAGAGGTGAGCCGTCCTCAGGAAAGGAGCTTATCAAGGCATCAAGCTCATTGATGAACTCTCCGAGGGAACCTGGAGGGCGATAAATGATAAGGATGTTATACTCACAGACAATATTCTTTTACAGTTTTGGAAACTTTAGAGTGTTTTCTATCCTAAGCTGTCAATTATATGCATATTCTAGCATCTTGTCCTGAAGAACGCTATTTTTCCAAAAATGAAAATACTGCCCCCTAGTCACAAAAGGTTAAAGAAGAAGTACAGGTCTGTGAGAGCCAGAAATCTTGCTTGTTTGTAGGTGACCAAATACTTATTTTCTGGATTTTTTTTCTCATTTTGTCTGTCATAGTTTAACTAGTTGCTCCTACCCTCTACTTTTTTGAACATTTTGTTAAAAATCGCGCAACATTTCAGCGCCCTGCTACTCATGCCAGGAATATAGTACGTTCATATGGTTAGAATGTGTGTATAGGAAACCCTCGGACGTTTTTAAAACTGGTTAAATCACGACTGTGGCTATTACATAATGTGCGTTACATCGGAAAGCGCAGGAAAACCTGATCACAGAAAATGGAAATAAATATCCTTGCGCCACTTCCAGCAATTGTTAACAGTGAGCCGAATTAGATAAGACCGAGCATTCAACTCCCACAGCATCCCCATGCAGTCGAGTATCTTGTGAATTTAATCCTCTTTGATTCTTGGTTGAACCGAAAGAGGGGCACGACGTACCTCCGGTCTCCGCCCAGATCATTCCGGAAGAGCTCTCTCCTGAAATTTTTTCCAAGACGACAGCTAATGAATGTACATCGCCTACGGATGATTTTTATCGCTTATTAACGTTTACTAATACCTAAAGTAGCATTACAAACGTATTTCGAAGTGTTTTGTGAAAGTTTATCGTCTACTTTTTGAATTTTCTACAGTCTACATATAACGATATCTTGGCTTTATATGGCCCGATTTAATCGAAATAAAGACCCAATAGTGTTTATGGGACATCTAGGAGTGCCAACAAAGAAGATGGTGAAAGGTAATGACTGTTTTCTATTTTATTGTGCGGTTTGTGTAACGCCGAAATGCTAATTATTTTGTTTACGTCCCCTGCTGTGCTTTTCTGTTGTAGTGTATTGGTGCATGCTATCAGATAATAGCTTCTCATGCTGTCGCCGAAAAGCATTTTAAAAATCTGACTTGTTGCCTGGATTCACAACGAGTGTAGCTTTAATTTGATACCCTGCATGTGTATTTTAATGAACTTTTGAGTTTTAACTAATACTATTAGCATTTAGCGTAGCGCATTTGCATTTCCAGAGCTCTAGTTGGGACGCAAGCGTCCCAGGTAGAGGTAAGAGGTTAAATGTACCTATGATGAAAATTACAGGCCTCTCTCATCTTTTTAAGTGGGAGAACTTGCACAATTGGTGGCTGACTAAATACTTTTTTGCTCCACTGTATGTATGGGTGTGGGTGTGTAGGTTTTATATTATTATCATTTTTCTATTCTTAATTCATCAGATCATCATAATAACCAACTATACTCAGTATTATATTACTTTTTCTCTAGTAACCCAATATACATTTGTATTACATCACAAATTCCTCATCTAGACTAGTGTTCTATTCATACAGGGGTTTAGATATTTAAACTACCTCTATTTAACAGCATATTCGAAAATATTTCTCTCTTCTTTCATATCTCCATACATAATAACATTATACATCAAACTCCACTGATGAGACATGATAACCTCATGTAATCTAAAGTCATGTTAACCTCAGAGACGTTATCTTCGTTACTGATGAGACATGTTTTCCTCTTTACTAACGAGACATGTTGTCCTTGTTACTAACGTGACATGTTATCCTCAGAGGCATGTTATGAATTAGATTTCTGAGACATGTTATCCTCTACCTGTAGATCCAATGGCAGTGTTGGACAGACTCCTAGATAATGTTACAGATTGAAAAACTCAGCTCACAGAACTGGAAAACTCACATTCACTCCATATTCACACTGGAGCTAGTCCCCTGACAGCTCTCATTCACTCAATACTTAATACCTAAATTTCAACCCTCCTATTATTCCCATTTCAATCTTATTATCCAAATTTCAATCTTAATAGTAATAATTTCAACCATTTATTATTCAAATTTCAATCATAATCACAGTTATCATGTCCGTGGGGTAAGCTTTAAGTTTGTAAACCATTTCTCTTTGCCACTTTGAGCAGAATTAACATCTGTCATGAATAGCATGTCCACTTCTTCATCATAATTTTGACCACTGCATGTATCCTGTTCTAGCAGATTGACAGGCTTACCAGGATATGTGAAACAGTGCAAAGTACAATTGACTTAATATTGGTGTCTGATAAATCTAAAATATCGCGTGTGGAGTAATAGTCTATGGAATCAGTGATAATTTTATTACATTTTTATTACATTTTACAAGGAGGATTTTTAAAGATATATTTAAGTGTCACAAAACCGTTAGAATCAGAGGACTCAAAAATACTGTGTAGAAAAGTTTAGGGAGGAAGTGGGTAAAATTGACTGGTCACCTGTGCTAGATAGTGTAGGGGTGGACAGTGCTTGGGAAGAGAGATCTAGCCCTCGGTTTATAACAGAACTGATATGGCAGGCGAAACCCAGAGGACAAACCATCCCCGCCAAAAGAAAATTCAGCTTACCATTATGTTCAGTGGCTATCACTTTAATCATAAGGCGAAGACCTCCCAGATTGCAGTGCCTAGGGATCCCACTAGACGTCAACAGTCTTTAGAAAGAGTTTCAGGCTGTGTTTTGTAAAAATGACCCAGAAATTGTAGTTTTTCTAGGTGGCTCCCATTTTGGCTGTAGTGTTTCCAAGCGCTTGGAAGAGAGCGCCTTCTCTGGTATTTTTCTCCGGTAAAGACAATAATGATTCTCTGTCTTAAATTTATTGTTTATTTACATATTAGGGTACCTAAGGTTTGATTATAAACGTTGTTTGACTTGTTTGGAAAAGTTTATTAGTATCGTTTGGGATTAATTTTGTATGCATTTTGAAGGAGTGAAACTGGGTGTATTATTGACTGAAGCGCGCCAGCTAAACTGAGTTTTTATGGATATAAAGAAGGACATTATCGAACAAAAGGACCATTTGTGATGTAACTGGGACCTTTTGGAGTGCCAACAGAAGAAGATCATCAAAAGGTAAGGCTTTTATTATATCGCTATTTCTGAGTTTCATGTCGCACCTGCCTGGTTAAATATGTTTTCAATGGTTTTGTAAGCGGGGCGCTGTCCTCAGATAATCACATGGTTTGCTTTTGCTGTAAAGCCTTTTTGAAATCTGACACAGCGACTGGATTAACAAGAAGTTAAGCTTTATTTTGATGTATTACAGTTGTGATTTTATGAAAGTTAAATGTTTATAATACTGTCGTTTGAATTTCGCGCTCTGCAATTTCACCGGATGTTTTTGAGGTGTCCTGCTAGCGGCACGCCTTTCCCAAAAAGGTTAACTTCTTAAGGTATAGGGGGCAGCATTTTCACTTTTGGATAAATAGCGTGCCCAATTTCAACTTCCTGCTACTCATGCCAAGAATATAAGATATGCATATTATTAGTAGATTTGGATAGAAAACACTCTGAAGTTTCTAAAAACTGTTTGAATCATGTCTGTGAATATAACAGAACTTATGTAGCAGGCAAAACCCCGAGGACTAACCGTTCAGAATGCTTTTTTTTTCTCATTGGGAAACAATATTTCTTAGGCACTTGTTCCTCTCGTCCTCTATTGAAAACAGATAGACCCGTCTTCAATTTGATCGATTATTAACGTTTAAAAATAGCTAAAGTTGTATTACAAAAGTAGTTTGAAATTTTTGGGCAAAGTTTACAGGCAACTTTTGAAATATTTTGCAGTGACTTTGTCCAATTTGGAAGCTGTTTTTTTCTGGATCAAACGCACCAAATAAATGGACATTTTGGATATATATGGACGGAATTAATCGAACAAAAGGACAAATTGTGATGTTTATGGGACATATTGGAGTGCCAACAAAAGAAGCTCGTCAAAGGTAAGGCATGTTTTATATTTTATTTCTGCGTTTTGTGTAGCGCCTGCAGGGTTGAAATATGCTACTCTTTGTTTACTGTTGTGCTATCATCAGATAATAGCTTCTTATGCTGTCGCCAAAAAGCATTTTTAAAATCTGACATGTTGGCTGGATTCACAACGAGTGTAGCTTTAATTTAGTATCTTACATGTGATTTAATGAAAGTTTGATTTTTATATCATTTTATTTGAATTTGCCGAGCTGCAATTTCACTGGCTTTTGCCCAAGACCGAGTTTTTGTGGTCAAGTCCACTAGATCAAGAGTCCAAGGGCCCTTTCTTCAATTGTAAGGAACTCAAGTAGAGTAACCTTGAGGACAATAGAGTACAGTACAGTAGAGTGCATTAGAGCACAATAGGGTACAGTACAGTACATGCAGTACAGTACATGCAGTACAGTAGGGTACAATACAGGAGAGTACATTACAGTAGGGTATAGTACACTGCCCTACAAAGGCAAAACGCAGTATCTAAGTATTTGGTAAAAAATCTTTGGCCAGGTATATCTGATTAATGTGGTACTTTTTTCCTGACACAAGAGCACGCCAGTTGATCAGAATACAGTGCATTCGGAAAGTATTCAGACCCCTTGACTTTTTCCACATTTTATTACGTTACAGCCTTATTCTAAAATTGATTAATTTGATATTTTCCCCCCTTCATCAATCTACACACAGTACACCATAATGACAAAGCCACATTATTTTAGCAAATTTAGGACAAACAAAATCTGAAATACACATTTACATAAGTATTCAGACCCTTTGATCAGTACTTTTTTGGCAGTGATTACAGCGTCGAATCTTCCAGGGTATGACGCTGTATTTGGGGAATTTCTCTCATTCTTCTCTGCAGGTCCTCTCAAGCTCTGTCAGGTTGGATCGGGAGCGTCGCTGCACAGCTATTTTCAGGTCTCTCCAGAGATGTTCGATCGGGTCCGAGCTCTGGCTTGGTCACTCAAGGACATTCAGAGACTTCTCCCTAATCCACTCATGCGTTGTCTTGGCTGTGTGCTTAGGGTCATTGTTCTGTTGGAAGGGGGGGGTTCCCAAATGGGAACTAGTGGCCCCAAGAGGTTTTAAACAGCCACCACTAACATTGAGTGGCTGCTGCCAACACACTGACTCATCTCCAGCCACTTTAATAATGGGAATTGATGGGAAATGATGTAAAATATATCACTAGCCACTTTAATTAAACAATGCTACCTAATATAATGTTCCCTACATTATTCATCTCATATGTATACGTATATACTGTACTCTATATCATCTACTGCATCCTTATGTAATACATGTATCACTAGTCACTTTAACTATGCCACTTTGTTTACATACTCATCTCATATGTATATACTGCACTCAATACCATCTACTGTATCTTGCCTATGCCGCTCTGTACCATCACTCATTCATATATCTTTATGTACATATTCTTTATCCCCTTACACTTGTGTCTATAAGGTAGTAGTTTTGGAATTGTTAGCTAGATTACTTGTTGGTTATTACTGCATTGTCGGAACTAGAAGCACAAGCATTTCGCTACACTCGCACTAACATCTGCTAACCATGTGTATGTGACAAATACAATTTGATTTGATTTGTTACCCTGGTCTTTGGTAATGTTACCCTGGTCTTTGGTAATGTTACCCTGTTCTTTGGTAATGTTACCCTGGTCTTTCCTTATGTTACCCTGGTTTTTCCTTATGTTACCCTGGTCTTTGGTAATGTTACCCTGGTCTTTGGTAATGTTACCCTGGTCTTTGGTAATGTTGCCCTGGTCTTTGGTAATGTTACCCTGGTCTTTGGTAATGTTACCCTGGTCTTTAGTAATGTTACCCTGGTCTTTGGTTTTGGTAATGTTACCCTGGTCTTTATTAATGTTACCCTGGTCTTTGGTAATGTTACCCTGGTCTTTGGTAATGTTGCCCTGGTCTTTGGTAATGTTACCCTGGTCTTTGGTAATGTTACCCTGGTCTTTAGTAATGTTACCCTGGTCTTTGGTTTTGGTAATGTTACCCTGGTCTTTATTAATGTTACCCTGGTCTTTGGTAATGTTACCCTGGTCTTTGGTAATGTTACCCTGGTCTTTCCTTATGTTACCCTGGTCTTTCCTTATGTTACCCTGGTCTTTAGTAATGTTACCCTGGTCTTGGGTAATGTTACCCTGGTCTTTGGTAATGTTACCTTGGTCTTTGGTAATGTTACCCTGGTCTTTCCTTATGTTACCCTGGTCTTTCCTTATGTTACCCTGGTCTTTGGTAATGTTACCCTGGTCTTTAGTAATGTTACCCTGGTCTTTGGTAATGTTACCCTGGTTGTTGGTAATGTTACCCTGGTCTTTGGTAATATTACCCTGGTCTTTAGTAATGTTACCCTGGTCTTTAGTTATGTTACCCTGGTCTTTAGTAATGTTACCCTGGTCTTACCCTGGTCTTTAGTAATGTTACCCTGGTCTTTGGTTATGTTACCCTGGTCTTTAGTAATGTTACCCTGGTCTTTAGTAATGTTACCCTGGTCTTTGGTAATGTTACCCTGGTCTTTGGTAATGTTACCCTGGTCTTTAGTAATGTTACCCTGGTCTTTAATTATGTTACCCTGGTCTTTAGTAATGTTACCCTGGTCTTTGGTAATGTTACCCTGGTCTTTAGTAATGTTACCCTGGTCTTTAGTAATGTTACCCTGGTCTTTAGTAATGTTACCCTGGTCTTTGGTAATGTTACCCTGGTCTTTGGTAATATTATGGGATATTATGTGTAGATTGATGAGACATTTTTTAAATAAACCCCCCCCCCCACTAATAAGGCTGTATACAATGCACACATGCATACATGACCAAAAGTATGTGGACAACTGCTCGTCGAACATTTCATTCCCTAATCATGGGCATTAATATGGAGTTGGTCCCCCCTTTGCTGCTATGACAGCCTCCACTCTTCTGGGAAGGCTTTCCACTAGAACATTGCTACGGGAACTTGCAGTTGGGGTTGGGCACAGATGTTGGGCGATTAGGCCTGGCTCGCAGTTGGCGTTCTAATTCATCCCAAAGGTGTTCAATGGGGTTGAGGTCAGGGCTCTGTTCAATGCCAGTCAAGGTCTTCCACACGGATCTCGACAACCCATTTTTGTATGAACCTCACTTTTGCACGGGGGCATTGTCATGCTGAAACTTTGGTTACCACAAAGTTGGAAGCACAGAATCGTCTAGAATGTCATTGTTTGCTGTAGTGTTTAGATTTCCCTTCACTGGAACTAAGGGGCCTACTCCAATGGCGGCGAGCTCTACACCACCCTGGTGTAAATCATTGTGCATGGTGATCTAAGGCTTGTGTGCGGATGCTCGGCTATGGAAACGCATGTCATGAAGCTCCCGAACAGTTCTTGTTGCTTACTGAGGCAGTTTGGAACTCCGTAGTGAGTGTTGCAACAGAGGACAGACGATTTTTACACACAATGCGCTTCAAAACTCAGCGGGCCTGTTCTGTGAGCTTGTGTGTATGTGTCCTACCCCTTCGTGGCTGAGCCGGTGTTGGACCTAGACGTTGTTGGAAAGGTGGTATCCAATGATGGTGCCAAGTCGAAAGTGACTTCGGCGGAAGTCGTGACATTGGGCTCGACAGACTTTTTTACACTTTGATGTAAGCACTTCTCAGTAGTTGGTACTTAGACTTAATGTATGCCAGTGAGTAACACGCTCTGGGGTGAGGCTCTCTTGCATGCACTGAATACATTTAATTCAATCCCAGAAAACACACCCACTGGGTGGAAGACCAATTTGATCATGGAGTTTTTGTTCAATAGTGTGTTCAGTACATTTATCTGAAGCCATACCTTTGAATACAGTGTTTAATTTGAATTTTCAACAGATTCAATGGAATATATCGAGAGAAGGGGTCCAGAATATTAGGGATCAATGAAAGAAATCCATTAATAAACTAACTCTGCAATAAAGGGCTCTGGAATCTGATGCCCGGGCCCAATGGCAAAAATGGGTTCATAAACAGTTCACATAAAAGCAATTTAACAATGGGTCAATTACTTTAACCATCAATTAAACAATTTTAGACACAATAATAAACAGTTATGGTCCCCCAAGTGGCGTAGTGGTCTAAGGCACGACAACACAGTTGCTAGCTGTGCCACTAGAGATTTTGGTTCGAGTCCAGGCTCTGTCGCAGCCGGCTGCAACCGGGAGACCCATGGGGTGGCGCACAATTGGCCCAGCGTCGTCCAGGTTAGGGGAGGGTTTGGCCCGATAGGGATGTCCTTGTCCCATCACGCTCTAGTGACTCCTGTGGCGGGCCGGGTGCATGCACCCTGACATGGTCACCAGGTGTATGGTGTTTCCTCCGACACATTGGTGTGGCTGGCTTCCAGGGTAAGCGGGCATTGTGTCAAGAAGCAGTGCGGCTTGGTTGGATTGTGTTTCGGAGGACACATGGCTCTTGATCTTTGCCTCTCCCGAGTCTGTACAGGATTTGCAGCGATGAGACAAGACTGTAACTACCAATTGGATACCACAAAATTGGGGAGAAGAAGGGGGAAAAGTAAAAAAATATATAAAATACAGATATATTTTTTGTGAGACGGTAATTTGTGCTTGCCAAATTGTAAGCCTATTAAGCTTGGTTGAATTATGGTTTAAACATGTATTTCAAATTATCATAAGGTAAACTCTTATTCCATCATGTAACATTGCAAGTGTTTCACTGTTGAGCAACATTTTGCATAGTGCCAACTGTAAAATTTGGTGGAGGAGGAAAAATGGTCTAGGGCTGTCTTTTATGGTTCTGGCTAGGCCCCTTAGTTCCAGTGAAGGGAAATCTTAACACAACAGCAATACAATGACATTCTAGATGATGACATTCTTTGCTTCTAACTTTGTGGCAACAGATTGGGGAAGGCCCTTTCCTGTTTCAGCATGACAATGCCCCTGTGCACAAAGCGAGGTCCATACAGAAATGATGTGTCGAGATCGGAGTGGAAGTAGGCCTATTTCTCAATCTAGCTGTATTTTTGAAGGCACTTTACTACACGTGTGGAAATATTTCATAGAAATATTTACCTTGTTTGGCACAGATTTGCTTTTTGAGATAAAATATTTCCAGCACTGTGTAAACACTGTATGAGTGACTCTCCAAGAAGGAGAGTGCTGATTCAGATGACCTGGCCTCCACAATCACCCGACCTCAACCCAGTTGAAATGGTTTGGGATGAGTATGACCGCAGAGTGAAGGAAAAGCAGCCAACAAGTGCTCAGCAGATGGGAATTCCTTCAAGACTGTTGGAATAGCATTCCAGGTGGAGCTGGTTGAGAGAATGCCAAGCATATGCAAAGCTGCCATCAAGGCAAATAGTGGCTATTTGAAGAACCTCAATATAAAATATATTGTGATTTGTGTAACACTTTCTGGGTTACTACATGATTCCATATGTGTTATTTCATAGTTTTGATGTCTTCACTATTATTCTACGATGTAGGCAACAGTACAAATAAAAATGAAAAAACTTGAATGAGTAGGCGTGTCCAAACTTTTGACTTGTACTGTATCTTCTGGTAATTGTCTTGGGGTTTTATATGACTTTTAAAAACAATATCAAACCTATTTAGGAAAACATTTTGCATAGGTTACATTTTCAGAACATACACATTGATTATAATACTCATCTGGGCCAACTATAATTCATATATTTTGTCTAATATATGTTATACCATATCTTTGTAGGAAAATCACCACAATAATGTATTCAATTCTGTTTGCCACATAAGGAATATAAGTTAACACATACAAATACACCACTGACATATGTCAAAACAAGCTACAATACATGCAAAGAGACAATGTTTTCTTTTTTTCATGGTTAGACTACCAGAGGTGTCAAACATGTGGCCCCTTTGGGTTTCTATTTATTTTATGTTCCTGAATACCATTATGGTGATTTTGCATTTATGCGTTTATCAGTAATGTGGTCGTTAGTATTATTACAATTAGCTTTCTATTGATTGTAATTTTCTCATTTGTATTCCTAATAAATTATGAATAATTTAGTATTGTTTATTTATATGTATTCCTATTGAAACCCAGAAGCCAGTGTTTAAATTGGAACATAGTTGCCAGCTAACCAATCTTTGTGTTTTTGCAGGAACTTGAACATATGCAATGTAAATTCTGCAAATTTGTCCACTTCAATCAAGAGGTCCTTCTGAAACACTGTCAAATAGGAGGAGCAAACTGGCCCCGTCTTTACTCTGATTATGTCTGTACCTTTAACTACGGGATTGGTGTCCCTAAACCGGGACGGTTGTTGCTAAGGTGGGCTAATGTGACTACAATGACGTAAGTAACAGCCAACTTTCCAGGACATAGACATGTCTTATATGGGTAGAAAGCTTAAATTCTTGATAATCTAACTGCAGTGTCCAAGGAGTGGCTTCGTAAGAAGCATTTCAAATTCCTGGAGTGGCCTAGCCAGTCTCCAGATCTCAACCCGATAGAAAATCTTTGGAGGGAGTTGAAAGTCCGTCTTGCCCAGCAACAGCCCCAAAACATCACTGCTCTGGAGGAGATCTGCATGGAGGAATGGGCCAAAATACCAGCAACAGTGTGTGAAAACCTTGTGAAGACTTTTGACCTCTGTCATTGCCAACAAAGGGTATATAACAATGTATTGAGATAAACTTGTTATTGACCAAATACTTATTTTCTACCATAATCTGCAAATAAATTCATAAAAAATCCTACAATGTGATTTTCTGGATTTTTTTTCTCATTTTGTCTGTCATAGTTGAAGTGTACCTACGATGAAAATTACAGGCCTCTCTCATTTTTTGAAGTGGGAGAACTTGCACAATTGGTGGCTGACTAAATACTTTTTTGCACCACTGTACATTCAGTAATATTGCTCTGATTTGTCATCCCGAGGGTCCCAGAGATAAAATGTAGCATAGTTATGTTTGAAAAAATACATTTTTATATTCAACTGTATGAACTGATTTCTACAGTTTGAACCCTTGCTGTCTCTGTTTTTATATATGCAGACAGTATTACACGTTTCTAAAAGTGCAACACAGAATATATTATTTTCGTTATTGTTGATATTTTTCATATGCTTCAAAATATACTTAACTCAGAGATAATTACTAAACATAACATAAAAATCGATGGTATTGTTCAAGAACTTATTGATGCAATATTCTAAACAAATCCTTTCAGCAAAGGCCTTTGATTAGTTTTCTCTTTGTTGCCATCAACAGACCTGTGTTGAAATTAAGTGCATCACCAACGTAAAACTGCTGGAGACATTCAGAGCATCTTTAAACCAGCACTCGCCTCAAACTGTACCGAGCCAGAAGGGGAGCTCTTGGACAGGAGATCCAAGATGTTGTATATTAACACCTGACTGTCCTTGCTTAGAGCCTAGTCTAACCTTGCCATTTTAGAACACAGGTTTATCATATCCTGGTGAAAGCCATACACAACTCTATTTATAGGACAGGAAAATCTTCCTGGCATGATTTTCAACCCCCAAAATTACTGATCCATTTCACTTCCCTCTCAGAATTGACACTAGCTGTGGTTTGTTCTGGACTCAGTCTGCCAATTTAAATGTGCGGGTGGTGTATGGTAAGTCAAGGGAGCACCTCAAAATGCTTAA
This sequence comes from Oncorhynchus nerka, assembly GCF_034236695.1. Classification (NCBI taxonomy): domain Eukaryota; kingdom Metazoa; phylum Chordata; class Actinopteri; order Salmoniformes; family Salmonidae; genus Oncorhynchus; species Oncorhynchus nerka. The sequence continues at coordinate 32,416,586 of NC_088418.1, forward strand.
TCTTTAAGCAACGTATCACGTTTTAGCAATATCTGCATTTAAGGTATCATAAATGCCCCAAATTACTCACAAATAAATCATATTGTTTTCTTTTGTGTATTGTTTTTCCGACCTCAAACATTGTGGCACAGAGGAAGATAATAGTCCTGGAAGGCCTCCCCTTGTTTGTTCGCAAAAATCCAGCAAAGCTACTGAAGACATGCGTGGTGAGTGTTTCATTAAAAGCACCTCTGAATATTTGAAACAGAACTTCATTATAAATCAGAATTCATTGCTTGGGAAATGTAGATTTTACACTCATTTGGAATGCTTCGCACCCTTTGTCCTTGTTTTAACCAGGACACTGCTCCAGAGAAGAGCCAGACCAGAGGCGTCTGTCACGTTCTGACCTTAATTTCCTTTGTTTGTATTTATTTAGTATGGTCAGGGCGTGAGTTGGGTGGGTTGTCTATGTTTGTTTTTCTAGGTTTTGGGAATTTCTATGTTTCGGCCTAGTATGGTTCTCAATCAGAGGCAGGTGTCATTAGTTGTCTCTGATTGAGAATCATACTTAGGCAGCCTGGGTTTCACTTTGTGTTGGTGGGTGATTGTTTCTGTCTCTGTGTTTGCACCAGATAGGACTGTTTTGAGTTTCACATTTCTTGTTTGTTGTAGTCAGTTGTTCATGTGTATCTTAACGTATTAAAAAAGAACCATGGACACTTACCACGCCGCATATTGGTCCTCTGATCCGTTTCGCCTCTCCTCTTCGGAAGAAGAGGAGGAAATTCATTACAGCGTCGAAGCTGGCATCCTCGCGGTTATTGTGCTGGAAGAGGCTGTTGTCTTAAAAAGATCTTCCAGACCTGCCATCTGCATTTGTTTACATGTTTGGCCTCCTCTTCGCCTTGGAGATACGTTTTTTGGGTACTCTAAGTACACTTTTGAGGTATGCATTCTTAGGAGTGTAGTGTGTTACCACTGAAGTCCAGCATTGCATATTTGCTACATTTCCAGAAAAACAACAAAAGTTTTTATTGTGAAAACTGCACTGTTTTGTGCACTGCGCTTTTGATTTGTGAATTTTATGGGTGTGGTTTTGGAAAAATCAAATGGTTCAAAACTACTTATTTGCATTGGTTGCTCAGTGGATTGTGGGTATGCATATAATTGGTACCATTGGTAAGAAAACACTGAAGTTTGTAGAAATGTTTAAATAATGTAGGAGACTATAACACAAAAGATATGGTAGGAGAAAATCCAAAGAAAAACCAACCGGAATTTATTTTATTTGAGAGCCCATGCTCTTCCAATGGAACGTATAGGGAAATAATGAAATCTAGCTCCCAGTATGCAATTCCTATGGCTTCCACTGGGTGTCAGTAGTCGTTGTTCAAGGTTTCAGGCTTGTTTCTTCCAAAACGAGTAAGAAATTAGTTTTACTACAGGGACACAGACTTGGAAATTCTTGAATGCGCGCGCGATGAAGAGGACGCACACCTGCTAATATCGCTTTCCTATTGAACATACTTCTTTCCTTTTGAAATATTATAGTTTAATTACAATTTAGGGTATCTGAGGATTGTATAGAAATGTATTTTGACTTGTTTAAACAAGGTTTTGGGGTACATTTTCGGATCCCTATCTTGCCATGTTGAACAAGTGGATTACTCAAATCGATGGCGCCAATTAAACAGACTTTTTGGGATATAAAGAAGGATTTTATCTAACAAAACAACACTACATGTTATAGCTGGGACCCTTTGAATGACAAATCAGAGGAAGATTTTCAAAAAGTATGTGAATATTTAATCGCTAATTGTAAATTTATGAAACCTGTTTTGATGTGGGCCACTGTCAATCGCATGGCATGCTTTCGCTGTAAAGCCTACTGTAAATCGGACAGTGCAGTTAGATTATCAAGAATGAGCTTTTAACCCTTTCATTTATTTTTTATTTAATTTTTTTATTTCACCTTTATTTAACCAGGTAGGCAAGTTGAGAACAAGTTCTCATTTACAATTGCGACCTGGCCAAGATAAAGCAAAGCAGTTCGACACATACAACAACACAGAGTTACACATGGAGTAAAACAAACATACAGTCAATAATACAGTATAAACAAGTCTATATATGATGTGAGCAAATGCGTGAGTTCCAAATAATTCTAACGGTCGCGCCAGCGTGAGATTCTTTATGCAGGTGATAATAGAACGTTCTCTCCATTACAGAATGTGATTGTTACGCAACAGTACATTTAATCCGTGCTGCCCTCAAACCAAGGCACACAGCGTGTTTTTATTTATAGACTATTTTCAACTTGTCCATTTCAAATTAGTGTTTTATTTTCTAAGAACAGTTTGAATTGAGGTGTGTTCCGCCTCATTCATTCACATAAGTAGTCATTTTTACTTTTGCGGACCAATTTTTTTTTTTTTACATTTCTGACCCAGACAAAATTCCTCAAACACTTCCCAATTCTTTGTGCAGTTGAAGTCTGCAGACTTGTCCTGTACACACGTGTTCACATTTTCCGTCTGTTGCCTGCATCGCAGTCATAGTTGTTTTCATTATCAATAATAACTTTGGAAATGTGTGCGTTTCTATCAAAGTAAGTGCCTTATTACGTTATAATAGTTTCTGCATGTCGTGTTGTCTTTTCTACTGTAGCATAATATTTGTGTATATTCCTTATAACCGTGGACACGCGAGGTAACGTTACTCATTTCATAACCTTTATGGTGTTATACTCAATGATTAGGTAGCTAGCTACATTATTCTATTAGCTCTTGAAAACAATGCTAATTGCGTCAGAAAAGTATTAGCATGTGTTGTATTTTGAAGCTACTCTGGCCTCATGACTCCCAAGTGGCGCAGTTGTCTAAGGCACAGCATCTTAGTGCTAGAGGCGTCACTACAGACACCCAGGCTCAAATCCAGACGGCGTTTCTATCAAAGTAAGTGCTTTATTACGTTATTATAGTTTCTGTATGTTGTGTTATACCATTTCTACTGTAGGTCACTGTGTATGGAGCACAATATATTTGTGTATATTCCTTATAACCATGGACACGCAAGATAACGTTACTCATTTCATAACCTTTATGGTGTTATAGTCAATTGTGCTTATGTAGCTAGCTACATTCTTCTATTAGCTCTGTAAAACAATGCTAATTGCATTCTACAAAGAGCTATTTATCATGTCCGCCTTATCCACTGCCTCCATTTTGAGGTTATAGTCGAGCACGCAGTCTGGTTTGATTTTTCTCTCTCCCGTCAGGTGGCCCACCTTCCCTGTGGCCGCCATGGTTGCTGTATGGACAGTGGAGGGGACACGGATGCCTCGTTTGTCATGCCACTTTACTAACAGCTGTTGACATTTTTTATTTTGTATAACGTGTCATTTGGAATGGTAGTAGCATTGTTGATGAAATGCAGTCATCGCAGCAGAACTAGGAAGCGGTCTTGGGAAAAGAGGGAAGCAAAGAAGGGATTAACAAACGTAGGATCTGTGCTCCAGTATTCTCTTAGGGAGTTCTTCTTTACTATCCCCATGAGAAGGACTGTCACCAGCAAGGTATACATTTCACTAATTGTGGTTGTCCCCCCATTCTCTTGGCTCTCTCTTCTCCTGTAGCTCCAAGGCATAGCGATTGGTCTCGGTTATGTCTCCCTCTAGCTCCTCTGTCAGAAAGAACTTGAAGCACTCTGCCTCAGATGGAAATGGCAAGGGGCGTTGCACTCCAGACTGGGAGTCAAAGCAAACAGCAGGGCCAGGAGGGGTGAAATTGCTGGCAGCCTTCCAGCTACCACAGAACTCCTGTACTTCATCCATTGTCGGCCTGCCTCCATCACCACCAGCATCTTCAAAGGGACCTGGGACTTCGTCAGTGGACAAGGGTCCTCAGATGCAGGGTTCTCAATGGCTTCAAGGTTGGGAGGCAGCTCCTCACTGTCAGAATCTGATTCCTGACTTTCAGACTTTCAGCATTTGTGAGTTGTCTCCTTTTGAAAGACATTGCTAATGCTACAGCTTAGCTCACTAGCTACATACATAAACAACAACACTGAATGGCTCAGAGTGGGAGTGAGAGGTTACGTGATTGACAGCCGGCACGGGCCACTTGTAGAAATAAATCACTATCAGAAAATGCTTGTGGTAATTATTTCTATATTTACTGTTTGATTCACATGTTTTTAATAACCGACAAATCATGCATTCCGATTCTTGCATAGATTGTAATGTGTAAATATGTGTGTAAAATAATTTTTTGAAGGTTGTACTGATTATGATTAACTAAGCTAATTCCAGCTGTGTGTGTATCCATGTTTTTTGAGATACAATGCATTCTGGGTTTCACGAAATTGTCTTTTGGACCGAAGATGTTATAACAAAATGAGGTGAGTAAAGGTTCACTCATTTTGAGAACTTGCAGAAATGAATGGTGGGATGTCAACGATGGTAGACGACACACCCCCTTCAACATGCATACTATAAAATGACCAAACCCATCTTGTCTTCTCTTATTATCTTTGGTTTGTGTGAGAGAAAAAGCATAGCAGCGCACAGAAAGACCCATCATCCGATTACTTTCGATTTCTGGAGTGTTTTACTCAATTATTTCGATCAATGGCGAGCTCACCCGTAATGTGATTAATTATAAATAGCCATTTCTATTAGCTAATTCATTTAGTAGTTTATGTCAAATGAGAGTTATACAAATATGACCTCTTTTGTTAAGTCAATCTTTCCTCAGTTAGCGCTAGGACACATGTAGCCTACATTTTTCCGGTTTGGATGATTGTGTTATGCTGTAGTTACTTCTGTGAATGTCTGAAAATTGAATGCAAAAATAAACTGCTGACATTCTGGACATAACTTTGTAAGGACTGTGTTTGTGAAAAATGCCAGCTCAAATGCTGATTGTTGTGTCATTTGAAACTGGCTAGTCTAAGTAAGCCTTCTAATCACACCAGATAATCCAGGGACCACTGTAGAATGATCACACCCCTGTGATGGTACTTGTGAAAAGGTTCAAGCAAAGCAGTTACATATAGTCAATTGCACATGTGTCTAAACTACAGTTGTTGCGTCAGAAAACTAAAATAAAGATAGGACAAAGTGATATTCTGTCAGAAGATGGGAATGAAAAGCACGATCATGTGGACAAAATTTGAATCTGAATCAATCATGCTTTGGGGTTCAGATAAAATATTATTGTAAACGTTAAATGTGAATTAAGGTTTATTTTAGTTGAATGAGGATGTATTGATTAGAAAAGTGTAGATTATTATTTGGGGAGAAAAACATGATGGTGTATCTAGTGATGACAACTACAGTGGCAAGAAAAAGTATGTGAACCCTTACCTGGATTATCTGGATTTCTTCATACAATTTGACCTGCTCTTCACAACAGACAAACACAGTCAAACACAAATTAATGTATTTTTCTTGTCTATATTGAATGCATCATTTAAACATTCACAGTGTAGGTTGTAAAAAGTATGTGAACTCCTAGGCTAATGACTTCTACAAAAACTAATTGGAGTCAGAAGTCAACTAACCTGGAGTACAAACATTGAGACGAGATTGGAGATGTTGGTTAGAGCTGCCATGCCCTATAAAAAAACTCACAAAATTTGAGTTTGCTATTCACAAGAAGCATTGCCTGATGTGAACCATGCCTCGAACAAAAGAGATCTCAGAAGACCCAATATTAAGAATTGTTGACTTGCATGAAGCTGGAAAGGGTTACAAAAGTATATCTAAAAGCCTTGATGTTTGTAATGGGTGTAAGATGGAACAATGATGCCATCTGTTGGTAAATGTTAATTACTGCAACTCCAGTGTTTTTACCGGTGTGCTTGAGATACCCGGATGTACAACGTACTGAACAAGACTAGTTACTCTTATCAATGCCTCAGTCACGTCCTTTAACATTCAAACATGGCGTCAGAGTCGGATAACTAACGATGCTTTCCGAAAATTAGAGTCACCTGTTCTGGTTTACCAACAACAACAAAAATGCGTCACCGGAATTGACCTTAGCTAGAGTGAGTTTGCTAGTTAGCTTCAGTGTTGTTAGCACCGGTTAGACATGGCAGCGAACATTCCCCCTCCCGCCGTTATGAAGCTCAGCGGAGATTGGAGCACAAACTGGGATATGTTTAGAGGTGAATGGGAGGACTATGCGCTAGGGATTTCTGGAAAAGGAAGATGAGGTAGTGGCTGCCACTTTGAGGACTATAATGGGAACTGAATGCTGACACGTATACAAACACAACCTGAACCTAACAGCAGCTCAGCAAGGTAACGCAACAGCTATTCCTGATGCTCTTGAACATTACTTTAAGCCATCAAAGAATGTTATCTACAAGCGTTATGTTTTCGGTTGTTGCAAACAGGAGGATGGGGAGTCCCTTGACAGCTTTGTCACTAGGTTAAGGGAAAAGGCAGCTACATGTGACTATGGTGCTTTAACCTCTTGCTTCTACTCGGGACGCTTGCGTCCCAACTAGAGCTCTGGAAATGCAAATGCGCTACGCTAAATGCTAATAGTATTAGTTAAAACTCAAAAGTTCATTAAAATACACATGCAGGGTATCGAATTAAAGCTACACTCGTTGTGAATCCAGGCAACAAGTCAGATTTTTTAAATGCTTTTCGGCGAAAGCATGAGAAGCTATTATCTGATAGCATAATAGTAATTAGCATTTCGGCGTTACACAAACCGCACAATAAAATAGAAAACATTCATTACCTTTCACCATCTTCTTTGTTGGCATTCCTAGATGTCCCATAAACACTATTTGGGTCTTTATTTCGATTAAATCGGTCCATATAAAGCCTAGATATCGTTATATGTAGACTGTGTGATAAACGAAAAAACACTGTTTCAAAACGTAACGTCATTTTTTAAAATTCAAAAAGTCGACGATAAACTTTCACAAAACACTTCGAAATACGTTTGTAATGCAACTTTAGGTATTAGTAAACGTTAATAAGCGATAAAATTCATCAGGAGGCGATGTAAAGATCATTAGCTGTCCGTCTGGAAAAATGTCCGGCTAGAAACTCAAACGAAAATATCCGGTCCTAGACCATAGGAGATACGGTGCCCTGCATGTGTTTGACCAAGAAAAAACTCGAAGGGAAATGACAAGACTCTAGACACCGTGTGGAAGCTGTAGGTACTGAAACCTCAGTCAATTAATTGTGGTTCACCTTTATCAATGGGTTCAAGTAGCGCATGGATATATTTTCCCATTTTCACTGATCAGTTTTTCCTGTGCTTTTCGATGTAAATGCCGTTCTGGTAAAGCCACAGCAGTGATTTAACCAGTTTTTTAAACGTCTGAGTGTTTTCTATCCACACAGACTAAGCAAATGCATATACTATATTCCTGGCATGAGTAGCAGGGCGCTGAAATGTTGCGCGATTTTTAACAGAATGTTCAAAAAAGTAGAGGGTCGACTTAAGAGGTTAAGAGATTAACTGATCAGAGATAGTTCTTGGCATAACTGATGAGGGCACGCGCATATGTCTGCTGAGAGAACGTGACCTGATGCTGGTCTTGGCAGTGGAGACATGCCGTGCAGCAGAGCTTACTGATATATGGATAAGGTCTATGGAGCTAGAAAGGCAACATTTACTGGCTACATTCAGACAGCCAGTAAAGAAATTCCCTTTGCCACAGCTAATGCTAATACTACAGCCCATTCTGCAGTAGACAACCCTAATACGTGCCGATATTGTGGCATTTCTCATAGGCTGGGCAGTCTTCTTTTCCCCGTCTATGTAAAAATATGCAAATCCTGTGGTATAGCTAATCACTTCGCAAGGGTCTGCATTAAAAGCAAGAGAAAGGAGGGTAAAGTGCACTCCATTGAAACAAACACAGATGAAGGGAACAACAGCACAGAGGATGTATATGCAAGCTACCGGTGATGTCCCACGAGCTACCGATGCGCCCCTGGCAGATAGTGAGTCTAGATCTCTTCCAGCACAGTGGCAAAGACTTTCTGCTGGTAGTCGATCATTACTCAGACCGCCTCCCCGACCTCTCAGCAGAGACAACGATCAAATGCTGCAAGGCTCAGTTTGACACCATGCCCAGCCAGACAGGGTCATTTCAGATAATGGACCCCAATTCTCTGGATTTGAGTTCCAAACATTTGCTGCAGAAGGGGAATTCGAGCACGTCACCTCATCACCACGACACCCAAACGGGAAGGCGGAGTAGGCAGTCAAAATCGCAAAGAACCTCTGCAAAAAAGCTCTGCGAGAGGGCAAAGATGCCTGGAAAGCAATCCTGCAGTGCCGCAATACCCAGACAGAAGGCATGGATAGCAGCCCGGCCCAGCGCCTCATGGCACGGCGTATAAAAGCAGCTCTACCAGTAGCCAGCACTCTCCTGGAGCCATGTGTGGTGACAGACGTGCTGGTGAAGTTACATCACAGAAGACAGGTCTCCAATTTCATCTACGACAAATCAGCAAGAGACTTACCTGAGCTCGGGGTGGGTGAAACGGTACGAATGAAGCCACTATCAGGGGACCGGACGGGCCTCTGGAGCCTCGGATCCTGTGTACAGAAAGTGGCACCACCCTCCTACTTGTTCGAAATGAATGGATCACTGTACCGTCGTAACAGGGTTGACCTTCGGATTGCTGAGCCAGCACCTATTCAGAACCCGGATGGTCAAAGGGGTCCCATGACAAAAGATGGAACCCCAGCAAGTTACATGGGGCCTGAGGCACTGAGCGAAGAGCCAGGGGATCACAGGTCGGCCGCTCCCTCGCCCATCAATACTCCCCTTAGAAAGTCAGGTGACACGCCTGTGCGGGAACCCGCAGTCCTCGCAGACAAGCCCCCTGTCTTTTCACGCTGTGGCCGTCTGTCCCAGCCACGAAAAATACTTAATCTGTAGGTTTCCCATTAGGGATTGTTGACAGACAGAGATAAAAGTGAAGAGTATCAAAATGTGTTAAGTTGTTACCTGGAAAAAAAAAGAAAAAAATTCTAAACTGTTCATATTAGAAATTATTACAAGGTTTGTTTTGTTAGTGAATTGACAGCTCCTGTACTATTTTATAAAAGGAAAGATGTGTAAGATGGCACAGTGATGCCATCTGTTGGTAAATGTTAATTACTGCAACTCGTGTTTTTACCGGTGTGCTTGAGATTCCCGGATGTATTTCAATGTACTGAAAAAGACTAGTTACTCGCATCAATGCCTCTGTCTCGTCATTTAACATTCAAACAATGTGCATCAGTCCACGGTAAGACAACTATAAATGGAGAAAGGTTGCTACTCTCCCTAGGAGTGGCCGTCCTGCAAAGATGATTGCAAAAGCACAGCACAGATTGCTCAATGAGGTTAAGAAGAATCTTAGAGCGTCAGCTAAAGACTTAAAGAAATCACTGGAACATGCTAAGATCTCTGTTGATGAGTCTACAATATGTAAAAAATACTAAACAAGAATGGTGTTCATGGGAGGATACCGCGGAAGAAGCCACTGCTGTCCCCCCCAAAATATTGTTGCAAGTCTGAATAGCTTTCTACAAAGCTTGGGCATGCTCCTGATGAGGTGGTGGATGGTCTCCTGAGGGATCTCCTCCCAGACTTGGACTAAAGCATCCGCCAACTCCTGGACAGTCTGTGGTGCAACGTGGCGTTGGTGGATGGAGCGAGACATGATGTCCCAGATGTGCTCAATTGCATTCAGGTCTGAGGAACGGGTGGGCCAGTCCATAGCATCAATGCCTTCCTCTTGCAGGAACTGCTGACACACTCCAGCCACATGAGGTCCAGCATTGTCTTGCATTAGGAGGAACCCAGGAACAACCGCAGCAGCATATGGTCTCACAAGGGGTCTGAGGATCTCATCTCGGTACCTAATGGCAGTCAGGCTACCTCTGGCGAGCACATGGAGGGCTGTGCGGCCCTCCAAAGAAATGCCACCCCACACCATGACTGACCCACCACCAAACCGGTCATGCTGGAGGATGTTGCAGGCAGCAGAACGTTCTCCACGGCGTCTCCAGACTCTGTCACGTCTGTCACATGTGCTCAGTGTGAACCTGTCTTCATCTGTGAAGAGCGCAGGGCGCCATTGGCGAATTTGCCAATCTTGGTGTTCTCCGGAAAATGCCATACGTCCTGTACAGTGTTGGGCTGTAAGCACCACCCCTACCTGTGGACGTCGGGCCCTCATACCACCCTCATGGAGTCTGTTTCTGACCGTTTGAGCAGACACATGCACATTTGTCGCCTGCTGGAGGTCATTTTGCAGGGCTCTGGCAGTGCTCCTCCTGCTCCTCCTCAAATCAAATCAAATTTTATTTGTCACATACACATGGTTAGCATATGTTAATGCGAGTGTAGCGAAATGCTTGTGCTTCTAGTTCCGACAATGCAGCAATAACCAACAAGTAATCTAACTAACAATTCCAAAACTACTGTCTTATACACAGTGTAAGGGGATAAAGAATATGTACATAAGGATATATGAATGAGTGATGGTACAGGGCAGCATACAGTAGATGGTATCGAGTACAGTATATACATATGAGATGAGTATGTAGACAAAGTAAACAAAGTGGCATAGTTAAAGTGGCTAGTGATACATGTATTACATAAGGATGCAGTCGATGATATAGAGTACAGTATATACGTATGCATATGAGATGAATAATGTAGGGTAAGTAACATTATATAAGGTAGCATTGTTTAAAGTGGCTAGTGATATATTTACATCATTTCCCATCAATTCCCATTATTAAAGTGGCTGGAGTTGGGTCAGTGTCAATGTCAGTGTGTTGGCAGGGTGGAGGTAGCGATCCTGCTGCTGGGTTGTTGCCCTCCTACGGCCTCTTCCACGTCTCCTGATGTACTGGACTGTCTCCTGGTAGCACCTCCATGCTCTGGACACTACGCTGACAGACACAGCAAACATTCTTGCCACAGCTCGCATTAATGTGCCATCCTGGATGAGCTGCACTACCTGAGCCACTTGTGTGGGTTGTAGACTCCGTCTCATGCTACCACTAGAGTGAAAGCACCACCAGTATTCAAAAGTGACCAAAACATCAGCCAGGAAGCATAGGAACTGAGAAGTGGTCTGTGGTTACCACCTGCAGAACCACTCCTTTATTGGGGGTGTCTTGCTAATTGCCTATAATTTCCACCTGTTGTCTATTCCATTTGCACAACAGCATGTGAAATTTATTGTCAATCAGTGTTGCTTCCTAAGTGGACAGTTTGATTTCACAGAAGTGTGATTGTGTTGCTTAAGTGTTCCCTTTATTTTTGTTGAGCAGTGTAATTATGTAATTACGTGTTGAAGGTCTCCGATGGGGTGTCTCTTCGTGCACCTGGTTCCGGCTTCTCTGATGACGGCACGTCTTCGGTTACCGGGTGTAACTCTGTTTGTCCTCACAATGTCAGTGTCCTTTCTCTTAGTGGTCTGTTTCCTCACCCTTGTTCTGAAAAGGGGTCTTCTGAAGGCAGCCAGACGTGTAGCTCAGGGCTCCAGCGTGGGAATGAAAGTAGTGTAGACACACGATTCCTTGGTGGTCCTGCTTGAATTCACCCTCTTAGACACAGCTACTCATCCGTAGCATAGGTTGTTAAAAGGTTCCTTTGTCTTCTTCAACCTCATGTTGCGTTTTTGGGTTGCTGACTACTCAGACCTTGGCTGCAGCGCAGGGTCACCTAGTCCGGTATGTTACTTCTTAACTCAGAGTTCTGTCTTACTATCCAGGTCTGTGCCCAAACAATTTGAGCTTCTACTTTTAAAAATCCACCTTTCCAGAAACAAGTCTCTCACCGTTGCCACTTACTACAGACCACCTTCTACCCCCAGCTGTGCCCTGGACACCATATGAGAATTGATTGAACCCCATCTATCTTCAGAGCTCGTGCCCTAAACTGGGACATGCTTAACCTCTTCAGTCGACCCTCTACTTTTTTGAACATTCTGTTAAAAATCGCGCAACATTTCAGCGCCCTGCTACTCATGCCAGGAATATAGTATATGCATTTGCTTAGTCTGTGTGGATAGAAAACACTCAGACGTTTAAAAAAACTGGTTAAATCACTGCTGTGGCTTTACCAGAACGGCATTTACATCGAAAAGCACAGGAAAAACTGATCACTGAAAATGGGGAAAATATATCCATGCGCTACTTGAACCCATTGATAAACGTGAACCACAATTAATTGCCTGAGGTTGCAGTACCTACAGCTTCCACAGGGTGTCTAGAGTCTTGTCATTTCCCTTCGAGTTTTTTCTTGGTCAAACACATACAGGACACCCTATCTAATCCGGTCTAGGACCGGATATTTTCGTTGAGTTTCTAGCCGGACATTTTTCCAGACGGACAGCTAATGATCTTTACATCGCCTCCTGATGAATTTTATCGCTTATTAACGTTTACTAATACCTAAAGTTGCATTACAAACGTATTTCGAAGTGTTTTGTGAAAGTTTATCGTCGACTTTTTGAATTTTAAAAAATGACGTTACGTTTTGAAACAATGTTTTTTTCGTTTATCACACAGTCTACATATAACAATATCTAGGCTTTATATGGACCGATTTAATCGAAATAAAGACCCAAATAGTGTTTATGGGACATCTAGGAGTGCCAACAAAGAAGATGGTGAAAGGTAATGAATGTTTTCTATTTTATTGTGCGGTTTGTGTAACGCCGAAATGCTAATTATTTTGTTTACGTCCCCTGTGGGTCTTTTGGGGTGTTGCATGCTATCAGATAATAGCTTCTCATGCTTTCGCCGAAAAGCATTTAAAAAATCTGACTTGTTGCCTGGATTCACAACGAGTGTAGCTTTAATTCGATACCCTGCATGTGTATTTTAATGAACTTTTGAGTTTTAACTAATACTATTAGCATTTAGCGTAGCGCATTTGCATTTCCAGAGCTCTAGTTGGGACGCAAGCGTCCCGAGTAGAAGCAACAGGTTAACATCCTACAATCTAAGTTTGATGTCCTCAATCTCACACAAATTATCAATGAACCTACCAGGTACAACCCCAAATCCGTAAACACAGGCACCCTCATAGATATCATCCTAACCAACCTGCTCTCCAAATACACCTCTTCTGTCTTCAACTAGGATCTCAGCGATCACTGCCTCATTGCTTGCGTCTGTTATGGGTCTGCGGTCAAACGACCACCCCTCATCACTGTCAAACGCTCCCTAAAACACTTCAGCGAGCAGGCCTTTCTAATCAACCTAAACCGGGTATCCTGGAAGGATATTGACTTCATTCTATCAGTAGAAGATGCCTGGTAATTCTTTGAAAGTGCTTTCCTCACAATCTTAAATAAAGCATGCCCCATTCTAAAAAAAATTAACCAGGAAAAGATATAGGCGTTGGTTCACTTTAGATCTGACTGCCCTTGACCAGCACAAAAAATCCTGTGGCATACGGCATTAGCATCAAATAGCCACCACGATATGCAACTTTTCAGGGAAGCTAGGAACCAATATACACAGGCAGTTAGGAAAGCAAAGGCTAGCGTTTACAAACAGAAATTTGCATCCTGCAGCACAAACTCCAAAAAGTTCTGGGAATCTGTAAAGTCCATGGAGAATAAGAGCACCTCATCCCAGCTGCCCACTGTACTTTCACCACCGATAAATCCACAATAATTGAGAATTTCAACAAGCATTTCTCTACGGCTGTCACGACTTCCGGCGGTCGTCGTCACCGTCCTACTAGCCACTACCGATCCCTTTTCGTGTATCTGTTGGTTTTGTCTGATTGGTTGCACCTGTGTGTTGTTTAGTTAATTAGTGTCTGTATATAATGTAGGTTGTCCCACCCTTGTTTTGTGCGGGATTGTTTATGTTGTCATTCATTTCGTCTATCAGTGTTTTTGTGTTTCTTATTCTCCGGTTAGTCTGTTATCCTGTGTTGGATAATTTCACCCTGTGTGTGTTTGGGTTGACCGTGTTTGTTTTGTTCACCGGAGAATAAAACTTTATATCGCTATCTGCTCTCTGCGCCTGATTCCACCCACCTTGATTAGACGTGACAACGGCTGGCCATGCTTTCCACCTGGCTACCCCTACCCCGGCCAACAGCCCCCCCACTTCTCCTTTACCCATATCCAGACAGCTGATGTTCTGAAAGTGCTGCAAAATCTGGATCCCTACAAATCAGCTGGGCGAGACAATCTGGACCCTCCCTTTCTAAAATGATCAGCCAAAATTGTTGCAACTCCTATTACTAGCCTGTTAAACCTCTCTTTCTTATCGTCTGAGATCCCCAAATATTGGAAAGCTGCCGTGGTCATCCCTCTCTTCAAAGGGGGAGACACTCTAGACCCAAACTGTTATAGACCTATATCCATCCTGCCCTGCGTTTCTAAAATCTTAGAAATCCAAGTTAACAAACAGATAAACCGACCATTTCGAATCCCACCATACCTTTTCCGCTATGCAATTTGGTTTCCGAGCTGGTCATGGGTGCACCTCAGCCACGCTCAAGGTCCTAAACGATATCATAACCTCCATCGATAATTTGACAGTACTGTGCAGCCGTATTCATCGACCTGGCCAAGGCCTTTGACTCTGCCAATCCACAGCATTCTTATCGGCAGACTCAATAGCCTTGATTTCTCAAATGACTGCCTTGCCTGGTTCACCAACTACTTCTCAGATAGAGTTCAGTGTGTCAAATCGGAGGGCTTGTTGTCCGGACCTCTGGCTGTCTCTATGGGGGTGCCACAGGGTTACATTTTCGGGCAGACTCTTCTCTGTATATTTGAATGATGTCGCTCTTCCTGCTGCTGATTCTCTGATCCACCCCTACGCAGACGACACCCTTCTATATACATCTGTCCCTTCTTTGGAAACTATGTTAACTAACCTCCAAGCAAGCTTCAATGCCATACAACACTCCTTCCGTGGTCTCCAACTGCTCTTAAATTCTAGTAAAACTAAATGCATGCTCTTCAACCGATTGCTACCTGCTCGCCTGACTAGCATCACGACTCTGGACGGTTCTGACTTAGAATATGTGGACAACTACAAATACCTAGGTGTGTGGTTAGACAGTAAACTCTCCTTCCATACTCACATTAAGCATCTCCAATCCAAAATTAAATCTAGAATTGGCTTCCTATTTCACAACAAAGCCTCCTTCACTCATGCTGCCAAACATACCCTTGTAAAACTGACTATCCTACCGATCCTCCACTTCGGCGATGTCATTTACAAAATAGCCTTCAACACTCTGCTCAGCAAATTGGATGCAGTCCATCACAGTGCCATCCGTTTTGTCACCAAATGCCCACATACTACCCACCACTGTGACCTGTTGGCTGGCCCTCGCTACCTATTCGTCGCCAAACTCACTGGCTCCAGGTCATCAAGTATTTGCTAGGAAAAGCCCCGCCTTATCTCAGCTCACTGGTCACCATAGCAACACCAACCCGTAGCACGCGCTCCAGCAGCTATATTTCACTGGTCATCCCCAAAGCCAACACCTCCTTTGGCCGCCTTTCCTTCCAATTCTCTGTTGCCAATTACTGGAACAAATTGCAAAAATCACTGAAGCTGGAGACTTATATCTCCCTCTCTAACTTAAAGCATCAGCTGTCAGAGCAGTTTACTGTACCTGTACACACCCCATCTGTAAATGGCACGCCCAATTACGTCATCCCCATGCTGTTATGGGGATGAGGTAATTATCTCTACTTGCACACCATCATCTGCACATCTATCACTCCAGTGTTAATGCTAAATTCAAATTATTTTGACTCTATGTCCTATTTATTGCCTTACCTCCCTAATCTTACTACATTTGCACACACTGTACATAGACCTTTTCTATTGTGTTATTGACTATAGGTTTGTTTATCCCATGTGTAACTCTGTGTTGTTTTTATCGCACTGCTTTGCTTTATCTTGGCCAGGTCACACTTGTAAATGAGAACTTGTTCTCAACGGGCCTACCTGATTACATAAAGGTGAAATAAAAAATTTAAACCATCCCATCTGGTTTGCAATAAGTGGAACTATCATTTGTTTTATCATTTTTTTACTGGAGTGCTGCATCAGATGACCTAGCCTCCACAATAACCTGCCCTCAACCCAGTTGAGATGGTTTGGGGTGAGTTGGACCACAGAGTGAAGGAAAAGCAGCCAACAAGTGCTCAGCATATGTGGGAACTCCTTCAAGACTGTTGGAAAAGCATTCCAGGTGAAGCTGGTTGAGAGAATGCCAAGAGTGTGCAAAGCTGTCAAGGCAAAATCAAATCAAATCAAATCAAATTGTATTTGTCACATACACATGGTTAGCAGATGTTAATGCGAGTGTAGAGAAATGCTTTGTGCTTCTAGTTCCGACAATGCAGTAATAACCAACGAGTAATCTAGCTAACAATTCCAAAACTACTACCTTATACACACAAGTGTAAAGGGATAAAGAATATGTACATAAATATATATGAATGAGTGATGGTACAGAGCGGCAAAGGCAAGATGCAGTAGATGGTATCGAGTACAGTATATACATATGAGATGAGTATGTAAACAAAGTGGCATAGTTTAAAGTGGTTAGTGATACATGTATTACATAAAGATGCAGTAGATGATATAGAGTACAGTATATACGTATACATATGAGATAAATAATGTAGGGTATGTAAACATTATATTAAGTAGCATTGTTTAAAGTGGCTAGTGATATATTTTACATCAATTCCCATCAATTCCCATTATTAAAGTGGCTGGAGTTGAGTCAGTGTGTTGGCAGCAGCCACTCAATGTTAGTGGTGGCTGTTTAACAGTCTGATGGCCTTGAGATAGAAGCTGTTTTTCAGTCTCTCGGTCCCAGCTTTGATGCACCTGTACTGACCTCGCCTTCTGGATGATAGCGGGGTGAACAGGCAGTGGCTTGGGTGGTTGTTGTCCTTGATGATCTTTATGGCCTTCCTGTGACATCGGGTGGTGTAGGGGTCCTGGAGGGCAGGTAGTTTGCCCCCGGTGATGCGTTGTGCAGACCTCACTACCCTCTGGAGAGCCTTATGGTTGTGGGCGGAGCAGTTGCAACCAGGCGGTGATACAGCCCGACAGGATGCTCTCGATTGTGCATCTGTAGAAGTTTGTGAGTGCTTTTGGTGACAAGCCAAATTTCTTCAGCCTCCTGAGGTTGAAGAGGCGCTGCTGCGCCTTCTTCACGATGCTGTCTGTGTGGGTGGACCAATTCAGTTTGTCTGTGATGTGTACGCCGAGGAACTTAAAACTGGCTACCCTCTCCACTACTGTTCCATCGATGTGGCTACTTTGAAGAATCTAAAATATATTTGGATTTGTTTAACACTTTTTTTGGTTACTACATGATTCCATATGTGTTATTTCATAGGTTTTATGTCTTCACTATTACTCTACCATGTAGAAAATAGTCAACATAAATTTAAAAAAACTTGAATGAATAGGTGTGTCCAAACTTTTGACTGATACTGTATAGTGTAGCACATCCTAGGGAAATGTTTCCAATTGTCCTAATGGCAGCAAAGTGGGCTCACAGCTTGAACCCCGGCATTGTTTCTTGCAGCTTTAATTATTTTTATTATTATTATATGTCCTGTTTCCATGAACCAGTGCTGATGTTTCCATTGTTACAGTAAGTTGATCAGTGTTTTATGTGTTTGACTGACAGTTGTGGTTCATGCGTTACTCAGAGTTCGAAAGAACACATTACCCAGACGTCTTCGCGCGAGAGAGATTAGCCAACAAGATTGACCTTCCAGAGGCACGGATACAGTATTTTTGTCCCTCTTACTGTCTATCCCTCTTTACTGTCTACATTGTATTAACCCTTTACACTCGTGAGAATTGGCCTATATGGATAGGGCTAAATTGAAATGTTTCTTACAGAAGAAATATGGAAAGCATATTCATAATTAAGTTTGCAATTAAAAGGGAACAGTTAGGAAATTATGGTAAAATTATTAGACTAAAGGTGAGGACACAGCAGTTCACCTGACACAAGACTGAATCCAAACTTTACACTTTTTTATTTTATGAGCATTTTACATTTACAGTTCTTTTCGCCACATTTGTTGATAACAACATCTTAAAATACTCTGGCATCATTCAGAAACATGATAACAATATTCTTGGAAAATGTGGGTAATAGGTGCCACATAAGACAAAAATCTACAAGGGTGGTTTGTTTGAGTGAGAGGTCTGACTGGTGTCTGCAAGTGGCCACACACCTCTCCATAGTGTGGACTGTTCCTAAGTAATTTCAATGCACTTTTATGACTCAAAGAAGAGTCTTCATGTCACACCCTGACCATAGCTTTGTATGTTTCTATGTTTTGTTTGGTCAGGGTGTGATCTGAGTGGGCATTCTATGTTGGATGTCTTGTTTGTCTATTTCTATGTCTGGCCTGATATGGTTCTCAATCAGAGGCAGGTGTTAGTCATTGTCTCTGATTGGGAACCATATTTAGGTAGCCTGTTTGGTGTTGGGTTTTGTGGGTGATTGTTCCTGTCTCTGTGTTAGTTTGCACCAGATAGGCTCAGTCACTTTGGTTTTTCTTTTTTTCTTGTTTTGGAAGAGAAGAGAAGAGAAGAGAACGTGAGCCGGGTGCGCCATTCTCCTTGCGGAGATGTTGCAAAATCCATCAACACGGTCGGTCCCTGGGATTGGGCTGGCCAACACGATTTGTTTGCTTGGAAGGAAAAGGATTTGGAGCCTTTAGGACGGGAAACTTTTGGAAGGACAATCTTGATGGGGATTCTAAAGCTGACGGTGAAGGACGTGTTTTGCTTCCAAGGTAACTCGTTGGAGGGAGCATACGACGTGGCACTAAATACAGAGGAGAAACATGATGATATCCTGAGAAGGGCAAGAGCAGTGGGAGGTGAGAGGCCGATGAGCCACTATGAAATAACAAGCCTGGCGAGGAACAACTTTAGGGTTGTAACTGTCAACATTTACAACCCATACGTTAAGGACGAAGAGGTGAGGGCCTTTCTGGGGAGATACATGGCTAACATCTCCTCAGCAAGGCACCTCAAAGACTCCCTTGGGTTTTGGAATGGGAGGAGAGGCTTCCAGGCCCTCCTCAGGGAGGACCCAAAGGGACGTGGTGGCTACCTCCATCCTCCTGCTATGTTCTCCCTAGGGGCTGACAGGGGGATGTTGTTTTATGCACGTCAGCCCCCATTTTGCAGGCGCTGTATGGCCTACGGCCACATCTTCGCCTCGTGCAGCGCAAGAAAATGCAGATTTTGTGGATCTGGGGAGCACGAGGCGAAGGATTGTGACAAGCCTAAGGCGTGCCACGGGTGTGGCTCGTCAGCACACCTGTGGCGAGGGTGCCCGGCTCGTCAGAGGTCATACGCGTCTGTGGGGGGAGCAGGAGCGGGTGATGGGGGAAGAAGAGGAGGGGAAGGAAGCACGCCTCATGACCAGAGTACAGGTCCAGAGGGGAAGGCCGCAAGGAAGGAGGAAGAGCAAGAAGTGGCGGATGGAAGAGAGAAGGAAACGGAAGGCACAGGAGTAGGAGAACCAGGAAAAGCGGCGGAAGAAGGCAACCGAGTGGAGGAGCATGAGAGAGAAGAAAGCGAGGGAGGAGTGGTGGAGAAGGAGACGGTGGAAGAGCAAGTGGAGTGGGGGAAAGTGCCCGGTGGAAGAGATGAGGGTATGGTGGAGGAGCTGGCGGGGGGAGGGTGGTATCTCTCCACTGCCGCCATCACCAAAGAAGAGAGTGAAGAGGAGGGTGCGATTGGCCGACAGTGAGAGAGGGGATGGCCAAGAGAGCGATGGGGTGGGAGAAACCTCTGGGTTGCTGCTGGTTTCCCCAGGCCCTCAACTTCTGTTGGGTGGGGACACACCTAACAAGACCCAGGACTGGGTACAGGAGGAGTTTGGGAGTTTTTTGTTTGGGGACTCAGCCTCCCCTATTTTTTTCCAAACCAGCTGCAGCACTGGGGAGGGGGAGGATTGTGGGGGTAGACCCAGGGTGCAGGGCACCCCGGAGCCAAACACTATTCCTGCATCCTGGGTTGGCGAGATGGAGGAAGAGATGTCGGGAGTACGGATGGTGTTATCACCGGTAGATATGGAGCAGGGGAGCATCGGGTGAGTCTCCTGTTTTTTTTTTCTGTCTGGGTTTAGTATTTGAGTGTATTACATGTTTTTATTTTATTCTTTCATGGGGTCTAATTTTACTTTTGTTAGTTTAAATGTAAGGGGTTTAAGGGATTTTGTTAAGAGGAGGGCGGTTTTTAGTTATTTGGAGGGTGTGGGGTTTGATTTTTGTTTTTTAAAGGAGGTTCACCTGAGGGATGGAGGGGATGTTAGTAGGTTTAAGGAGTGGGACAAGGGGGAGTCGGTTTGGGGTATTGGGGGGTGCACTCATCGGGGGTAGGGATTTTGTGTGGGCACAGGGAGGTAAAAGTGGAGGGTTCTTTTGTGGTGATGCAGGGGAGGGTTATAGGGGTGGATGTTACGATAAGGGATTGTAAATTTAGATTAGTGGTGGTGTATGGGCCACAGGTGGTGGCAGACAGGAGGGAGATGGTGAACTGTCTGGCGCCCCTGTGTGTCACAAATAGGAAATTAGTGATAGGGGGGGGATTTTAATACAGATTTAAGAATAGGGGGGGGATAGCAGTGCAGGTGCCATCACCGGGCTAATAGTTTGCCACGGTCTGGTTGATGGTGGCCTGCACACTACTCCGAAAATGGCCGGTCCTACATGACGCAACTCCAGGGGGGTTGCGCGGAGGCTCGACTATATTTTTGTACCCAGGTCTTTGGGTAAGTTGTCTGGGTGGCTGTTGCCTGTTTTTCTTTTCGGATCACGACGCGGTGCTCCTGCAGGTGGGGTCGCCAGTCTGCCTCTTTGGTAGGGGGTACTGGATGTTAGATCGGTATGTGCTGGAGGAGCAGGCTTTTGTTGATGTTTTTTTTTGGTTTCTTTTGGAGGCTTGAAGGCCTCCGGTCCATGTGCGAGGGGGTGTTAGAGTGGTGGGAATTAGTTAAGGTGAGGATTAGGGCTTTTCTAATAGGGTATTGCAAGAGGAAAAAAGGGAGGAGAGGAGGGAGGTGGATCGTATCCAAAGGTTAATTGAACTCGAGTACGAGGCAGGCAACCTCGGCGGGTCGTTTGACTGGGAGAGATCTGCAACCCTAAAGGCGCAGCTCAGGGAGTTGCAGGAGCGGAAGGCTCGAGCTTTCCTGGAGCGTGCACATAGTGGCTTTCTAGAACACAATGAGACTTGTTCTGCTATGTTCTTTAAGTCGGTTAGGGCCAGACAGAGTAGGAAGGTAATTGCATGGCGTTAGGGAAGAAAATGAGAGTATAGTTAGAGAACCAGAGGATATGATCAGGGTGACAACTGATCATTTCCAAGGTTTATTTAAGAAAAGGGAAATGTGTTTTTAGAACACTTGTCCAGGCGGTTGCCGGAGGACATTAGAGAAGTGATGGAGGCCCAGATCTCACTAGAAGAGGTTGAGAGCGCTCTTAGGAGGATGGGAAAAGGGAAGGTGCCTGGGATGGATGGGCTGCCGGCTGAGTTTTATCTCAAGTTTTGGGGTATACTTGGACCAGTGGTCCTCGAAGTCTTGAAGGCCATCCTTGAGACAGGGGTCCCGGGGGGATGAATGGCTGTTGGTGTGCTGTCACTTTCATATAAGAAGGGGGAAGTAACAGACCTTGGCAACTGGAGGCCGTTGACCATGCTGTGTGTAGATTACAAGCTACTTGCAAAGGTTTTAGTAGACCGGTTGCGCACAGCCCTTCCCTACGTCGTCCATGAGGATCAGACGTGCGGGGTAGAGGGCCGCTCTATTAGATGGAACCTACAGTTAATCAGGGACTCCATCGCTTGGGTTGAAGATAGAGGACTGCCTTTAACCTCATAGTCCGACCAAACCCATATGCGGTAGCGTAACTACAGCCTCAAGCTCATTAGCATAACGCAACGTTAGCGATTTCTAAAAATCGCAAATGAAATGAAATAAATATGCCTGTTCTCAAGCTTATCCTTTTCTTAACAATCCTGTCGTCTCAGATTTTCAAAATATGCTTTAGAACCAGAGAAAATCACTAATTTGTGTAAGAGTGGTGATAGCTAGCTTAGCATTAGCGTTAGCATTTAGCACGCAACATATTCACAAAAACCAGCCAAGGAATCAAATAAAATAATTTACCTTTGAAGAACTTCAGATGTTTCAATGAGGAGACTCTCAGTTACATAGCAGATGTCCAGTTTTTCCTGAAAGATTCTTGTGTAGGACACATCGTTACCTTTTGTTACTATGCATATGGCTACCGAAACTAACCGAAAATTCAGTCACCTACATGTCGAACTTTTTCCGAATTAACTCCATAATATCGACTGAAACATGGAAAACGTTGTTTGAATCAATCCTGAAGGTGGTTTGTCATATTTCTCTCCATTGAAAGCACCGTCCTTGTAGCCTGGTTTGTTCTGAGATTTGAATGGAAAAATACTGGGACCTGACTTTTGCGCACCGATTGCCACGCAGACACCAAGCGGGACACCTGGTAAATGTAGTCCCTTATGGTCAATCTTCCAATGATATCCCTACAAATACGTCACAATGCTGCAAAGACCTTGGGGAAACAAGAGAAAGAGTCCGTTCATTCCTGTCGCATTCACAGCCATATAAGGCGATCATGGAAAACGTAGCCTCAGAAATCCTGTGCATTTCCTGGTCGGTCATACATCTTGGTTTTGCCCGAAGCATTTGTTCTAAGGGACTCACAGTGAAAATCTTTGCATTTCTGGAAACGTAAGACTGTCTTCTTTCCAAAACTATCAATTCCAAGCATATTCGAGCATCTTTTCGTGACAAAATATTGCGCTTAAAACGGGCACGTCTTTTTATCCAAAAATGAAATACTGCCCCTAGAGTCTTAACAGGTTAATGGTAGCAGCGCTAGATCAGGTGAAAGCCTTTGATCGCGTGAATAGATCCTTTTTATTCAGAGTGTTAGGTCGATTAGGATTTGGGGAGAAGTACATAGGATGGATTCGTACATTATATGTCGGAGCGGGGTGCCGAGTTAGTGTAAATAGTCACTTGGGTGACGTTTTTGACCTCTCGTCTGCGGTCAGGCAGGGGTGCCCACTCTCGGCTCTCCTCTTCGTTCTGTACACTGAGTCTCTGGCGGCTGCCATTAGGGCAGACACAGGGGTGGAAGGCTTGTTGATCCCTGGAAGTGGTGGGCTGCGTGTTAAGATGACGCAGTACGCCGACGACACTTCCTTGCTGCTGTGCAAGGACTCGTGCCTGACAAGGTCCCTTGCCATCTTTGGGGATTTCACCCGAGCGTCGGGAGCGGTTCTGAACCATGCAAAGTCTTCCGTTAAGTTTTTCGGAAGATGGTGCGGTAGAACGGATGTGCCCGGGGGGTTATCTCTCTGTGAGGGGGCCCTGAGGATTCTCAGGGTCCATTTTGAGACCTCCAGCTCAGCGACTCTAAACTGGAACATGCGTATCGCAGTGGTACAGAGGAAGCTAGCAATGTGGAAGGCTAGGTATTTGTCCTTTATGGGCAAAGTCCTGGTCCTAAAGGTGGATGTGTTGCCGTCTCTTTTGTATTTGGCGTACATCTACCCATTGCCGGCTTGTCTGAGGAGGCCTCTAGTGAGGCTTGTGTTTCAGTTCATGTGGAGTGGCAGGTGCGAGTGGGTCGCCAGGGCACGCATGCTCTGTCCCATCGGGGAGGGAGGTAGGGGGGTACCACATTTCCCCCTCAAGCTGGACGCAATTTTTGTTTCTTTCTTGTTAACGGAGATTGCTCATCCAGTGATACACCCGTCCGGTTACCTCCTGCGGGTGTTCTTCTCGTATCAGGCGAGAAGCGTAATGGTGTGGTCTTAACGCGGGTCTTCGGGCGGAACAGCTGCCGTGGCACTTTGGTCATGCGGCCAAGTGGCTGCGTGCGCTCCCTGAGGTTGAAGTTGCCCGAGTAGGTTTAGATCACAGGCACCTGTACGAGGAGGTCAGAAAGGCAGGGAGTCCGGCGCCTGTAGTGGGCATCTCGGAAGTGGTCTGGGAGGGAGTGCAGGCGCGGGGTCTGGACAACAGGCTCAAGGACCTGAATTGGTTGAGCCTCCATAAGTGCTTGCTGGTACGTTCCATCATGCACCGGTATAGTTTGGTGCAATCCCCCACCTGTCCAAGATCCTCTTGTGGCAGGGAGGAGACTGTGCGCCATGTCTTTTGGGACTGTGGCTTTGCCGGAGTAGTATGGGCTAGGGCACGGGTGTTGTTAGGTTTGGTAAGGGGGGATTTTGTATTGACGTGGGCCAGGTTAGAGAGAGGTGTGGGAGAGCGAGAGGGACGTATAGGGACAGGTTTCTGCTCTGGCTTCTCATGAGTCTCTTTAAACGGGGGCTGTGGGAAGCCAGGCAGAACATGGTAAATTTGTTTGGGGTTTTTGTTTAGTTAAATTAAAATACCATTATTGGAGTATGTATGAAAATTATGAGTTGTAAAGAATGAATGGTATTGAAGGTAATAAAAAAAATATATTAAAAAAAAATAGGCTGTTTAGGTTTTCATGGTACGTTTCTTGTTTTGTAGTGTTCGTGTTTATCTTTTTATTAAACATGAATCAAAATAACCACGCTGCGCTTTGGTCCGCCTCTCCTTCAACTCAAGAAAACCGTTACACTTCAACTATAAGGTGCTTTTTTGAGCTCTCGTAGCTGTGCTGTTGAGGAATTAGAGCAAGTACACTTGTACATCTTTTGTTTTGGAACACAGCCCTGCATTTTCCCCACTCTGCTGACAATTTTTCTCTACTCCTTTAACACAGGAGTAATAAAGGCCTGGTGCAATATTTTTTATCATTTTTTATTATTTATCTTTTAATTGTGATTCATCAGGGGCTGGTGCAACAGCCTCTGCACCCCTACTTCCCACAGCTATGCTACCTGGAACCAATTCTACATTTTGGGTTCCAAAAGGGTTCTTTGGCTGTCCCCATAGCAGAACACTTCTGCTATGGGGACACTTGGCATCACTGAGATCAGCAACATGACAGCGTTCATTGACACATCTGTATGATTGACAGGTGTGGTTTTCCAACTGAAGAGCCAAGTCGAGGAGAGGAAAAGTTTCGTAACCAGAGGAGGTCATGGGGTGGGACTTCCTGTTCCCAGGCTCACGCCCCCCTAAGCACTTCCTTCAACACCTCTGTTTATCACCATTAACATGGCAGCAGTTCAGGTTTGTGATGACTTCATGTGTGTGATATCGTTGACAGCGTCTCTATGTTCATTTATCCAATTATACTTAAATTAAAAGTTGGAAGACAAAGGGGACAGTGGTACTTACTAACTACATTCTTGTCTTCTACTTTGCAGCAATTGTCCAGGTGAATTCTTTCTTAACCAATATGTCAAGTAATTTTTATAAAGCGCTGTCAACAGACTTTTTTTGTGCCGGTTTCCCTAACAGAGATTAAGTCCTGCAATCACCAATGAAAGTGCTTTTTCGTCCAGTACTAGGCTGGGGCACCCCCTAGTGGGACTACACTAGTGGACTTGGGAGACTTGACTCTGTCTGGGAAACCAGCCCTTAGTGAATAAGTCCTGGACCAAAATATGCATCATGAATTATAATTAGTGGTTGTCAAAACGATAAAATCCCACAGAACTCACCTTTTCAGTACTAGATTACTAAATAGGGGGCAATAGGTCTGTCTATATCATTGCCCCTATCACATTCACCTAATATAATTGTATGTGCTGATTAGCAGATACCAAAGCAACTTGCAGTAAAGTGAGTTCAAACATTTGTGTATGTGTCTCATGGTCCCTGTAGGAAATGAACCCACAACCTGGACGTCGCTATGTTCTTACCAACTGTGACAATCAGGACTGTGTACTTAATGTGTTTGGGTATGTCTGTCTCATTAGGGTCTATGCTGATTCAGAGAGTATCTACCTTGCCCAGCTACAGCTCTCTGTCTGTCCTCTCCACTGGAGTCCAGGTTGGCCATTCATCATTCACATAATTAG
Organism: Oncorhynchus nerka; assembly: GCF_034236695.1. Taxonomy (NCBI): domain Eukaryota; kingdom Metazoa; phylum Chordata; class Actinopteri; order Salmoniformes; family Salmonidae; genus Oncorhynchus; species Oncorhynchus nerka. The sequence goes on from NC_088418.1 coordinate 32,442,628, forward strand.
AACCTATTGACTAACCTGGGAGGAGTTTGTTTCCTCAAAAGCTTAATTTGTAGCTAGTGTGGCATTGTATTTGTCTCAACAACCCAGCAGAGAGGCATCATTGAACATGCTTCTTAGGGAATAGCTAAGAATAGTGGCAGATCTTAGTTCATATATTTTGTTTGTGTAACAACGCCCTAAATTCAGGACTAGGATTAACCTCTGTCTGGCCCATGAAGTTCTGGGTTTTTACAGAAAAAGGGAAAGGGGGAGGGATGTTAAACTGACAACCTGAGAATTGTATGGGTCCCAGGAGGAAGATGCCAAAGGAATTGGTGTTTTTGGATGATTTACATTCAAGGTATCAATGTTGGATGACTGGTTTAATAAAGGTGTTATAAATACCCCTTTCAAGTAAGATGTTACTGATAAAACAATATAGGCCTACAGTGCCATTATTGGCCACCATCAATGAAGGGCCAGCATACAACTGCTCTACTGTCTTTCGTCCTTGGGCCAGCGGAACAATTTGTCCACTTTGGGGTGGCAAAGGTTTGATGGCATTAAATTGTTTCCCCCTAAACAAATATTAGAACATTAGGTACATTTTATTCAATATTAAATTATTAACCTATCATCATTGATATAATATTTTACTTACAATGTACTAATTACAACTCTTTTTGGCAACCAGAGGAGGTCATGGGGTTTGCAAAACGTAAACATCCAGAGAGCCTCTGTGTTGAATTTTATTTTGAAATTACATTTAGACTATAAAACATTGCCTTTAGCACATTTCTTATAGAGGATATCAGTCTTGCATCAAATAGTGAATTCCACTGTATGCAGAATGTTGCATGCATCTCTGCAGTGTTATATTTTCACAGCTCACTGTCAGTAAATATCGTACAGTAAATATTGGATTACAAGAGAGTTGCAAGTCTGCAAAGGTAGAGTTATTTAAAGCTTTGAATTGGTCGATGGGGTTCTGGAGCTGTGTGGTTACAGCAGTTGCGCAGGGTTGGTGTTGCCTGTGGTGGTGGGGCCCAATTTGATATCTTTTCATGGGGCCCAACATCCCTGGCGGCGCCCCTGACAGCACTTGCAGCTGACAAGGGCAGCTCTAGCAGGGCAGAAATTTAACAAACTGGTGGCATCCTATGACGGTGCCCGTTGAAAGTCACTGATCTCTTCAGTAAGGCTATTCTACTGCCAATGTTTGTCTATGGAGATTGCATGGCTGTGTGCTAGATTTTATACACCTGTCAGCAACGGATGTGGCTGAAATGGCCAAATCCATTAATTTGAAGGGCTGTCCACGTACTTTTGTATATATAGTGTATATATGATAGACTCCACCCCCCAAAAAAATCTTTGTTTTTCACACCTTTTTATAGCCTGTATCTTGTTGTATGGGAGTATATGAAATAAGTTGGAACGTTCACATTGAAAATGCCTATCAAACATTTTAAAAACCATGGGATTTGGTACATTTTTGCCATCAGATCTAATGATTTACATAGACTGACTGAATAATGGCCGCACTTAGGATCGGAACCTCTCCCGAATCGTGGAGACAGGACAGGGCATCGGCTTTGATGTTCTTAGAACCTGGGCGATATGACAGGGTGAAGTTGAATCTAGTGAAGAAAAGGGCGCACCTTGCTTGGCGCGGGTTCATCCGCCTCACCATCCATATGTACTCAAGGTTCTGATGGTCGGTGAGGATGAGGAATGGGCCTTTGGCGCTCTGCAGCCAGTGTCTCCACTCCTCTAATGCCAACTTCACCCATTATCCCCTGTGTCATATGGCCCCCCTTTTGGTCATTTTGTGTCCTCGTGCCCGGTAAAAGACCATGCTCACCGGTTGGAGCGAGTCCTCTGGGGGGCCATATGGGGAACTTTTCTGCTTCCTTTTCTAGCATCCCTTTTCATGTCATTCTGCTGTGGGGAAGCCAGTCCAAATCTCTCTGGGTCCTTATTGACTCTGGGGCCGATGAGATCTGGTAGGTTCTCAAGTGCCTTCTGGAGAATCAGTTGTTTGTTAAGGCGGAAAAGTGTGAGTTCCATTGCTCCACCATTCCCTTTCTGGGCTACATCATCTCTACTGGGAGCGTCAAGATGGGTCCCGAGAAGCTGATGGTGGTGGATTGGCCTCAGCCTACGTCCAGGGTGCAGCTGCAACGCTTCCTGGGGTTAGCCAACTTTTATCGCCGCTTTATCCGTGGTTACAGCACCCTGGCCTCCCCCTTGGCTATTCTGTCCCAACGTTCTTCCCTGAATCTTAAGCTGCATCCCTGCGCCCTCTTCTCCCATTGCCTCACCGCCACGGAGAGGAATTATGATGTGGGGATTTGGGAGCTTCTCGCGGTGAAGATGGCATTGGAAGAATGGAGATACTGGCTCGAAGGGGCTGAAAATCCGTTCATTGTGTGGACCGATCACAAAAACCTGGAGTATCTCCACACTGTCAAGCGCCTCAACTCCAGGCATGCGAGATGGGCCCTGCCGTTTACCCGGTTCAACTTTTCCCTCTCCTACCGGCCGGGGAGATGCCCTTTCTCTTCTCGGGCTACCACCCCAGAGCCCGAGACCATCTTTCCCACCTTGTGCCCGGTGATGGCACTCAGCTGGGGTATTGGGAAACGGGTCCAGGAGTCGCTGTGGTCCAAGCCCTACCCTGAGGGGGACCCAGATAACCGGATGTTTGTGCCTGACGCTGTCCGTTCCGCGGTCCTGGAGTGGGCCCATTCCTCCAGGCTTGCCTGCCAGTCGGGCTCCCGGCGGATCCTGGCCTTCGTGCGACAGAACTTTTGGTGGTCTACCATGGTTTCAGATGTTGCCGCCTTTGTCGCCGCCTGCAAAGTCTGTGCACGGAACAAGACCCTCGACAAGCTCCGGCTGGCCTCCTCCAACCCATCCCTCCTCGCCCCTGGTCTCGCATATTCCTGGACTTTGTCATGGGTCTCCCCCGTCTGATGGCAATACCGCCATCCTGACCGTGGTGGATAATTCTTCCATGGCCGCCCATTCCTATACCCAATTTACCCTCTACCTTAGAGACAGTCCAGCACATGGTGCAGCACATCTTCTGGATCCATGGACTGCCCGTGGACATGGTCTCTGACTGCCCCCCTCAGTTCTCGTCCCGATTCTGGAAGGCATTCTGCACCCTCATTCAGTCGTCGCCCAGTCTGTGCTCCGGGTTCCACCCCCAGTCTAACGGCCAGTCGGAGCGAGCCAACCAGGACCTCGAGACCACCCTGCACTGCCTGGTCTCCACCAACCCCACCACCTGGAGCCAGCAGCTGGTATGGGTGGAATGCACCCACAATACGCTTCCCTGCTCTGCCATGGGCCTATCACCATTTGAGTGTTCGCTGGGGTATCAGCCCTCGCTTTTCCCTGAGAGGGAAGAAGAGGTTGGCATACCTTCTGCCCAGATGTTTGTCCGCCACTGTTATCATAGCTGGAGGAGAGCCTGGCCGGCCCTCCTCAAGACCACCTCCAGGTATTGACGACAAGATATGCGCCCAGTTAGGACGCCAGGTGGCTCTCCTAGAGGGGGGACGGGGTAACTGTCACACCCTGATCTGTTTCACCTGTCTTTGTGAGTGTCTCCACCCCCCTCCAGGTGTCGCCAATCTTCACCATTATCCCCTGTGTATTTATACATGTGTTCTCTGTTTGTCTGTTGCCAGTTTGTCTTGTTTGTTCAAGTCAACCAGTGTTTTGTGTCTCAGCTCCTGCTTTTTTCAGTCTCTCTTTTCTCTCCCTCCTGGTTTTGACCCTTGCCTGTCCTGACCTTGAGCCTGCCTGCCGACCTGTACCTTTGCCCCCCTCTGGATTACCGACCTCTGCCTGCCTTGACCTGTCTTTTGCCTGTCCCTGTTGGAAAATTAAACTATTGTTTATTCAACGTGGTATCTGGGTCTTACCTTACCCTCATACCTGATAGTTGCCCTCATCATCAAGTGGCTTGTTATAATGTTATTGGAATGCAGTGTAATGACAGGTTTCAATACATAGATTTTGTATTTAACAAGAGATCCATTTAGGAATATTATAGATACATTTTGAATTGTTTGAAAATAAAATATAGAAATTAGGGATGCAAATACTGACCAAAAAAACTGTTGTATGAAGTGTTTTTTGTGTATTTAAAAAAAGTGCAAAATGTTGGTAATATAGTATTAAGATGATATATTTTCCAAAATTGGTTGTGTTATCTGCATTACTATAGAAATGTTTTAATTATCATTAGGCATATTCCACCTATTATTGAAAGAGTGGTAGCAATGGCAGACCAATCCAATGGAGCTGGATGGTGGCCTTATTGGAAACTGAGTACCCTATGGTTAAATCAGCATTTTCCAAGTTTTATGTTAAGTTTGGTGCAGTCATTATGAAGGCATTTTGCAAAAATGTGTTACCTGTACCTCTTTGCTGGATGTAATGCATTCTTACGTGATTTTATACTGGGTGCAATGTACAATGCAGGTTTCATGTCACATTTCTTGATGTAAACACACTTTATGGAATCATATTGAATTCGAACATATTTTTTGTGATGTTTTTACCACTATTCTGGTAATGCTTTACTAAATACATATAACTGACATACTTGGGCGATCATTTTGGGTTGTCTTCATTGTAACACATTTTAAGGCATTATTCGTCTTATTACACCAGTTATTTATTACGTTATGTACTGTACTTGAAAAAATCAATGCAGTTTGCCAGCATACCAACCTGCATACCACTGCTGGCTTGCGTCTGAAGCTAAGCAGGGTTGGTCCTGGTCAGGTTCCTGGATGGAAGACCAGATGCTGCTGGAAGTGGTGTTAGAGGGCCAGCAGGAGGCACTCTTTCCTCTGGTCTAAAAAAATATCCCAATACCCCAGGGCAGTGATTGGGGACACTGCCCTGTGTAGGGTGCTGTCTTTCTTATGGGACATTAAACGGGTGTCCTGACTCTGAGGTCATTAAAGATCCCATGGCACTTATCGTAAGAGTAGGGGTGTTAACCTGGCTAAATTCCCAATCTGGCCCTTAAACCATCACGGTCACCTAATAATCCCCAGTTTACAATTGGCTCATTCATCCCCCTCCTCTCCCCTGTAACTATTCCCCAGGTTGTTGCTGCAAATGAGAATGTGTTCTCAGTCAACTTACCTGGTAATATAACAGACAAATAAAAAATTAATAAAAAGTTCCTCATTAAAATGAATGGTGGCTTGGACTGATTATAGAGCATGATGAATCTATATACTGTAGCTAAAAAAAAACTTCCTCAAAGAGTCTCCTTGTTCTGTGTGTAATTTTTGTAGTTATCATCTAGGGTGCCATGTGATAATAGATCACATCCCAATAGTGTCCATTCTGGCTCTATGTACCCCAAAATGTACATTTTGCATACACAAATCTAATTTCTATTCTTCCTTTCTATTCACTTTTCTATTGTGCCTCATCCTTCATTTGTTGCTCATGTTATTGTCTTTTCATTCACCTTATCTGTGATTCACTGTATGTGTGTGTGGTGTGTGTGTGTGATTCACTATGTCTTTGATTCACTGTGTCTGTGATTCCCTGTCTGTCAGTAGAAAGTGTCATCCCAGTCTGCCAACTCTTACTCTTGCATGTTACCCCTGTCCCCTTCCACCCCGCAGAAATTTGACTCTGCAGAGTACCCATCCCATATGCCTCCACCGTCCTCTGCCAACTCAAACACTGGTGAGTTTTACACTGTGTGCGTGTTTGTGTGTGTGAGTCGGTTGGTCAGTATTCTGCCCTTGGAATTGCGTTCTCATGCAAAACTAGACAGATAGCTAACAACTAAGTCTTCAATAAAACTCCCAAGGCGTGACTTTTCTTGAATAAATATATTGAAAATGTTTGTTGTGAAACTGCAAAATACAGAAAATAATATACTTTAGTATTCAATTCATATCGACATACTATAGCTGTACATTATACATTTCAAGTTGAAGTTGCATAAATACAAACATGTGCCTAGGTGCCATGTATCTGGCATGATGCCAAACCATATAGCTAATTGTTACTCACGTGGTAACTCCTTTCATTACTCTAATAGTGTGCAACCACCTCTGTACAATAACAAAGCATTTTACACTAGAAATAGTAACAAAACTTCAGTATTGTATGTTTTACAATTTGTTTACATGATGCATACATGAAAGGCATGGCAATTTGTGTGAGTAAATGCAGCCAACTAACATTGATAAGTAAGCAATTATATCAATAACAAGATAATCATCATTAGCAATATGCTTGAATTGATATTTTCTGAGGCTGAAGCGTGACAATAAATAACTGCACTGAAAGACCTGCACCGTAGTGTTTTTTTCAGCTGCTTCTATGCGTGCAGAAAAAATTCTCTACTTCCTGTTTCCGTACAGTCTTTAAGTACTAGAAAGCTCCAAAAGGGGGCAATAAACACCATGGAACACAATGAAAATCCATCTTAACCATGGTAATAAAATAATCTGTTACCTTCTAACAGGATGGCAGCACAGTCGGCAATAACATTTTATTCTCTTCGCTTTACTTTTATTGGTAAAACGCTTCAAATCTTATTGTCTGCACCCAACAACTTTCATGAAAACAAACTGTCTTTTGTACTCCACCTCCTATATTTTTTCTTTCACTCTCTCCTCTGCCCATCTTTCTTTCCTTCCTCCTCCTCTCCTCTTTTGTATTCTCTCTCCCTTCCTGTTTTCTCTCCTTCTTCCTCCTCTCTCTTTCCTTCTTCCTGTCCCCTTGCTTTCTCTCTCCTTGCCCCCCCATCTCCCAGGGCTAATTTCTCCCGGGGTTTCGGTACCGGTGCAGCTTCCTGGGAACGAGCAGAGCATGGGCCAGAACCTCGGTCAGTACTGGGCCAGACTACAGTGAGAGAGAGGGAACGAGAATCGACTGAGGGGACCATCAAAAAAACAAAGGCATACTATGAAAAGGGAGGATAAAACAAGGACACTAGATAAGAGACAGGCTTCTTTGAGTTGGTTTGGCTTGAGGAAGATCCCAATATGCATTAAATGTTTACAAATGTGCTTCCAAAATACTTTTTTTTTTTACAACGGGAAGCATAAAAGTTCATTGATATGGCGTGGCCGTAAGCGTCAGTGGTGAGAGGCTGTATATACTGTGAAGATATTTTTTTTACTCTATTATATTAAAACATTCACCTTTTACAAACATGTTTAAAGCCTATCTCTCCTATCAGCAATCAGCCAAAAATAATATTTTGTGGTGAAACAAATGTTGCGAAACAATTCAATTCTAATGGAGGCCCAAGTCAGGGTTGGAGTCTATTCCATTTCATTTCCAGCCAATTCAGAAAGTAAACCAAATTCAAATTCTAAATGTTCCTAATTTCAAAAGCAATGAAGAGAATCAGAATTGGAATCACAGTGTACTTCCCGAATTGACTGGAAATGAAATGGAGTTGACCCTTGGCCTCAGTATTGATGTATAACAATACAGTTAAAGAGAATATCAAATTTATGGAAGGATGCAGCACATTTTAGAACAACAATCAACCTCAGATTTTGTAACAAAGACTTCAATGATAGTGCCATCAGTTTACATATTCATCAGCCAATGACAATCAAGTATCATCAGCAACCATGCAATAAGAGTTGATGTTCAGGTTAGCAACCAATCAAAAGCAAAGACCTTAGCATATGACAATCAAGAAGAGCCAATGAATAAGCATATGACAATCAAGCAGAGCCAATGAATAACCACTAAAGCCGGGATTCATCCTATCTTGCTTTGACGACAATGCACCATTTAAAGGTCATTTCCGATTGAGCATACATATGCAGAGTGAAAGCGGTCTCCCTGAAAGCGGAAACATTGCCTTTAAAAGGTGCATTGTCGACAAAAAATGATCGGATTGAATCCCGGACTAACTAAAACTACAAAAGCAACAATATTATCAAGAGCAATGGATCAATGACCAACTGAGCGTGACCAAATATTCATAAACATAAATCAAACATTGTAACATATTGATTTTATGATTAAACCGTATACTTATTTTTCTCTAGACCTCACTGTTGCTTCTCTCTTTAATGAACTGTAATTTATTTATCTATTTTTCATTTCACATTTGTCACATGACCCCTGTGTTTTTTTTATCGTTGCGGGACTTTACTGTGTTAGCACTGTGTATAAGAAAAGTAATCCCTTTTGCAAAGGCATTTGAACCCTTTAATTAATTAAAACTTTGTGTAATGAGAAACTTAGTTGAACTTTTATTTTGGAGTTGATACCTACAGAATCAAATCCGCCATAGCAAATGTTGCAGTCTCTTAGATTTTAAACTTCACACCAGGCTACCTGTGTGAGGAAGCTACCTGGTAGTAGTTGTAGGTTTTTTAAAGTATCAAGACCATTACCCAAAACCTTTTTTCTTAATGCTATTTTAAATGTGTAAATGATACTGCAGCATATTTTCTATTAGGGAACCAGAAAGTCAGTGTATTGGATTTTTTTTAACCATAAGTAAAAGAGCTACTGCATATATACCACAATGTGTGTTTGATTGATTTGATCCTAGCCTATTTCTGTTTGTGTTCCTCATTTATCTTGTACTGGACCAATTTGTCCTGCATCCCTACCTTGGGCAACCTTGTAATTCAAACCCAAGACTAATATAACTGGGATGGAACCAAAGTGTTGGTCGGTGTTTCATGTGGGACTCTAATTCATGTTGGACAGATAAAAGGTATAAAACAAAGATGATCTATTATATTGATAACGTAGTTGAGTGACCGCTTTTTGCAAATACATGTCCTCAAAAATGGGAGGCAGACGGAAGAAGGCAGATCAGGTGGGACCATTCTTGCCAATGAGAAGGCAGATATGCATGTGAACAACAGGCAAAAATACTTTTTCCCAAAGATGCCGAAATGGCATGTGCGTCCACCTACACTTAGTATACAAAACATTTAGAACACCTGCTATTTCAATGACACAAACTGACCAGGTGAATCCAGGTGAAAGTTATGATCCCTTATTGATCACTTGTCACTTGTTAAATCCAATTTAATCAGTGTAGATGAAGGGGAGGAGACCGGTTAAAGAAGGATTTTTAAACCTTGAGACATGGATTGTGTATGTGTGCCATTCAGAGGGTGAATGGGCAAGAAATAAACTGTAAGTACCTTTGAACGGGGTATGGTAGTAGGTGTCTCCAATGTAGAAAGTAGTAAAAAGAAAGAAAAACCCTTAAATGAGAAGGTGTGTCCAAACGTTTGACTGGTACTGTGTGTGTGTGTATGTATATATATATATACACAGTATATCACAAAAGTGAGTACACCCCTCACATTTTTGTAAATATTTGAGTATATCTTTTCATGTGACAACACTGAAGAAATGACACTTTGCTACAATGTAAAATTGTGAGTGAACAGCTTGTATAACAGTGTAAATTTGCTGTCCCCTCAAAATAACTCAACACACAGCCATTAATGTCTAAACCGCTGGCAACAAAAGTGAGTACACCCCTAAGTGAAAATGTCCAAATTGGTCCCAAAGTGTCAATATTTTGTGTGGCCACCATCATGCAACTAATGCAAAATTTGTCTGGTTTTAACATTTATAGGTATGTGTTTCGGTAAAATGTTTTTTTTTTTATTCTATAAACTACTGACAACATTTTTCCCCAATTCCAAATAAAAATATTGTAATTTAGAGCATTTATTTGCAGAAAATGACATCTGGTCAAAATAACAAAAAAATATAGCATTGTCAGACCTCGAATAATGCAAAGAAAATAAGTTCATATTCATTTTTAAACAATACAATACTAATGTTTTAACTTAGGAAGAGTTCAGAAATCAATATTTGGTGAAAATCAGGGTTATTCCAATCACAGCTTTCATGCGTCTTGGCATGCTCTCCACCAGTCTTTCACATTAATGTTGGTTGACTTTATACCACTCCTGGCGCAAAAATTCAGGCATTTCGGCTTTGTTTGATGGCTTGTGACCATCCATCTTCCTCTTGATCACATTCCAGAGATTTTCAATGGTGTTCAGATCTGGAGATTGGCCTGGCCATGACAGGGTCTTGATCTGATGGTCCTCCATCCACACCTTGATTGACCTGGCTGTGTAGCATGGATTGTTGTCCTCCTGGAAAAAACAATCCTCAGAGTTGGGGAACATTGTCAGAGCAGAGCAGTTCTTCCTCGCACCCACCAAATTTCACAGTGGGTGCGAGACCTGGAGAGGACCAACAATTCACAGTGTCTCTCACCCACTGTGAAATTTGGTGGAGGATCAGTGAGGATCTGGGGGTGCTTCAGCAAGGCGCATGAATCAAGCCACAAACAAGTTTGTCCTGGAAGAAAACTTGCTTCCTTCCGCTCTGTTTTTTTCCAGCAGGACAATACTCCATGCCACACAGCCAGGTAAATCAAGGTGTAGATGGAGGACCACCAGATCAAGACACTGTCATGGCCAGGTTTGACCAGTTTTCTGCAAATAAATGCTCTAAATGACAATATTTTGATATGGAATTTGGGAGAAATGTTGTCAGTAGTTTATAGAATGAAACAAAAATTTTAATTTTACCCAAACACACAGTAAGTACCTTACACCACTGGAAGATAGTATTATTAGCAAAAACCTTTATTGAACCCACAATGCATAACGTTTTAGTTGATTTTCTGGCCAATGCATGCTACATTTGGATCAGTTTAGGGTCACGCAGACCGATGCACTCGTAGCTTAAACATTTAATGAATTGTTATACCCACCCTTAAGAGCCAGGCTAGTGCAGGCTTGGTTTGGCTCAAATCAGTAGTGTGAAAAAGGTGTTAGATTCCAGTGTAAATAGGACCATGATCATAAATTACTACAAGGCTCATGTACCTGTTTACAATGTTTTGAATGGCAGTTGATCTGAATGAGTTTCTATAGTAGTGACCATACATTTGCCAAAGGCTACTAAAACTACAGTAAATGTTCTATCCCTTACTTATTAGTGGTATAATTTGTGGATTGCAATTGAGTAGATTTAACATCACCTTTTACTTGTCTCTTCCTCAATGATTTAAACCCAATGGATGACTTAAATTCTCACATGGAACAAGGACTAGTTCTGCTTCATATTTTTAAATATAACTCTACAGTTGCTTTATGAACTTTTCATACTTTTTTTTTACCCAGTTTGCTCTCCCGGTCACTCTCCTAATCTGGGTCAGTTGAGTACTTTTTTCTGTGACCTACTGGTAATACACCCAGCAAATCAGAACTCAAGTTTACTCACGTAGGTTCTCTGATAGTATGAGTGAGATATCTCACATGAGGGATTGACCTGAAACTCAGAAGCTCAAAGAACCAGTCACACGCGTCTGTTGGAGACAGTCAGGTTGAGTATGCAACCACAGTCATGTTGTCTGTTCTGATCAAGACATGACAATTCTAAAGGGAGGGTAGAAAGTGTTTCGGTGAAAGAAACAGTCAGGAATTCAAGGTAATTTATGTGAGCTGTGGGGTCCAAACTCTCTTTATTGCATTCTCCTCATGAACTGCGCCCCAGCTTGTCATCATCACCTTCCTTGTTGACACTACCCCCAGGGGAGTGCCAGGAACGAAGATCAAGAGGCTCTTCCAGGGATAAAGGAGGTCACCTTTATCTGACGCATGTACACCAGTTCCCTGCTCTTGTGGTAAGTAGCCCACAGTTTGGTTTGCGCTCACTCACCAGTGGTGCCGGAGCACCCTCTGGTGCCGTTAGAGCGAGGTGCCCTTTCATTATTTTTATTTGAAGGGACAGTGTTAAAACACTCGGATATGGGGACAGAGCTAGGTGGCAACTGACAGTTTTTTTTCCTGCCTTGGTTACTTTTTTAAGGGGGGGTTGCCTGGGGGCAATGTAGGATAGGAATGTTTCCCAGATTGTGTTTTGTATTTATTATGGATCCCAAGGCAGCAGCTACTCTTCCAGCGCTCTGGAAAAATTAAGGCAGTTGTACAACTTTAACAACATTACAATACATTAATTACAGAATTCACAACACACTAAGTGTGTGCCCTCAGGCCCATACTCCAGTACCACATATCTACAACACAAAATCCATATGTACGTGTGTATGTATAGTGCGCATGTTATCATGTGTGTGTATGCATGTGTCTGTGCCTATGTGTGTGTTACTTCACAGTCCCTGCTGTTTCATAAGGTGTATTTTTACCTGCTTTTTGAATCTGATTCTACTGTTTGCATCTCGCTTCCACTTTGAGCCATGAGAGATTGACATGCATATCATTACTGTTAGCTCTCCGTGTACTTTTAAGGGCCAGCCGTGCTGCCCTGTTTTGAGCCAACTGCAATTTTCCCCAAGTCCCTCTTTGTGGCACCTGGCCACACTGTACAGTAGTCCAGTTGCGACAACCAGGGCCTGTAGGACCAGCCTTGTTGATAGTGTTGTTAAGAAGGTAGAGCAACACGTTATTATGGACAGACTTCCCCTGTTGAATCAACATGTTTTGACCATGACAGTTTTACAATCCAGGGTTAATCCAAGCAGTTTAGTCACCCCAGCTTGCTCCATTTCCCCATTGTTCATTACGAGATGTAGTTGAGGGTTTATTGGATGATTTGTTCCAAATACAATGCTTTTAGTTTTGGAAATATTTAGGACTAACATTCCTTCCTACCCATTCTGAAACTAACTGCAGCTCTTTGTTAAGTGTTGCAGTCGTTGTAGTAGCTGACGTGTATAGCGTTGAGTCATCCGCATACATGGGCACACTGGCCTTACTCAAAGCCAGTGGCATGTCATTAGTAAAGATTTTAAGAAGCAAGGGGCCTAAACATCTACCCTGGGCAATTGCTTCTACTGTGTTATGTTAGACAAGTAACTCTTTATCCACACTATAGCAGGGGGTGTAAAGCCATAACACATACGTTTTACCAGCAGCAGACTATGATCGATAATAAACAAGACAGCCCCCACAATCATTTTTTCATCAATTTCTCTCAGCTAGTCATCAGTCATTTGTGTAAGTGCCGTGCTTGTTGAGTGTCCTTTCCTATATGCATGCTGAAAGTCTGTTTTCAATTTGTTTACTTTGAAATAGCATTGTATCTGGTCAAACACAATTTTTTCCAGAAGTTTACTAAGGGTTGGTAACAGGCTGATTGGTTAGCTATTTAAGCCAGTAAAGGGGGCTTTACTATTCTTAGGTAGCGGAATGGCTTTAGCTTCCCTCGAGGCCTGAGGGCACACATTTTATAGTAGGCTTAAATTGAAGATGTGGCAATATCGTACGCTATTATCCTCAGTAATTTTCCATCCAGATTGTCAGATCCCGGTGGCTTGTCATTGTTGATAGACAACAATAATTTTTTTCACCTCTTCCACACGGACTTTACAGATTTCAAATGTACAATTCTTGTCTTTCATAATTTGGTCAGATATACTTAAATGTGTAGTGTCAGTGTTTGTTGCTGGCATTTCATCCCTAAGTTTGTTTATCTTGCCAAGGAAAAAGTGATTAAAGTAGTTGGCAATATCAGTTGGGTTTTATAATAAATGAGCCATCTGATTCAATGAATGATGGAGCCAAGTTGGCCCTTTTCCCCAAAATGTAATTTAAGGTGCTCCAAAGCTTTATTCTATATATCTTTGCCAATCAGTTGGTCTGACAGGCTTATTTGCCATACCTTTTGCCTCATCCCTCTCAACCATAACATAACCATAATCAAAGAGGATTTAAGAGTTTTTACAGAACATTTTCTTAATGGGTGTGTGCTTATTAGTAACTAGAATAAGCTATTTCATAAACGTGTCAAGTGCAGTGTCTGGTTGCTCCTTATTACACACCACAGACCAGTAAATATTCTTTACATCATCATCATATGAATCACTACAAAACGTATTGTATGACTTCTTATACACTATATTAGGCCCAGCCTTTGGAATTTTGGTTTTCCTAGATATGGCTATTATAATGTGATCACGACATCCTATGGATTTGGATACTACTTTAAAGCACATTTCTGCAGCATTAGTAAAGCTGTGATCAATACATGTTGATGATTTAATTCCTGTGCTGTTTGTAAATACCCTGGTCGGTAGACTGACAACCTGAACCAGGTTGCAGGCTCTACAGTTTTAAGATTTTTCTTGAGTAGGCAGCTTGATGAGAGCCAGTCAATATTTAAATCATGCAGAAAATATACCTCACTGTTGATATTACATAAACTCAGCAAAAAAGAAACGTCCCTTTTTCAGCACCCTGTCTTTCAAAGATAATTCATAAAAATCCAAATAACTTCATTGTTAAAGGTTTAAACACTGTTTCCCATGCTTGTTCAATGAACAATAAACAATTAATGAACATGCACCAACGGTCGTCAAGACACTAACAGCTTACAGACGATAGGCAATTAAGGTCACAGTTATGAAAACTTAGGACACTAAAGAGGCCCTCTAATGACTCTGAAAAACACCAACAGAAAGATGCCCAGGGTCCCTGCTCATCTGCGTGACCGTGCCTTAGGCATGCTGCAAGGAGGCAGATGTGGCCAGGGCAATAAATTGCAATGTCCGTACTAAGACAGAGCTACATGGAGACAGGCCAGACAGCTGATCGTCCTCGCGGTGGCAGACCACGTGTAACAACACCTGCACAGGATCGGTACATCCGAACATCACACCTGCGGGACAGGTACAGGATGGCAACAACTGCCCGAGTTACACCAGGACTGCACAATCCCTCCATCAGTGCTCAGACTATCCGCAGTAGGCTGAGAGAGGCTGGACTGAGGGCTTGTAGGCCTGTTGTAAGGCAGGTCCTCACCAGACATCCCTGACAACCAGGTCGCTTATGGGCAGAAACCCACTGTCGCTGGACCAGACAGGACTGGAAAAAAGTGCTCTTCACTGACGATTCACGGTTTTGTCTCACCAGGGGTGATGGTCGGATTCGGGTTTATCGTCGAAGGAATGAGCGTTACACCGAGGTCTGTACTCTGGAGCGGGATCTATTTGGAGGTGGAGGGCCCGTCATGGTCTGGGGCGATGTGTCACAGCATCATCAGATTGAGCTTGTTGTCATTGCAGGCAATCTCAACACTGTGCGTTACAGGGAAGACATCCTCCTCCCTCATGTGGTACCCTTCCTGCAGGCTCATCCTGACATGACCCTCCAGCATGACAATGCCACCAGCCATACTGCTCGTTCTGTGCGTGATTTCCTGCAAGACAGGAATGTCAGTGTTCTGACATGGCTAGCGAAGAGCCCGGATCTCAATCCCATTGAGCACATCTGGGACCTGTTGGATTGGAGGTTGAGGGCTAGGGCCATTCCCTCCAGAAATGTCCGGGAACTTGCAGGTCCCTTGGTGGAAGAGTGGCAACATCTCAGAGCAAGAACTGGCAAATCTGGTGCAGTCCATGAGGAGGAGATGCAAAGCAGTACTTAATGCAGCTGGTGGCCAGACCTGTTACTTTGATTTTGACCGCCCCTTTGTTCAGGGACACATTATTCCATTTCTGTTAGTCACATGTCTGTGGAACTTGTTCAGTTTGTCTCAGTTGTTGATTCTTATGTTCATACAAATATTTACACGTTAAGTTTTCTGAAAATCAACACAGTTGACAGTGAAAGGACGTTTATTTTTTTGCTGAGTTTAGATATAGGAATGCACTACCAAAATCAACAAATAGCTGGAAACCACGCAATCACGGATTCTCAGTATGTGAAAATAGAATGTTTAAGACACCATATATACAAAAGTATGTGGACACCCCTTCAAATGAGTGGATTTGGTTATTTCAATCACATCCATTGCTGACAGGTGTATAAAATCGAGCACACCGCCATGCAATCTCCATAGACAAATATTGGCATGAAATGGGATTCCTTGGCCGAGCAGTGGCACACAAACCGAAGATCACCATGCGCAATGCCACGCAACGGCTGGAGGAGGAATAATGGTCTGGGGCTGTTTTTCATGGTTTGGTCTAGTCTCCTTAGTTCCAGTGAAGCAAAATCTTAACGCTACAGCATAAAATTACATTCTAGGCAATTCTGTGGTTCCAACTTTGTGCCAAGAGTTTTGGGAAGGCCTTTTCCTGTTTCAGCATGACAATGCCCCTGTGCACAAAGCCAGGTCCATACAGAAATGGTCCATACAGAAACCCCATCAAACACCTTTGGGATGAATTGGAATGCCGGCTGTGAGCTAGGCCAAATAGCCCAACATCCGTGCCCGACGGCACTAATGCGGCTGAATGGAAGCAAGTCCCTGCAGTAATGTTCCAACATCTAGTGGAAGCCTTCCCAGAAGAGATCCAAGATGGCGTAGTAGTGCAGACATGGTTTGTTGTTCTCCCATGTACATTTTTTGTTGTTGTATATATTTCAATATATGTTCAATCTCTTTTCCATTTTTTAAGTTAAATATAACTTCCGGTAACCCGCCTCATCCAATGTGATTCGGATCCGCTATTTTTAGACCTCATAGCCAGAACCTCCATCAGAAGCTAGCTACTAGCTATTTAGTCATTGTCAGCCACTGCTAGCGGCCTTTACCTTCTGCACAGACACCAGACACTTTTAGCCTGGATAATACTTGCCAGCCTGACAGTATCGGATTGTTTTCTCCACTACAACACCAGATTCCTACCAGTAGGCCCTGGACCATTAGTCCTGATCATCACAGCTGGCTTGCTGCCACCGAGTGGCCCAGCCCCAACGCTAGCTCTGAGCCAGGCCCACCTCCTGTCCCGCTCAATGATCACTAGGCTACATAGCTGATGCCTCCAGGACTCTACCCCAACACGGCTAGAATCCACTACTCCAACGGATCCTTGCCGTAAGCTGGACCTTTGCATCGGATCATCATTGCTAGCTAGCTGCTACCGAGGGGCTATAGTGGCTAAAACCCCTGTCCCGAAGCTAGCACCAGATAGCCGCGAGCCAGTCGCATCTCCCGGCTAGCAAATTAAATGACTAGAACTACAATACCTCTTTCGACAATTGGCCTGGACCCTTTGTCGACACGGTTCCCCGTCGTATCACCACGACTGGTCTGCTGACGTAACTCTATCCGCTGTGCCCTCAACCGGCATTTACCGGACGTCGGAGCAGACACTTCTACTAGCCCCGGCTAGTAAGTTTAAACGCTGTGTCTCCCCTTTGCTAGCGTAGTAAAGACTACTCAGCGGCTTCACTGTTTCACCTATTGCTGTTCAATGGACCCTATGATCACTTGGCTACATAGCTGATGCCTGCTGGACTGTTCATTAATCACGGAACTCCATTTTGTTTATCTGTCGGCCCCAGCCTGGAACTCAGGCCCTGTGTATGGTTAACCGACCCTCTCTGCCCATTCATCGCCATTTTACCTGTTGTTGTTGTCTTAGCTGATTAGCTGTTGTTGTCTTACCCGTTGATGTCTTAGCTAGCTCTCCCAATCAACATCTGTGATTGCTTTATGCCTAGCTTTATCTCTCTCTAAAATTTCAATATGCCTTGTATACTGTTGTTTAGGATAGTTACCATAGTTTTAGTTTACTGCAGAGCCCCTAGTCCCACTCAACATGCCTCAGATACCTCCTTTGTCCCACCTCCCACACATGCTGTGACCTCACCCAGCATAACTAGCGTGTCCAGAGATGCAACCTCTCTTATCTTCTCTCAATGCCTGGGTTTACCTCCACTGTACCCACACCCCACCATACCCCTGTCTGTACATTATTCTACCACGCCCAGAAATCTGCTCCTTTTATTCTCTGTCCCCAACGCACTAGAAAACCAGTTTTGATAGCCTTTAGCCGTACCCTCATTCTACTCCTCCTCTGTTCCTCGGGTAATGGGGAGGTTAACCCAGGCCCTGCGTGTCCCCAGGCACTCGCATTTGTTGACTTCTGTAACTGAAAAAGCCTTGGTTTAATGCATGTTAACATCAGAAACCTCCTCCCTAAGTTTGTTTTACTCATTGCTTTAGCACACTCCGCCAACCCTGATGTCCTTGCCGTGTCTGAATCCTGGCTTAGGCAGGCCACCAAAAATTCTGAGATTTCCATTCCCAACTACAACATTTTCCATCAAGATAGAAGGGGGAGTAGTTGCAATATACTGCAGAGAGCCTGCAAAGTTCTGTCATACTTTCCAGGTCTATGCCTAAACAGTTCGAGCTTCTAATTTTAAAAATGAATCGCTCCAGAAATAAGTCTTTCACTGTTACCACCTGTTATAGACCCCCCTCAGCTCCCAGCTGTGCCCTGGACACCATATGTGAATTGATTGCCCCCCATCGATCTTCAGAGTTGGTTTTGTTAGGTGATATTATCCTGACCAAATTGCCCTCCAAATACACCTCTGCTGTTTTCAATCAGGATCTCAGCGATCACTGCCTCATTGCCTGCGTCCGCTGTGGGTCCGCGGTCAAACGACCACCACTCAACAATGTCAAACGCTCCCTCCCTAAAACACTTCTGCGAGCAGGCCTTTCTAATCGACCTGGCCCGGGTATCCTGGAAGGATATTGACCTCACCCGTAAGTCGAGGATGCCTGGTCGTTCTTTAAAAGTAATACAAGTAATAAGCATTCCCCATTCAACATTTTTTGAACTTAGAACAGATATAGCCCTTGGTTCACTCCAGACTTGACTGCCCTCAACCAGCACAAAAACATCCTGTGGCGGACTGCACTAGCATCGAATAGTCCCCGCGATAAGCAACTTTTCAGGGAAGTCAGGAACCAATACACACAGTCAGTCAGGAAAGCAAAGGCTAGCATTTTCAAACAGAAATTTGCATCCTGTAGCTCTAACTCCAAAACTTTTAGGGACACTGTAAAGTCCATAGAGAATAAGAGCACCTCCTCCCAGCTGCCCACTGCATTGAGGCTAGGAAACACTGTCACCACTGAAAAATCCATGAATAATCAAGAATTTCCATAAGCATTTCTCCATGGCTGGCCATGCTTTCCTCCTGGCTACCCCAACCCCGGCCAATAGCTCCACACCCCCCGCAGCTACTTTCCCAAGCTTCCCCAGCTTCTCCTTCACTCAAATACAGAAAGCAGATGTTCTGAAAGAGCTGCAAAACCTGGACCTGTACAAATCAGCTAGGCTAGACAATCTGGTTCCTCTCTTTCTAAAATTATCCGCCGCCATTGTTGCAACCTCTATTACCAGTTTGTTCAACCTCTCTTTCGTATTGTCCGAGATCCCTAAAGATTGGAAAGCTGTGGCGATCATCCCCATCTTCAAAGGGGATGACACTCTAGACCCAAACTGTTATAGACCTATATCCATTCTGCCCTGCCCTGCCTTTCTAAAGTCTTCAAAGGCCAAGTTAATAAACAGATCACCGACCATTTCGAATCCCACTGTACCTTGTCGTGGAAGATTCAGAATTTGTTGGTAACATATGTAAGATGTTTTATATTCATCAAATGTGTGTAAGTTACTTCTCATCAGAATGGTATTTTTGTATAATACTGTGGCGAGGTTGCAGTTATCTGTTCTATGTCAAGACTAAGTTGCATGGGCCGCAGAGAGGGGAGAGGTCAAAGTGTCATCATGTGTAAACATATCTTTTGCTCCACAATGTCTGTGTGCCAGTCAGTGTGTATGTGTGATCTTGTCCAGGATTGGTTGTATTTAGAATTGGTTGTATCTAAATGACAATTTGATATATGCCTGTTGATATGGAGGATTGGTTTATGGTTCTGGGGTTTGAGTAAGGAGACAAAGCTGAACGATTTATTATGTCTATGCTGTCTGACTATGTGTTTTCTTTGCTATTAAAGGATCGCAGTTGCAATGCAGGGGGGGCTCTCAGAGAATTCACTGAGAGACACTGAATTACCTGAGAGTCACCGGATTGTGATAGAGCTGATATAATTAAAGATGGACTTTGATAACTAACTCTGACTTGTGTGTGTGGTTTGCTCCCATGATTTGGTAAATAGAGGAAATTCCCACGACAACCTTCTCCGCTGTGCCATCCAGTTTCCGAGCTGGTCAAGGGTGCACCTCAGCCACATTTACGGTACTAAACGATATCATAACCGCCATCGATAAGACAGTACTGTGCAGCCGTCTTTATCGACCAAGGCTTGGCCAAGGCTTTCGACTGTCAATCACTGTATTCGTATCGGCAGCCTTTCTCAAATGACTGCCTCTACTTAGCAAACTGGATGCAGACTATCACAGTGCCATCCGTTTTGTCACCAATGCTCCATATACCACCCACCACTGCGACCTGTTTTATGGATCAAGCCTTAGCAGTCATTCTGATATCATATCCACTAACCAGTGCTCTTGTTTATGTTGCTGTCCAGCGGTTCTAAATTTGCGATGCACTCACCCGAATGTCCACGTTTTTATGTGCAATGGTCTTTTGAGTTGAACATTTGGTGTGTGTACTTTTTAATTTAATTTATATATGTTACAGCACTTTGGTTTCAATAATAAATATATTGAAATGGATCCAAATTATCTGTTTGTTTTAAGCCTATTTAAATCGGATAGATGGTCTACTACGGTATTGTTCGTATGTGATAGTCTGCCTGTAACCAGCCTGAGTATTCCTATTGTATTCAGAGTAGAGAAATTAATCAAATTGGAAAGCAGCTATTATCAGGCTGGTTAATGGGATGCATGTCTGTTGAATTTGGAAAATTCCACCCGCACTCGGCCCCGCCCCACCTACTCAGTCAATCAGGTGTTTCGGACGTGGAAAACGGCATACTTTTGAATAAATGGTATGTGCTAAATAGTATGCGACGATGAGTATATAGAATGCAGTTTAAGTATGTAGTACGCTAGTATGGGTATTCAGACACATTTAAAAAAACGTTTAAACTTGGGCATAACAGAGATGCTAGTTTTAGGTCCCAAGAAACAAAGAGATCTGCTGTTGGATCAGACAATTAATCTTGATGGTTGTACAGTCTCCTCAAATAAAACTGTGAAGGACCTCGGCGTTACACTGGACCCTGATCTCTCTTTTGACGAACATATCAAGAATATTTCAAAGACAGCTTTTTTCCATCTTCGTAATATTGCAAAAACCTGAAGCTTTTTGTTAAAAAAAATATGAATAAACGCTAATCCATGCTTTTGTCACTTCTGGGTTAGACTACTGCAATCTGCTACTCTCAGGCTCCCTGGATAAATCACAAAATAAGCTTAATTTAGTGCTAAACACGGCTACTAGAATCCTGTCTAGAACTCCAAAAATGAATCATATTACTCCAGTGCTAGCCTCTCTACATTGGCTTCCTGTTAAGCTAGGGCTGATTTTAAGTTTTACTGCTAACCTACAAAGCATTACATGGGCTTGTTACTACCTATCTCTCTGATTTGGTCCTGCTGTACATACCTACACGTACGCTACGGTTACACGACGCAGGCCTCCTTATTGTCCCTAAGCAAACAGCTGGAGGCAGGGTTTTCTCCTATAGAGCTACATTTTTATGGAATGATCTGCCTTTCCATGTGAGAGACGCAGACTCGGTCTCAACCTTTAAGTCTTTACTGAAGACTCATCTCTTCAGTAGGTTCTATGATTGAGTGTAGTCTGGCCCAGGGGCGCAAAGGTGAACGGCAAGGCACTGGAGCAACGAACTGCCCTTGCTGTCGCTCTCCAGAGATTCTCTGCCTCTGACCCTATTACAGGGGCTGGGTCACTGGCTTACTAGTGCTCTTCCATGCCGTCCCTAGGAGGGGTGCGTCACTTGAGTGGGTTGAATCAAAGACGTGATCTTCCTGTCCGGTTTTGCGCCACCTTGGGTTTGTGCGGTGGAGAAGATTTTCATGGGCTATACCCCTCTAGTGGTGTGGGAGCTGTGCTTTGACAAAGTGGGTGGTGTTATATCCTGCCTGGTTGGCCCTGTCCGGGGGTATCGTTGGAAGGGGCCACAGCGTCCCCCGACCCACCCGTCTCAGTTTCCAGTATATATGCTGCAATAGTCTATGTGCCGGGGGACAAGGTTCAGTCTGTTATATCTGGTGTAATTCTCCTGTCTTATCTGGTGTCCTGTGTGAATTTAAGTATGTTCGCTCTCTCCCTCCCCTCCCAGAGGACCTGAGCCCTAGGATCATGCTTCAGGACCTCCTGGCCTGATCAAATCAAATGTATTTATATAGCCCTTCTTACATCAGCTGATATCTCAAAGTGCTGTACAGAAACCCAGCCTAAAACCCCAAACAGCAAGCAATGCAGGTGTAGAAGCACGGTGGCTAGGAAAAACTCCCTAGAAAGGCCAAAACCTAGGAAGAAACCTAGAGAGGAACCAGGCTATGAGGAGTGGCCAGTCCTCATCTGGCTGTGCCGGGTTGAGATTATAACAGAACATGGCCAAGATGTAAAAATTTCATAAATGACCAGCATGGTCAAAAAAATCACAGTAGTTGTCGAGGGTGCAGCAAGTCAGCACCTCAGGAGTAAATGTCAGTTGTATGAATCCTGATGAATCCTGGCCGTCCCCAGTCCACCTGGTCACCCTGCTGCTACAATTTCAACGGTTCCGCCATGCGGCTAGGGAACCCTGGCCTGTTCACTGGACGTGCTACCTTGTCCCAGACCTGCTATTTTCAACTCTCTCTCTACCGCACCTGCTGTCTTGACCTCTGAATGCTCGGCTATGAAAAGCCAACTGACCTGTTGCACCCTCTACAAGCACTGTGATTATTATTGACCCTGCTGGTCATCTATAAACGTCTGAACATCTTGAACATTCTGGCCTTAAATGGCCATGTGCTCTTATCTCCACCAGGCACAAACAGAAAAGGACTGGCCACCCATCAGTGCCTGGTTCCTCTCTAGGATTCTTACTTGTTTCCTGCCTTTCTAGGGTGCTTGCCTAGCCACCATGCTTCTACATCTGCATTGCTTGCTGTTTGGGGTTTTAGGCTGGGTTTCTGTATAGCACTTTGTGACATCTGCTGATGTAAAAAGTGCTTTATAAATACGTTTGATTGATTGAAAGCATCTTCTTTCTGGAAAGAAGAAGACTTGAGTATTTTTTGACTGAAACAAAATATATATTCGTAGCTACAGTATGCAAATATAAAAATGACTTGTTTATATACAGAGAAATGTGTTTGTCAACATGAGTATGATACGATGTATGAATTGTTTGTCTTTTTTAAATCTGATTTACGTTATGAATTTATAAATAGAGGAGTGTTCATGAAGACCCATTTGACTGTGCCGGCAACTTGAAATTAAATTCCATTATGAAATGCACATAAAATGTATGTATTTATGTCAGTACTAAGTTTTTTTATTTTAATAAAAGTGCAAGTTTTAGTTAGCATACAAGTAAAAAAAGTAAACAAAACAGTGTAATATGTATTTACATCTTGGCTATCAGTCTGTACCAAATGGTAGACATGGTAGGGGGGTCGTCCCCTGTGGCATGCTGGTGTAAGAGGAAAGTGGCTCCATATTTCCCAAAATAATACTGTATATTATTAAAACATCTCTTTAAACATTTTTAAAAAATGTGACAATATGAAAATGTGACTTTATGGAAAAAAAACAACTTAAATCGTTTTTCAAATCTAGAAATGTCCAGTGGCATGGGTTTTCCAGTAGACAGGTGTGCCTCGTCTCTAATTGGCTTTCTGTGGAGCCATTCGTTTCTGTCCTATTCTCTGGTTGGACAGAGGCAGGTGTAGGGGCAGGGAGGTGGTGAGGGTTATGTCCTTTACTTCCTAGCCCCCCAGTGCAGCCAAAGCATAGCACCTGACCTGGCCATGGGTCATAATGATGACCTCAAATGTCAGAGATCAAATGGAAAGTCTTGCTCACCCCTAGGTGGTGGATTTCTTCTCCCATTCCTGTGTGTGCAGAGAGAACAGCATTAATACCAACCATGATAGTTTCTGTATTTTACATTGTTTGAAGCTATTAAGTTGTTCTCATGGCTCTTCATATAGCTCCAATTAATTAATTTGAGACGTTACATTTCTTCAGCCTTATCCCTGAAAACAGGCTCAAAACAAAAATAATTGTGCCTTTAAAGTGGTAGTTACCAACCTTTTCTGAGTCAAGATCACTTTCGGTGTCAAAATGAAAGCAGAGGTCTACCGCTCAGATATTTAAAAAAAACATGACTTATAAAACCTAATAAAAACAGTTCTGCAGGAATGAGGTTTGTGCAGTAGGCCTAATACATTATCACAGCATATTGGCTATGCTTGCCCTGACAATATTGTTCTTCTCAGACTATATTATATTTCAAAACTTGAGCTACATGATAACAAAATTGATCAGTTTTATTACTTGCGAGGCACTGCTGAGCATACATTTAAATAATGTACTTTTTTATTTTACCAGACTAATGGTACCTGCATGCAACTGATGGTCAGTCTCAGCAGAGGGAGGGAGAGAACAGCAGAGGGTTCGCCTCTCAAAGTCCCTGCTCTCTCCCACCGGTGAGATTGACCAGAGAGGAGGGACAATGTCTTCCGACTGATGACAAAACTCGAGAAGAACCACATTTCTGTCTCATACACAAATGAATGTTGTTGTTCCTTTGAAGTTAAATATTCCTCAATATTAAAATAGACAAGACGAGTCGCTAATAATAAAAATGCAGGCCTATCAATATACTTGGCAACTCATTCAATGCAGCTGTAGCGCTGGTTGTAGGGAGAAGGACATTTGTAAAGGTGTTGGAAAAAAACAGTGTTGACAGTGCTGAATAAAAACTTAAACACAAACTCTCTTTGCTGTTTTCTTTGACTGTCTCTCTCTGGTCATGGTTTAAAAAAGTAATGAAATCTCACATAGGCTAGTATCAACTTTGCTGTGGGTGGGGTTGTGGAAGCTGCAGGCACAGTGATTTGAGCTATCCGATTGGTCAGTAGTAGGTGCTTTGATTTAGCTCTCCATGTCCAAATCAAATGGTTCAAAATGGGGACACTTTGCCTACCCGGCGTGAAGGGCAGTTGATTCAAGTACACCTACCGCCAACAGCCCAAGACGAGAAAAAAAAAAAGAGAAGCTCAAGGCTTTAATTGTTGGATTTCCACAGAAATGTTTGTAGACTGATTGGTGACCACTGATTTAAAGTGCTGGTTCTCAAACCTTTCCTCAGGGACCTCCAGACGTTTTCACGCTTGTTGTAGCTCCGAACTAGCTCACCTGATTCACTCAACTAGTCAAGAGCTTGATAAGTTGAATCAGATGTGCTAGCTCAGGAATAAATCAAATACATGGAATGGCTAGGGGTCCCTGAGGAGAGGTTTGAGAACCACTGCTTTAAAGGATGTCAATCTCAGAGGCAGTCTTGCATTTTGCCTCCTTTCCTCTGGCCAGCAAGGAAAAGTATGTGAACCATTATGAAATAGTTGGATTTCTGCATAAACTGGTCATAGAATTGGATCTGATCTTCATCTAGGTCAGAACAATAGCCAAACACAATCTTTGTCTACTAATAACAAACAGTTATACGTTTTCAAGTCTTTATTGAACACACCGTGTAAACATTCACAGTGCAGGGTGGAAAAAGTGAACCCTTGGATTTAATAACTAACAATTCTTACTCTTAGGTCTTCTGAGATTTCTTTTGTTCGAGGCATGGTTGATACCAGGCAATGCTTCTCGTGAATAGCAAACTCACATTTTTTGAGTGTTTTTTACAGGGCAAGGCAGCTCTAACCAACCTCTCCAATCTCGTCTCATTGATTGGACTCCAGGTTAGCAGACTCCTTACTCCAATAAGTATTTGGAGAAGTCATTACCCTAGGGGTTCACATACTTTTTTCAACCTGCACTGAATGTTTAAATGATCTATTCAATATGGAAAAATACAATAACTTCTGTGCTATTAGTTTAAGAACAATATGTTTGTCTATTGTTGTGACTTAGATGAAGATCAGATCAAATTTGATGACAAATTTATGCAGACATCCAGGTAAGTCCAAAGGGTTCACATACTTTTTCTTGCCACTGTATGTGTGTGAGTAAATTAGTAAAATGTGTGATCATATCAACAACATACAATACATTAAGAACACCTGTTTTTTCCATGACTGATTGACCAGGTGATTCCAGGTCAAAGCTATGGTTCCTTATTGATGTCACTTGTTAAATCCACTTCAATCAGTGTATGGTCCACCAACCAAAGGACATCATCCAACTCAAAAAGTGCACACATCAATGACCTTTAAAATGTGGGTTCTCCTTCATTATAGATCCAAATAAAGTACTCAAATGCCTGTGTGTGGGGGGGGGGGGGCGGACAATAACCTCTGACCTTAGCCTTCTGCAGGACGTTGCCTTTGCTGGATGCCATGATTGACAGGGGTCTATTCTTTAGCGCGGTGGCGGAGTTGACAGGAGAGGAGTCCCCATAGTTTGTGGGGGAGAGGGAGTCTGTGGGGGACCCATGGATGCTGCTTTCGCCTGTAACAAGAAAGTCAAGAACTGAATGCTTATTCTGAATGTTAGCTAGTTAACTTAGTGATGCTGAGGGGCATACTGCAATGCAAGCTAGATCTACTCAGGGTTTTCTCAAGATTCCTAGCTTCAGTTAGCTTCACATTCCAGCTCAAGCTTCATCCGTATTACGACGTTGGATATTGCTCGTCTGCCAGCCGCTAACTCCAGTTGGCTTGTAACTGCACGTGCACGTGTGGCTAGTCAAACGCCAAACGTCAAACTCTTCATTGAGACTAGAGGTCGATTTGATTATGATTTTTCAACGCCGATACCGATTATTGGAGGACCAAAAAAAGCCGATAATGACAACAATACTGAATGAACACTTATTTTAACTTAATATGATACATCTATAAAATCAATTTAGCCTCAAATAAATAATGAAACATGTTCAATTTGGTTTAAATAATGCAAAAACAAAGTGTTGGAGAAGAAAGTAAAAGTGCAATATGTGCCATGTAAGAAAGCTAACGTTTAAGTTCCTTGCACAGAACATGAGAACATATGAAAGCTGGTGGTTCCTTTTAACATGAGTCTTCAATATTCCCAGGTAATTAGTTTTAGGTTGTAGTTATTATAGGAATATTTCTCTCTATACCATTTGTATTTCATTAACCTTTGACTATTGGATGTTCTTATAGGCACTTTAGTATTGCCCGTGTATAGCTTCCGTCCCTCTCCTCGCCCCTACCTGGGCTCGAACCAGGAACACTTCGACAACAGCCACCCTCGAAGCAGCATTAACCATGCAGAGCAAGGGGAACAACCACTCCAAGTCTCAGAGCGAGTGACGTTTGAAACGCTATTAGCGCGCACCCCGCTAACTAGCTAGCCATTTCACATCGGTTACACCAGCCTAATCTCGGGAGTTGATAGGCTTGAAGTCATAAACAGTGCAATGCTTGAAGCATTGTGAAGAGCTGCTGGCAAAACGCACACAATTGCTGTTTGAATGAATGAACGAGCCTGCTGCTGCCTACCATTGCTCAGTCAGACTGCTCTATCAAATCATTGACTTAATTATGTCATAATAACACACAAAAATACACGCCTTAGGTCATTAATTTGGTCCAATCCAGAAACTCTCATCTCGAAAACAAAACATTTATTCTTTCAGTGAAATACGGAACCGTTACGTATTTTATCTAACGGTTGGCATCCATAAGTCTAAATATTCCTGTTACATTGCACAACCATCAATGTTATGTTATAATTATGTAAAATTCTGGCAAACTAGTTCGCAACGAGCCAGGCGGCCCAAACTGTTGCATATACCCTGACTCTGCGTGCAATGAACGCAAGAGAAGTGACACAATTTCACTTGGTTGCCTGCTAACCTGGATTTCTTTTAGCAAAATATGCAGGTTTAAAATATATACTTCTGTGTATTGATTTTAAGAAAGGCATTGATGTTTATGGTTAGGTACAGTTGTGCAACGATTGTGCTTTTTTCGCAAATGTGCTTTTGTTAAAACATCCCCCGTTTGGTGAAGTTGGCTGTCTTTGTTAGGAAGAAATAGTCTTCACACAGTTTGCAATGAGCTAGGCGGCCCAAACTGCTGCATATACCCTGACTCTGTTGCAAGAGAAGTGACACCATTTTTCCTAGTTAACCTGTTGCGACTCTAGGGGCAGTATTTTCATTTTTGGAAAAAAAACGTTCCCGTTTTAAACGGACAAGATGCTAGAATATGCATATAATTGACAGCTTTGGATAGAAAACACTCTAATGTTTCCAAAACTGTAAAGATATTGTCTGTGAGTATAACAGAAATGATGTTGCAGGCGAAAGCCTGAGAAATCAAATCCGGAAGTGCCCCATATTTTGAAAGCGCTGCGTTCCAATGAGTCCCTATTGAGCTGTGAATGTGCTATCAACCAGCGTACGCTTTCTACGTATTTCCCAAGGTGTCTACAGCATTGTGATGTAGTTTTACGCATTTATGTTGAAGAATAGCCGTAGGCGGCTACATTGCGTAAGTGGTCACATGATGGCTCCCAGGGTGACTCTTGCGTAAAATAGTAGCCATTACTCCAATCGGTCCTGCTGAAAAACGAATTGTCCCGACGGATATATTATCGAATAGATATTAGAAAAACACCTTGAGGATTGATTATAAACAATGTTTGCCATGTTTCTGTCGATATTATGGAGCTAATTCGGAATATTTTTCGCCGTTTTCGTGACTGCAATTTCCGGGCGATTTCTCAGCCAAACGTGAAGAACAAACGGAGCTATTTCACCTACAAAAATAATATTTTGGGAAAAAAGGAACTTTGGCTATCTACCTGGGAGTCTCGTGAGTGAAAACATCCGAAGTTCATCAAAGGTAAACGATTTAATTTGATTGCTTTTCTGATTTTCGTGACAAGGTTGCCTGCTGCTAGCAAGGCATAATGCTATGCTAGTCTATGATAAACTTACACAAATGCTTGTCTAGCTTTGGCTGTAAAGCATATTTTGAAAATCTGAGATGACAGGGTGATTAACGAAAGGCTAAGCTGTGTTCAAATATATTTCACTTGTGATTTTCATGAATAGGAAGTTTTTCTAGGAAGATTTATGTCCGTTGCGTTATGGTAATTAGTGTCAGGCGATGATTACGCTCCCGGACCCGGGATGGTGGGTCATAAGAAGTTTTAATACCTATCACAAACATTCAGTAATGACAGAATGCATTTGAAACTTCATGCCGAGTAAAAACGTTCTATGTCTAAAAATAATTAATTTAGCGATATGAGTGGGAAAAAAGGTGCTTGTGCATTGAAAAGCACACCAAAGCAACCAAAGACGGCATTAAAAATGTATTCGGGATCGGTGTCCCATCCACGGGACAGTTAAGCTAACACAGGCTAATGTGATTAGCATGAGGTTGTAAGTAACAAGAACATTTCCCAGGACGGAGACATATCTGATACTGATATGCAATGGTTCATTGATCAGTCAGAAACTTTGCTTAATATTGCCTGCTAACATGAATTTCTTTTAACATGACTATTTTTTAACACATTTGATTAATAAAATATTTAAATCAGTCGTCTACCTCAAATGAAGGGGATGATGACAATATATGCGAGAGGGAGGGAATCTGATTTCATAAATGGATTTATTCCTGAATTAGCCTGCCCCGGAGCAGGTTACAGGTAGTTCTGAAGGATTCGTTGCATTAGAAATTTACCTGGCTAAAAGGTGAGCCACTTTCGTGGTACAGGTTATCCCGAGTTGAACTTAGAGTTGACCAAAGTTACCACGCTAACTCCTCAAAACAGGTATGTA
Organism: Oncorhynchus nerka; assembly: GCF_034236695.1. Taxonomy (NCBI): domain Eukaryota; kingdom Metazoa; phylum Chordata; class Actinopteri; order Salmoniformes; family Salmonidae; genus Oncorhynchus; species Oncorhynchus nerka. Next base: position 32,472,343 of record NC_088418.1, read on the forward strand.
GTATAGGGCTCTGCTTTGTGATACACTCTTTTGTATATGCAGGATTCAGGGTAAAGTTTGCCTTAGGTACAGTTCTAGGATCAGCTTCCCCTCCTCCATTCCTAATCTTAAAGCCAGGCACCACAGGCAAAAATTGTGATTTTGCTTCCATCTGTCAATTTTCTAATTTTGGGATATTTTGCAACTGTAACCTGCAATAATGTAATTATATGCAAAATGTGCATACATGTGAATAGTGTTTTTTTTTAAATAATTCCATGAAATTACAAAATTTTGATAAGCTGTTCTGCAAAAGTCTGATCATTGACTGTCTTATCACAAAAAAACTAAAATATTCTGCCCTGAAGCAATGTGTTGAAAAACTGATTCTTGTAACATGTAAAGAAGGGCATATGTTGGCTCATTTGCATATTTAAATTTGAAATAACTAAAACATATAATACAAAAATATTGTTTTTATGTATACTTTCAACTGTTACATTTTCAGTCTGATTAGAGTAAATCAAAAAAATAACTATTAGCCTGTGGTGCCTGTCCTTAACCATAAGTGGGGGAAATGCGAAATTTAACCAAGATCAGCATCCAGGGGCAAATTTCTTATAGGCAGTGTTAACCTACATACACACCATGGGTGTGTCCAGGAGGCTGCTGTCCAATGTGGTGCCCAGAACGAAAGGCCCCGCCTCTGCTTTCCTCAGACTCTCTTTCACATCCATCAATCGTAGCTCCACCTCCACCCGACAATGCTCCGCCTCCCGGCACGCCTCCTCCTTCTGCTTCAGACATGCATCCAGGGAGGCCTGCTGCGCCGGGTCTGAGTAACATGGACATGTGTCAATCAGAACGTCAAACCTGACATAATTACAATCATAATGACATGTGGATGCCAATCATGATCTCAGTGATTGAGATTGTTTTTAAGTGACATGCTTGTTTACTTTACAGCTTACATATGGCATATGCAGAGAGAAAGTCATGAAACAAGCATCATTTTAACATGGTTTAACTGTTTCTTACTAAAGGCTAGAATAATTAAGAATTTGCCAAATGTGCACTTTTTTAGTATGGGATAAAAACACACAAAACAAAGATTACACATGAAGTTGTCTTTTATACTTGAATGTTTTAAAAACAGCATAGACACTAAGTAAAGGCTTAATTCAATCAGATCCTCTTTAGCTGACATTTTGCATAGCGGTTGTTTTTGAGTGTCGGAGGTGGAATTGCGTTAGAGCTGTCCAATCCACAAGCGGCTCCCGGTGTTATACCTATTGCGGACATTGCCATTCGATGCAACAAAACCACACTGACTTTATCATCCGGCAAATCCCATGCAGGGATTAGACGTTGCAGCCGTGTTACAAGTTCAAACACTCGAATGGGTGAAGTTTTATTGGGCGCTTTCGTGCGGATCCATTTTGTCAAGTCGGTAACCAAAGTTGGTCACTGCCTTTCGAAGTGTGTTACATTTGTGCCTACATGTTGACTGCATTAACTTTACAATGTGATCAAAGGTCATGCAGTTTTTGGATGAAGTCGCCTTCAAGTCGCCGTACTTGTTTCTCACCAACTGCAACATGCAGCCATTGCCTGGCTAGTGAGGAGATACTATATGTCAACTAATCAATAGGGTGTTTTTGGTTGACCCAAACAGGAACCAATTTTGCTACGATTCTAAAGCTACAGGGGATACAAATTAGAGATAATCCATTTGTTTTTTTACACTGCTGCTACTTGCTGTTTATTATCAATGCATTGTGACCTCACCCCTACCTACATGTACAAATTACCTTGACTAACCTGTACCCCCGCACATCGACTCGGTACCATTACCCCCTGTATATAGCCTTGTTATTGTTATTTTGTGTTACTTTTATTAACTTTTCTTGAACTGCACTGTTATGCTAATATTTACATACGGTAACACCCTGATATTTAGTCCTGCAGTTATGACTGTAATGTCGACAGACATCATAGTAAGTATTCCCCCCCCCCACTTTAGTTGCAGAGATTCAAAGAGGGCTATAGTCAATGGTGAGTGCTGCAAAGCTAATTAGATGAGAATAATATGATGCTGTCAGATGGTGACAGTACTGCATACAAGGCAGTTGTCAAATTAGATTGCTTCCCAGACATTGAGTTAGGGAAACTAGAATGCATCAATCATGCCCACAAGAGGATGAGAACAGTGCTTCGTAAACTTGAGGAGGAATATGGGGGAGCGGCACCGATTCACTTTAGATGAGTGTCTTATTATTTATTACATACGAGTCATTCGATCAGCGACACATTCTACACTGTATACCGCCGTTTTTAACTTATAAACGCAATAGGGATAATAAGAATAAGATAATTGAGACGTTTTTCTAAGCAATTTATTGTACACACATTATAATTCAGTTTGTGAGAGTGTGATATATACCGAAAGGTTGCAAGATCGAATCCCCGAGCTGACAAGGTTAAAATCTGTCGTCCTTCCCCTGAACAAGGCAGTTAACCCACTGTTCCTAGGCAGTCATTGAAAATAAGAATTTGTTCTTAACGGACTTGCCTAGTTAAATAAAAGGTTAAAAAATAAAAATATTTAAAAAATAAAAAAACATGGGGGTATAGAAACATTTATTTAGACAATTATAAATAAAAACTTTTATAAACAATAGCTGCTATGTTGACACCACCAAGTTGATCTGGGCCATTCTGTTGAAAAACCACTAAAGTGTCTGTCTTTCGGCTGTCACAGATGCACCTCCCCCAACTTCACCCATCGACGTTCATCTACAGTCGGCTTCGTTAGCATTACTACTCGAACACACCCATTGTCTACACCTCGATTAGACTGATAGAAAGTTTAGACTACTCACTAATAGCCTATGATTTATCAATTGATGGCATGCCCAATGCCATTCTTGTGATTGCATAATAATTTGAGGATAATATCTAAATTGATGTTCTAGAGAAAGTGATTAATAACCTATACCTATTTTAGCCTCCACACGTGAAATCAGTTGGCCATCTGCCGTGGTCAATGTGGGCAGTCGCAAGTGTGTTTGTCAATGTCACCAACAATGGTATTGTTGGATTAGTTAACAAAAAGTGTAGCCTATTTCCTAGGAATGAATTGCATGCTAATTATGCTAATTTCATATCCATTGCACATGTAGAAAAAGCAAACAGAAAAGAAAGGAAAAGGAATCAGGGTGGAAAAAGAGGCACTGATTCACCTCTTTGAAATGAGTGTTTTATTATTTCTATTTCTATTATTTATTTATTACATTTGAGTCATTCGATCGACGACACAGTCTTCAACGTCTCCCGCCATTTTTTTTACTTATAATGCAGTAGCAGCCGCTCACCGATATGTCAGCTCATACCGCATTCACACCTCCGACACTGCCAAAACATCAGCTTTGCAGATGTCATCCAACACAGATTAACACACATTTTGATTGAATCTAGGCCTATGAATTCAGGAATTTAATTGGCTCAACTCGTCTTTCTGCAATTCATCTTCTTGCCTTCTTAACCGTATTGGAAGAGAAGGTCGCCCTCCATGTGGCAAACCTGACCATAATTCTATCCTCCTGGTTTCCCATTACAAGCTAAAACTAAAGCAGGAAGTACCAGTGACTCGCTCAATACAGAAGTGTTCAGATGACGCAGATGCTACGCTACAGGACTGTTTTGCTAGCACAGACTTGAATATGTTCCGGAATTCATTAAACGGCATTGAGGAGTATACCACCTCAGTCATCGGCTTCATCAATAAGTGCATCGATGATTACAGGCAACATCCGCATCGAGCTAAAGGCGACAGCTGCCTTTTTCAAGGAGCTGGACACTAATCCGGACGCTTATAAGAAATCACGCTACGCCCTCAGGCGAACCATCAAACAGGCAAAGGGTCAACACAGGATTAAGATTGAATCCTACTACACCAGCTCTGACGCTCGTCAGATGTGGCAGGACTTAAACTATTACGGACTATAAAGGGAAACCCAGCCGCGAGCTGCCCAGTGATGCAAGCCTACCAGACGAGCTAAATGCCTTTTATGCTCGCGTCGAGGCACGCAACAGTGAAGCATGCATGAGAGCACAAGCTGTTCCAGATGACTGTGTGATAATGCTCCCGGTAGCCAATGTGAGCAAGACCTTAACATTCACAAAGCCGCGGGGCTAGACGGATTAGCAGGATGTGTACTCCAAGCAAGTGTCTTCACTGACATTTTCAACCTCTCCCTGACCGAGTCTGTAATACCTACATGTTTCAAGCAAACCACCATAGTCCCTGTGCCCAAGGATGCGAAGGCAACCTGCCTAAATGATTACCGCCCCGTAGCACTCACGTCAGTAGCCATGAAGTGCTTTGAAAGACTGGTCATGGCTCACATCAACAGCATCATCCCGGATACCTTAGACCCACTTCAATTCACATACCGCCCCAAAAGATGAAGCAAACTCAATCGCACTCCACACTGCCCTTTTCCACCTGGACAAAAGGAACACATATGTGAGAATGCTGGTCATTGACTACAGCTCAGTGTTTAACACCATAGTGCCCACAAAGCTCATCACTTAGCTAAGGACCCTGGGACTAAACACCTCCCTCTGCAACTGGATCCTGGACATTCTGACGGGCCGCACCCATGTGGTAAGGGTAGGCAACAACACGTCAGCCACGCTGATCCTCAACACCGGGGCCCCTCAGGGGTGTGTACTTAGTCCCCTCCTGTACACCCACGACTGCGTGGCCAAACACGACTCCAACACCATCATTAAGTTTGCTGACGACAAGTGGTAGGTCTGATGCTCGACAATGATGAGAGCCTATCGGGAGTTGGTCAGAGACCTAGCAGTGTGGTGGCAGGACAACAACCTCTCCCTCAATGTGATTAAAACAAAGGAGCAGATCTAGGACTATAGGAAAAGGTGGGCCGGACAGGCCCACATTAACGTCAACGGGGCTGTAGTGGAGTGGGTCAAGTGTTTCAAGTTCCTTGGTGTCCACATCACCAACGAACTATCAAGGTCCAAACACACCAAGACAGTCTTGAAGAGGGCACAACATCATCTTTTCGCCCTCAGGAGAATGAAAAGATTTGGCATGAGTTCCCAGATCCTCAAAAAGTTCTACAGCTGCACCATCGAGAGCATCCTGACCGGTTGCATCACTGCCTGGTATGGAAACAGCTCAGCATCTGACCGTAAGGCGCTACAGAGGGTAGTGCGAATGGCCCAGTACATCACTGGGGCCAAGCTTCCGGCCATCCATGACCTATATACTAGGCGGGGTCAAAGGAAAGCCCCAAAAATATTCGAAGACTCCAGTCACCCAAGTCATAGACTGTTCTCTCTGCTACCGCACGGCAAGCAGTTCCGGAGCGCCAAGTCTAGGACCAAAAGGCTCCTTAACAGCTTCTACCCCCAAGCCATAAAACTGCTGAACAATTAATCAAATGGCCACCCAGACTATTTATATTGACACTCCCCTCCATTTGTTTTGTACACTGCTGCTACTTGCATGTACAAATTACCTTGACTAACCTGTACCACCGCACATTGACTCGGTACCATTACCCCCTGTATATAGCCTCGTTATTGTTATTTTATTGTTACTTTTATTAACTTTTCTTGAACTGCACTGTTATTCTAATATTTACATACGGTAACACCCTGATATTTAGTGCTGCAGTTATGACTGTAATGTCGACAGACATCATAGTAAGTATTTCCCCCCCCCCACTTTAGTTGCAGAGATTCAAAGAGGGCTATAGTCAATGGTGAGTGCTGCAAAGCTAATTAGAAGAGAATAATATGATGCTGTCAGATGGTGACAGTACTGCATACAAGGCAGTTGTCAAATTAGATTGCTTCCCAGGCATTGAGTTAGGGAAACTAGAATGCATCAATCATGCCATTTACATTTTACATTTAAGTCATTTAGCAGACGCTCTTATCCAGAGCGACTTACAAATTGGTGCGTTCACCTTATGACATCCATGCCCACAAGAGGATGAGAACAGTGCTTCGTAAACTTGAGGAGGAATATGGGGGAGCGGCACCGATTCACTTTAGATGAGTGTCTTATTATTTATTACATACGAGTCATTCGATCAGCGACACATTCTACACTGTATACCGCCGTTTTTTAACTTATAACGCAATAGGGATAATAAGAAAGGGAGTGGTTTGTGACACTCGATAGCAGCCGCTCACTGATATGTCAGCTCATACTGCAGTTACACCTCCGACACTTCCAAAACATCAGCTTTGCAGATGTCCAAGGTCCCTGCCCTCAGGCCTTCCTCTCCAATGCGTTTTGAGGAGCCCACTGGGCACACACTGGTTAATTCAACGTTGTTTCAACATAATTTGTCAACGGATTGGAATCAACGTGGAAAATACATTCAATTTTTTTTTTAAAGTCTTCCATCAGTACTGTTTTCATTTCAGCCAGCGCTGTAAACATTGAAATTAGGCTAAAACTTCAACTTAAATACATTGATTTAACAACCTGTTAGTCAAGTTAAGTCAATCTAATTTCAACATAATTATGTATACATTGAAATTGTATTGAAAATTACACAGAAACAAAAAATATTTTTCATCCTATATTCAATAGAATATTCAACTGAGTATACAAAACATTAAGAACTTTCCATGACAGACTGACCAGGTGAATCCAGTTGAAAACTATGATCCCTTATTGATATCAATTGTTAAATCCACTTCAATCAGTGTAGATGAAGGGGGGAGACATGTTAAAGAAGGATTTTTAAACTTTGACAATTGAGAAATGGATTGTGTGTGCGCCATTCAGAGGGTGAATGGTCAAGTCAAAAAATGTTAGTGCCTTTGAACGGGTATGGTAGTAGCTGCCAGGCGGACCGGTTTGTGTCAAGACCTGCAATGCTGCTGGATTTTTCATGCTCAACAGTTTCCTGTGTGTATCAACAATGTCCACCACCCAAACCATATGTGTTATAGCTTTACCCCCTGCTATTTTGTGGATAAAGAGTTACCTGTCTAACAGAAAACAGAGGTTATTTAATGGAAGCCTCCAACATAATCCAGGTAGAATCCGGAATTTCTCAGGGCAGCTGTCTATGCCCCTTACCTTTTTCAATCTTTACTAACGACATGGCACTGGCTTTGAGATAAACCAGGCCATAGTTTTGTCTCACCTGGACTACTGTTCAGTCATGTAGTCAGATGCCACAAAGAGGGACTTAGAGGGAAATTTACAATTGGCTCAGAACAGGGCAGCACGGCTGGCCCTTGCATGAACACAGAGAGCTAACATTAATAATATAACTCAATCAAATCAAACCTTATTTGAAGTGCATTTAAAGTTTGATTTGATTTAGTGGTATTCTTTAACTTTGATTTTCGGTTGAGATGGATGAATCCAACATATCAATTATGAATTTGTAGACAAAATGGACATTGAATTGTGAACTCAACAAAATATCAACATTTGAAGGAGATGTATCTTCTGCTTGAATAGTATATATACAGTCTAGTGATGCACTGATATGAATTTCATGCAACAGCGATTTATCGATACGTACGTTATGACGCTGGTAAAGTTGCCTAGAGCACCTACAGTGCTGGTCATAAAAGAAAGCTAGCTACCTCATGGATGCAAACAATGTTCTTCCCCAAAAACATAGCGAAATAATCTTCACTAGCTATACTTAGCTAGCTAACTATATAGCTAGGTGTCATCGAGAATAACCCTAATTTATAAAGACAGTTCTTATTTGATTAATGGTGGTCAGACCCATCTATGTGAAGCTAACCACAATAAATTAGCCACAAGTGGCCTTCAAAATTAAAGTATGGCATAATTCTACTATTTGCATTCATTTGCATCACTTTCAATGTCATAGTTTTATTTTGAAGGCAAACCGCAAATTCCACTATTGTGCCTAATCCTTATTGGCTAGCTTCACAACACAACCCGGACCGGTCGAGCCTCACTAGCCAGATGAAGCTAGCTGGCTGCTTATAACATTAGCTTTGGGCAACAGGGCTAGCTATTTATTTTCATGAACTTTAAATGTATCACTAGCCACTTTAAACAATGTCACATTTTATTTATTTTACCTTTATTTAACGAGGCAAGTCAGTTAACCTCTTCAGTCGACCCTCTACTTTTTTGAACATTCTGTTAAAAATCGCGCAACATTTCAGCGCCCTGCTACTCATGCCAGGAATATAGTATATGCATTTGCTTAGTCTGTGTGGATAGAAAACACTCAGACGTTTAAAAAAACTGGTTAAATCACTGCTGTGGCTTTACCAGAACGGCATTTACATCGAAAAGCACAGGAAAAACTGATCACTGAAAATGGGGAAAATATATCCATGCGCTACTTGAACCCATTGATAAACGTGAACCACAATTAATTGACTGAGGTTGCAGTACCTACAGCTTCCACAGGGTGTCTAGAGTCTTGTCATTTCCCTTCGAGTTTTTTCTTGGTCAAACACATACAGGACACCGTATCTAATCCGGTCTAGGACCGGATATTTTCGTTGAGTTTCTAGCCGGACATTTTTCCAGACGGACAGCTAATGATCTTTACATCGCCTCCTGATGAATTTTATCGCTTATTAACGTTTACTAATACCTAAAGTTGCATTACAAACGTATTTCGAAGTGTTTTGTGAAAGTTTATCGTCGACTTTTTGAATTTTAAAAAATGACGTTACGTTTTGAAACGATGTTTTTTTCGTTTATCACACAGTCTACATATAACGATATCTAGGCTTTATATGGACCGATTTAATCGAAATAAAGACCCAAATAGTGTTTATGGGACATCTAGGAGTGCCAACAAAGAAGATGGTGAAAGGTAATGAATGTTTTCTATTTTATTGTGCGGTTTGTGTAACGCCGAAATGCTAATTATTTTGTTTACGTCCCCTGTGGGTCTTTTGGGGTGTTGCATGCTATCAGATAATAGCTTCTCATGCTTTCGCCGAAAAGCATTTTAAAAATCTGACTTGTTGCCTGGATTCACAACGAGTGTAGCTTTAATTCGATACCCTGCATGTGTATTTTAATGAACTTTTGAGTTTTAACTAATACTATTATCATTTAGCGTAGTGCATTTGCATTTCCAGAGCTCTAGTTGGGACGCAAGCGTCCCGAGTAGAAGCAACAGGTTAAGAACAAATTCTTATTTTCAATGACGGCCTAGGAACAGTGGGTTAACTGCCTGTTCAGGGGCAGAACGACAGATTTGTACCTTGTTCAAATCCCCGAGCTGACGTGCAACCTTTCGGTTACTAGTCCAACGCTCTAACCACTAGGCTACCCTGCCGCCCCACATCTGCTATGTGTATGTGACCAATCAAATTTGATTTGATTTGATTTAAATGTTGGCTGGAGTGGTGTAAAACTCGCCGACATTGGACTCTGGAGCAGTGGAAACAAGTTTTCACCATCTGGCAGTCCGACGGATGAATCTGGGTTTGACGTATATCAGGAGAACGCTACCTGCCCAAACGCATAGGCCAAATGGTAAGGTTTGGTGGAGGAGGAATAATGGTCTCGGGCTGTTTTTCATGGTTCAGGCTCCTTAGTTCTAGTGAAGGGAAATATTAACGCTACAGCATACAATGACATTCTAGACAATACTGTGCTTCCAACTTTGTGGCAACAGTCTGGGGAAGGCCCTTTCCTGTTTCAGCATGACAAGTCCCCCATGCACAAAGTGAGGTCCATGCCCATGATTTTGGAATGAGATGTTCGACAAAACGGTGTCCACATATATTTGGGAGCCAGGCCCACCCACTGGGAAGCCAGGCTCAACCAATCAGAATGAGTTTTACCCCACAAAAATATTTATTAACAGACAGAAATACTCCTCACTTTCATCAGCTTTCCAGGTGGCATGTCTCAGATGATTCCGCAGGTGAAGAAGCCGGATGTGGAGGTCCTGTGCTGATGTAGTTACACGTGGTCTGCTGTTGTGAGGCTGGTTGGACATACTGCCAAATTCTCAATTCTCAGCTTATGGTAGAGAAATGAACATTCAATTCTCTGGCAACAATTCTCTGGCAGCAGGTGGACATTCCTGCAGTCAGCATGCCTATTGCACGTTCCCTAAAAAATGTAGACATCTGTGGCACCTGTGTAATGATCATGCTGTTTAATCAGTTTCTTGATATGCCACACCTGTCAGGTGGATGGATTATCTTGGCAAAGGAGAAATGCTCACCTAGGGGCATAAACAAATTTGCACACAACATTTGAGAGAAATATGCTTTTTGTGTGTATGGAAAATGTCTGGGAACTTTTATTTCAGCTCATGAAACATGGCATCAACACTTTACATGTTGCGTTTATATTTATTTTCTGTGTATTATGAATTTAGCTATTTATAGGGCTAATGGTAACTACTTTTAAACTTCTAATGATCCAATCAACCATGAATGATTGACAGTATGCCTAGCTTCAAGTTGAAATGGTGTCCTTTGGGCAAATCAGATGCCAATGTCGCCTCCATAAACCCAACCTCACTCCAAATGTTCATTCTTCATTAAACTATTCTATGTTATTAGGTAGTCTACGCAAATGAGTATGGAAGCTGCACAATGTCTAAATATGATGGCTCAGCTGAATCAAACTCAGATTGTTTCCAATGCTAAGCAGGATACATAGAAGTAGGCATCTGGATGGTAGACAGTTCTCACTGAAGTGCATTACTCCTCATATACCAGTAAGAGTCACTGTTAATTTGTTGGACTGTGGTGTCACATTTTATTTCAATATACCCTTCTATATTTAGGTTGATGGCATGACGTTGATTCAAACATACCATTGAATTTAACGCAAATTCCACGTATACATAGTTTTGATGATTATGTTGAAATTAGATTGATGCAACAACCTGTTAATCACGTTTAGTCAATGTAATTAAGTTGAAGTTTTACCCTAATTTCAATGTTTACAATGCTGGTTGAAATTAGATGAAAACAGTACTGGTCGATTACTTTTTTCAAATCCAATGTATTTTCCACGTTGATTCCACGCCACAATATGTTAACAAATGAGGTTGAAACAACGTTGATTAAAACCAATGTGTGCACAGTGGGAGGTGAGGAGAAAGGAGGTAAGCAATGGAGGAAAGATGAATTGAGAAAGGGACCTTGTGTAAAGGCTAACTATGTGTTGTGCTCCAGCACAAGGGGTTGATGGTGTACCTTGGCAGGTGCTGAGTTCCTCCTTGGTCTCCCTCCTCTCCTTCTTCAGGTTTACCAGGCTGCTCCGTATCTCTTCCTTCTCTCTCTCCAGCCGGTCACGCTCTTCCGTGTAGAGCCGCATGTCCGCCTCCGTTCTGTTCTTCCCCAGTTTCACCTCGATGGCCCCAGGCGTGGCTAGGAACCAAGAGGAAGAAAAGGAAACATTTTACATGTACACTGCGTGCACAATTAATAGGCTTAATAGGCAAATTGTATTCCTCAGGATTCATTTTATTGTTGAACAAACAATGCTCTCAGTCAATCCAAATGCTGTTGAACCTCTAACCTGAATATTTAACAAAGGAAATGTTTTGTCTTTCTCAGGGGAATATATAAGTGTGCACAATTATTAGGCAACTATTAGTGTGCACAATTATTAGGCAACTAAACGACAAAAATAATTTCTCCCAACTCACTTCAGTGACCAATATAGCCACCCTTCTTTTCAATAACTGCCATGAACCTTCGGTCTATGGAGTCTGTCAGTTTCTTGATCTGTTCACGATCAACTTTCACTGAAGCAGCAACCACAGCCTCCCAAATGCTGTTCAAAGAGGTGTATTGTCTTCCCTCAATGTAAATCTCACATTTGAGAAGGGCCCACAAGTTCTCAATAGGATTTAAGTCAGGTGAGGAAGGGGGCAAGGTCATTATTCGGGTATCTTTGAGGCCCTTGCTGGCTAGCCAAGCAGGGGAGTACTTGGATGAATGTGATGGAGCATTGTCCTGCATAAAGATCATGGCCTTCTTGAATGCTGAGGACTTCTTCCTGTACCACTGCTTGTAAAATACTGCTCGTAAGATACCACTGGAAGCATCTTCCAGAAACTGGCAGTAGGTTTGGGAGTTAAGTTTCAGTCCATCTTCAACCCGAAAAGGTCCATCCTTAATGATAGCAGCCCATACCATTACCCATCCTCCGCCTTGCTGGCGCCTGATTCGAAGTGCCCTGTGACCATTACTGATCCAGCCATGGGCCCATCTATCTGGTCCATCAAGAGTCACTCTCATTTCATCTGTCCATAAAACCTTTAAAAAAATCTGTCTTCAGGTATTTCTTTGCCCAATCTTGACGCTTCAGCACTTAACACCTTGTACTTCTGGACACTCCAGGCAGGTTGCAGTTCTGGAATATGGTGGCACTGGAGGATAATGGATTCCTGGTAGCTTGACGTTTAATTCCTCTCAAGCCTTTTGCAGTTAATTTGCGTATTTTCTTCTCCATGGGTTTTTTGCACCCCAGTTGACTATTGACAACAAAACGTTTGATTGGCCGGTGGTCACGCCTCAATAGTTTAGCTATTTCAAGAGTGTTGCATCCATGTGAAAGGCATTTTACAATTTTTGACTTTCAGTGTCAGTTAAATCTCTTTTTTGGCCCATTTTACCTGAGGTAATGAAGCTGCCTAATAATTATGCACACCTGATATACATATCACCTGAAAATGATTACATCTGATGAGCATTCAAGTTTATATGGTTTGGAGTTGGAAAATGTCCATAGAAATAATGATAAGATCAGAATACTCACTTGCCTAATAATTGTGCATGCAGTGTATGTAAATTGTGTATGCAAAATGTGTATGTATATGTAGCAAAAAAGCTGTAAAAAAAAACTAAGATATTTGTCCTCCAAAGAGGGGTGGTGGTGGAGGGAATAAAAAAAAAAGATATGCCTGAATAACCAATTGACCTCAGAATATCCATTTTGGAATTAGTGCTACAGGATGCACATTTCTGTTTGAAAAAGCTAGCCTTTGCTTTACTGACTGACTGTGTATATTGGTTTCTGACTTCCCTGAAAAGTAGCATATCGCGGGGGCTATTCGATGCTAATGCAATACGCCACTGGATGTTTTTGTGCTGGTCGAGGGCAGTCAAGTCTGGAGTGAATCAAGGGCTACAACTGTTCTTAGTTCTACATTTTTTGATGCTCATGAGGCATGCTCATTTAAGATGGTGAGGAAAGCACTTTTAAAGAATAACCAAGCATCCTCTCCTGACGGGATGAGGTCAACTGCACACTCTTTGCAGTAGATTTCAACTCTGCTGTTGGGGATGGAAATGTCAGAATTTTTGGTGGCTTTCCTAAGCCAGGATTCAGACACGGCTAGCACATCCGGGTTTGCGGAGTGTGCTAAAGCAGTGAATAAAACAAACTTAGGGAGGAGGCTTCTGAAGTTAACATGAATGAAACCAAGGCTTTTACGGTTACAAATGTCAACAAATGAGAGCGCCTGGGGAATAGGTGTAGTACTGGGGGCTACAGGGCCTGGGTTAACCTCTACATCACCAGAGGAACAGAGGAGGAGTAGGATAAGGGTACGGCTAAAGACTACAGAACTGGTTGGCTAGAATAAAAGGAGCAATTTTCTGGGCGAGGTAGAATAGATTCAGGGCATAATGTACAGACAAGTGTATGGTAGGATGTGAGTATAGTGGAGGTAAACCTAGGCATTGAGTGACGATGAGAGAGGTTGCATCTCTGGAGGCACCAGTTAAGCCAGGTGAGGTCTACGCATGTCTGGGGGTGGGACAAAATAGCTATCTAAGGCATGTTGAGCGGGACTGGGGGCTCTACAGTGAAATAAAACAATAAGAACTAACCGAAACAGCAGTAGACAAGGCATATTGACATTAGAGAGAGGCATAAAGCAATCTCAGGTGTTGATCGGGAGAGCTAAGACAACAACGGGTAAATGGCGATGAATGGGCAGAGAGGGTCAGTTAGGTACACACAGGACCTGAGTTCGAGGCTGGAGCCGACAGATAAACAAAATGAGATACCGTGTTAGTGAACAGTCCAGCAGAGATCAGCTGGATTGGCGGGGATCCGTGTCGACAATAAAGGGTCCAGGCCAATTGACAAAATAGGTATTGTAGCCCAAGAATTAGCTGGTATACTTCGCCGGCTAACCGGGAGATGGGCCTAGCTCGAGGCAAGCTCAAGGCTAACTGGTGCTTGCGTCGGGACAGAGGCGTTAGCCAACAATATCCACTCGGTTGCAGCTAGCTAGCTGCGATGATACGGTGTAATTGTCCAGAATTTGCAGCAGGAATCCAGTGATGTGGTAGAGAAAAGTAGTCTGATATGCTCTGGGTTGATATCGCTCTGTGCAGACTGGCAGGTATTGACCGAGCTAAAGCTGGCTGGTGTCCGAGCTAAAGGTGAAGACCGCTAGCAGTGGCTAACAATGACTAATAGCTAGTTAGCTGGCTAGCTGCTGATGGAGGTTCCAGTTCTAAAGTATAAATATAGCAGATCCGTACCACATTGGGTGAGGCGGGTTGCAGGAAAGTATATTTAGTTCGTAGATGGAAAGTGAGATTAAAATATATATGAAAAAAAATGAAGAAACAGACTATTTACAGACTATTTACACGGTACAAGACAAACACACGTCCAACTGCTACGCCATCTTGGATAGGATAAACAAGTAGATATATTTATAGTGTGCCGGTTTCCATTCACTCTGTGTAAAAAGTTTCTACTTGATTAGAGTGACTGTTCAATTACATTGCTCTCCAATATCCTCTGTGTCTGTGGTTCATTTCTCACCTGTGGATAAGACTTTGGTCCTTTGGTCTCCACTGCTGGCACTCCGGCCTCTGAGAGGTTGGGGACTGTGAGGGGGAAGGCTGAATGCAAGAGTGGTAGCTGCAGGACTCTGAGGGGTTTTGGGGGGCTGTGTGTTATGGGTGGTTGTACTGGGGGCCTGGGGGTGCTGTATGCCTGGACTGGCCCTTTTCTGGATGTCTTGGCTGAGGAGAGAGGTCTTTTGAGCCTGGGCATAGGGCTGTAGAGGGCTGGGAGACAGGGGCGCTCCTGCTCAGGTCTGTTGGTGTTAGCAGTGGGTTCCACTCCATTGTGGGATGGTGGAAGCTCTGATTCGGATATGATGCTAGAATCAACCTAGGAATGTAGACATGCATTACATTTAATGAATTATGTTATCTACACGTACAAACATTTCTCGTTTTATTCTAACAACATCCACACCAATATTATTTATAGCACAAGATACTAAACAATGGTATTGTTCAAACCTTTGTATTAAAATCAGGGTTAAGCTTAATTCAATTCAGATAATGAATTGATGCTCACTGAATTGACTTAAGATATAATTTAGACATTCTTACATGATTACAATGGATACAGTATTAGCCTTGGGTTTAGATCCTGAATGATTTGGTTCCATACCTGGCTAGGGAGGTCCTGCTGCTCCTCAGTGGGGGCGGGTGAAGAGCGGGGGGGTTCTTTGTTTGGGGACCCTATGCCACAGGACGTGTGCAGGAACGATCGTACAGGAATGAGGTCCAAGTAAACCCTGTCCGCTGCGTCCTGCCCTGCACTGTCCACCACCACCACATCGCCATCTTGACCACACGGTCCAGTGCTGTCTTGACGACATTGACCACTGCTCTCCTGATCATCCAGAAGACCGCTCTCCTCTGCATCCTGTCATGGCAGAAAAGAAGGACAACACAGCACTGAGATACTGCTTTTCCAGTCTCCCTACATAATTATGAGTGATGAGAGGTGTTTCAGACATAATTATGCACCAAAGTTGCATTTTTTAATTCACGCGCCGAGAGAGATCAACCAGTGACATCAGCGATTGATTGAACCTACTGTCTGTTCCAAAAATGAATGGAGTCATGTTGTGTAGCAATTTTTGTGGCCTTTGTGTTTCACCGATTGCACAATCATTCTAGCAGCGAGTATATATGGTTATCCTTGTTTAATAGAGCCATTGGACTTGTCTCAACGATGTTCCTGTCTGCCACAACATTGCAGGATATCTAGGTTGACAAAGTTTACATGGCTTTGTAAAGACTACAGCCTGACGGGAGCCCTTCTTCCTTCTACAAAATGTGTTCCTACCCTCAAAGGCGGGCTAAACCGAGGCGGTACTCATTTCTACAGGTTCATGGGAGCAATTTTACCATGCACTGTCTATCCAAGATTATTAAATAATTAAAATGGCTGATTTTGATGATTCATGAAGATTGATTGATGAGAAGAGTGCTTGAGAAGTTTTAGTTTTTTCTGTAAAAAGCACTCTTTTTACATGAAGCAGTGTTGTTCAGTACAGTACAATTTATTTGATTCGGCCATAACAGGACTTGCAAGGACCACTACAAGTCAAGCTAGGAAAATTGAACTAGCTAGTATGTATATAATGGAGTTTGATCAAATCTTTTATCTAATATTTTTTTTTACAAGTCTATGACAAGTGACTAAATGATTCAAGCTGCATCAGAAAACAATCATGAGGACTTCAAGTGAATTATAAGTGGAATATTCTGTCTGTAAACACAACGTAGATGTCCTAACCAACTGCCAAAACTATAGTTTGTTAACAAGAAATTTGTGGAGTGGTTGAAAAACAAGTTTTAATGACTCCAAGCTAAGTGTATGTAAACTTCCGACTTCAACTGTACATACGTACGTACGTACGTACGTACCCAACGCTACCCCCACAAACAACCACAAGCTCAGATGTTCAACTGTTGTTCCATCCCCGAGCCCAACTCAAGAAAGGACTTGATGTGCGAATGTATAGACAGTTGTAGCTGTTTGAGAAGGCATGCAAAATTTAGCAAGAATGGGGAGATTTGATTGACCAAAGTCAAGTCCTAGCTGATGGTGCTCAGATACACCCCCTTCCCCTGAAACACGCTGGTTGATATAAATGAAGCGCTGCTCTCGGATCAGCCTTCTCCACTCAAATCTTATGTTAACAATATAATTATTTCATAATACTGAAGACGGATCAGCTCTTAGATAGACTACACATCATGAAATTAATTGAGACAAATTACGGACAGTAGCCTACAAGTAGCAAAATATAACTCATTTGAACATGAAATGTATTTATAATTAAAATAGGCCTACAGCCTACTGTTTATATTTTAATGCAGTCATCTCAGTTATCATTTGAAGCATATTTTTTATAAGTCACTTGTTTGTATCAATT
Organism: Oncorhynchus nerka; assembly: GCF_034236695.1. Taxonomy (NCBI): domain Eukaryota; kingdom Metazoa; phylum Chordata; class Actinopteri; order Salmoniformes; family Salmonidae; genus Oncorhynchus; species Oncorhynchus nerka. The sequence goes on from NC_088418.1 coordinate 32,489,577, forward strand.
GCAAAGACATTGGCAACTTTGTGTTTGTAGTCAACTTTCTTCTGAAGTTATCGGTTGTCACAGAGAATGGATAAACCATGTGACTCATATTAGCGGAGATCTTCTGTGTATAAATCAGCTAACAACTGACTTAGTTGTTCTACCAGAGGTCTGAGGCAGACGTTAGATTCCGAGCATTTTCAAGTGCAATGTTAATAACAATGGTTTTGGGAAACAGCTGTTAACCCATGACTGCGTAACCGTGCACGACTCCAACACCATCATCAAGTTTTCTGCCGACACAACGGTGGTAGGACTGATCAACGATGATGAGGCAGCCTATAGGGTGGAGGTCTGAGACTGGCAGTGTGGTGCCAGGACAACAACATCTCCCTCAACATCAGCAAGACAAAGGAGCTGATCGTGAACTACAGGAAATGGAGGGGCAAACACGCCCCTATCCACATTGATGAGGCTGTAGTGGAGCAGGTCGAGATCTTTAAGTTCCTCTGTGTTCACATCACTAAGGAAGTAACATGGTCCACACACACCCACACAGTTGTGAAGAGGGCACGTCAGAGCCTCTACCCCCACTGGAGGTTTTATATTTTTTGCATGGGCCCTCAGATCCTCATAAAGTTATAAATCAAATCAAATTTGATTTGTCACGTGGGCCGACTACAACAGGCTTCACCTTACAGTGAAATGTTTACTTACAAGCACTTAACCAACAACGCATTTAAGAAAAATAAGTGTTAAGTAACATTTTTTAATAACAAATCATTCAAGATCAGCAGTAAAATAACAGTAGTGAGGCTATATACAGGGGGTACCGCTACAGAGAGCATCTTGACTGGCTGCATCATTGCTTACTGCAAGGCACCAGACCGTAAGGCGCTACAGAGGGTGGTCATCCAGCAGTGTCAGAGGAAGGCCCCAAAAAATGTAAAAGACTCCAGCCACCCAAGTTATAGACTATTCTCTCTGCTACCGCAAGGCAAGTGGTACCAGTACACCAAGTCTGGACCAAACAGGACCCTGAACAGCTTCTACCCTCAAGCCATAAGTATGCTAAATAGCTAATCAAATGGCTAACTGCATTGAACCTTTTTCGTACCAACTCTCTTGCACTGACTCTATGCACACACACTGGACACTACCTACACACTCAGACATACTTACACTTACACGTCCCAACAGACACACACACACACTGATAACATGACGCAGATGAAGATGGCAGCATTGCAGCGTTTTGTTTTTTTATGTACTATTTTTAACATTATTAGCTCAGGAAATGTTTTGTGTCATTACATACAGCCAAGAAAAACTATTGGATACTAGTGGCGGTAACTCACCAGAAGTACCAGCATTACGACCAGGAATACGAATTCCCTGGAGCAGATCCTTTGTACACTCTCCCCAGAGCAATAGAACTTACCCCCAGAGGCCAACAAAAAACATCGCCGGCGGAGGAGAGGCACTCGAGGCGGCCTGCTGGTTCGACTTAGGAGGTGCGCACACCACCCACTGCTTCCGAGTATATTACTCGCAAATGTTCAGTCTTTGGTTAATAAAGTTGAAGACCTTAGAGCAAGTATTCCTTCCTAGAGAGACATCGGGGCCTGAAACACACTTTGTTTAATGGAATCATGGCTCTCTCGGGATACTCTGTCGGAGTCAGTAAAGCCAGCAGGATTCTCAGTACATCGCGCAGACAGGAATAAATATCTCTCTGGGAAGCAGAAGGGCGGCGGGGTGTATTTCATGATTAATGACTCATGGTGCAATTATAGGAACATACAGGAACTCAAGTCATTTTCTTCACCCGACCTAGAAGACCTCTGTAAGGGTTTTCCTCCTCCTCTTCGTCTGAAGGACCAATGTGCAGTGTGGTAAGTGTCCATGGTTGTTTATTTAAAAAAAAAACTGAACACTATGAATACAAAAACTATAAACGTGAAACAAACGAAAACCGAAACAGTACCGTGTGATGAAATACACAGACACGGAAACAAACACCCACAAACAAACAGTGAAACCCAGGCTACCTAAGTATGATTCTCAATCAGAGACAACTAACGACACTTGCCTCTGATTGAGAACCATACTAGGCTGAAACATAGAAATCCCAAAATCATAGAAAAACAAACAGACTGCCCACCCCAACTCATGCCCTGACCATACTAAATAACGACAAAACAAAGGAAATAAAGGTCAGAACGTGACAACCTCACAATTAAATGCAGACCATATTATCTACCAAGAGAATTCTCCTCCGTCATCGCCACGGCCGTTTACATCTCACCTCAAGCAGAAACCTTGACGGCCCTCAAAGAACAACACTGTACTTTATGCAAACTGGAAACCACATATCCTGAGGCTGCATTTACTGTAGCTGAGGATTTTAATAAAGCAAACCTGAGGACTAGGCTGACGAAATTGTCTGTCCTACTCGCGCTACTAAGACTCTCAACCATTGCTATTCAAACTTCCGGGATGTTTACAAGGCCCTCCCCCGCTCTACTTTCGGCTAATCTGACCACGACGCCATCTTGTTCCTCCCATCCTATAGGCAGAAACTCAAACAGGAAGTGCCCGTGTTTCATCCTATTCAACACTGGTCTGACCAATCGGAATCCATGCATCAGGATTATTTTAATCACGAGGACTCTGATATGTTCTGGGTAGCGTGTGAAAAAAATCTAGATGCATACACAGATACGGTGACTGAGTTCAGAAGGAAGTGTGTAGGAGATGTAGTACAAATTATGACTATTAAAACCTAACCTATTACCCTAACCAGAAACCATGGATAGATGGTTGCATTTGCGCGAAACTGAAAGTGGGAACCACCAGATTAACTTGTTTGGGATGGCTGGCAGCATTTTCACTTTTGGATGAATAGCGTGCCCAGAGTGAACTGCCTTCTACTCAGTCCCAGTTGCTAATATATGCATAGTATTAATAGTATTGGATAGAAAACACTCTGGAGTTTCTAAAACTGTTTGAATGATGGCTGTGAGTATAATATAACTCATATGGCAGGCAAAAACCTGAGAAAAAATCCAAACAGGAAGTGAGAAATCTGAGGTTTGTAGTTTTTGAACTCACCTCTATCGAGTACACAGTGGGATATTGGTTATTCTTTCACTTCCTAAGACTTCCACTAGATGTCAGCCGTCTTTAGAACGGGGTTTCAGGTTGCTCATGTGAAGGGGGGCCGGATGGGAGATGTTTTACTAAGGGGTCTGCCTACAGCCTCGATCTCAGTCATGTGCTTTCACTTGAGAGGTTGCTCTCGTTCCAGTGCAATTCTACAGACAATGGAATTTTCCGGTTGGAACATTATTGAACTTTTATGATAAAAACATCCTAAAGATTGATTCTATACTTAGTTTGACAAGTTTCTTCGACCTGTAATATAACTTTTTGAACGTTTCGTCCGAATGGACCAGATCGTGCTTTTGGATTGTTTACCAAACGCCCTAACAAAAGAGGCTATTTGACATAAATGATGGACATTATCGAACAAAACAAGCATTTATTGTGGAACTGCGATTTCTGGGAGTGCATTCTGATGAAGATCATCAAAGGTAAGTTAATATTTATAATGCTTTTTATGAATAATGTTGACTACCCAACATGGCGGATATTTCTCTGGCTGGTTTGGGCTCTGAGCGCCGTTCTCAGTTTTTTAAAAATCTGACACAGCGGTTGCATTAAGGAGAAGTGTATCTAAAGTTTCATGTATAATAGCTGCATTTTCATCAACATTTATTATGAGTATTTCTGTGAATTCATGTGGCTCTGCAATATCACTGCATGTTTTGGATTTACTGAATCTAACACGCCAGTGTAAAATAAGATTTTTTGGATATAAATATGAACTTTACCGAACAAAACATACATGTATTGTGTAACACGAAGTCCTATGAGTGTCATCTGATGAAGATCATAAAAGGTTAGTGATTAATTTTATCTGTATTTGTGCTTTTGTGACTCCTCTCTTCGGCTGGGTAAATGGCTGCGTTTTTCTGTGAGTTGGTGGTGACCTAACATAATCGTTTGTGGAGCTTTCTTTCTTTTTTGAAATCAGACACTGTGGCTGGATTAACGAGAATTGTATCTTTAAAATGGTGCCTAATTCTGTATGTTTGAGAAATTTGAATCATGAGATTTCTGTTGATTTGTATTTGGAGCCCTGCAATTTTATTGGCTGTGGGCGAGGGGTTCTACACCTGTTGTATTCGGCGCACGTGACAAATAAACTTTGATTTGATTTGATTCCGAGGGCTGAGTTTTACCCTAATATAGTGGCCTGAAACTCATGGTTTTCAGGTTTGAAACTCACATTATAATGACTTACAAAGTGATGTGTAATTCCTATTGTAATCCAGCCAGTGTGGGGATATCCAACATTTTGAATTTAATTTCATCCGCAACTTGCATTCAGAATGACTTCCAGGTTGGGAAGACTAAGATATTAGTGATGTGCAGATTGTGAACAATTCGTTATTTTTGAACAACTCCTTTTACTGACTCGAGAGTCATGATACATTTTTTTTAGTGACCCGTTCATTTTAATCGTTCGTTTGACCTGCTTGCTGCAATGAATTCTACAGCAGGATTAATATGCGATACTCCGGAGACATGCTTCGCCACCGTCTATCATGTGCAGCACAAAGAAGAAAAATACTTGTTTAGATCTGATAAATGATCGTATGGTCCAAGAATGAAAGCAATCAATTTATTATTGAATGTTATCGATGGACACTGCTTTGTAGAACCAAAACATACTCAGTCTGTCTCTGCTCAACACTCAAACTTGAGAACGAATCGTTTGGGTAGCTGATGCTGTTCGCAAACAATAGCCTATTAATTCATCAATCATGCGAAAACATAAATATTGAAATAAACAATTCTAAAAATCAACCAGCAAAAGAGCATGCTGGGAAATATGATAATGATGGCCGTGGTTTTGGTATGGCAACTGCTTGGCCTCCGACTGCAAGGCACTATAGAGGGTAGTGCAAACGGCCCAGTACATCACTGGGGCCAAGCTTCCTGCCATCCAGGACCTCTACACCAGGCGGTGTCAGAGGAAGGCCCTAAAAATTGTCAAAGACCTCAGCCACCCTAGTCATAGACTGTTTTCTCTGCTACCGCACAGCAAGCGGTACCGGAGTGCCAAGTCTAGGTCCAAGAGGCTTCTATAAACAGCTTCTACCCCCAAGCCATAAGACTCCTGAACACTTAATAAAATGGCTACATAGACTATTTGCATTGCCCCCCCCCCCCCCTCCCCTCCTTCTTTTACACCGCTGCTACTCTCTGTTGTTATCATCATCTATGTATAGTCACTTTAAAAACTCTACCTACATGTACATATTACCTCAACTAACTGGTGACCCTGCACATTGACTCTGTACCGGTACCCCCCTGTATATAGTCTCGCTATTGTTATTTTACTGCTGCTCTTTAATTACTAGTTACTTTTATTTCTTATTCTTTAAAACTGCATTGTTGGTTAGGGGCCCATAAGTAAGCATTTCACTGTATTGTATTCGGAGCATGTGACTAATAACATTTGATTTGAATCAACACTAGAAATGTTACACTAAAAAATCAACACTAGTTAACACTGGCCAATTTGCTGTGAGCAAATGTAGCACGTATCAACACACTCAGAGATACATTATGTTTCCATTAGCTCTCTGCACTCCAAACTAGAGTACAACCTGAAAGAGCAAGAAGCTATACACACTAAGTTATACACACCCCATACACACTCAGGTTATACAATTGATGTACAACACATTGGACACAGATATTTCTGTCATACAATGGTGAGTTTGTCTGCACACAAATGTTTGCACAACCATTGTGCTGTGTGTCTCACGAACGCTGTGTGACCTTTTCAGGGCAGACATTGTGTTGTTGTGTCAAATGGGTTGTGCATCAGTGGTATAAACTGTGTGTACGTGGCTGAATTAATACTCTTGAATTTGTTGTTGTAGTGATGTGGTGAGCTCACCTCTAGTTCGCCCTCTATAGAAGCCACATCGTCATAAATGTCATCTGAACCGTGGGGAGCCGAGGAAAGGCTGTCTTTGTAGGTGCTAGGCTCTGAGTACCTCCCCTGCATCAGACTGAAGAATAGACACACATATTACTGTAAAAGCTTTCTCTCACACAATCCTGTACAGCTAACCACACACACACACACACACACACACACACACACACACACACACACACACACACACACACACACACACACACACACACACACACACACAAACACTGTGATGAATTAACTAACTACAAGGAGGTCTTGGCTGCATTGACTATGCTGGAGATCCTCTCAGAGTTGACATAGTCATAGGTGAGTTCTTCAGGGTCTGTCTTAGTCCCAGTCTGAGATAGCAGAAGACCCAGCCAGTGACCCATATCAGCTGACGACTTGGCCTGGGAGTGGAAAGTGGCATAGAGGAGAGAACAAGGGAAGAGGGGAGGAGAGATGGGAGGGGTAAGGACAGAAGAGGAGAGGGAGAGGACAGGAAACAGGAGAGGAGCGGAGAGCATTTTGAAAACACAGCCTTTTGAAAACATAGCCTTGATTATAACATAAAAAATACGTAGATGAACCAACAGGTGGCAGTCATGTCAAGGCTTTAGTCTGAAGATCACCCTAAATAAATAAAAAATCTATTCCCAGGAAATTAGTTAATTATAAATTTTCTGCAGCACATTTTCTCATTTTAGTTTTTAAAGTCTATTAAATAAAACTAAAAAAGGAATTTCATTGACTATAACAGCACAATTTATTTTATTTAACTAGGCAAGTCAGTTAAGAACAAATTCTTATTTACAATGGCGGGCCTACTCCGGCCAAACCTTAACCAGGACGACGCTGGGCCAATTGTGCACCGCCCTATGGGACTCCCAATCACGGCCGGTTGTGATACAGCCTGGAATCAAACCAGGGTCTGTAGTGACGCCTCTAGCACTGAGATGCAGTGCCTTAGACCGCCACGCCACTTGGGAGCCCCAAAGCAGGCTGGTGCTGAAGCTTAAATAAAAAAAGGGGAGTTCCTCTTGCTCACAAATCCCAGTACATCCACTACCTCCCCTACACATACACACAGTTTTGTTTTGCTATCCTTGTGGGTACGAAATAATTGATTCCCATCCAATATCCTATTCTTCTTAACCCCTAACCCTAACCTAACCTTAACCGTAACCCCTAACCCTAAAACTATACCTAACCCTAACACCAATTCTAAACCTAACCTCCAAGCCTAAAATACTATCCTTGTGAGGAATTCTGGTAACCAAAAGGATAGTTAAACAAAAACACACACGCAAGCACACGTGTCATGTTCTTCTATCTTTGTGGGGACCTAGAATGTATTTCCATTCAAAATCCTATTTTTCCTAACCCCTATCCCTTAACCTGACCGTTAAGCTTAAAATAGCCTGTCCTGTCATGGGTGATGTCCCCACGAGGGAGAATTTTCCTTGTTTTACTATCCTTGTGGGGATTTTGGGGGATTTTAGGTCCCAACAAGGATAGAAGAACCAACCCACACACACCTCCCCTTTACTCCTCTGGGCCAGAATTTGTAGTGTGTGTCAGACAGTACAATTGAAGTGTTTAGTGTTCTTGGGAGGAGCACTGTACCGTCAGCAGTCTCAGTGTTAGGAATGCTAGTATGTGTTTTTTGCACTAGGCGCCATGTGTCTGGCGGGTGGGGTTGGTGTGTGCGTGTCGTGCGTGCGTTTCCAGAATGGGGACTGTTCTCAGTAAGATTTTCGGAGAGGGACAGGGGCCAGGTTCTCATATGAGGTCAGCTCCTGCTGTACTAGGGACTTAGTAAAGGGCTTTTACAAGAGCTTTCTTGATTACTGATTTCCGTAGAATTAATGCTTATATGGAATGGTACAGCATGCAATAATCCAGTGTTAAGGCTAAAGATGTGAGTTTGTGTTGTAATTTGCTATTTAACATGCAATGACTTACGTGAGTTCGTATGTGTTTTTGAACATGTGTTTTCATTGATACGGGTCTTTTTTCTGGTGATAACTGATACAACATTTTCCCAAGTTCGGATCAATAAGGTCTCTACTTTCTTTCTATAGCGCCTACCTTCTCACATGCCTGCCTACCTCCCCCTCCTACCTCTAGTGTGGCTAGCTGTGCCCCATCCATCTGGATCCGGAAGGAGTAGAGGTGCTCAGGGCTGGGGTCTGGCAAGACCATGCATCCCTCCAGAGGCACAGGCTGCTGGGCCACTTTAGTCTTGCCCTTGTCCTGGTAAAACCACAGCTGCCCATTTTTTATCAGACACCAGTGGCTCCTCCAATGACTGTTAACCAGCACGTTGAGGTAACCTGAGAGAGAGACCGTATTGTTATATGTTTACTTTGTCAATGTAAGTTTAACTTGTTGACATATCAATTAAGTCTACTGAATTGAAATAAATTGAATTATTGTGTGGTGAGGGACAGAGAGAGGGGGGAGATTGTGAGAAAGAAATGGTGAAAGAGAGAATTTGTTATCCCTGTAATTACTGTACTGTACAGTCATGGCCAAAAGTTTTGAAAATGACACAAATATTACATTTTCAAAGTCTGCTGCCCCAGTTTGTATGATGGCAATTTGCATATACTCCAGAATGTTATGAAGGGTGATCAGATAAATTGCAATTAATTGCAAAGTCCCTCTTTGCCATGCAAATTAACTGAATCCCCCAAAAACATTTCCACTGCATTTCAGCCTTGCCACAAAAGGAACAGCTGACATCATGTCAGTGATTCCCTTGTTAACACAGGTGTTATTCAATCAATCCCTATACCTGTCTGCTGTTCCCACATGCTTCAAGAGGGCCACCATTGTTCCTGTTCCCAAGAAAGCGAAGGTAACTGAGCTAAACGACTACCGCCCCGTAGCACTCACTTCCGTCATCATGAAGTGCTTTGAGAGACTAGTCAAGGACCATATCACCTCCACCCTACCTGACACCCTAGACCCACTCCAATTTGCTTACCGCCCAAATAGGTCCACAGACGATGCAATCTCAACCACACTGCACACTGCCCTAACCCACCTGGACAAGAGGAATACCTATGTGAGAATGCTGTTCATCGACTACAGCTCGGCATTCAACACCATAGTACCCTCCAAGCTCGTCATCAAGCTCGAGACCCTGGGTCTCGACCCCGCCCTGTGCAACTGGGTACTGGACTTCCTGACGGGCCGCCCCCAGGTGGTGAGGGTAGGCAACAACATCTCCTCCCCGCTGATCCTCAACACGGGGCCCCACAAGGGTGCGTTCTGAGCCCTCTCCTGTACTCCCTGTTCACCCACGACTGCGTGGCCACGCACGCCTCCAACTCAATCATCAAGTTCGCGGACGACACAACAGTGGTAGGCTTGATTACCAACAACGACGAGACGGCCTACAGGGAGGAGGTGAGGGCCCTCGGAGTGTGGTGTCAGGAAAATAACCTCACACTCAACGTCAACAAAACTAAGGAGATGATTGTGGACTTCAGGAAACAGCAGAGGGAACACCCCCCTATCCACATCGATGGAACAGTAGTGGAGAGGGTAGCAAGTTTTAAGTTCCTCGGCATACACATCACAGACAAACTGAATTGGTCCACTCACACTGACAGCGTCGTGAAGAAGGCGCAGCAGCGCCTCTTCAACCTCAGGAGGCTGAAGAAATTCGGCTTGTCACCAAAAGCACTCACAAACTTCTACAGATGCACAATCGAGAGCATCCTGGCGGGCTGTATCACCGCCTGGTACGGCAACTGCTCCGCCCTCAACCGTAAGGCTCTCCAGAGGGTAGTGAGGTCTGCACAACGCATCACCGGGGGCAAACTACCTGCCCTCCAGGACACCTACACCACCCGATGTTACAGGAAGGCCATAAAGATCATCAAGGACATCAACCACCCGAACCACTGCCTGTTCACCCCGCTATCATCCAGAAGGCGAGGTCAGTACAGGTGCATCAAAGCTGGGACCGAGAGACTGAAAAACAGCTTCTATCTCAAGGCCATCAGACTGTTAAACAGCCACCACTAACATTGAGTGGCTGCTGCCAACACACTGTCATTGACACTGACCCAACTCCAGCCACTTTAATAATGGGAATTGATGGGAAATGATGTAAATATATCACTAGCCACTTTAACCAATGCTACCTTATATAATGTTACTTACCCTACATTATTCATCTCATATGCATACGTATATACTGTACTCTAGATCATCGACTGCATCCTTATGTAATACATGTATCACTAGCCACTTTAACTATGCCACTTTGTTTACTTTGTCTACATACTCATCTCATATGTATATACTGTACTCGATACCATCTACTGTATGCTGCTCTGTACCATCACTCATTCATATATCCTTATGTACATATTCCTTATCCCCTTACACTGTGTATAAGACAGTAGTTTTGGAATTGTTAGTTAGATTACTTGTTGGTTATCACTGCATTGTCGGAACTAGAAGCACAAGCATTTCGCTACACTCGCATTAACATCTGCTAACCATGTGTATGTGACAAATAAAATTTGATTTGATTTGATTTGTGAGTGTTGACGAGGACAAGGCTGGAGATCACTCGGTCATGCTGATTGAGTTCGAATAACAGACTGGAAGCTTCAAAAGGAGGGTGGTGTTTGGAATCATTGTTCTTCCTCTGTCAACCATGGTTACCTGCAAGGAAACACGTGCCGTCATCATTGCTTTGCACAAAAAGGGCTTCACAGGCAAGGATATTGCTGCCAGTAAGATTGCACCTGGTGGTGCAAAAAAAACAACCATTTATCGGATCATCAAGAACTTCAAGGAGAGAGGTTCAATTGTTGTGAAGAAGGCTTCAGGGCACCCAAGAAAGTCCAGCAAGCACCAGGACCGTCTCCTAAAGTTGATTCAGCTGTGGGATTGGGGCACCACCAGTACAGAGCTTGCTCAGGGAATTGCAGCAGGCAGGTGTGAGTACATCTGCACACACAGTGAGGCGGAGACTTTTGGAGGATGGCCTGGTGTTAAGAAGGGCAGCAAAGAAGCCACTTCTCTCCAGGAAAAACATCAGGGACAGACTGATATTCTGCAAAAGGTACAGGGATTGGATTGCTGAGGACTGGGGTAAAGTCATTTTCTCTGATTAATCCCCTTTCCGATTGTTTGGGGCATCTGGGAAAAAAAGCTTGTCCGGAGATGGTGAGCGCTACCATCAGTCCTGTGTCATGCCAAGAGTAAAGCATCCTGAGACCATTCATGTGTGGGGTTGCTTCTCAGCCAAGAGAGTGGGCTCACTCACAATTTTGCCTAAGAACACAGCCATGAATAAAGAATGGTACCAACACATCCTCCAAAAGCAACTTCTCCCAAACATCCAGGAACATCAATATTTTGGGTCCATGGCAGGGAAACTCCCCAGACCTTAATCCCATTGAGAACTTGTGGTCAATCCTCAAGAGGCGGGTGGACAAACAAAAACCCACATATTCTGACAAACTCCAAGCATTGATTATGCAAGAATGGGCTGCCATCAGTCAGGATGTGGCCCAGAAGTTAATTGACAGCACGCCAGGGTGGATTGCAGAGGTCTTGAAAAAGAAGGGTCAACACTGCAAATATTGACTCTTTGCATCAACTTCATGTAATTGTCAATAAAAGCCCTTGACACTTATGAAATGCTGGAGAGAGTCGCCAAGTCCAACCGTTAAAGTTTGCTTTCTAGAAGAAGAAAAAACAAGGAAATAAATTTGAACTTCATTTGTTTATGTGAGGTAACGATTCAAACAATCCAATTTACATTTTCAAGGCTAATGCTTTTCCTTCTACTTTCACTCAATATTTTGAACAGCTTGGTTTAAGATAGCTTTTTTAATAAAAAAAAATAAAAAAATTGAAATCCTAAAAACGTGTCTGCTCAACTATATGCCACTACGCAAATGTGATTATAGATGCATGCAAATCTTTATTACAGAGGGGATGGATATTTTCTCACGCTGGAATACAGAATGGTTTTCTGATCCACTAGCTGTTTTTCCTGATCCACACTTTTTTCGGAATCTATGACCAACCGATGCATATCTGTATTCCCAGTCATGTGAAATCCATAGATTAGGAACTAACAAAATGATTTAAATTGACTGTATACTTCAGTATTACATAGTAACATCTGACAACAATTTCTAAAGACACTGAAGCAGCAAACTGTGTGGAAATTAATATTTGTGTCATTCTCAAAACCTTTGGCTACGACTGTACAACTAATTGTGATCATTCATTGTATATTATACTTTCCTTTCCGTCATAATACATTTAATAAGTTCTTAAGGGCCATTCCATATCATCGTTAAACCGTCAACACGCGCTAAGATCACAAAGCAAAGCTGATCTCAATTGCCACCACTATTGGCCAATGTATTACCACTCTGTAAAGCTGATGTGTTGACTTCCAAGTCCTGGTTGCTGCCAACCTTTTTCAATATACTTTCCAGCTCTGGTGGATCTTATCATTGGTACAAATAAAACCTACTCTTTGAGAAGTTTAAGAGAGAGTTATCTACAGTTGAAGTCGGAAGTTTACATACACTTAGGTTGGAGTCATTAAAACTTATTTTTCAACCACTCCAAAAATGTCTTGTTAACAAACTACAGTTATGGCAAGACGGTTAGGACATCTACTTTGTGCATGACACAAGTACTTTTTCCAACAATTGTTTACAGACATATTATTTCACTTATAATTCACTGTATCACAATTCCAGTGGGTCAGAAGTGTACATACACTAAGTTGACTTTGCCTTTAAACAGCTTGGGAAATTCCAGGAAATTATGTCATTGCTTTAGAAGCTTCTAATAGGCTAATTGACATAATTTGAGTCAACTGAAGGTGTACCTGTGGATGTGTTTCAAGGCCTACCTTCAAACTCAGTGCCTCTTTGCTTGACATCATGGGAAAACCAAAAGAAATCAGCCAAGACCTCAGAAAAATAATTGTAGATCTCCACAAGTCTGATTCCTCCCTGGCAGTATTGATGTTGTTTCATGTCCCTACTCTTGTTTCTTGTATTGTTCCATGTTTAGTTTATTATTAAACTCACCACCTGGACTTGCGCCCCAACTCCCAGCGTCTACGTTACAACCACGGCACATCTACGATGGCAATTTACCTTGTACATTTTTATGAATGGAAAACTCATATATTGGTGTACTTACTTTTTCATTTCTAATTAATGTAATACATTAATAACAACTTGTCTTAATATGGTATTGTAATTTTTATCAAGGGTTGAAAAATAAATCTCTCTGAACTGTCCACATCTAAAATTTGTAACCATAAACAGACAATCATGATTCAGTTAATATCTCTGTTTTCATTAACTCATAGTCTGATAAAAGTATTTCAAATGACACAAATTATATTCTAATTAAGTTTGAAATTCAAGATGAACTGTTTGTATGAAAATACAATAAGTATTTATTATGAATTGCCAGCCTTGCGATTTTCAATGTTACCGATAGGTCAATACTTTTTGTGGGGCAGGAGTAGAGAACCTGGACACAGCTGTCTGGTATCAGACTCGCTTGACACGGTAACAACATGAGATCAACCGATCTGCTGGTTTAGTCTGGGATTTCAGTCACAAACAATTTTGTTTTAACATCCATGTTAGTAGTGCTTTAAGAAATCCAGCGCTTATACACAGCTGCGTGTTAAGTTCTGCGTCTTGGTTGCAAACGGGCCTATGTTTGCTTTGACCGTGTAAGATTTAGAGGAGGCTGGCGGGTAGAGGTATAGGAGGATGGGGTCATCGTAACCACTGGAATAGAATAGATGGACGTGTATCAAACACAAAAAAGACATGGTTTCCATGTGCTTGATACCGTTCCATTACTTTCTTTGCAGCCATTACATTGAGCCCATCCTCCGATATCTTCAGCAACCCCCGGTAAAATGTAATTTCATGCCAACAAATTGAAAGGAAAGAAGGAGGGGAAAGGAAAGTGAAGACCAGATAGAGAAGACGGAATGACAGAGACAAAGAGCAGGTGAATAAGGAGACAAGAAAAAGAAAGTGAAAAAGAGAGAGGTCTGGATTCAAACAAACCTCAATGTGCAGACATCGCACTGCGTTGCGGTTTGTTTGAATCCTTTCCAGTGACTTTGGCTGTACTGTATGTTAACAGGGTAATGGCTGATTTGCCTAGCTCTGGAGGCCATCTCCACTCACCTGAGGTGTCGACACATTTCTCCGGACTGTCTAAGGAAGAGGTCTTCTTCTTGCCAATGTTCATTAAGTTACTGAACTTCAGACCTGCACTGTATTTCTTCTTCACTGTAAAGGATGAAGGCAGAAAAAGGTTCTAAACCAAGAGACCCAACAAGCAATTACTTCTGTAAACAATCAAGAACAAGGTTAAGCAGAGCATTACATTATGTGGTTGGATTGATGTTAATGGGAGTGATGCAAATTCATCCACAAGACTGCTATATTCTCTCAAATTACTTACTAAGGTGATTGAAACCAATAACAACCATTTAGAAATGGACCATTCTAAAATTCCTGGACTTTAAACACCTAGTAGTGACAGTTACTGTGTTGTCCTCAGTCTAATCATGGAAACATAACGTAAAACTTAAATTAATAACCCGGGCATTTATTTTCTTAAATCACTGAACACAACAGGCACTGAGAGACAGGCTTCTATTTGAGCCAGGCGTCTTATTTCATTCACATAGGTAATTGTTTAATTCCAACGTTCACTTCCAGGATGTTAATACATTTCTTCATTTCCTGCCCTAACGTGTTATTATTGCCTCTACTAAAACAATAAAAAAATTAAAAATTTCCTTGACAGAATAATTATTCTCCTCTAAGACAGTGCATTTTCATACTTTGGCCACTAGAGGGCGATCAGACAATTGTACTCCTGAAGTTGTTGACTGTTTTTGTGCTTGATAATGTCAAGCGAGTACTAGCAGTTATCAGCTGTTAGAAGCCAATGGCTAGCATTTTCGTATTGGTGATAAAATGGGTGATTGCCATAATTTCTTTGAATTACTGAATTATTTAATTTAGCAAATCAAACATTAAACCTCCTTTAAAAAACGATGGTAATTCATGGTAACCTCATAAGCAATTAATTTAGACCCTAAGATTATTTGAAACAGGTGTTTATTTGCTGAAACGTGTGCGGTTGACCAGCTATTAAAAGTGACAGCTATTTGAGACTGTGTTTAATTGAAGTTTTCCGGTAACTCAAAAGTAAAACTTATGATACCACCTCGACTGAAAAATAACTGAAGAGTTACTCTTACAAACAATGTCACCTACTGTTCATCGTGTACTAGACAAAATATGCATGCTACACTAAACTGTGTTAAGATCATTACTAGAGTATATTTATATATTCATAATCGGCAATCTCCCAAAATCGATTGGCTCAAGAAAGTACTTAGCTACTTTAATCGGGTTTACATCTAACCTTTTTATGCGAGTAAAGTACATGTCGGATAAAAAATGTTGCAACAGGCCTGATGGAAACAGCAAATTTGGCAGTAAACTTTCCGAATGTCGACAAAACAAAATATGCTAGACAAGGTGGGTTCTTTTTGTGTATGTAAAATTAATTATGTGAGAAATAACCAATAACCATCATGTAAATATTGATATAATAACCATCATATCAAAGTAAACTTGGAGTCACACCATGATATGTTGTGTGGTCTTTTCACTGTGACTCGGAAAAGCATGCAGTTTACTAGGTTAAATAAATTATGATGAACTTCACAGGGTGGTGAAAGTACAGGGTGATAAATATTGAGGGTCTTATTCTGGTGACATGATGATCGATGCTTGGCTACCGTTTGACAATTAAAAATCTTGCTCTTTCATTCATAATAATCTCATCATGCATTAGGCTATACCTGCACTGTATCTGCGAGCTGATGTCTAAAGCACGGTTTTCCAAATTCTGTCCTGGGGCACCCCCTGGGTGCATATTTTGATTTTTGCCCTAGCATTACACAGCTGATTCAAATAACCAACTCATCATCAAGCTTTCATTATTTGAATCAGCTGTGTAGTGCTAGGGCAAAAAACTAAACGTGGGGAAATGTGTTTTTATGTGGATTTTAGAATATTCACATTACAATCTCTCACCAATTGGATGGAAACCTAGCCACTTTACTTTATAATTGACACTTGGTAACGTTATCCTTACTGTCTTCAATTTAAGAGTAAGGGTACATTAAAGAAAATGATGTGTTGTTTGGATGGTCCAACTGCTGGGTAGCAGGCAGTGGGTCAAATAGTTGGGTTATTTTCTTTAAAAGAGCAAGGTTGGGTTGTTGAGGCTGGGTTACTGATACTGGGTTCTTGAGATATGACCCAGCAGATCAGATCAGAAGACTGGAGGCCTGGTTTACTGGGGGCGTGGCTTTCAGATACTTGTTTTGGCCACCCATGATTATAAATGTCATTCTGGTTCATCTGTTCTGTTGTTTTGTATCATCTGTTGTATTGTATTGTATCACATGTTAAGGTTGAACACGGATACTTTTGTAGCTTTAATTGGTTCTTCAAGAGCCTATGCATAGCCCAATGTTGGGATAGTTACCACTTTGTTGCAATAAATGTACATTTCAATGTTATTAATAATTTAAAAAATGAAATATTCTATGAAAATTTATATTTGCATTGCACAAACTTAACATGATGAACAAGAATGACATGTATTGTCACGGGTGGCCAAAAATAACTATATGAAACAATTCCCCTAATAGGCCACACCACCTAAAAATAACCTATGGATTGCATTAAAAAAGACCCAGCTGCTGGGTCAACCCAGCATGCAAGTTAATAAAACCCCAACTATGGTTAAATTAACCCATGAGTAATCCCCCAAAAAACTTAACATTATTATCAGCGAACTCCTCCAGTTAGGGTCACTCTGGGGGGGAAGCGTTCCCTAGGTACAGATCTAGGATGGATCAGCTTCTTCTCCCCCAATCCTAACCCCAAGCCTCTAGTGGCAACTTCCCCATAATTGGTGAGGATCAGAGCTGAGACGTTACTCACCATCTTTAGTTTCAAGGGTCTCAGCGTGGCTGTCTGTGCTGCTGCCACTTTCAGAAGTAACTGAGTACCTCTCACTGAGCTCCCCCTGCGTATAGAGACCACCACACACACATTTACTATATACACACACACACAACTTAATCACACACACACTTACCGCACACACAGACTCTACTCAAACATAAACAATTGTACACAACTCTTGTGAATCATGATTGACAATTGATTGTGGTTTTCAATCCATTGCTGCCGGACCCCCAAGGTGTGGGCATTTTTGTTCGAGCCCAGCACTTACGTCATCTGATTCAATCAGGCCCTTTCTACAAGCTCCCAGCAACAAGGGAACAGAAAGCATGTCCCATGTTCCCTATTGAAACCCCATGATGAAATAGTTACTTGTACTTACACTAGTCAGATAAAATCTTGTTTGACCGCAGCTTTGGAACTTTAACATATAACCAAGTTATAACCAATCTAATCTCGGAAACCCATAACTAAAATATTGCGTAATTGAATCAGTTGCTTGATTAAGTTCTGGGGTAGACGTGTTAGAAAATATACTAGAACGTGGAGCGGAAGCAGGGTGGTAGCTCCAGCCCCCTCTATTTGCAATTCACTTGCAAGTATTCACACCCCTTGACTTTTTCAATATTTTGTTGTTACAACCCGAATTTAAAATGGATTAAATGTAGATTTTGTTTTCCACTGGCCTACACACAATACCCCATAATGTGAACGTGGAATTGTCTTCAACATTTAAAAAAATATTTACAAGTTAATTGGTAGATGGGTAAAAACAACAAACCCCAAAAGGTGCCTAATTTCTACACTGAACAAAAGTATAAACGCAGCATGTAAAGTGTTGGGCCAATGTTTCAAGAGCTGAAATAAAAGATCCCAGACATTTTTTATATGCACAAAAAGCTTACTTCTCTCAAATTTAGTTTAGAGCTAAAATAAATGTTTTGTCATACCTGTGGTATACGATCTGATATACCATGGCTGTCAGCCAATCAGCATTCAGGGCCTGAACCACCCAGTTTATAATATCTCTTTGCGCATGGTGAAGTTATTAATTACACTTTGGATGGTGTATCAATACACCCAGTCACTACAAAGATACTTCCTAATTCAGTTGCCGGAGAGGAAGGAAACCTCTCAGAGATTTCACATGAGGTGAATGGTGACTTTTAAACAGTTTAAACAGAAAACTGAGGATGGATCCACAACATTGTAGTTACTCTACAATACTAACCTAAATGAGTGAAAAGTAGGAGTGAAAAGTAGGAAGCCTGTACAGAATAAAAATATTTTAAAACATGCAACCTGTTTGCAATAAGGCACTAAAGTAAAACTGCAAAAAACATGGCAAAGAAATGAACTTTATGTCCTGAATAGAAAGCGTTAAATTTGGGGCAAATCCAACATAACATCACTGAGTACCAGTCCTTATGTTTTCAAATGGTGTTGGCTGCATCATGTTATGGGGTATGCTTGTCATCGGCATGGACTGGGGAGAAACGGAAAATCCTAGAGGAAAACCTGGTTCAGTCTGTTTTCCAACAGACACAGAGACACATTCACCATTCAGCAGTTCAATAACCTAAAACACAAAGCCAAATATACACTGCAGTTGCTTATCAAGATGACAATGAATGTTCCTGAGTGGCCTAGTTACAGTTTTGACTTAAATCGACTTGAAAATCTATGGCATGACATGAAAATGGATTCTTAGCAATGATTAACAACCAACTTGACAGAACTTGAAGTGTTTTAAAAAATAATAAAGTGCCAATATTGTACTATCCAGGTGTGCAAAGCTCTTAGATACTTACCCACAACTGTAATCACAACTGTAATCACTGCCAAAGGTGATTCTTATGCGTATAGACTCCGGTGTGTGAATATTTATATGAATGAGATATTTCTGTATTTCATTTTAAATACGTTTGCAAACATTTCTAAAAGCATGTTTTCACTTTCTCATTATGGGGTATTGTGTAAAACATAAATGAAACGTACGCTTTTGTCTACGGTTTCGTCCTCTTTCTTGAACTGTTCGGCTTGATTTTATTTAATATTCTTTTGTATATAAGTGAGAAAAGAAAAATACAATTTAACCCATTTTTAATTCAGGCTGTATCAACAAAATGTGGAATACGTCATGGGGTATAAACACTTTCTGAAGGCACTTTATGTCCCTTCCTTTGTTAAATGTTAAAGATGCGAACACCAAATGATCGGTGACGAAAAAAAAAGTTCCTTGTTACTCATCGCATCCCACAGTCTGTTCACATACGCTACGATACCAGTTATGTTATGTGTCTCTGTCCATGAGAGACTATAACCAATCTCACCCAATAGTCATAACTACCAGTAAATAAATTAATTGTGTTCTATTGATGGTGTTCTACCTTAGTGCAAATGAGTCGTGAGGAGTCGGACACAAAGTGCTGCATCTCAGAGCCCTCTGTTGGTTTAGGGCTGATTTCCTGGATCACCTGATGGGGGAGACAAGGAAACAAGACCAATAGGTATGTTCTCCCTTCCCTTTCTGAGCATCTGGAAAAGCTATATATCAATCCAATCCATTATCCTCATTGACATTATTGTAACTATCAGGGTTGGGGATTTAGTCCATTTTAATTCAGGAAATCAACAGAAATTCAAATTTTCCTAATTGAAAAGCAAATTCTGAAAATGTAAATGAGAAATTCTGTTTATGACCTGAATTGACTGAATTAAAATGGAATTGACTCAAACACTGCGGTGACAACAATACAGTCTGACTCCAACCCCCACCAATAGTCTCTCCATCTCCAGTCCCTATACCTTGAGCCACAGCTCTGTCTGCTCCTTGCTCTGCAGGCCCAGAACGATGGCCTCTCCTCCCATGGGGATGATTTTCAGCTTGTGCTCCTTCCTCTTGGGCTGCTTCTCCTTGTAGACCACGCTGCATCCCAGCAGGCTCACGTCCAACAGCGGCATCTGCTCCTTGGAGCTCTTGTAGCACTATTGGAACATCCAAGAGGGTACAGTGGTTGGTGATGTAAATATGGCTTAGTTGGTAAGAGCAACTCATTCTAGGGAGGTGCATATTTTTGTCCTAGCCCAGCACTAGCATACAGTGCCTTTAGAAGGTATTCACACCCTTTGACTGTTTCCAATTTTTTTTGTGTTAAAGCCTGACTTTAAAATGGATTAAATTCATATGTTTTATCACCTACACTCAATACCCCATAATGTTAAACTGAGGATGGATCAACAACATTGTAGTTACTCCACAATACGAACTTTATTGACAGAGTGAAAAGAACGAATCCTGTACATAATAAAAATATTCCTAAACATGCATCCTGTTTGCAACAAGGCATTAAAGTAATACCGCAAACAATCTGGCAAAGCAATACATTTTTTTCCTGAATACAAAGCGTTACGTTTGTGGCAAATCCAATACAACACATTACTGAGTACCACTCTCCATATTTTCAATCATAGTGGTGACTGCATCATGTTATGGGTATGCTTGTAATCATTAAGGACTGGGGAGTTTTTCAGGATACAAAAGAATCTGAAGCACGGGAAAAACCCTATAGGAAAACATGATTCAGTCTGCTTTCCACCACACTGGGATACTCATTTGCCTTTCAGCAGGACAATAAACTAAAACAACAAGGCCAAATCTACACTGGAATTGCTTACCAAGAACGCAGTAAATGTGAATGTGAGTGGCTGAGTTACAGTTTTGACTTAAATCTACTTGAAAATCTATGGCAAGATCTGAAATGGTTGACTAACAATGATCAACAACCAATTTGACAGAGCTTGAAGAATTTTTAAAATAATAATGGGCTAATGTTGCACAATCCTGGTGTGGAAAGCTCTTAGAGACATACCCAGAAAGACTCACAGCTGTAATTGCTGTAACATAACACAAGGTGGAATAGGTATAGGTATGAAAGAACTACACATGATTCAAGTGCTTGCTATTAATTGATAAGTAGAATCAGGTGTGTTAGTGTGGGGCTATAACACAAATGTGCTCACTCAGGGTGGCCCCCAGTAATGGACTGAGAAACAGTGGGTTGGAGCCTGATTAGTGCATTATGGTTGCGGGTTTGATTGTGCCATGCCTACTCCTGCTCCCCGCTCCAGCACTCGCCGTGGCCGGTCTACTAACCACCGGTTCTGGCAACCATCATTACGCACACCTGCTACCCATCGTTACCCACACCTGGACCTCATCATCACCTGGATTACTCTCCCTTTATTTAGCCCTCAGTAGCCTCAGTCAGTATTGGTTTTGGTCACGTTCAGTCCGTCTCCTGTTTTGCTTATCTGCTTTATTCTTATCATTAAACTCATTTTCTGCACCTGCTTCCTGACTCGCAGTGTATTTGTTACAGAATACTGCCTCTCTATATGGAAGAAGCAGAAGAGAAAGACATCTCCCAGACCGTCGGCGAACAGGGACACCTACTCCGCCAACACCACAATCAGCTTGCACAACTGGGTGCGGCTATGGATGAGGTCCTCCGGGTCCTCAAACGGCAAGACACCACCCGAGAGGATTCACCTCCAACTAGCAGAGGGCCTCCTACCACAAGTCATCCCAGCGAGCCAGTCCCCCAGCCTACCCAGCACTCCGCCCAGGTTAACGATGCCCGACTGTCCCTCCCGGACAAATATGACAGGACTCCATCCAAATGCTGTGGCTTCCTACTCCAGTGCTCCCTCTATTTCTCCCATCAGATGGGAGCCCCCACCACTGAGAGGTCCAAGGTTGCCATGGTCATTTCCCTGCTAACTGGGCGGGTGATGGAGTGGGCTACGGCCATCTGGGAGAGGAAGAGCTGGGTTCTGTTCAGGGCTGTCTTCGACCATCCACTGGAGGGCAGAGAGGGAGGTGAGTGACTACTTCAACTCCGGCAGGGTGCCCAGACCGCTGCAGAGTACATCCTCACCTGCCGGACCGTAGCAGCCTCTAGCGAATGGAATGAACCAGCACTCCGCACCCTATTCCCGAAGAAGACTGCGCAAGGAGGTCCAGACAGAGTTGGCGTGCCTGGACAACCTTCTTCGGGAGCGCCAGCGCCCCCCTCTTCCTGAACCCATGTAGGTAGGGGCCACACACCTCCCAGCGGCAGAGCAGCGTAACCTGAAACAGCTGGGGCTCTGATCCTATTGCGACCAGGAGGGGCACAACTTCAGCGGTGTCTCAACTCGGGGTCCACGGGGGCAGAGCAGCGGCCCCGTGATCATCTGTCACCTGGAGTTGGTGTGAGTATTCCATCATCATTGCTTTCTGCCAAACTGTCCCTGGTTTCTATTTCACTGGCTGGCTGTCCCTCGTGTTGTCTCTACAGCCCTAGTGGACTCCGGTGCCGCAGGGAATTTCATTGACCAGACCCTTGCCTCCTCTCTGAACATCACCTCGTGCCCACTCTGCTCTCCTCTTCAGGTCCAAGCCCTGGATAATTGAACAGTGGGATCTGGTACAATAATGCATATCACAGCACCACTCACCAGCACCCATGCACCAAGAAAAGCCTTCCTTGCTCATCATCAACCCACCCATACACAAAGTCATGACGTAGGAGCCTCCCGTGGCACCAACGTCATGACCCCACCATCTCCTAGTAAAGGATGAAAATCACCGCCTGGAAGATCTGCTTTTTCTTACACTGTGGTTCCTCTTCAATTGAGAGACCTGTGGTTGCCCTCCAGACCGACATCCTGGAGGTTTACCAGGATCTCTGGGAGGTTTTCTCCAAGAGACGCCACCCGTCTCCCTCCTCATCACCCCTGGGACTGTGCCATTGACATGCTTGCAGGCTCTGTGCCTCCGCACAGCCACATCTACCCTCTGTCGGTGGCTGAAACCGATGCCATGGAGGAATACATCCAGGAGGTTCTCCAACAGGGTTTCATCCGCCCATCCACCTCCCTTGCGTCGGCAGGCTTCTTCTTCATGACCAAAAAGGATGGAGGTCTATGTCCGTGCATCGATTACAGAGGCCTCAATTCCACCACTACCAAGTACCGCTACCTTCTCCAGTTGGTGCCGGCCACTATCGAACAGCTTCGCGGGGCATGTTTTCTTTTTACAAAACTGGACCTGTGGAGTTCCTACAAATTGATCCGGGATGAATGGAAAAAGGTCTTCAGCACGATGTCTGGGCACTATGAGTACAAGGTGATACCTTACAGATTAGCCAATGCTCCGTCTGTGTTTCAGGCATTCATAAACGAGGTGTTCCGGGACATGCTCGTGCGCCAGGTGGTTGTGTATAATCGACAACATCCTGGTCTACTCGGCCACCATGGAGGATCACATCGCCCACGTCCGAGTAGTCCGTGGGCGCTTCTTGGAGAACCGCCTGTATTTGAAAGCGGAAAAGTGCCAGTTCCATCAGGTCGCTGTCTCCTTGGGATACCAGATCAGGCCACAGGGAGTGATGATGGGTGAAAGGAAGGTTGAGCCAGTCCCAACCACCGTAAAGGGGCTACAACGGTTTTTGGGGTTTGCCAAGAACTTCAGCTCCACTGCCTCTCCTCAAGGGTGATCCCCGTAAGGTGGTGTAGAGTCCTGCAGCCGATGAGGCCTTCCTCCTACTGAAGGGGCATTTCACCTCCGACCGTTGCTGAAACACCCAGATCCTATGCTGCCCTTAGTGGTGGAGGTGGACGTCACTAACGGGAGCTCCTGGCGGTGAAGTTGGCATTGAGTGGAGACACTGGCTGGAGGGCACCAAGGACACATTTCTCATCATCATCAACCACTGGAACTCGGAGTACATACGGACCTGACTCCATTTTGCTCATCCCGTCCTATACGCAGAAACTCAAACAGGATGTATCGGTGACAAGAACTATTCAACGGCTGGTTTGACCAATCGGAATTCACGCTTAAATTTTATGTTCTGGGTAGCTTCAGAGAATAATATTGATCTATACGCTGATTCGGTGAGTGAGTTTATAAGTAAGTGATTTGGAGATGTACCCACTGTGACTATTAAAACCTACCCTAACCGGAAACCGTGGATAGAAGGCAGCATTCGTGCAAAACTGAAAGCTCGAACCACCGTATTTAACCATGGAAAGATGACTGGGAATATGGTCAAATACAAACAGTGTAGTTATTCCCTCCGCAAGGCAAACAAGAGAAATGTTGGTATAGGGACAAAGTGGTCGCAATTCAACGACTCAGACACGAGATGGATGTGGCAGGGTCTATGGGCAATCACGGACTACAAGAAAACCAGCCATGTCAAGGACACCGACATCTTGCTTCCAGGCAAACTAAACTCCTTTGCCCGCTTTGAGGATAATACAGTGCCACCGACGTGGCCTGCTACCAAGGACTGTGGGCTCTCCCTCTCCTTGTCCGTGGCCGACATGAGTAAGAACATTACACGTGGCCCAGACGGCATCCCTAGCCGCATCCTCAGAGCATTTGCAGAACAGCTGGCTTGTGTTGTTATGGACATATTCAATCTCTCCCTATCCCAGTCTACTGTCCCCAGATACTTCAAGATGGCCACCATTGTTCCTGTACCCAAGAAGGCAAAGGTAACTGAACTAAATGACTATCGCCCCGCAGCACTCTCCTCTGTCAACATGAAGTACTTTGAGAGAGACTAGTCAAGGATCATTTTACCTCCACCTTACCTGTCACCCTAGACCCACTTCAATATGCATACCACCCCAATAGGTTCACAGACGAAGCAATCGCCATCACACTGCACACTGCCCTATCCCATCTGGACAAGAGGAATACCCATGTAAGAATGCTGTTCATTGACTACAGCTCAGCATTCAACACCATAGTACCCTACAAGCTCATGTTTATGCTTGAGGCCCTGGGTCTGAACCCCACCCTGTGCAATGGGTCCTGGATTTCCTGAAGGGCCTCCCCCAGCTGGTAAAGGTGGGAAACAACATCCCACTTTGCTGATCTTCAACACTGGAGCCCCACAAGGGTGCGCGCTCAGCCTCCTCATGTACTCCCTGTTCACCCATGACTACATGGCCATTCACGCCTCCTACTCAATTATCAAGTTTGCAGACGACACAACAATTAGTAGGCTTTAACACAAACAATGACGAGACAGGTGAGGAGGTCTGGAAAACAACCTCTCACTCAACGTCAAAAAAACAAAGGAGATGATCGTGGACCTCAGGAAAAAGCAGAGGGAGCACCCCCTATCCACATCGATGGGACAGCAGCGCAGAAGGTGGAACGTTTTAAGTTCCTCGGCATACACATCACGGATAAACTGAAATGGTCCACCCACATAGATAGTGTGGTGAAGAAAGCGCAACAGCGCCTCTTCAACCTCAGAAGGCTGAAGAAATTTGGCTTGTTACCTAAAACTCTTACAAACTTTTACAGATGCACAATTGAGAGAATCCTGTCGGGCTGTATCACGGCCTGGTACGGCAACTGCACCGTCCACAACCACAGGGCTCTCCAGAGGGTGGTGCGGTCTGCACAGCGCATCACTGGGGACAAACTACCAGCCCTTCAGGACACCTACAGCACCCGTTGTTACAGGAAAGCCAAAAAGATCATCAAAGACAACAACCACCTGAGCCACTGCCTGTTCATCCCGCTACTATCCAGAAGGCGAGGTCAGCACAGGTGCATCAAAGCTGGCACAGAGAGACTGAAAAATAGCTTCAAGGCCATCAGACTGTTAAACAGTTGTCACTAACACAGAGAGGATGCTGCCTACATACAGACTTGAAATCATTAGCCACTTTAATAAATAGATCACTAGTCACTTTAATAATGACACTTTTAATAATGTTTACATATCTTGCATTACTCATCCCATATGTATATACTGTACTTTATACCATCTATTGCATCTTGCCTATGCCACTCGCTCATCCACCGCTTTACTTAGATTTGTGTGTATTAGGTAGTTGTTGTGGAATTGTTAGATTACTTGTTCAGCTTTTTGGGATAGGGGGCAGTATTTTCACTTTTGGATGAATAGCGTGCCCAGAGTGAACCTCCTACTCTATCCCAGATGTTAATATATGCATATTATTATTAGTATTGGATAGAAAACACTCTGACGTTTCTAAAACTGTTTGAATCATGTCTGTGAGTATAACAGAACTTATTTAGCAGGCGAAACCCCGAGGACAAACCATTCAGATTTTTTTTGAGGTCACTCTCTTTTCAATGGCTTTTCATTGGGAATCCAGATTTCTAAGGGACCTTCTTGCAGTTCCTATCGCTTCCACTGTGTAATATTTGTGTTGTGGAGAAATTACCAGGCAGGAGACGGGAGTACAGCTAGTTTTCGTTTAGACAAAACCCCTCGTGCTCTACAGTTCCCGGCACCCTAGTGCGCATGTGCATTTCCTATTAGGTGTAGTAACGTAACACTGCCGTAATACATTACAGCTTAGTAACAGCATAGTAACTAATATAAACAGATGTAGATCCCAGATACTACACACTGGATGTCAACAGTCTTTAGAAATTGGTTGAGGTTTCTCCTTTGTGTAATGAAGAAGTACGGCCATCTTGAACGAGGGTCACTTGAAGTGTACTGTTAGATAGAGTCGCGTGACCAGAAAGCATGCTACAGTTTGTTTTACTCCTGTATTGAACACAGATCATCCCGTCTTCAATTGTATCTATTATTTACGTAAAAAAATAGCTAAAGTTGTATTACAAAAGTAGTTTGATATGTTTTGGCAAAGTTTACAGGTAACTTTTGAGATATTTTGTAGTCACGTTGCTCAAGTTGGAACCAGTGTTTTTCTGGATCAAATGCGCCAAATAAATGGACTAGGTGGGAGAGGTTGACATGTTTCTAAAAGTACTGAAACGGAACTTTTTGAGTTTGTGTCTGGATGAAGTGCCTGCGCCTCATGAAGATGGGTTGAACACGCTAACAACAAGTGGCTATTTGGACATAAATGATGGAACTTTATGGAACAAATCAGTCATTTATTGTCGAACTGGGATTCCTGGGAGTGCCGTCTGATGAAGATCATCAAAGGTAAGTGAATATTTATGGTGTTGTTTCTAACTTTGTTGATTCCAAAATGGCGGATATTCCTCTGGCTGTTTTGTGTTCTGAGCACCGTTCTCAGATTATACTTTTTCCGTAAAACATTTTTTTAAATCTGACACAGCGGTTGCATTAAGGAGAAGTCTATCTTTTAATTCTGTGAATAACACTAGTATCTTTTATCAATGTTTATTATGAGTATTTCTTCCAAATTTCTTGGAATCAAAACATTACACGTAAGGCGCCAATGTAAACTGAGATTTTTGGATATAAATATGCACATTATCGAACCAAACATGCATGTATTGTGTAACATGATGTCCTATGAGTGTCATCTGGTTAGTGATTCATTTTATCTATATTTCTGCTTTTTGTGACTCCTATCTTTGGCTGGAAAAATGGCTGTGTTTTTTCGACTTGGCGGTGATCTAACATATGTTGTGCTTTAACTGTAAAACATTTTTGAAATCGGACACGATGGGTAGATTAACAAGATGTTTATCTTTCATTTGCTGTATTGGACTTATTAATGTGTGAAAGTTACATATTTCAGAAAAATATTTTTGAATTTCGCTCGCTGCCTTTTCAGCGGAATGTTGTCGAGCGGAACCCCTGCGCTAGAAAGGTTAAATATTACTTCACTGTCGGAACTGGAAGCACAAGAATTTCACTACACTCGCAATAACATCTGCTAACCATGTGTATGTGTTTTGATTTGACAGTGAGGCAGCTTAACACGCACCAAGCAAGGTGGGCCCTTTTCTTCAATAGATTCAACGTCACCGTCTCATATCGCCCAGCTTCAAAGAACATTAGAGCTGATGCTCTGTCCCATCTCCATGATTCGGGAGAGGTTCCTGTCCCAAGTGCAACCATCATTCCGCCCTTCTGAATCGTTGCCCCTGTGATTTGGGAGGTAGACGTGGACATCCGCCAGGCTCTGGAGTGGGAACCTGCGCCAACTACCTGTTCTCTGGAGCGCACTTATGTCCCCACGGGGGTAAGGGATCGGCTGTTGACCTGGGCGCACACATCCTTCACCGCTGGACACCTAGGTATCACCCGCACCATTCAATCCATCTCCGCAAAATACTGGTGCCCCACCTTGGTGCAGAATATTGCCCACTACGTCAACTCCTCTATCCAAACCAAATCTTCCGGCATGCTCCGAGAGGGAAAATTCTTCCCCTTCCTGTGCCTCAGCGGCCTTGGTCCCATTTGTCCATAGATTTTGTTACTGATCTCCCCTGACTGATGGTTTTACCACTATTATGGTTGTTGTGGTTCTCTAAACCCTGCTGTTTTATCCCTCTCTTATCTCCCTACTTCCCTCCAGGTCGCTGAGGCACTGTTGCAGAAGGTCCTCCGGCACAATGGCCTTCTGGAGGTCATCATCTCCAACTGTGGCCCCCCAATTCACGTCGTGGGTATGGAGAGCCTTCATGGAGAAGCTGGGGGCCACGGCCAGCCTCACATCTGCGTACCGGCCTCAGTCCAACGGGCAGTTGGAGAAGATCAAGCAGGAACTGGGGAGGTTCCTTAGGAGTCACTGCCAGGACCGGCAGGGGGAGTGGGCCTGGTTCCTTCACTGGGCAGGGTACTCCCAGAACTCACTTTGTCACTCTTCCATCATGTTGACTCCCTTCCAGTGTGTCCTGGGATATCAGCCTAGACCCCGAGCCAGACCGAAGCCCCTTCTGGCTTGCTGTCCGCCGCCAGAAGGAGCAGGCGGACTGCCATCACAGTGAGGCTCCCGTGTTCCATCCTGGAGATTGCGTCTGGCTCTCCACCAGGAACCTCCCGTTGGCCTACAGGGAGGAGGTGAGGGCCCTCGGAGTGTGGTGTCAGGAAAATAACCTCACACTCAACGTCAACAAAACTAAGGAGATGATTGTGGACTTCAGGAAACAGCAGAGGGAACACCCCCCTATCCACATCGATGGAACAGTAGTGGAGAGGGTAGCAAGTTTTAAGTTCCTCGGCATACACATCACAGACAAACTGAATTGGTCCACTCACACTGACAGCGTGAGAGAAATTCGGCTTGTCACCAAAAGCACTCACAAACTTCTACAGATGCACAATCGAGAGCATCCTGGCGGGCTGTATCACCGCCTGGTACGGCAACTGCTCCGCCCTCAACCGTAAGGCTCTCCAGAGGGTAGTGAGGTCTGCACAACGCATCACCGGGGGCAAACTACCTGCCCTCCAGGACACCTACACCACCCGATGTTACAGGAAGGCCATAAAGATCATCAAGGACATCAACCACCCGAACCACTGCCTGTTCACCCCGCTATCATCCAGAAGGCGAGGTCAGTACAGGTGCATCAAAGCTGGGACCGAGAGACTGAAAAACAGCTTCTATCTCAAGGCCATCAGACTGTTAAACAGCCACCACTAACATTGAGTGGCTGCTGCCAACACACTGTCATTGACACTGACCCAACTCCAGCCACTTTAATAATGGGAATTGATGGGAAATGTTGTAAATATATCACTAGCCACTTTAAACAATGCTACCTTATATAATGTTACTTACCCTACATTATTCATCTCATATGCATACGTATATACTGTACTCTACATCATCGACTGCATCCTTATGCAATACATGTATCACTAGCCACTTTAACTATGCCACTTTGTTTACTTTGTCTACATTCTCATCTCATATGTATATACTGTACTCGATACCATCTACTGTATGCTGCTCTGTACCATCACTCATTCAGGGTAGCCTAGTGGTTAGAGCGTTGGACTAGTAACCGAAAGGTTGCAAGTTCGAATCCCCGAGCTGACAAGGTACAAATCTGTCGTTCTGCCCCTGAACAGGCAGTTAACCCACTGTTCCTAGGCTGTCATTGAAAATAAGAATTTGTTCTTAACTGACTTGCCTAGTAAAATAAATAAAAATATCCTTATGTACATATTCTTTATCCCCTTACACTGTGTATAAGACAGTAGCTTTGGAATTGTTAGTTAGATTACTTGTTGGTTATCACTGCATTGTCGGAACTAGAAGCATAAGCATTTCGCTACACTCGCATTAACATCTGCTAACCATGTGTATGTGACAAATAAAATTGGATTTGATTTGATTTGCCCTGCCGGAAGCTGAGCCCTTCAAGGTCCTCCGGAGGGTCAACGAGGTAGCATATCGATTACAACACTCCATTAACTACCAGATCTCACCTTCGTTTCATGTTTCCCTCCTTTAGTCACTTAGGGAAAAAACTGACTAAATGACCATATTAACATTTACATTTGAGTAATTTAGTAGATGCTCTTATAGTAGTAGTCCTAGGACCATGCCCCAGGACTACCTGACATGATGACTCCTTGCTGTCCCCAGTCCACCTGGTCGTGCTGCTGCTCCAGTTTCAACTGTTCTGCCTTATTATTATTCGACCATGCTGGTCATTTATGAACATTTGAACATCTTGGCCATGTTCTGTTATAATCTCCACCCGGCACAGCCAGAAGAGGACTGGCCACCCACATAGCCTGGTTCCTCTCTAGGTTTCTTCCTAGGTTTTGGCCTTTCTAGGGAGTTTTTCCTAGCCACCGTGCTTCTACACCTGCATTGCTTGCTGTTTGGGGTTTTAGGCTGGGTTTCTGTACAGCACTTTGAGATATCAGCTGATGTACGAAGGGCTATATAAATACATTTTGATTTGATCCAACACCTATACTTTCAAGGAAGTTGCCTATGGCCTATGGCCCATGCCTATGGTCCATTAGGACACCAAATTTGAATTATTGTTAATGATCCTCATGATCCTTAACAACAGCTAAATGGATGTTAAATAACCAGTATGTCCTGTCATTTCCTACACAGGAAATCACATATTCTCAGAAATGAAGTTTCTGAACCCTGCACCTAAAATGACATTACATAAACAAATAGCTACCTCATGTCACTGTAGATAGTCTGTCAGGCACCATATTCTTACTAAAGAGAGGAGAGCACTTTCCATTTCAAAATTGGTTATGTATTTGTGTATATGTAAAAGTGGAGCTATTTTCACTATAGCGCCTACAAGTAGTATGTGAACGTTGTCCACCACACCCGATAAGGCACCTCACTTGACAAGAGTGTAATGTGGATGGTTTATGAGCATGGCTGTGTGGTTAGTGGCTATAGCTCTATGTCACCCTTGTTCTCCTTTTTTTCTCC
Organism: Oncorhynchus nerka; assembly: GCF_034236695.1. NCBI lineage: Eukaryota > Metazoa > Chordata > Actinopteri > Salmoniformes > Salmonidae > Oncorhynchus > Oncorhynchus nerka. The sequence continues at coordinate 32,520,906 of NC_088418.1, forward strand.
TCTCACAGTATTTGTGTGTGTGTGTGTGTGTGTGTGTGTGTGTGTGTGTGTGTGTGTGTGTGTGTGTGTGTGTGTGTGTGTGCGGTAGGGACAATCTAAACCGTCTAAGTCCTACAACCCACCAGGAAGCGATGTTCTCGAATGACACACAGCTGCTTGGCCCACTGGCCCAGCCACTTCTTCCTCCAGAGGAAGGCGCAGATGCGCACGTCCTTCATCAGCTCGATGGACGCCTCGGTGGACGGCCACTGGTGCTGCGCTGACAATGACGACTTCCCCTTGGTCACTTCCTCCTCATCGTAGGACTCATAGGAGCTGCTCACTGCCTCGCCGTCATCTGGGAGACACAGGGAAGGGGGGTCAGAGGTGAGGTTAGGACAAGGAGGAAATGGAAGACGATGAGGAGGATGAATTAATGAAATTCCAATTGGAAATGCGTGTGTGATGACTTTTCGTGATCCTGTTAAGTAGGCAATTAGTTCGCACAAGGAGGTGAGGACTACACACTCATCACAGAAAGGTATGAAAACATGCACAGTTGACCCCTCGCCCCCCTTGCCCACAAGCATGCACACACACACTGATAGGCAGGTACCCCATGTGATCACAGCATAGACCACATTGTCTGAGCTCTTTACTTGTGTAGATGCTCCCGAGGAGACCAAAACAACCCACATCTACAGGGAGAGGGATAAAGGAGAGAAAGAGGAAGGGAGAAGAAGACAAGAGTGCGGAAAATAAGACAGGGTTACACTATCCCAATGCTATTCAGTATAAAGGAAACTATGAAAAGACAAGAGCAACTCATATATAAGTACTTAAAAATTGGAATGAAATGTATTTATTTTCTTGTATTATATATTTTATAGACCTGAAATGCTTGGATGCATACCCTATCAGAATTAAAGCTAGTAAACAGAAGCTAAGCTCAGTGAGACATTTTCTTTTCATGGCCACATTAATATGCATAGTCAATTAATAACCTTTAACCTACCTGTATGAAAAGATGAGTGAGAATAACCGCACACAAACCAGCATGTGTATATGCACTCATGTCGAACAGTGTTTCCAAAGCGTAGCATTTACCAATAGTATAAATTCTCATGTGGAAACATGGCTTGCTAATTCTGATGTGTGGGTGAGCAGATGATTTAATATGGAACCTCCAGTGCATTTCCTGCGACGTGAGAAGTGGCTACTGTTAAGTTGTTAAGTTGTGGTCAAACCAAACACACAGCCTTCTAAAGAACAAAGGAGACTTGACCTGAATGACAGGGTTAACTTTCAAAGCTGGGTTACACTTTTGTAGCTTTTCAAAATGTAACCTTCATTTAACCAGCGCATCTCGTTGAGATAAATAATCTGTCTGTCAAGAGAGACTAAAAAGTAATCACCACAGTATAGTTACGGTAACACAGTAAAAAAAAAAAAAAAAACACATCATTCAAAGCATAAAGTAATCTTCCGCTCACTGCCAGTGTGGGTGCAGGCTTTTGTTTGAATTAAACATTCTAACTGTCCACTTAAATGACCCGCAAATATACTCTGTCCTACTTTCAACACACTAAAACTCCTTTCAGTGAAGCTGGCCAACCAGCATGGTCTAGCTGGTTATGTTGGTACACCAGTATGGTCTGGCTGGTCAAGCTGATCTGACCATTATGGTCTAGCTGGTTTATCGGGGCGGCAGGGTAGCCTAGTGGTTAGAGCGTTGGACTAGTAACCGCCGAGCTGACTAGGTACAAATCTGTTGTTCTGCCCCTGAACAGGCAGTTAACCCACTGTTCCTAGGCCGTCATTGAAAATAAGAATTTGTTCTTTAACTGACTTGCCTGGTTAAATAAAGGTTAAAAAAAATACAAATAAAATACTGGCAGTTCAGCATTTGTTGTGTTTTCGCTGGTGACCAGCATTCATGTGATTTCGCTGGTGACCAGCCATTGCTATGTTTGACACTGGTGGCCAGCATTAGCTAAAGCAAAACCAGCATCAAGTCACATGCTGGCTTGCAATGTGATGTTTAATTCCTATAGGAATCGAGGATGAATGGATTTCCACAATCTGCATTCAGAATGACTGCCAGGGTTGTAATGAATGAATGAGACTACCTAAACTAACTTCTTCTTCTCTGGTATTATGGCAGTCCACAAACAAATGTAAAAGGTGCATGCCTCCACCTACTGTATAGGTGGCGGCAATCGGGAAATCGGGAAAAAAACGAACATCATATACAAAACAAAAACAAAATAAAAACATCAGTCACAGTCCAAATCACATCTCTACACAGGTGCAAGGGCCTATGAGGATGGAACACTCATCGACAGGATTCCTTGTAATGCCTCTGCTGTAAAAATTCAGCCACACTCACAACAATGCCTATTTCCTCTGATTTCCTCTTTGTTTGCTTTGTGCAGTTTAGAACCAATGCAATAAAAGATACAAAGTCCACCTTTTTAACATGCAACATGTGAGGTTCCTGTTGGCGAGTAAGATTTACTGGTTCCTCTAATCCAACTACCATGCTTTCTTCAGTGTTACACCCTTATTTTACTCTTCTCAACGCCTCTGGATAGGAGACATGCTGGACAGCCCTTACTCTTGCCACCTCGGTCTCCTTCTCCCTAACCGTGCTCTTAATGAATTTGGGCACACGCTCGCCATCACAATTGCAGCATTTCACCTCAATTGACATACAATACTTCTCCCATCTACATTTATTTATTTATTTCACCTTTATTTAACCAGGTAGGCCAGTTGAGAACAAGTTCTCGTTTACAACTGCGACTTGGCCAAGATAAAGCAAAGCAGTGCGACAAAAACAACAACACAGAGTTACACATAAATAAACGTACATTCAATAACAATAGAAGAAAATCTATGTACAGTGTGTACAAATGTAGAAGAGCAGGGAGGTAAGACAATAAATAGGCCAAGTAGAGATAATGGGGTGCAAAAGAGCCAGAAGATAAATAACAATATGGGGATGAGGTAGTTGGGTGTGCTATTTACAGATTGGCTGTGTGCAGGTACAGTGATCGGTAAGCTGCTCTGTCAGCTGATGCTTAAAGTTTGATAGAGAGATATAAATCTCCAACTTCAGTGATTTTTGCAATTCGTTCCAGCCATTGGCAGCAGAGAACTGGAAGGAAAGGCAAAGACTTATAGATGACCTGGAGCCAGTGGGTTTGGCGATGAACATGTAGCGAGGGCCAGCCAACGAGAGCATACAGGTGGCAGTGGTGGGTAGTATATGGGGCTTTGGTGACAAAACGGATGGCACATCCAGTTTGCTGAGTAGAGTGTTGGAGACTATTTTGTAAATGACATCGCCGAAGTCAAGGATCGGTAGGATAGTCAGTTTTACGAGGGTATGTTTGGCAGCGTGAGTGAAGGAGGCTTTGTTGCGAAATAGGAAGCCGATTCTAGATTTAAATATTTTGCATTCACTTTTTCCTGAACCTAAATATTCTGCACCACCCGCAAATTCTGAAACATTGTCTACTCTGGAAAACATTTAAACTACAGTAGGCCTACAAAACAGTGGTAGCCTACACACTTCAATGCAAAAATATCAACAGTCTGTTCACCTGTTAAATTCTACTGTAATGTTATAAACCGCAATCACTGTCAAAAGCATGAAATTGCTTGAAATGATCACAGCCTATCTAGCCTAAAAGGCCCAATTAAATGAGAGATGTGCATGGTAATTTGGTGTATGGCTACTTCGGGAATATGAACTCATCATTGCCAGAAAAGGTGAGGAATTTATTCTGCAATGGTTATGATATTCAGAGCCTTCAGAAAGTATTCACACCCCTTTACTTTTTTCACATTTTCTTGTGTTACAGCCTGAATTTAAAATGGATTAAATAAGTATTTATTTTTCCCATCTACACATAATACCCCATAATGACAAAGTGAATCAGGTTTTTAGACATTTTTGCAAATGTATTGAAAATGAAATAAACATAAACATCTATTTTACAGAATTATTCACACCCATGAATCAATACGTTAGAATCACAAGTCATTGCCTCCTGAGGGGCACAGTGGTCTAAGGCACTGCATCGCAGTGCTAACTGTGCCACTAAAGATCCTGGTTTGAGTCCAGGCTCTGCCGGCCGCGACCGGGAGACCCATGGGGCGGCGCACAATTGGCCCAGTGTCGTCCTGGTTAGGGGAGGGTTTGGCTGGCAGGGATGTTCTTGTCCCATCGCACTCTAGCAACTCCTGTGGAGGGCTGGGGGTAGAAGGTGTTTAGGTCCTGTGTGGCTCAGTTGGTAGAGTATGGTGCTTGCAATGCCAGGGTTGTGGGTTCAATTCCCATGGGGGACCAGTATGGGGGGGGGGGATATGAAAATGTATGCACTCACTACTGTAAGTTGCTCTGGATAAGAGTGTCTGCTAAATGACCCCCCCCCCAAAAAAAAATAGAGTACAATAAAGATTGCATCATCTGCGGATCTGTTGGGGTGGTATGCAAATTGCAATGTGTCTAGGATGTTGATGTTGGCCATGACCAGCCTTTCAAGGCATTTCATGGCTATAGATGTGGGGGCGATAGGCAGGTTACCTTGGCCTTCTTGGGCACGGGACTATGGTGGTCTGCTTAAAACAAGTTTGTATTATAGACTGGGTAAGGGAAAAGTTGAAAATGTCAGTAAAGACTCTGGTCAGGTCAGCGCATGCTTTGAATATGCGTCTTGTCCGGAGGCGAATATTTGCATGTTATCTTAACTTACATCGGCTACAGAGAGTAAGATCAAACAGTCGTTTGGAACAGCTGGTGCTCTCATACATGGTTCAGTGTCACTTGTCTCAAAGCTTGTCTGGTAAGCTTGAGTGGCTGGGCAGCTCACTGCTGGTTTTCCCTTTGTAATCTGTGAAAGTTTTCAAAGCCTGCCACATTCCTCTAGCGTCAGAGCCGGCGTAGTAGGATTTGATCTTAGTCCTGTATTAACGCTTTGCCTGTTTGATGGCTCGTCGGAGGTCGTAGCGGGATTTCTCATAAGGGTCCAGATTAGTGTTCCACTCCTTGAATAGCGGCAGATCTAGCCTTTAGCTCAGTGCGGATGTTGCCTGTAATCCATGGGTTCTGGTTGGGGTATGTACGTACAGTATGTGCCGGCCACTGTGGGGACGACGACGTCAATGCACTTATTAATGAAGCCGTGTCTTATGTGGTAAACTCCTCTATGTTATCGGATGAATCCCGGAATATATTCCAATCTGTGCTAGCGAAACAGTCCGGACAACTTCCATATTGAGCACGTCACTGGAACGTCCTGTTTGAGTTTTTGCTTGTAGGCAGGAAGATATAGTTATGGTCTGATTTGCCAAAGGGAGGGTGAGGGAAGGCCTTGTGTGTGGAGTAAAGGTGATCTAGAGTTTTGTCTCTCTAGTTTGGTAAAAAGTAATTTAAATTACCCAGTAAAATCAGGGACAGGGAAGAAACTCACCGTTCATGGCTGAGTCATAGGGCTGGGCCTCCTCGTAATATCCCTCCTGAAACTCCAAGCAGGCCGGGGCCGAGGGCTGGGGGAAGGGCTCTTTCCCTACAATAACCTGCGAGAGAAGGAAAGGAGGAGGCAGAGAGACAGAAGGGTAGGAGGAGAGAGAGAGTGAGAGGTTTTTTCTATTTTCTCTTGTACTCTATCTCAGTGTTTCCCAAATTGGGTCCTTGGGTGCGCATTTTGTTTTTTTTGCGCCAGCACTAGACAGCTGATTCAAATCATCAAAGATTGATGATGAGTTGGTTATTTGAGTCAGCTGTGTGGGGTGGGGGGGGGTGGTGGGGGGGGACCCTGTTTCTCCAGAAACCCTGCTCTCTTACACAATTACACACACACACACACACACACACACACACACACACACACACACACACACATCCATGAAACATCTTTAAAATCTAGGGGTTCCCCTGATTGGTGATTGGTCAAAGCACCTGTCTCTCGACTTGGCTCTCCTTTCTGAGTAAAAGGGAGGAATTCCAAACCTCCTCTGACCTTAGCCTCTGCCTGGACTAGGATGGGAATTCCACATGTCTTTGCCTTGGGGAGGTAACACAGCACACAGCACAGGCTGTGCTACCTAGCTTTCCCAAATCAATCAAGCATTTCACCTCTACCCCCTCGGGTCCAGTCATCTACTATTCACACTGTTACAACATCTCCTCAGGCAAGCGGTCTGCTGAGTTTCTCCACAACGTCTACTGCTTGAAACATTTACTGCCTGGGAAGACTTCTCACTACACCAGGAAGGATATAAATGAAGAATTAAGCATTTCTACTACTTCTCAAGAAGACATTCCAATCTTCGGTCAAACCACATTGTTTGAAAGATCCCAAACAGTCATTCTGATTCCCATTTAAAATAGCCTTTTGAGTGACTAAAATATCACACATACTATTTTTGGGGGATAGAAATGCCACAAATTTGAGAAACATGTATTTTTCTCTCATGGCTAACAACCGGGAAGTTTGAAAAGACAGGTAGACAGGTTGAGTGGGTGGAGTGCTTATATTCATGCGCTCTCCTTAACTGACAGCTCTTTGAAACGCCTATTTCTAGAAACTTGAATGTAGTGAGCACTGTTGCAGTAAAATAATCTCAAACTAATGTTGCTGTTTTTTGCTTTGCTGTAATAAAGGCTTTACACCTTTTTAGGTTTGTTAGAACAGCCTCCCTGGTATTATTTATAATGTATGTAGTGTTTACACTGTTCCAAATTGTCTGAAAAATGATATTTGTAATAATAATAACATTATATTTTCCTGATGTACTACTTATTGTTATTATTACCATTATTATTATTATAATAAGTAATGTTCTTATCATTAGTAGGCTTAGTATAGCAGCCTTCTATAACCACCATCGAGCTCTAGGCCTAGAAGCACATCCTGTTTAGTCTTAATACCGTAACTTACTCAGGCCTATATTTCAATACTTTTATAGGCGACTGTATCAATCAATCATTCATTTGTTCATGGTCGTCACACAGCTTACGAGTCATTCATGATTGAAATTAAATCAAGCATTTTAGTTTTAAAATAAAATAAAGCGAGCCTTGAATAATTACCTTAAACAAAATAAAAATGAATGTAACAAAAGGCTTGACAAAAAAAGTTACAATAGACTCTCTGGTATGCTTGTACTTATTTAGTGTTGTTTACATTGTTCCAAACGGTCAGGAAAATTATATTGCAAACTATACAGCACCTGTTTGGCACACATAATATGCACGCAGCCCTTGCTCCTTACCTTTTTTTAGTCACATTTATTCCACACATCTGTCTTTCCTTTTACCTCCTGAGCAACCTATAAATATTCCTGTTTTTAGTTTATTTGTCACGTCCTCTACATCCATGTTACTGTCACATGTGTTACGGTGGTCAGAGTTTGTTATAAACAAAATATTAAATGTGATGACAATATGCTATAGGCACGACCTGCCCGCTCATTAGGTAGGATTAAATGGACACTTTTTACATCATGCAGTTTCCTCTGATCAAATAGTCTAACCTAAATGGCGCTCAATCAAAAAAAAAATTAGCTGTCATGTTAACAAACAACATATCCTAAAACCAGGACAGGAGCCACTAAGGCTCCTGAGTGGCCCAGCGGGAAAAGGCACTGCATCTCAGTGTAAGAGGTGTCACTACAGTCCCTGGTTCAAATCCAGGCTGTATCACATCCAGCCTTGATTGGGAGTCCCATAGGGAGGTGCACAATTGGCCCAGTGTCATCCGGGTTTGGCCGGGTAGGCCATCATTGTAAATAAGAATTTGTTCTTAACTGACTTGCCCAGTTAAATCTTCTTCTTTTTTTAAATTGACAACTGTTGTCCAGGAATTTCACCCCATTTGTCATGATTAGTGGTTTCAAGTTTGTATCTGTAAATTTTTCTGAAAAGCTGATCATAGAGAAAAATAAAATACTTTGCATTTCCCGCTGTGTAAACACATTACAAATACGGGTAAAATGCCCGTGATAAATCCTGCTGATAATCAATGCTGGGATTGTAGGTTAATTAAGGGCTCATAAGTAAGCATTTCACGGTAAGGTCTACACCTGTTGTATTCGGAGCATGTGACAAATAAAATATAATTTGATAAAGTTGGGTAACTGATATTCAGAGCTTAAATAGCCAAATTGATTAGACACAGGAATCAGGACTAATAAAGGCAATGCAACGGCCTGTTTTACAAACAGTAGGCTTACCGCATAGATGGGCATTCATAAAATGCTATTTCAGGCAACACTGTAGGCTACACCTCAGTAAGCAGGGACCGACACCAACGCCTTTTGGATGTCTTTTCTTAGTGCCGTTCCGGACTTGATTTCCACATCCACAGACATTAGTTTTTAGTCCGGTCCGGACTAAATCTGAACCAATCATAGACTTCAATGTTTGGTCCAGATTTGGAGGGGTCCAGACCGGCTTGGATTTCAACGTCCACAGACATTCATTTTTGGTCCGGTCCGGATTAAATCTGAACCAGTCATAGACGTTTGATTGGTCTGGAACATCCTTGATTTGGTCCAAACATAGACATCTATAGATGACTTATTTACAACTTTCATACAGAACCAAAAATAAGCCTGATTTCAACATCTGGCTATAGGTCAGGCCCTATTGTGCCCTAGTTGGACAGGATTAGTTTTACTGGAGGATATATGGTAACGTTATTATGTGCCAGTTGGGCCAGTAACCGAAAGGTTGCTAGATCAAATCCCCGAGCTGACAAGGTAAAATATGTAATGCTGCCCCTGAACAAGGCAGTTAAACCTCTAGTGACTTCCCATCCAGCATGAGGGAGCGTAATTTTTTATTTGTTTATTTATCCGTTATTTTACCAGGTAAGTTGACTGAGAACACGTTCTCATTTGCAGCAACGACCTGGGGAATAGTTACAGGGGAGAGGAGGGGGATGAATGAGCCAATTGTAAACTGGGGATTATTAGGTGACCGTGATGGTTTGAGGGTCAGATTGGGAATTACTCCAATCGGTCCTACTGAAAAAAACGATTTGTCACCTGACACTAATTAGCATAACGCAACAGACATAAATATTCCTAGAAAATATTCCTATTCATGAAAATCACAAATGAAATATATTGAGACACAGCTTAGCCTTCTGTTAATCACCCTGTCGTCTCAGAGTTTCAAAATATGCTTTACAGCCAAAGCTAGACAAGCATTTGTGTAAGTTTATCGATAGCCTAGCATAGCATTTTGTCCAGCTAGCAGCAGGTAACTTGGTCATGGAAATCAGAAAAGCAATCTAATTAAATTGTTTACCTTTGATGAGCTTCGGATGTTTTCACTCACGAGACTCCCAGTTAGATAGCAAATGTTCCTTTTTTCCCAAAATATTATTTTTGTAGGCGAAATAGGTCCGTTTGTTCTTCACGTTTGGCTGAGAAATCGCCGGGAAATTGCAGTCACGAAAACGGCGAAAAATATTCCAAATTAGATCCATAATATCGACAGAAACATGGCAATCCTCAAGGTGTTTTTCAAATATCTATTCGATAATATATCCATCGGGACAATTCATTTTCAGTAGGACCGATTGGAGTAATGGCTACCTCTGTATTTTACGCGAGACTCTCTCTGGGAGCATCAGGGGACCACTTGCGCAATGTAGCCGCTTACGGGTATTCTTCAACATAAATGCGTAAAACTACGTCACAATGCTGTAGACACCTTCGGGAATACGGAGAAAGAGTAATCTGGTTGATAGCCCATTCACTGCTCAATAGAGACTCATTGGAACGCAGCGCTTTCAAAACAGGAGGCACTTCCGGATTGGATTTTTCTCAGGCTTTCACCTGCAACATCAGTTCTGTTATACTCACAGACAATATTTTTTACAGTTTTGGAAACTTTACAGTGTTTTCTATCCTAAGCTGTCGATTATATGCATATTCTAGCATCTTGTCCTGACAAAATATCCCGTTTAAAACTGGGTTTTTTTTCAAAAATGAAAATACTGCCCCCGAGTCACAACAGGTTCCTAGGAAATCCTTGTAAATAAGAATTTGTTCTTAACTGACTTGCTATGGCTTTAGAAGCTTCTGATAGGCTAATTGACATCATTTGAGTCCATTGGAGGTGTACCTGTGGATGTATTTCAAGGCCGACCTTCAAATTCAGTGCCTCTTTGCTTGACATCATGGGAAAATCAAAATAAATCAGCCAAGACCTCCACAAGTCTGGTTCATCCTTGGGAGCAATTTCCAAATGAATGAAGGTACCACGTTCATCTGTACAAACAAAAGTACGCAAGTATAAACACCATGGGACCATGCAGCCGTCATACCGCTCAGGAAGGAGACGTGTTCTGTCTCCTAGAGATTAAGCTACTTTGGTGCAAAAAGTGCAAATCAATCCCAGAACAACAGCAAAGGACCTCGTGAAGATGCTGGAAAAAACAGGTACAAGAGTATCTATATCCACAGTAAAACGAGTCCTATATCAACATAACCTGAAATGCCGCTCAGCAAGGAAGAAGTCACTGCTCCAAAACCGGCATGAAAAAGCCAGACTACGGTTTGCAACTGCACATGGGGACAAAGATAATACTTTTTGGAGAAATGTTATCGGGTCTGATGAAACAAAAAAATAACTGTTGGCCATAATGACCATCGTTATGTTTGGAGGAAAAAGGGGGAGGCTTGCAAGCCAAAGAACACTATCCCAACAGTGAAGCACGTGGGTGGCAGCATCATGTTGTGGGGGTACTTTGCTGCAGAAGGGACCGGTGCACTTCACAAAATAGATAGCATCATGAGTAAAGAAAATTACGTGGATATATTGAAGAAACATCTCAAGACATCAGTCAGGAAGTTAAAATTTGGTCGCAAATGGGTCTTTCAAATGGAAAATGGGTCATCCAAAGGAATGGGCCAAAATGTACTTTTGATCCAAGTTAAACAATTTAAAGGCAACACTACCAAATAGCAATTGAGTGTGTGTGTAAACTTCTGACCCACTGGGAATGTGATGAAAGAAATCATTCTCTCTACGATTATTCTGACATTTCACAATCTTAAAACAAAGTGGTGATCCTAACTGACCTAAGACAGGGAATTGTTACTCGGATTAAATGTCAGGAATTGTGAAAAACTGAGATTGAATGTATTTGGCTAAGGTGTATGTAAACATCCGACTTCAACTGTAAATGCATAGCACCTTGCAAAAGTATTCACCAGCTTGGCGTTGTTCCTATTTTGTTGCATTACAACCTGTAATTTAAATGTATTTTTATTTGAATTTCATGTAATGGACATACACAAAATAGTCAAAATTGGTGAAGTGAAATTAATAAAACAACGTGTTTCAGAAAATTCTAAAACTCACGGACCGGGCCAAAACTCACGGACCAGGCAAGGAGGACATTAATCAGAGAGGCAACCAAGAGACCAGATAATCCTGAAGCAGCGGAGATTGGAGTATCTGTCCATAGAACTATTTTAAGACGTACACTCCACAGAGCCGGGCTTCACCGAAGCGTGGGCAGAAAAAAGCCATTGCTTAAAGAAGAAAATAAGCAAACACTTTTGGTGTTCGCCAAAAGGCATCTGGGAGACTCCTGGCCTTTATGGAAGAGTGGCAAGAAGAAAGCCATTTCTTAAAGATATCCATAAAAAGTGTTGTTTAAAGTTTGCCACAAGCCACCTGGGAGACACACCAAACATGTGGAAGAAGGTGCTCTGGTCAGATGAAACCAAAATTGAACTTTTTGGCAACAATGCAAACGTTATGTTTGGCGTAAAAGCAACACAGCTCATCACCCTGAACACACCATCCCCACTGTCAAACGTGGTGGTGGCAGCATCATGGTTTGGGCCTGCTTTTCTTCAGCAGGGACAGGGAAGATGGTTAAAATTGATGGGAAGATGGATGGAGCCAAATACAGGACCATTCTGGAAGAAAACCTGATGGAGTCTGCAAAAGACCTGAGACTGGGACGGAGATTTGTCTTCCAACAAGACAATGATCCAAAACATAAAGCAAAATCTACAATGGAATGGTTCAAAAATAAACATATCCAGGTGTTAGAATGGCCAAGTCAAAGTCCAGACCTGAATCCAATCGAGAATCTGTGGAAAGAACTGAAAACTGCTGTTCACAAATGCTCTCCATCCAACCTCACTGAGCTCGAGCTGTTTTGCAAGGAGGAATGGGAAAAAATGTCAGTCTCTCGATGTGCAAAACTGATAGAGACATACCCCAAGCGACTTACAGCTGTAATCGCAGCAAAAGGTGGCGCTACAAAGTATTAACTTAAGGGGGCTGAATAATCTTTTTGTATCCAAATCCGGCTTTAAACTTCTTCACAACAGTATCTCGGACCTGCCTGGTGTGTTCCTTGTTCTTCATGATGCTCTCTGCGCTTTTAACGGACCTCTGAGACTATCACAGTGCAGGTGCATTTATACGGAGACTTGATTACACACAGGTGGATTGTATTTATCATCATTAGTCATTTAGGTCAACATTGGATCATTCAGAGATCCTCACTGAACTTCTGGAGAGAGTTTGCTGCACTGAAAGTAAAGGGGCTGAATAATTTTGCACGCCCAATTTTTCAGTTTTTGATTTGTTAAAAAAGTTTGAAATATCCAATAAATGTCGTTCCACTTCATGATTGTGTGCCACTTGTTGTTGATTCTTCACAAAAAAATACAGTTTTATATCTTTATGTTTGAAGCCTGAAATGTGGCAAAAGGTCGCAAAGTTCAAGGGGGCCGAATACTTTCGCAAGGCACTGTGTATATATATATATAGTAGTGTAGACATCAAAACTATGACATAACACATATGGAATCATGTAGTAACTAAAAAAGTGCTAAACAAATCAAAATATATTTTATATTTGAGATTCTTCAATGTAGCCACCCTTTGCCTTGATGACAGCTTTGCACACTCTTGGCATTCTCTCAACCAGCTTCATGGGGAATACTTTTCCAACAGTCTTGAAAGAGTTCCCGCATATGTTGAGCACTTGTTGGCTGCTTTTCCCTTCACTCTGCGGTCCAAGTCATCCCAAACCATCTCAACTGGGTTGAGGTTGGGTGATTGTGGAGGCCAGGTCATCTGATGCAGCACTCCATCACTCGCCTTCTTGGTCAAATCGTCCTTACACAGCCTGGAGGTGTGTTTTGCATTATTGTCCTGTTGAAAAATGAATGATAGTCCCACTAAGTGCCAAACCAGATGGGATGGCATCTCACTGCAGAATGCTGTGGTAGACATGCTGGTTAAGTGTGCCTTGAATTCTAAATACATCACTGACAGTATCACCAGCAAAGCACCCCCACACCATCACACCTCCTCCTCCATGCTTCACGGTGGGAACCACACATGTGGAGATCTACTCTGCGTCTCACAAAGACAGGGCGGTTGGAACCAAAAATCTCTAATTTGGACTCAGCAGACAAAAGGTCAGATTTCTATTGCTCTAATGTCCATTGCTCGTGTTTCTTGGCCCAAGCATGTCTCTTCTTATTATTGGTGTCCTTTAGTAGTGGTTTCTTTGCAGCAATTCAACCATGAAGGCTTGATTCACGCAGTGAATTGAGATGTCTGTTACTTGAACTCTGAAGCATTTCTTTGGGCTGCAATCTGAGGTGCAGTAAATTTATGAACTGATCTTCTGCAGCAGAGATAACTCTGGGTCTTCCTTTCCTGTGGCGGTCCTCATGAGAGCCAGTTTCATCATCCATCATATGCTTGATGGTTTTTGCGACTGCACTTGAAGAAACGTTCGAAGTTTGTGAAATTTTCCAGATTGACTGACCTTAATTTCTCAAAGTAATGGACTGTCATTCCTCTTTGCTTATTTGAGCTGTTCTTGCCATAATATTGACTCGTTTTTTTTAACCAAATAGTCGAAAAGAGAGCACACGGAAGGCTGTTGTATGAAATACCTGTCTCCGGATTACATCTTGAAACAAATGCAACCATGGCATCCGTGACACAGAGGGGGAATGTCCATCCATGTATACGGACGGGCTACATTTTGACAGAAAGTTGTTTTCATTTCAAGTTCAATTGTAATGTTAGCTATAGTAAACTCACGTACATAGCCTTGGTCCGTACAATTGCCCTTATTTTAGTGCCCCCAAAACGTAATACTTCCAGATCAACTGTAATGTCAATACCATTGTAAAACACAATTTCTCCCCTTTCCAACAGAATCAATTACATGACCTAAACGCTGCCCGTTTCTGCATAATTCAGACAGGCAATGAGCCCCGTCGGGTCTTTTTTAAAAATGGCGGTTGGGGAAGTGGAACTAATGCGTGATAGTGAGAAGGAGAGAAGTTGTGTGGGAAAATTGCTTTTTTTCACTTGATCTGTCCAACTTATCACCTTATCGCCTCTAAAATGTAAATAAAACACTATAAAGAGTTTACATAATGTGTCATTACATACCTATTTGAAGGTTTGAATTTGAATTGGGTTTTTAGGGCGGTGCTAAAGTGATCTTAGAAGTTAACAGCAGCTTTGAGAATGATGATTGCATGCAATGATGACGCAAAAAAATGACTAGGTATCCCTCCCTTACCCCCGTCACTGTCCATTTCTTGTTTTTAAAGAATGAGAGAAGTGCTACACCTGGTGGAGAGAGATTGTAAGACAGAAATAGTTGCTTTTTGCGTGCTGTACATTACGACATGACACGTCTCGATGTAACGGAGGGTCCGTTTTTTGAACTTTTCTCCAATACTATAGAGCTATTACCATGTCGATCAACGCTTGAATAGAAACCTAGTTCACACCCCCGATTTTAAAGTCAACACAGTCGCTACAGTCCCATTAGTTTTCTTTGTAGCCTCGTTTGAATATCGTGGTTACGCACATTTGTACAGAATGGGGTGAATTTACGTTAACTTGCTAATGTTTACTGGCTGGCTCGCTAGCTAGCTAACGTTACTTGTATGATCTGTGTAGTAAATATGATTCCTGTCTTAGAGCCATTTGCATTGCTAGTTATAGCCTAATGTTAGCTAGCTAACATTGAACCTGGTTGGTTAGCTTCCTGTAGATTCATGCAGGGTTATAATGTTATGAGTTGGGATTATGGTTTATTGTTTAGCTCGCTACATGTCTAAACAAAAGACTCCACTATGCAAGTAACCATTTCAATAGAATGTTCATGATGTCACTGTGACAGACGTAGCTGGTAAATTTACTCCGATTTCAGCGTACTCGTCTGAGTGTGCCAGAGTGCAGAATAACTGACAAATTTACGGACGCTCAACGCCTGTTAAATATGGCTGGTGTCAGTAAACGTTGGCAAAAAAGCATCATTAAACTGTTCCCCACAGCACAGTTGCATTCACCAACGCTCTGGATAACATAACAGCCTAACCAGCTCTGCTAGGACTTCACCCTCCTAAGTCCAAACAGTCTCACTTCCCACGGCGACCAGAATCCCCCCCCACCTACCCCACACGCATAGGATGCATCCCAAATAGCAAACTATTCCCTGTATAGTGCACTCACTACTTTTACCAGAACCCTATGGGCCCTGGTCAAAAGTAGTGAACTGCATAGGGAATAGGTTGCCATTTGGGATGCAACCATACACACACACAATAACCCCTGCCTCATCACCACGGAAACAGCAGGCCAGGGTAGCGGTTCAGGAGTCAGGGAAAAAATAACAGTCGCGGGGGAAAGAATAGGGGGGAGTGTTTTGAGAAAGAGTGGGAAAAAAACAAAATGAACACCCAGAACATGGAAAGTCCCTCGTTCCTATGCCAAGAATTCAGCACAGCGAAAACACTCACTCTGGGCTGGGAAAGAGGGAGAAGATAGTGATACAAATCAGAAGGGCTGCTGTGTTGTTAATCCTGTGTCCAGGGCTCTGATAATGTCCCTGTCTATCTCCCTGCTCTTTCCCTCACTTAGAGGGAAAGTTGTGACACAACTATGGACACTTTGGTCCCAACTTTCATACTGGTTACTATAGGGAACCAAATTGAATTGCTCAATCATCAAACACAATGAAAATGAATTAGAGTTGTTAGCACAATAAAAGTCATTATAATAGAATACAAAAATGTATTTGACCATATTGTTGTCGTCATCATAATTTAAAGTGAAAGCAGTTTTTACTGGTGGTGGTAGCCTAGAATTACTGTATATTAGCAGTAGTAGTAAAACTGTATTTTCTGTTTGTACCTCCTTCATTATTCATAATGTAAATCGGGTCGTTCTTGAAATGTGGTGGCATTTGCGCCCCTTGCCTTTGCAACCATGAAAAACACTTTAAAAATACAAAGTCACACATCATACATGTTTTTGTTTATATTGAACTGTTTATCAATGATAAAAAATCATGCAAATCCTTTATACTGCAAAACTCTGTTTATGCATTATTACAAGTATTTAAGGAAAGCAAATTGGCTTGTCCCAGTAGTGATGTTTAGAGTTGTAGTGACATGTTTTGGAGATTTAGAGATAGCATCCAGTCTGGAGAAAACCTGGCACAATCCCTATGGAAAGTATTCAGACTCCTTGACTTTTTGTTATGTTACAGCCGTATTCTATAACGGATTAAAAAAAATGTTTTACAATAACCCATAATGAAGAAGGGAAAAAGCGAAAACAAATACCTTCGGAATTCAGACTCTTTGCTAGGAGACTCCAAATTGAGCTCAGGTGCATCATGTTTCCATTGATCATATTTGAGATGCTTCTACAACTTGATTGGAGTCCACCTGTGGTAGATTCAATTTATTGGACATGATTTGGAAAGCCACACACCTGTCTACCTGCCCACAGTTGACAGTGCATGTCAGAGAAAAAACCAAGCCATGAGGTCGAAGGAATTGTGCAAAGGAATACAAAAAATGTCAGTATCATTGAAGGTCACCAAGAACACAGTTCATTCTTAAATGGAAAAAGTTTGGAACCACCGAGACTCTTCCTAGAGCTGGCTGCCTGGCCAAACTGAGCAATTGGGAGAGAAGGGCCTTGGTCAGGGAGGTGATCAAGAACCTGATGGTCACTCTGACAGAGCGCCAGAGTTCGTCTGTGGAGATGGGAGAACCTTCCAAAAGGACAACCATCTCTAGAGCACTCCACCAAATCGGGCCATTATGGTAGAGTGGCCAGACAGAAGCCACTCCTCAATAAAAGGCACATGACAGCCCGCTTGGAGTTATCCAAAGGGCACCTAAAGAAATCATGAGAAACAAGATTCTCTGGTCTGATGAAACCAAGATTGAACTCCATGGACTGAATGCCAAGCATCACGTCTGGAGAAAACCTGGCACAATCCCTATTGTGAAGCATGGTGGTGGCAGCATCATGCTGTGGGGATGTTTTTCAGAGGCAGACACTGGGAGACTAGTCAGGATGGAGGGAAAGATGAACGGAGCAAAGCACAGAGAGATCCTTGATGAAAACCTGATCCAGAGTGCTCAGGACCTCAGCCTGGGGCAAAAGTTCACCTTCCAACAGGACAATAGCCCTGAGCACACAGCCAAGACAACACGGGAGTGGATTTGGGAAAAGTCTCTGAATGTCCTGGAGTGGCCCAGCCAAAGCCTGGACTTGAACCCAATTGAACATCTCTGGAGAGACCTGAAAATGGCTGTGCAGCAACACTCCCCATCCAACCTAACAGAGCTTGCGAATATCTGCAGAGAAGAATGGGAGAAACTCCCAAATACAGATGTGCCAGAGCATGTAGCATCATTACCAGAAAAGAATCAAGGCTGTAATCACTGCCAAACATCCTTCAACAAAGTACTGAGTAAAGGGTCTGAATACTTATGTGAATATGATATTAGTTTATTTTTTATTTGTCAACATTTCTAAAAACCTGTTTTTGCTTTGTCATTAAGGGGTAATGCATGCAGATTAATGAGGGGAAAAAAACAAATTAATCAATTTTAGAATAAGGGTGTAACGTAATAAAATGTAATAAAATGAATACTTTCCAAATGCACTGTATCTATTATTTTGAATGCTAGAAAGTAAACAAAATGATGTAATATATTGTATAGATCAATAAAAACAAAGGCGACTAATAAAATGCATATTTTTATCACTAGTATAATGCATGTCCCTTAGTTTTAGATCATTGGTGTTACCGCCTTGAAAGTCACTCATTTCAAAGGACCTTGAGCATTCTCTTCAGAGTCAAAAGTATCTACATTTTAAAGAAGTTATTAGCTAATCCCCCCGTTTTAATATGTTAAACATTTGAGGATTCCATTGATCATTTTGTGTGTCTAAATCCAAAGTGTCACTTTGTGTTATTCGATTTAAATGAAGGGAAATAGCATTGTGAGCTAAATAATGAATCATATCACTTAGGTTAATTCTTTTCTAAGGGTTAATTGCCTTAGATTTGGGCATCTGTGGCCTCCATTCAAGAAAATCCTCAATAACCCCAAATGTCACATTGGTGTTACCATCATTCAGTGTTTTCCATAAGTACATGGAGTAGCCAAACAAATAGAAAAAGTAGCCAGCCCCAGGGTGTTCCGGGCAGGTATGGTCACAGAATTTTTTGGGGGGCCAGAATGAGCTCTATTTTGGTATCCTCTGGTATGGTCTAATGCCTGGATTCCATCCGAAATGCACAGCTAAATTAGTCATGCCTGAAATCCCTTTTATACTTAGTCAGTGTGGAGAACCAAATTGAATTGCTCAATCATTTTCAAACATGATGATTATGTTAGCATAATAACAGTCATTATAATATAATCCCAAAAATGTATTTGATCACATTGTTATTGTCATCATAATTTAAAGTGAAAGCAGTTTGTACTGGTGGTGGAAGTACACAGCTAAATTATTAATGCCAGGATTCCATCTGAAATACAAATCAAACCAATATTTTATTTGTCAAATTCGCCAAAAACAACAGGTGTAGATCTTAAATGCTTACTTACAACAATGCAGTTTTAAGAAAAATACCCCCAAAAAGTAAGAAACAAAAGTAACAAATAACTAAAGAGCAGCAGAAAAATAACAATAGCGAGGCTATATACAGGGGGTACGGTACAGAGTCAATGTGTGGGGGAACCGGTTAGTCGAGGTAAATGAGGTAATATGTACATGTAGGTAGAGTTAAAGTGACTATGCATGGATAATAAACAGAGAGTAGCAGCAGTGTAAAAGAGGGAGGGAGGCAATGCAAATAGTCTGAGTAGCCATTTGATTGGCTGTTCAGGAGTCTTATTGCTTGGGGGTAGAAGCTGTTAAGAAGCCTTTTGGACTTAGACTTGGTGCTCCGGTACCACTTGCCGTGCGGTAGCAGAGAGAACAGTCTATGACTAGGGTGGCTGGAGTCTTTGACAATTTTTAGGGCCTTCCTCTGATACCGCCTGGTACAGAGGTCCTGGATGGCAGGAAGCTTCACCCTGGTGATGTACTGGGCCGTACGCACTACCCTCTGTAGTGCCTTGCGGTAGGAGGCCGAGCAGTTGCCATACCAGGCAGTGATGCAACCTGTCAGGATGCTCTTGATGGTGCAGCTGTAGAACCTTTTGAATATCTGAGGACCCATGCAAAATCTTTTCAGTCTTCTGAGGGGGAATAGGTTTTGTCGTGCCCTCTTCACAACTGTCTTGATGTGCTTGGACCATGTTAGTTTGTTGGTGATGTGGACACCAAGGAACTTGAAGCTCTCAACCTGCTCCACTACAACCCTGTCGATGAGAACAGGGGCGTGCTCGGTCCTCCTTTTCCTGTAGTCCACAATCATCTTCTTTATCTTGATCACGTTGAGGGAGAGGTTGTTGTCCTTGCACCACACGGTCAGGTCTCTGACCTCCTTCCTCTAGGCTGTCTCGTCGTTGTCGGTGATCAGGCCTACCACTGTTGTGTCATCGGCAAACTTAATGACGGAGTTGTATTCGTGCCTGGCCGTGCAGTCATGAGTGAACAGGTAGTACAGGAGGGGACTGAGCACACACCCCTGAGGGGCCCCCGTGTTGAGGATCAGCGTGGCGGATGTGTTGTTACCTACCCTTACCACCTGGGTGTGGCCAGTCAGGAAGTCCAGGATCCAGTTGCAGAGGAAGGTGTTTAGTCCCAGGGTCCTTAGCTTAGAGATGAGCTTTGAGGACACTATTGTGTTGAACGCTGAGCTGTAGTCTATGAATAGCATTCTCACATAGGTGTTCCTTTTGTCCAGGTGTGAAAGTGCAGTGTGGATTTTGCATCATATGTGGATCTGTTGGGGCGGTATGCAAATTGGAGTGGGTCTAGAGTTTCTGGGATAATGGTGTTGAAGTGAGCCATGACCCGCCTTTCAAAGCACTTCATGGCTACAGACGTTATTGAATACTTTAACGACTTTACATCCCAGATTGGTAAAATTAGTTTTGGTATTGAGTAGAAAGACATGACTTTACAATTAGAATTACCTAAAATGTATGAATTCAGTGTGATGTTAGTTGTTTTGGATATCGTCTAGGCCTATATGATCAGGACTATTTTCTAAGTAAGATCACCTTTAACATTAAACCAGTCTTCTCTTGGAGGGACAAAATGGCGCCGTAGAGTGAGCACCGTGTTTCAGTGAGCTCCTGTGGCATTTGTTAGTTTCTCTCTTTATATTCATTTCTGAGATTGAAAAAGTAGTACAATTTGTGACATAAATTACTCTACGGGTATTGATGAGTATTTCTCAAAGGATTCCGTCAACATGCCTGGCAGAACTACTAAGAGCTTGACCAAAACCACCACCCCTGTACAGTCGTGGCCAAAAGTTATGAGAATGACACAAATATTAATTTTCAAAGTCTGCTGCCTCAGTTTGTATGATGGCAATTTGCATATACTTCAGAATCTTATGAGGGATCAGATGAATTGCAATTAATTGCAAAGTTCCTCTCTGCCATGCAAATGAACTGAATCCCCAAAAAATATTTCCACTGCATTTCAGCCCTGCCACGGAAGAACCACCGGTGTGAGTGTTGACGAGGACAAGGATGGATATCACTCTGTCATGCTGATTGAGTTTGAATGCAATGCTCTATTTTCCGGCTACCCGGATAAAGCACTAAATAAACTTCAGTTAGTGCTGAATACGGCTGCTAGAATCCTGACTAGAACCAAAAAATTTGATTATATTACTCCAGTGCTAGCCTCTCTACACTGGCTTCCTGTCAAAGCAAGGGCTGATTTCAAGGTTTTACTGCTAACCTACAAAGCATTACATGGGCTTGCTCCTACCTATCTCTCTGATTTGGTCCTGCCGTACATACCTACACGTACGCTACGGTCACAAGACGCAGGCCTCCAAATTGTCCCTAGAATTTCTAAGCAAACAGCTGGAGGCAGGGCTTTCTCCTATAGAGCTCCATTTTTATGGAACGGTCTGCCTACCCATGTCAGAGACGCAAACTCGGTCTCAACCTTTAAGTCTTTACTGAAGACTCATCTCTTCAGTGGGTCATATGATTGAGTGTAGTCTGGCCCAGGAGTGGGAAGGTGAACGGAAAGGCTCTGGAGCAACGAACCGCCCTTGCTGTCTCTGCCTGGCCGATTCCACTCTTTCCACTGGGATTCTCTGCCTCTACCCTGTTACGGGGGCTGAGTCACTGGCTTACTGGGGCTCTCTCATGCCGTCCCTGGGGGGTGCGTCACCTGGGTGGGTTGATTCACTGTTGTGGTCGGCCTGTCTGGGTTGGCGCCCCCCTTGGGTTGTGCCGTGGCGGAGATCTTTGTGGGCTATACTCGGCCTTGTCTCAGGATGGTAAGTTGGTGGTTGAAGATATCCCTCTAGTGGTGTGGGGGCTGTGCTTTGGCAAAGTGGGTGGGGTTATATCCTTCCTGTTTGGCCCTGTCCGGGGTGTCCTCGGATGGGGCCACAGTGTCTCCTGACCCCTCCTGTCTCAGCCTCCAGTATTTATGCTGCATTAGTTTATGTGTCGGGGGGCTAGGGTCAGTTTGTTATATCTGGAGTACTTCTCCTGTCCTATTCGGTGTCCTGTGTGAATCTAAGTGTGCGTTCTCTAATTCTCTCCTTCTCTCTTTCTTTCTCTCTCTCGGAGGACCTGAGCCCTAGGACCATGCCCCAGGACTACCTGACATGATGACTCCTTGCTGTCCCCAGTCCACCTGGCCATGCTGCTGCTCCAGTTTCAACTGGCCTGGGCCCTAGGACCATGTCCCAGGACTACCTGACATGATGACTCCTTGCTGTCCCCAGTCCACCTGGCCATGCTGCTGCTCCAGTTTCAACTGTTCTGCCTTACTATTATTCAACCATGCTGGTCATTTATGAACATTTGAACATCTTGGCCACGTTCTGTTATAATCTCCACCCGGCACAGCCAGAAGAGGACTGGCCACCCCACATATGCTCTCTCTAATTCTCTCTTTCTTTCTCTCTCTCGGAGGACCTGAGCCCTAGGACCGTGCCCCAGGACTACATGACATGATGACTCCTTGCTGTCCCCAGTCCACCTGACTGTGCTGCTGCTCCAGTTTCAACTGTTCTGCCTTATTATTATTCGACCATGCTGGTCATTTATGAACATTTGAACATCTTGGTCATGTTCTGTTATAATCTCTACCCGGCACAGCCAGAAGAGGACTGGCCACCCCACATAGCCTGGTTCCTCTCTAGGTTTCTTCCTAGGTTTTGGCCTTTCTAGGGAGTTTTTCCTAGCCACCGTGCTTTTACACCTGCATTGTTTGCTGTTTGGGGTTTTAGGCTGGGTTTCTGTACAGCACTTTGAGATATCAGCTGATGTACGAAGGGCTATATAAATAAATTTGATTTGATTTGATTTGATTTGAAATTTGATTTGAATAACAAACTGGAATCTTCAAAAGGATGGTAGTGCTTGGAATCATTGTTCTTCCTGTCAACCATGGTTACCTGCAAGGAAACACATGCCGTCACCATTGCTTTGCACAAAAAGGGCTTCACAGGCAAGGATATTGCTGCCAGTATGATTGCACCTAAATCAACCATTTATCGGATCATCAAGCACTTCAAGGAGAGCAGTTCAATTGTTGTGAAGAAGGATTCTTGGCACCCAAGAAAGTCCAGCAAGCGCCAGGACCATCTCCTAAAGTTGATTAAGCTGCGGGATCGGGGCACCACCAGTACAGAGCTTGCTAAGGAATGGCAGCAGGCAGGTGTGAGTGCATCTGCACGCTTTTGCAGGATAGCCTAGTGTCAAGAATCCCCTTTCCGATTGTTTGGGGAATCCGTAAAAAAGCTTGTCCGGAGAAGACAAGGTGAGCACTACCATCAGTCCTGTGTCATGCCAACAGTAAAGCATCCTGAGACCATTCATGTGTGGGGTTGCTTCTCAGCCAAGGGAGTGGGCTCACTCACAATTTTGCCTAAGAACACAGCCATGAATGAAGAATGGTACCAACACATCCTCCGAGCAACTTCTCCCAACCATCCAGGAACAGTTTGGTGACGAACAATGCCTTTCCCAGCATGATGGAGCACCTTGCCATAAGGCAAAAGTGATAACTAAGTGGCTCGGGGAACAAAACATCGATATTTTGGGTCCATGACCAGGAAACTCTCCAGACCTTAATCCCATTGAGAACTTGTGGTCAATCCTCAAGAGGTGGGTGGACAAACAAAAGAAACAAAGTTCTGACAAACTCCAAGCATTGATTATGCAAGAATGGGCTGCCATCAGTCAGGATGTGGCCCAGAAGTTAATTGACAGCATGCCAAGGTGGATTGCAGAGGTCTTGAAAAAGAAGGGTCAACACTGCAAATATTGACTCTGCATCAAATTCATGTAATTGTTAATAAAAGCCTTTGACACTTATGAAATGCTTGTGATTATACTTCAGTATCCCATAGTAACATCTGGTGTACTAAGCTATATGGAATTGTTTATGAAATTCATACCAAGGATCTTTTAGCTATTTGATTTTGTAATTTAGGAGCAGTTAAAAGTTTGGCCACCTCTACTCATTCGAGGGTTTTTCTTTATTGTTATTATTATTATTAACAGTGAAGACATCACAACTATGAAATGACACATGTAGTAACCAAAAAAGTGTTAAACAAATCAAAATATATTTTATATTTGAGATTCTTCAAAGTAGCCACCCTTTGCCTTGATGACAGCCTTGCACAAACTTGGCATTCCCTCAACCAGCTTCATGAGGTAGTCACCTGGAATGTATTTCAATTAACAGGTGTGCCTTGTTAAAAATTAATGTGTTTATGCGTTTGAGACAATCAGTTGTGTTGTGACAATGTAGGGGTGGTATACAGAAGCTAGCACTATTTGGTAAGATACCAAATCCATATGGCAAGAACAGCTCAAATAAGCAAAGAGAAACAACAGTCCATCATTACTTTAAGACATGAAGGTCAGTCAATGCAAAACATTTGAAGAACTTTGAACGTTTCTTCAAGTGCAGTCACAAAAACCGCCAAGTTCTACGATGAAACTGGCTCTCATGAGCACTGCCACAGGAAAGGAAGAACCAGAGTTACATCTGCTGCAGAGGATACGTTCATTAGAGTTACCAGCCTCAGAAATTGAAGGCAAAATAAATGGTTCGCAGAGTTTAAGTAGCAGATACATCTCAACATCAACTGTTCAGAGGAGACTGTGTGAATAAGGCCTTCATGGTCAAATTGCTGCAAAGAAGCCACTACTTAAGGACAGCAATAATAAGAAGAGACTTGCTTGGGCCAAGAAACACGAGCAATGGACATTACCAGGTGCAAATCTATCCGTTGGTCTGATTAGTCCAAATTTGTGATTTGTCTTTGTGTGAGACAGAGTAGGTGAGCGGATGATCTCTGCATGTGTGGTTCCCACAGTGAAGCATGGAGGAGGAGGTGTGATGGTGTAGGGGTGCTTTGCTGGTTACATTGTCAGTGATTTATTTAGAATTCAAGGCACACTTAACCAGCATAGCCTCCACAGCATTCTGCAGCGATACTCCATCCCATTTGTATTGCTCTTAGTGGGACTGTCATTTGTTTTTCAACCGGACAATGACCCAACACACTTTCAGGCTGTGTAAGGGCTATTTGACCAAGAAGGCGAGTGATGGAGTGCTGCATCAGATGACCTGGCCTCCACAATCACCCAACTTCAACCCAATTGAGATGGTTTGGGATGACTTGGACCGCAGAGTGAAGGAAAAGCAGCCAACAAGTGCTCAGCATATGTGGGAACTCCTTAAAAAACTTCTTCAGGATTGGTGGGTCCCCTGCGGGACGGTTGAGCTGAAGTATTCTAATGCAATTAGCATGAGGTTGTAAGTAACAAGAAGATTTCCCAGGACATAGACATATCTGATATTGTCAGAAATATTACATTCTTGTTAATCTAACTGCACTGTTCAATTTACAGTAGCTATTACAATGAAATAATACCATGTTATTTTTTTATTTAACCTTTATTTAACCAGGTAGGCAAGTTGAGAACAAGTTCTCATTTACAATTGCGACCTGGCCAAGATAAAGCAAAGCAGTTCGACACATACAACGACACAGAGTTACACATGGAGTAAAACAAACATACAGTCAATAATACAGTAGAAACAAGTCTATATACGATGTGAGCAAATGAGGTGAGATAAGGGAGGTAAAGGCAAAAAAAGGCCATGGTGGCAAGTAAAACACTGGAATGGTAGATTTGCAGTGGAAGAATGTGCAAAGTAGAAATAAAAATAATGGGGTGCAAAGGAGCAAAATAAATAAATAAAATAAATACAGTAGGGAAAGAGGTAGTTGTTTGGGCTAAATTATAGGTGGGCTATGTACAGGTGCAGTAATCTGTGAGCTGCTCTGACAGCTGGTGCTTAAAGTTAGTGAGGAAGATAAGTGTTTCCAGTTTCAGAGATTTGTGTAGTTCGTTCCAGTCATTGGCAGCAGAGAACTGGAAGGAGAGGCGGCCAAAGGAAGAATTGGTTTTGGGGGTGACCAGAGACATATACCTGCTGTAGCGCGTGCTACAGGTGGGTGATGCTATGGTGACCAGCGAGCTGAGATAAGGGGGACTTTACCTAGCAGGGTCTTGTAGATGACATGGAGCCAGTGGGTTTGGCGACGAGTATGAAGCGAGGGCCAGCCAACGAGAGCATACAGGTCGCAATGGTCGGTAGTATATGGGGCTTTGGTGACAAAATGGATGGCACTGTGATAGACTGCATCCGATTTGTTGAGTAGGGTATTGGAGGCTAGTTTCTAAATGACATCGCCGAAGTCGAGGATTGGTAGGATGGTCAGTTTGGCATGTTTGGCATGAGTGAAGGATGCTTTGTTGCGAAATAGGAAGCCAATTCTAGATTTAACTTTGGATTGGATATGTTTGATGTGGGTCTGGAAGGAGAGTTTACAGTCTAACCAGACACCTAGGTATTTGTATTTGTCCACGTATTCTAAGTCAGAGCCGTCCAGAGTAGTGATGTTGGACAGGCGGGCAGGTGCAGGCAGCGATCGGTTGAAGAGCATAGATTTAGTTTTACTTGTATTTAAGAGCAATTGGAGGCCACGGAAGGAGAGTTGTATGGCATTGAAGCTTGCCTGGAGGGTTGTTAACACAGTGTCCAAAGAAGGGCCAGAGTATACAGAATGGTGTCGTCTGCGTAGAGGTGGATCAGAGACTCACCAGCAGAAAGAGCGACATAATAGATGTATACAGAGAAGAGAGTCAGTCCAAGAATTGAACCCTGTGGCACCCCCATAGAGACCCTCCGATTTG
This sequence comes from Oncorhynchus nerka, assembly GCF_034236695.1. NCBI lineage: Eukaryota > Metazoa > Chordata > Actinopteri > Salmoniformes > Salmonidae > Oncorhynchus > Oncorhynchus nerka. The sequence continues at coordinate 32,547,606 of NC_088418.1, forward strand.
ACACACTGAACTCTATCAGAGAAGTAGTTGGTGAACCAGGCGAGGCAATCATTTGTGAAACCAAGGCTGTTGAGTCTGCCGATGAGGATGTGGTGATTGACAGAGTCGAAAGCCTTGGCCAGATCAATGAATACGGCTGCACAGTAATGTTTCTTATCGATGGTGGTTAAGATATCGAGGAGAGTGCACAGTTGTGAACATGAAAAGTTATTTGTAAACAAATTAGGCACATTTGGCCAGTCTTGGTACAAGATTTTGAACATAAATGCAATGGTTGTTTGGATCAGTCTGAAACTTTGCACATACACTGCTGCCATCTAGTGGGCAAAATCTAAATTGCACCTCAGCTGGAATAATACATTATGGCCTTTCTCTTGCATATCACAGATGGTACAAATACAATTTAAAAAGTTATTTCTTTGTATTATCTTTTACCAGATCTAATGTGCGATATTCTGCTACATTCCTTTCACATTTCCACAAACTGCAAAGTGTTTTCTTTCAAATGATACCAAGAATATTCATATCCTTGCTTCAAGGCCTGAGCTACAGGCAATTAGATTTGGGTATGACATTTTAGGTGGAAATTGAAAACAAGGGGCCAATCCTTAAGAGGTTTTAAAGACTGTTGGAAAAACATTCCAGGTGAAGCTGGTTGAGAGAATGACATGAGTGTGCAAAGCTGTCATCAAGGAAAGGGTGGCTACTTTGAAGAATCTCAAATATATTTAGATTTGTTTAACACTTTTTTGGAAGCTGTTTTTCAGACTCTCGGTCCCAACTTTGATTCACCTGTACTGACCTCGCCTTTCGGATGACAGCGGGGTGAACAGGCAGTGGCTCGGGTGGTTGTTGTCCTTGATGATCTTTTTGGCCTTCCTGTGACACCGGGTACTGTAGGTGTCCTGTAGGTCAGGTAGTTTGCCCCCCCCCTGCTTCGGGCAGACTGCACCACTCTCTGGAGAGCCCTGCGGTTGCAGGTTACCGTACCAGGCAGTGATACAGCCCGACAGGATCCTCTCAATTGTGCATCTGTAAAAGTGTGCGAGGGTTTTAGGTGCCAAGCCACAAATCTGCAGCCTCCTAAGGTTGAAGAAGCACTGTTGCACCTTCTTCACCACACTGTCTGTGTGGGTAGACCATTTCAGATCGTCAGTGATGTGTACGCCGAGGAACTTGAAGCTTTCTACCTGCTCCACTGCGGTCCCGTCGATGTGGATAGGGGTGTGCTCCCTCTGCTGTTTCTGGAAGTCCACGATTAGCTCCTTTGTTTTGTCAATATAAACCCTAGGTAAAACTGGCCAATTTGCAGTGTACCATACACTGCTGGTTCACGCAGCCCTGTATGGTACACTGCTGGTTCACGCATTCTCTCTTCTGAATAAAATCACAACATTTGAAAGACAGTTAATATCTTTGTTATGATTTCTATGTCAGTACTGTATATGTTCAATGGAATTAAGGGAAAACCAGATGCATGCACAAATTTTCCCACACACCTATCTTTTTAGACTCCACAAACTCCTCATGTTAAAGTTTAAACGCTGAGGTAAACACAAATTCTCAGACTCTTTAAAATAAATTGAAATAATTACAATAAAAAACGTATTATTTTTTATTTCACCTTTATTTAACCAGGTAGGCTAGTTGAGAACAAGTTATCATTTACAACTGTGACCTGGCCAAGATAAAGCAAAGCAGTGAAACACAAACAAGAACACAGGAGTTACACATGGAATAAACAAACATATAGTCTATAATAAAATAGAAAAGGTCTATATACAGTGTGTGCAAATGAGGTAGGATAAGGGAGGTGGCAAAATAATTACAATATAGCAATTAAACAATTAAACACGGCAATTAAACACTCTTATTCAGAAGGGTTCTATGTAGAACCACTCTTGCCTTCCAAAGAATCTTCAAATAACCCTTTCTTCCAAAAAGGTTTCTTCAGATGAAAACGGTAGAAAAAGATGGTAGAACCCTATCCCTCTGCAAATAATCCTTTCTAAGAGTGTACACACCCATGAGACAGCCAGAGTGGGTTGTATCATATTTTCACTAACAGTTCAGCAGCAGCCCAACTGTTTTATGTTCCCCATCATCAAAAATAACTAGCCAGCCAGCAAGCCAGAAGATCGCAAAAAGAAGGTAAGTTGACAGCGAAGGCAGGGAATTTCACGACAGTTGGGAGATCGAGTACTTGTTTGTGGACCATCGTTTGCCAAAAGACTGTGGCCGTAAATGAAAGAATTTAACATAAGGTGCAATTATGGGACAAAACACTGACTTGAATAGACATCAGAGGCTACAGAAAGTGGCAGAGTTAAATAAGGGCCTTGTACAACAGCAGACTGTTTTCAAAGCCAAAATCACAGAGTGATGCAGCAGTATAGGCCAGATTCTACCTAGAATGAAATAGCTAAATCAGGCTGACCATACACCAAAGGTGATTTTATCAAGCAGTGCATGGATAAAGTTAGCAAAGTAGTGGGCCCAGAAAAAAACGCAAGCATCTGCAAATGTCAGCCTTAGGAGAAATACAGTGGCAGATTGCGTGGATGAGCTAGCCAACGATCTACAAGAGCAGCTCGCTGAAAAAGCTAAATACTTTGTAGTTTACAACATTGCTGTTGACGAGAGCATGGTTGCTACAGACACTGCTCAGAATGTCAATTTTCATGCCTGGGGGGGATTCGTTAGTAAATCAATGCATGGCACGACCATAGGAAATCATTTTTCAATAAGTTGAGAAATGTGTAAATGACCAAGTTACAATGGGATAAACTTACTGGACGGACAACAGATGCGGAACCTTATATGTGCGGTGGGAGGAGCGGATTGGTTGGGAGGATGTGAGAGAAGATGCAGGAGGAGAATTGCCCCGACGAGCTGACAACATATTACTACTGTATTATACATCAGGAGGCACTTTGTGGTAAAGTACTAAGGACGGGGAACTGTAACAAAAACAGTAAACTTCATCAAGGCTAAGGGCTTGAACCACCATTCAGTTTCAGTCATTTCTTGGCGAGGTTCATTCAGAACATCAAGATGTGCCCTTCCACACAGTGGTGCGTTGGCCAAGTTGGGGTAAAGTGCTGAAGAGATTTTTTTTGAGCTGTGTGAGGAAATTTGTTGTTTCATGGAGAACAAGGGGAAAAACATTACTGAGCTCCTATCCAGCCACCAAAACAGCTCTCAAACCACAGCAACAGCAGATGTTGCTAATAAGAAAACTGTGCTGGGTGTGTCTCTCTCTGTGTGTGTGTGTGTGTGTGTGTGTGTGTGTGTGTGTGTGTGTGTGTGTGTGTGTGTACGTGTGGAGTTCAAAGACTCAGAAGGAAAGCTATAATCCCACCCTACTGTCTGTCTGTGACCCTTCCAATCTCACACAGCGCTAATTCAGGAGACCCCTAGCCTCCCCAGTCAACATTAAACTCATCAGTCCTCTCAAGTCTCACACTCTCATTTCCACACAAATGTTCCAATTGTATAAGGATAAAATACCTGTTTCTGTGGGTGATTACAACACATATTAAAGCCTTGATTAATAATGGTACCGCAGGCCTGGGATTTATAGTTACGGGAAAAAACATGGCTGTGCTACAACGACCAAATGAATGTGAGAAAAACCAGGCTAGAAATGGATGAGGCCAAAGATGCTTAACAGTTATGCTAGCAAGTGAGTTACGTTAGTATTTGATGTTAATCGTAGTCCTACACAAGGTAAAACACATGGTGTGTATATTATTACTTTTAAAAGTTGTATTATATTCTATGTAAAAAAAAAATATATATAACTGAAATGTATCATCAAAAGATAAGAGTCTTGCGGCACACCCCATTAAAGTCTGTATGGTTCAATATGCAAAGAACGATTTCTCAATACTCATGGATGTCCTAGCATGGATGTTAGGTGTAATTTGGAAAGGTGTAGTAAGATAAAGGAACATCACTCACTGTTCTAGGTGGTGGCAAGTCTGGAAGACTCTTCTGTGGGGCAGGGACATGTTTTCCTGCTCTCCCATTGGCCAGGGCATCTGGTGTGTTGTCTGGTCATTTTGACACAAAAGAAGAAGGACATTAGATGAAAATCAACAATGGCCATCAAAAGGAAGATAGGCAGTATTCTTCTTTGCATTTGTGAAATGACTAAGAGAATCATAATATTAAAATCAGGATAAAAACAGCACGCTTTTTGTAAGGCCTTAATCTTTTTCACTAGGTCTTAAAGGACTTTACTTTATACATGGGATTGTCTTCCCCTTTGTAATTTATATTGAACTATATAACCTTCCTTCTTAAACACCCATATGTAGCATACACCTGGGTGATGCATGCTGGTTACATTAGCCTTCTAGCCAAAATAGCAATGTTAACATTTTGCCTTACGTTTGCCTAATAGTTATTTGCCTATTTCTCTGTTCATTATGACAGTGGGTCCTTGTCTCTAAGCTACTGTATGCACATGCCAAAACAGCAGTCTTCCCCTCTCGACAGACATTCCACCTCTCAGCATGTAGACATCTGGGTTGTCATAGGAACCCAAGCAGTGTGCTTTATACTGGACACCTCTAGTCGTAAATTCACAGGAGTCACTGAAAGTTACAGAAATTACATTTAAACAAGTCTGCAGCGCTCACAAATTCAATACATCTGGCTGTTATCACTAAATCACTATGCTGTTGACATAAACACATTCAAACCCTCATATTGAGTTTCAAAATAGTTGGTTGAAAGAAAGGCTTTCTGTCTAGCCATGTGGGTACATGAGATGCAAGTTAGACAAGACACCCAACATGACAGGTATTCCCTTTTGTGTCCTTTAAAAAAAAAGGATCTCAACGTTTACATACATATGCAGTCTTTAGTCTATGTTATAATAAACACCCTTCCCAACCCCTCCATTCAAATAAAGAAAATGGTCTAGATGCATGACATCTTTTTGATCTGAGAACACCCTTGTACTTGGGGTGGCTGTAAAAAAAAAGCCTGTGGCTTTACTGGCCTTCGGTGTGGTAGATGTGTGTTAAGTCTAGTGTTTGGTCTGCTCATTTTTTATCACAGTACAAACGAAATGGCTCGCCTCAGGTGGTGGGTTTGAGAGGGGGGACAAAGAAAGAACTACTGAGAAATACACAGGAAACGAGTGTGTGTGTGGGGGAGGGGGAATGGTGTGGAAAGGTTGTTTTCACACTCCTAAACACCACTGACAGCTACTGTTGGAAACTTTGTTTAGTCTCACCAGTGGAAAGTGTGATGTAGCCTATCAAGCACATAAAACCTGTGATTGAATGGTGAACCTGATAAGAGCAGCAATACAATTTTCCAGTGGTTTAAGAAGAGCACAGTCCCAACAAAACAACCGTGACTGTGTTTTACGTGCATAATTCTGGGTTTTCACAGCGAAACTTGGTTTATTGATTGACATTAAGCAATTTTATTCTATGTTACTCTTATTTGTGAGGGACTGTGAATTGAGTTAAAGCCAGACCTGGGTTCAAATACGTAGGTAAAATACCAAAAGTGCAAAATTCAAGCTAAATTAAGTGCACCTCAAATATCGGATTATGAAAGTATGTAAAGCCTCAATAATACTAATTTACAATGTATGAACCAAACAAGTACAGAGTGCTACACCATCAAGCAGGTTCCACCTTGTAGGAAACAACCTATGAACTCTCACCTCTGTCAGCTTTGTCCTGACCCTGCCCAGTCACAATGACTTTATTCATGTAGATGTACTCCTCATCACCACCACCACCACCACCACCACCTGAAACATAGCAGTTGAGAGAAAACAGTAACATCAATCAACATGAGAAATATACTTCATTATGAATGCTGCTGATACAACCTACTTCAGAATTCAGTTTTGAATGAACAGAATCATGCTATGATACTGTACATTGTGGCAGCCCAGGGAAGTCAGAGGTGAAACTCAAAATAAAATAAGATTCACAACAAAGTTTTAATCAATTACTGAGATTAATAAATTACTATTGAGATTAATACACCTATAGTCTATCAACATTTCTACTATATAACAACATTCCAAAATTCACCCTGAACAAATATACATTCTAGTGAGATCAAAACCTATGGATAAACAGAGATAAAAAAAAATGTTTTAAAAGGTTATTAATTCCCATGCACGCTCATGGTGCATTTATCAGACATGAGTCAGAAACTTCCCCTCTTTTTGAAGGTTGTAAAGATCACAGGCCTGACTTACACTTTCTGATCCTACTATATCTGTTTGGATCAAGGGTTACACATCATGTAAAGACTACACTATGGCCCTGTACACACTCAAGTTGTACAATTGAAGTACAACAGATTTGGCAAACATGTAGTGGTACAACAAGATAGTTGTTCTGCCCAAACAAATAACTACAAAAGTTTTGTGGGGAGACAGTACAACAGTTGTGGAAGTATTTCTGTATCAGAAAAATATTATCAAGAGTATCACAAATAGGGCTGTTGCGGTGACTGTATTACCACCACACCGGCGGTCACGAGTCATGAAGGCAGTCAAATTCAACATGACCGTTTCGTACCACGGTAATTAGACGTCTCTGAGCTCTGATGCTGCTGCTGGTCATTAGTAGCCTACCAAACTTGCTAACTGCTTGGTACTCAGAACTATATTGTCCCTCTAAATCACTCTGACATCAATGCAAATGTATTTAGAAATCTAATCAAACACCATACGAGAGCCCAATGAGCTCCTGATGCGCAACATTTCTATCGGCTATGCAATTGTGGGAGAAAACAGGAGGATCCCATCAGCTTTCTATAGGCTAGGCCTACTATATTTATTTCTCAACTTTACTAATATTAAGCGGATTGCTTATATTTACAACAGGAGAACAGCCTACCTGGCTGGCATGAAAATAAACTCTGGGAAAAAGCATCCTCCATTCGCTATTTAAATGCATAGATGGCATGTATTTTTCCCCACTGCCCCTGTTACAATACAGGTGCATGATAATGGTAAATTCTAAATCAAAACAAATTTCACACATATATTATTTAGTAAATGGAAAGACAAGAATAAATCAAACATAGTCTGATGGGTGACAATATTATCCTATCACTTGTGAATGACATATTAACACTTGTGAATGATGCCCAGCATAAGAAACCATGCCTTTTTGTTGGAATCATAGTCGCACACCTCATGTAGCCTAAACCATAGGCCTGTATGTTTTGATAAGGTTTGTATCACAACTAAAGTGGCCAAATAACTTCTTAAAATGAAACACATTAATCTACTTTACAAGGGATGTAGAGCCTAACTGGCATATATAAGCAGCGCGTGAGTTTCTAGTTCACTATCAAATGCACCTTTATAATAAAAGCATTACATGCATAATTGCATTTGCGGTAACTTTTGATAATGGTGTTTTCCTCTAATGGAATATTTGTGCTTATAGCCTACTACCATGTGTGCATTGCTGCGCTTATAATGTGAGGAAATAGCCTAAAATTTAAGCTAAACTTTCTGATCTGTTTTTTTTTATGCTAGTGGTTGAATTCATTTGGGATCTATCGCATCCCACAACTGTCCCAGACTATGTTTGGAATATTTATTTCTCGCACAGAATAGAACATGTCAACTTTTGTACTATGGGGGATAGTACGTTGATATAGGCTCGTGCTTTTGCTGTTCGTTAGGCCTAAACATCTTGTTGGCTGACGAAAAGTAAATGTGGACAGTTCTTCCAATATCTTCAATATGCACCTTGGAATTGAATAAGGACATGCGCAGTTGCGTCGCCGATGTGTCTGTCTTAACTTGTAGCCTGTGAGAAAGACCTGATCATGTGAAGGAGAGCCGTGTGAGTGAAAAGACGCTTAGGAAGAAGGAGAAGGGCACAACACAGCACTTCGGGACGCAAAAGGCAAGGATTTCTTTAGGGTGTATTAAAGCCACAAAGGGAATGCGGCCATGAAATTCGAGGCATTATCAAATGCTTGTCAAATTGTGAATGACAGACTTTTGGAGTGTGTAAAACATGCGCAAAAAAAAACTAAGCAGAACTCATGCCATTCAAGCGACTTTTTTCAAATCATCACTAGAGTCTCATCATGCAGCCTTACAAAGTATTAAAAATCTAAACATATAGCCCAATGTTTGTAGAACAACTAAAGTTACATTAATAACTCTAAATTGAGCATATAAGTGAAAGAATTTCTTTGTTAACCACTCAACACAGAATAGCCGCATCTGCGTACTCCCTCAAATCGTTTGGAGAAAATATTTATATTATTTGTTCAATTGTATTCTTCATACTATAAAATAATAAAATAATATAAAATAATGCCATGGAATTATAAGCTAATCTTATAAGCTAAATTAACTAGTGTAGCCCACAGCTAGTGTAGCCCACAGCCATTTGACATTGCCACATCAGGACAACTCAAGAGTATACTATTATTTTCTTCTGAAATAGACTACATTTTCTTCAAATCATGCTTCTTCAGACCCGTCTAAAATAAATAATGGATTTATTGTGAAGGTGTAGGCTATATTACATAGATTTATTCAACTTTTTAAAATAGCTTGTAGGCTATGTGTGGAAGCCTGGAGATGCTAAATGTTTTTATGTTAATAAACTTTCAAATTACAGTGAGATCAACAGTTATTTGCTTGACAATCACCAGCTAACAAAATTGTGTGACCGCCACAGCCCTAATCACAATCAATGTCAAATGCATTGTACATCAGTTGTCAAATGCTTTATACAACACGAGTGTCTGCGGGGGCTCTGAGGAGAAAGAGTCACATACAAAGTATACGATAAGGGTTTTTTGAGACGGGGATAGTTGGTTTTGGCTATTGCAGTGTAAACTCTGAGAAGAAAAGGAGCCTCGAAGGACCTTTTGGGATTCAAAATGATGATGTCACTGTGGGTGAACCTTTTCGAATCAAAAAGGTTCCTTGAGGAACCCCTCTAGAAAAAGTTCACATTTGTAAGGGTTCAAACAGGAACTTCTTTTGTGAGGAGAGGTTCAAATTTGAACCTTAATTGTAATATATTATTACTGTCATTGACATGATTATTATTGTTATTATTATAGTAAATGCATTACATTAGTATTTTAATATCATAATAACTATCAATAATATATTGTAACAAAATGGTGACTATTGTAATGGAATACTACTTTGCACTTTAAGTTCACATTATGTCAGCCTTTAACCTTTAAGTAGTATGTAGCTTGGTCTTGGTGGGACAGCTCTCTTCTATCCATTGCTTCCGTCTTTGATTGGTCGACTTTGTGGAGGGGAGGAGCGTGGTTGGCAAAGCATTTGTTTATAGGAGTAGTGAATGGATATTTTTCTGTTGAATTTCAAGTCAGCAGGCAGATAAATAGAGGTGGAAATAGGTCAATCATAGATATATCAATGATTGTAACCTTTAATGACTATACAACTGCACACATGAACAGGAATGACAATTCCTCTCACGGATGGCATAAAATAACTTCTTGAAAGCCATGCCCCCAATTAGCCACGCCTTCAGTCTTCTGACATATACAATATATACACTTTACTATAAATAAACTTCAACTGCTAATAATAAGCCAGGAAATTCCATTTAGAAATTCAATTTAATTACAGTTAGACAAGCTACTTCAGTCCTTGACTCCATTGCTGAGTCTGACAGGCAAATACAAAGGCAAAATGAATCCAAAATGCTCTTAAAGCGCCACCGAAAAGGTTCCTCCAAGAACCCTTTGCTACATTGAACCATTAAATGATCCTCCAACTAACCAAAGGTGCAAATATGATGTCATTGACTAGCAATGGTTCCTTGAGAAAGTCCAGGGCTCCTTGAGGATCTCCAGGGATCCTCAAGTCAACCTTAATTCTAAGAGTGTAGCCTGTTTTGTGAATGTTCTAGAAAATCAAATCAAATCAAATTGTACTTGTCACATGCGCCGAATACAACAGGTGTAGACCTTACAGTGAAATGCTTACTTACAAGTCCTTAACCAACAATGCAGTTAATAAACATAAATGTTAAGTAAAAAATAGATAACAAATAATTAAGTAACAAATAATTAAAGAGCAGCAGTAAAATAACAATAGCAAGGCTATATACAGGGGGTACCAGTACAGAGTCAATGTGCGAGGGTACAGGTTAGCCGAGGTAATTGAGGTAATATGTAGTTGTAGGTAGAGTTAAAGTGACAATGCATAGATAATAAACAGAGAGTAGCAGCAGTGTAAAAGAGGGAGGGAGGCAATGCAAATAGTCTGAGTAGCCATTTAATTAGCTGTTCAGGAGTCTTATGGCTTGAGGGTAGAAGCTGTTAAGAAGCGTTTTGGACCTAGACTTGGTGCTCCGGTACTGCTTGCCGTGTGGTAGCAGAGAGAACAGTCTATGACTAGGGTGGCTGGCGTCTTTTACCATTTTTAGGAACTTCCCGTGACACCGCCTGGTATAGAGGTCCTGGATGGCAGGAAGATTGGCTCCAGTAATGTACTGGGCCGTACGCACTACCCTCTGTAGTGCCTTGCGATCGGAGGCCGAGCAGTTGCCACATCAGGCATTGATGGAACACGTCAGGATGCTCTCGATGGTGCAGCTGTAGAACTTTTTGAGGATCTGAGGACACATGCCAAATCTTTTCAGTCTCCTGAGGGGGAATAGGCTTTGTCGTGACCTCTTCACAACTGTCTTGGTGTGTTTGGACCATGTTAGTTTGTTGGTGATGTGGACACCAATGAACTTGAAGCCCTCAACCTGCTCCACTGCAGCCCCGTCGATGAGAATGGGGGCGTGCTCTGTTCTCCTGTAGTCCACAATCATCTCCTTTGACTTGGTCAAGCTGAGGGAGAGGTTGTTGTCCTGGCACCACACGGCCAGGTCTCTGACCTCCTCCCTATAGGCTGTTTCATCGTTGTCTGTGATCAGGCCTAGCACTGTTGTGTCATCGGCAAACTTAATGATGGTGTTGGAGTCGTGCCTGGCCATGCAGTCATGAGTGACCAGGGAATACAGGAGGGGACTGAGTCCACACCCCTGAGGGGCCCCCCGTGTTGAGGATCAGCGTGGGAGGTGTTTCTGTCCCAGGGTCCTTAGCTTATTGATGAGTTTTGGGGGCACTATGGTGTTGAACGCTGAGCTGCAGTTAATGAATAGCATTATCACATATGTGTTCCTTTTGCAGTGTGGAATGCAATAGAGATTGGATCTGTTGGGGCGGTATGCAAAATGTATTGGGGCTAAGGTTTCTGGGATAATGGTGTTTGATGTGAGCCATGACCCCCATTTCAAAGCACTTCATGGCTACAGACGTAAGTGCTATGGGCCGGTAGCCATTTAAGCAGGTTACCTTCGTGTTCTTGGGCACAGGGACTATGGTGGTCTGCTTGAAACATGTTTGTATTACAGACTGAAAATGTCAGTGAAGACACTTGCCAGTTGTTCAGCGCATGCTCAGTGTCCACATCCAGGTAATCCGTCTGGCCATGTGGCCTTGTGAATGTTGACCTGTTTAAAGGCCTTACTCACGTAAGCTACGGCGAGTCGGTGATCACACAGTTGTCCAGAACAGCTGATGCTCTCATGCATGTTTCAGTATCACTTAACTTGAAGCGAGCATAGAAGTAATGTAGCTCGTCTGGTAGGCTCATGTCACTGGGCAGCTCGCGGCTGCGCTTCCCTTAGTAGTCTGTAATAGTTTGCAAGCCCTTCCATATCCAATGAGCATCATAGCCCGTGTAGTACGATTCGATCTTAGTCCTGTGTTGACTCTGCCTGTTTGATGGTTTGTCAGAGGGCATAGCGGGATTTCTTATAAGCTTCCGGGTTATCGACAGCTTGAAATCGACAGCTCTACCCTTTAGCTGAGTGCGGTTGGGGTATGTATGTACAGTCACTGTGGGGACGACGCCATCGATGCACTTATTGATGAAGCCAGTGACTGATGTGGTGTACTCCTCAATGCTATCGGAAGAATCCCGGAACATATTCCAGTCTGTGCTAGCAAAACAGTCCTGTAGCTTAGCATTTGCTTCATCTGACCACTTTTTTATTGACTGAGTCACTGGTGCTCCCTGCTTTAGTTTTTGCTTGTAAGCAAGAATCAGGAGGATAGAATTATGGTGAGATTTGCCAAATGGAGGCGAGGGAGTGCTTTGTATTCATCTATGTGTGTGGGGTGAAGGTGGTCTAGAGATTTTTTTCCCTCTGGTTGCACATTTAACATGCTGGTAGAAATGAGGAAATATGGATTTTAGGTTCCTTGCATTAATAAAGTCCTTGGCCACTAGGAGTGCCGCCTCTGGATGAGCGTTTTACTGTTTGCTTATGGCCGTATACAGCTCATTGAGGGCGGTCCTAGTGCCAGCATCGGTTTGTGGTGATAAATAGACACCTACGAAGAATATAGATGAAAACTCTCTTGGTAAATAGTGTGGTCTACAGCTTATCATGAGATACTCTACCTCAGGCGAGAAAAAAACTTGAGACTTTAGATTTCGTGCACCAGCTGTTGTTTCCAAATATACACAGACCACCACCCATTTCTTCCCGGAGGCAGCTGTATGTTATTCAGGTCGTCGTTCAGCCACAACTCTGTGAAACACAAGATATTACAGTTTTTAATGTCCCGTTGGTAGGATATGCGTGCTCGTAGTTCATCCATTTCATTATCCAATGATTGTAAGTTGGCTAATAGGACCGATGGTAAAGGCAGGTAACCACTCGCTGTCGGTTCCTTACAACGCACCCAGACCTACGTCCCGATATCCCCATCTCTTTCTCCTGCGAATGACGGGGATGAGGGCCTTGTCGGGCGTCTGAAGTAAATCTTTCACGTTCGACTCGTGAAAGAAAAAAATCTTCCAGTACGGTGTCGCTGCCCTGATACCTAGTAGCTCTTTTCAGTAATAAGAGACGGGGGCAGAGACATTTAAAAAAAATAAGTTACAAATCACACAAAAAAAACACACACAATATCACAATTGGTTTAGGGGACCGTAAACAGCAGCCACTCCTCTGGCGCCATTATTATTAACTATTAGAACTGTTATGCTTGATGATTTTGATATAAGAATATTGGTTATTAATTAAAATATCTCAAATGTAATTCGTTCTCAACCTGGTTAGTGAGTTGGGTATAACAATTCTCATTTGCAATGATGATCTGGCCAAAATAACAAACAACATAACAACATATATTCCGACGCCGACAGAGATGGCCGCCTCGCTTCGCGTTCTTAGGAAACTATGCAGTTTTTGTTTTTTTACGTGTTATTTCTTACATTAGTACCCCAGGTCATCTTAGGTTTCATTACATACAGTCGAGAAGAACTACTGAATATAAGATCAGCGTCAACTCACCATCAGTACGACCAAGAATATGTTTTTCGCGACGCGGATCCTGTGTTCTGCCTTACAAACAGGACAACGGAATGGATCCTATGCAGCGACCCAAAAAAACGACTCCGAAAAAGAGGGAAACGAGTCGGTCTTCTGGTCAGACTCCGGAGACGGGCACACCGTGCACCACTCCCTAGCATTCTTCTTGCCAATGTCCAGTCTCTTGACAACAAGGTTGATGAAATCCGAGCAAGGGTAGCATTCCAGAGGGACATCAGAGACTGTAACGTTCTTTGCTTCACGGAAACATGGCTCACTGGAGAGACGCTATCGGAGTGCCAACGGGTTTCTCCACGCATCGCGCCGACAGAAACAAACATCTTTCTGGTAAGAAGAGGGGCGGGGGCGTATGCCTTATGGCTAACGAGACATGGTGTGATGAAAGAAGCATACAGGAACTCAAATCCTTCTGTTCACCTGATTTAGAATTCCTCACAATCAAATGTAGACCGCATTATCTACCAAGAGAATTCTCTTCGATTATAATCACAGCCGTATATATCCCCCCCAAGCAGACACATCGATGGCTCTGAACGAACTTTATTTAACTCTTTGCAAACTGGAAACCATTTATCCGGAGGCTGCATTCATTGTAGCTGGGGATTTTAACAAGGCTAATCTGAAAACAAGACTCCCTAAATTTTATCAGCATATCGATTGCGAAACCAGGGGTGGAAAAACCTTGGATCATTGTTACTCTAACTTCCGCGGCGCATATAAGGCCCTGCCCCGCCCCCCTTTCGTAAAAGCTGACCACGACTCCATTTTGTTGATCCCTGCTAACAGACAGAAACTAAAACAAGAGGCTCCCATGCTGAGGTCTGTCCAACGCTGGTCCGACCAAGCTGACTCCACACTCCAAGACTGCTTCCATCACGTGGACTGAGATATGTTTCGTATTGCGTCAGATAACAATATTGACGAATACGCTGATTCGGTGTGCGAGTTCATTAGAACGTGCGTTGAAGATGTCGTTCCCATAGCAACGATTAAAACATTCCCTAACCAGAAACAGTGGATTGATGGCAGCATTCGCGTGAAACTGAAAGCGCAAACCACTGCTTTTAATCAGGGCAAGGTGTCTGGTAACATGACCGAATACAAACAGTGCAGCTATTCCCTCCGCAAGGCTAACAAACAAGCTAAGTGTCAGTACAGAGACAAAGTAGAATCTCAATTCAACGGCTCAGACACAAGAGGCATGTGGCAGGGGCTACAGTCAATCACGGACTACAGGAAGAAATCCAGCCCAGTCACGGACCAGGATGTCTTGCTCCCAGGCAGACTAAATAAATGTTTGCCCGCTTTGAGGACAATACAGTGCCACTGACACGGCCTGCAACGAAAACATGCGGTCTCTCCTTCACTGCAGCCGAGGTGAGTAAGACATTTAAACGTGTTAACCCTCGCAAGGCTGCAGGCCCAGACGGCATCCCCAGCCGCGCCCTCAGAGCATGCGCAGACCAGCTGGCCGGTGTGTTTACGGACATATTGAATCAATCCCTATACCAGTCTGCTGTTCCCACATGCTTCAAGAGGGCCACCATTGTTCCTGTTCCCAAGAAAGCTAAGGTAACTGAGCTAAACGACTACCGCCCCGTAGCACTCACTTCCGTCATCATGAAGTGCTTTGAGAGACTAGTCAAGGACCATATCACCTCCACCCTACCTGACACCCTAGACCCACTCCAATTTGCTTACCGCCCAAATAGGTCCACAGACGATGCAATCTCAACCACACTGCACACTGCCCTAACCCATCTGGACAAGAGGAATACCTATGTGAGAATGCTGTTCATCGACTACAGCTCGGCATTCAACACCATAGTACCCTCCAAGCTCGTCATCAAGCTCGAGACCCTGGGTCTCGACCCCGCCCTGTGCAACTGGGTACTGGACATCCTGACGGGGTGCGTTCTGAGCCCTCTCCTGTACTCCCTGTTCACCCACGACTGCGTGGCAACGCACGCCTCCAACTCAATCATCAAGTTTGCGGACGACACAACAGTGGTAGGCTTGATTACCAACAACGACGAGACGGCCTACAGGGAGGAGGTGAGGGCCCTCGGAGTGTGGTGTCAGGAAAATAACCTCACACTCAACGTCAACAAAACTAAGGAGATGATTGTGGACTTCAGGAAACAGCAGAGGGAACACCCCCCTATCCACATCGATGGAACAGTAGTGGAGAGGGTAGCAAGTTTTAAGTTCCTCGGCATACACATCACAGACAAACTGAATTGGTCCACTCACACTGACAGCGTCGTGAAGAAGGCGCAGCAGCGCCTCTTCAACCTCAGGAGGCTGAAGAAATTCGGCTTGTCACCAAAAGCACTCACAAACTTCTACAGATGCACAATCGAGAGCATCCTGGCGGGCTGTATCACCGCCTGGTACGGCAACTGCTCCGCCCTCAACCGTAAGGCTCTCCAGAGGGTAGTGAGGTCTGCACAACGCATCACCGGGGGCAAACTACCTGCCCTCCAGGACACCTACACCACCCGATGTTACAGGAAGGCCATAAAGATCATCAAGGACATCAACCACCCGAACCACTGCCTGTTCACCCCGCTATCATCCAGAAGGCGAGGTCAGTACAGGTGCATCAAAGCTGGGACCGAGAGACTGAAAAACAGCTTCTATCTCAAGGCCATCAGACTGTTAAACAGCCACCACTAACATTGAGTGGCTGCTGCCAACACACTGTCATTGACACTGACCCAACTCCAGCCACTTTAATAATGGGAATTGATGGGAAATGATGTAAATATATCACTAGCCACTTTAAACAATGCTACCTTATATAATGTTACTTACCCTACATTATTCATCTCATATGCATACGTATATACTGTACTCTATATCATTGACTGCATCCTTATGTAATACATGTATCACTAGCCACTTTAACTATGCCACTTTGTTTACATACTCATCTCATATGTATATACTGTACTCGATACCATCTACTGTATCTTGCCTATGCTGCTCTGTACCATCACTCATTCATATATCCTTATGTACATATTCTTTATCCCCTTACACTGTGTATAAGACAGTAGTTTTGGTATTGTTAGTTAGATTACTTGTTGGTTATTACTGCGTTGTCGGAACTAGAAGCACAAGCATTTCGCTACACTCGCATTAACATCTGCTAACCATGTGTATGTGACAAATAAAATTTGATTTGATTTGGATTTAATACAAATGCACAAGTTTGGGTCATTATCCAGAAGATATCATATAAAAAGGGGATAATGAGTTAGCCATAGAACTATAATTATTAATGGCTAACAAGTTCAAAAAACACTGTTTATTTTTCCAAAATGATCCCATTCTCAAATATATATTTGACAATGATCTGACTGAGGCTGTACCAAGAGAATCACAGAGAAAAACCTAGGACTATGATTTTGGTGTAACCCCAGTAATAAATACTCTAGTAACGGGCATTCCTTTTATATAAATATCAGGAGAGAAATATAACAGAAGCAGAATTAGACTATGTTTTCCCGGTACAGTGAAAACAGATTTGGAGGATGGAAATGAATGCTATTTATAAGCAGCTACTCAAAGGAAGTGAAAGTCCCAGGAGGATAAAAGCAGCCTTGGAAAAATGATAGTTTGGAGCCAGGGGAGGAAGTAAGGAGAAGCCCAAGACCAGAACATGGAAACACACCACTCTGTGAGAGAGATACAAACTACTGAGTAGAAACAACTATGGGTTACAGTATGAAACCCCGGTTGTCTGAAAGACATGAGGGAAACATCTCATTATGGGACACGCCCCTTCGTGTCCTTACTGAAACTTTATTCAAATCATGCCTAACAGACGCTTTGTGGGTGTGAGCCCCGCGTGTATATATTGCACCCACAATGCTCTTGTTTCCTCATTCAACAAACTATCTCTTCTACGAGTTGTGCAAGAGAGGCAATCTGGTAAAATGTTTCCCTAATCTCCTTCACAGAACCTGGATTGCATACCCTAACTCATAGTTCTCTAACAGTCGACTCGATTTGACATCTCACTACGGGACACTTGCAAAACGTCCCGATTGACATTAGCCCTTTTCCTGAGAAGCCTGTGTTGGTGTACTTGCTAGTGAGCCTGATCCATCCTACTCAGCTCCAGCACCAATGACTGTGCGCACCAGGGATGGCACAGTGACACCCAGACAATAGAACCTCACAAAGGTGTGAGGGAAAGCCCAACTAGCCTGCACACAAATTTCTGAGACGGAGATATCAGTGGCTCGACTAGGCTATTATGAGTCATGGAAATGACAAGGAATGAACGCGGAATTAGGACGTTTCATAACCTTGGAATAGTCGGGGGCAAACTGAGTGCATGAAGGTTGAACCGAGAGCACATGAAGGTCGCTAACACGCTTGGCATTGGCCAAGGCAAGCAACTGTCCATCTTATAAGAAGTGCGTTCCCTAAATAAAACCACAAACGAAAGGGGTGAGCCCCAATCGTCATCTCACCTAATCCTACATGGCAGGCTGAGATTGCTGCCAAGTAGACATTAACAGTGGCAGGACTATCAGGATGAGGGCTAGATTGTTTGCTTTCACTGTCCAGAGTGGGGGGAATCAGGCCCAAGGGAGGGAAGGCGTACAGAAGCCCGTCTGACCTCTAGTGAGTTAGCGTGAGGGATGTTGTGATCTCTCATTGCAAGGAATAGGCAATCCTTGTGGTCTACTGTCCTTCAGACACTTGTTGAGGTGCCGTAAATCCTTAGGCTATGCTTAAACCCTACAGCCCATCCCAAGAACTCCGTTCCGCCACCTCAAGTCTCTGGGCCCTCGCACACTTACAATGGCCCTCCCACCCCTACCCCCGCTCAGCTCAGTCAAAGCTCTTTTCTGTCCTGGCACCCCAATGGTGGAACTAGCTTCCCCCTAAAGAGAGGACAGCAGAGTCCCTACCCATCTTCCAAAAATATCTGAAACCTACCTCTTTGAAGAGGATCTTAAATAACTCTCACGGCGCTTGTCTTTTCCAATTAGCACAGACGTTTGCTGAAAAATACTTTGTTGAGGGAAAAAAATGTAGTTGATACGATTGTGAGGACCAAGAAATAGCAGCAACCCTGGTGAGGTTCTTCACTTGGCACCACGCGTGCGGCTCCCTTGGCAAACAGAGACGGTATCTTGTCTGAGGGCTCAGGATGCTTCCACCTGTGCAGTGGACTGCACTATTCCCATGTAGTCTGTACCCCTGGCCTATGGTGCGTAGGAACTAGGGGGAGACTGTACATGTGCGCCACTGCTCCAGATGAGGAGCAAGAGAAGTCACCTGTTCCCTGGTAGGACTGCGCATGTGGGCAACCTGTCCCGTGGAAAGAACAAATAACTTTTCAGACCTGCTGGTTGGACAAGGTAGCCCTCAAGAGGTTGCTTGTTTTGAATGGAAACATTCTGAACTATCAACCTCGGACCATTGGCCTGGATGTGATGGGAACTCTTTATTAGATAGCTGAACTGGGGGGACAGTGGTGTTGACCCACCCCACAGGGACTTATGGGTCTTGAGATGGGGGGCTCTGGAGTGACCTGACACAGGACTCCTGAGGAGACTTGTTGTTAAGGTCAGAGGGGCTCAGCCGGCTCCCCGAGCCTTGGGTCGAGGTGTTCAACCAGGGAAGGCTCCACGACAGGAGAGCTGAACCATCTCAATGACTCCATGCCATAAATATCCAAGTGGGGGTAGGTTGTCACCGGAGAAGGTGACTTATGTGGCTCCACCCTGGAAGACACACAGTCTGGGAAGGCTGGTATACATTGTGGGATGGATGTGGAATTACCCTGAGGGGTGATTCAAACCATCCTAGTCTTCTTTGTAGGTGGGGGAGGCGTAGGATACCCGACCTCAAGTTTGGTGACAGTGCATCGGAGTGCCTCGAAGAAGGGGAGATCAGTCGTTGGCCGTGTTTCGAGAGCATAAAAATGGAGACGTACCATGGATAAATTGTGACTGACTGATCTACAAACAATATTGAGTAGCTATTTAGGATGTAATGTGATTTGTAGGTCTCGACTCGCCTTTAAAGTTGGCTGCAATGTCGAACATGCCCATTGGATCCTGCCCTACTTCCTTGGTTTGGCTGGGCAGCACAAGCTGACCGGAGCAACTCTTCCTCAGGGGTGTAATCCACCTCCTGGTCAGAGTGGGGCGTTGCCTGAAGCAGCAAGAGACATGCCGCCGTCCTCACTTCTGGATTTGTCTGAAAGTTTCGTCCCCTGGGAAGATGGACCACCTAATCTTGCCAAGAGCTCAAGTAGAGGGGCATATGGAAAGCTTGGACAGCTTCTCCCTCCTCTGGAACTTTGTTGTAAACAAAATCTACCTCAAGCAAGAACGAGGCCTGGGCAATACTTTCCATGTACCTTGATCTACCTTTGATGACACCGGTGCCCATCTTAGAGCAATGCGCACAGCTAGCAGAGTCAACGAGAGCCGCCAAAGTGTGGTCTACGCCAAGGCAAGTAGCATGATCTAAGGGAGTCAGACTGTGACATGTAGTGGCTGCAATTGCCGGCCTGCTAGGCTTGCGCTGCTTTCTCTCCTTCTTGGTCGGTGCACTCGAGGACATCGTTTCAAACGAATGGGAGAAAACAGAAAACAGGAATTACCAGGGAGGAGGCTAGCTAGCTACACACACGATGCTATTTGACCGGGAAGTCGGACAAGACATGGGAGTAATCCTAGACTATCGGGGTAACAATAGCTGGAAGACAGGTAAGTAGAAACAGAAAGCTTTATTTACCAGGGGAGTGGTCTAAATACTCTCAGGGTAGGGAAAGTAGAGCTAACAGGGATGCTAGCTAATTAGCTGGCTGAGTGACGATAGATAGCTAGCTAAGCGCGTGTAAATACCAAGTGCTGACTCGGTGTGTAAACCAAGTCACTTAACATAAAAAACACACAGCTTTGATTATCTTTTACAGGGGAATGTAAAGGATTGTGCTTAACAGCTGGGGTAACACACTTGAAGAAACAGTACCGCTCGAGTATAGCTAGCCAAAAACTGCTGTTAGCCAACTAGATAGCTCATATACTCGGCACTTCAGCTAGCTACCGCCAAACGTTTTTGACTGACAGAGACCATGAGTGGAAGTAGCGTGTATTAATGCCAAGTGCTGACTCGGTGTGTAAACCAAGCAACTCGAAGTAAAAAGCTTAGCTAGGTGTATATTTTAAAGGGGAATGTAAAGGATTGTGCTTCATGTTGGTGTAACACACTTGAAGAAACAGCATAGCTCGAGTTTAGCCAAGCAAACCGAGTGGGGTTCAGCCCAGAGGTTTCTAGCCAGAACCGCATGCAGCGCTGTTAAGCAACGGGCTAGTTAAAAAAACAGATCAGATAGCTAACTACGGGGGGACCGACAGACAGCTAGAGACCATGAGTAGAAGTAGTGAAAACTAGTGGAAACCTGCTATTAGTGGGATGCTAAAATAGGGCTGGGAAATATTTCCAAAATATCATATCATGGTGTACATTTTTTTGACAGTATTTAATGTTTTTGAATAATACAAGTTAAAAATGTGCTTAATGAATACTGTGTTACTCTCAACAGTCTAAGTTATTTCAAGCTGTATAGCTAATTATGTTTGTGCTGACTCAGTACATATATTAGCTAGCTAGCTAGCCAGCCAGCCAGCTAACTAGTGATTAGCATAGAGGCTCCACTTGCTAAGAATAGACATATTAGCTGTTTGCAGATGTAAGAAACACAAACTAATAGTGTAATTATAGAACCCTACTGGATTTATATTAAGAAGCAATGTGAAAACAGCATCATTGTTATCAACATTGTTGCATGTGCTGCATTGACCATGATAAATACCGAAAATGTAGCGTCTGTAGCGCTACATTTTGTAGCGTCCGAACGTTTTGACCTGCAAACTATGGAAAGGGGAGACTCTCACGATGGTATTCTCTGTTTTGCTGTACAATCCCCACAAGTGTCAAGAGACTTGTTTGAAGTCGGTACCGTCAGTGTGGCAACTTCTGTTTGATAGCTTCCGAACCGTTTGGGCTAAAAACTAATAGGAACTTCTGTGGAAAGTGGAAAGGGGATATTATCACGAACACGATGGTGTTCTATGCTCTATGACCCCCCACAAGTGTCACGGGACTCGTATGAAGGTAACCGGCACCAGATAATTTAAAAAAAAATATGAAAGTATGAAGGTAGTTTTGTGCCTACCCCCAAAAAAGGGGTTACAGTAAATGTGCAATATATATATATATGAGTACCAGTCAAAAGTTGACACACCTACTCATTCCAGAATTTTTCTTTATTTTTACTATTTTCTACATTGTAGTATAATAGTGAAGACATAAAAACTATGAAATAACACATATGGAATAATGTAGAAACCAAAAAAAGTGTTAAACAAATCAAAATATATTTTATATTTGAGATTCTTCAAATGACCACCTTTTGCCTTGATGACAGCTTTGCACACTCTTGGCATTCTCTCAACCAGCTTCATGGGGTAGTCACCTGGAATGCATTTCAATTAACAGATACAGTACATTTTTGTAATGTCTCACCCACTTAATGCGTTTGAGCCAATCAGTTATGTTGTGAGAAGGTAGGGGTGGTATACAGAAGATAGCCCTATTTGGAAAAATAACATTTCAAGAACTTTGAAAGTTTCTTAAAGTGCAATCGCAAAAACCATCAAGCACTTAGATGAAACTGGCTCTCATGAGGACCGCCACAGGAAAGGAAGACCCAAAGTTACCTCTGCTGCAGAAGATAAGTTCATTAGAGTTACCAGCCTCAGAAATTGCAGCCCAAATAAATGTTTCAGTGGTATGACTTAAAGATTGCTGTACACTAGCAGAACCCATCCAACTTGAAGGAGCAGAAGCAGTTTTGCCTTGAGGAAAGGGCAAAAATCCCAGCGGCTAGATGTGCCAAGCTTATAGAGACATACTCCAAGAGACTTGCAGCTGTAATTGCTGCAAAAGGTGGGTCTACAAAGTATTGACTTCGGGGAGGTGGATAGTTATGCACCCTCAAGTTCCGCTTTTTGTCTTATTTCTTGTTTGTTTCACAATAAAACATATTTTGCATCTTCAAAGTGGTAGGCATGTTGTTTAAATCAAATGATACAAAATCTATTTTAATTCTAGGTTGTGAGGCAACAAAATAGGAAAAATGCCAAGGGGGGTGAATACTTTCGCAAGCCACTGTACACCAGGAACTGTGCCAGACCCGACACGTCTGTTGATTCATCCAGCTGTAATGCAAAGAATTCACTGGCTTGTATACGCAGCAGTAATTGTTTAAAAACATCTCCTGCCATGTCACTGATGCATTGTGAAACAGTGTTGTTTGATGAAGTCAATGTCTGTATAGTTTTTTTTTTGCCTTTTCCCCCGGCATTGTTCCAGCCATATCCACAGCAGCAGGAAGCATTAAGTCCTCCACAATAGTATGGGGCTTAATCAAATCAAAATAATTTATAAAGCCCTTCTTACATCAGCTGATATCTCAAAGTGCTGTACAGAAACCCAGCCTAAAACCCCAAACAGCAAGCAATGCAGGTGTAGAAGCACGATGGCTAGTAAAAACTCCCTAGAAAGGCCAGAACCGAGGAAGAAAGCTAGAGAGGAACCAGGCAATGAGGGGTGGCCAGTCCTCTTCTGGCTGTGCCGGGTGGAGATTATAACAGAACATGGCCAAGATGTTCAAATGTTCATAGATGACCAGCAGATGACCAGCAGGGTCAAATAATAAAAATCACAGTGATTGTCGAGGGTGCAACAGGTCAGAACCTCAGGAGTAAATGTCAGTTGGCTTTTCATAGCCGATCATTCAGAGTATCTCTACTGCTCCTGCTGTCTCTAGAGAGTTGAAAACAGCAGGTCTGGGACAGGTAGCACGTCCGGTGAATAGGTCAGGGAAACTGGAGCAGCAGCACGGCTTAACTGTCCTAGCCACTCAGTAGCTCACTATATAAGACACTCCTAGCCCCTTCTTATTAATCTGTTGCTTTTATACATGTCTTACTACTCGAAAGTCGTCTTAATTCTCACTCAAAAACACCTGTGGCTTATTTTTCAAATTGGCATGTTTTGTTTCTCAATGTCTGCGCAAGAGTGAAGGTATCATCGAGTTGTGAGATAGTACTTTTGCACATATAACACACTGTGGCTGAGGAAAGGCACTACTCCCAATATAAGTGAACCCCAAATCAATGTAGTTCTCATCATATTTGCACCTCTTCGATGGTCCATCGTCCCTGTCGGTTGTTCGGTGCTTTCCCGGGTAAGGGGGCAGTAGCTATTTGGCTGCATCAGATTCACAACTGTGAGTGTCCATGCTAGCTGGGCTGACAACAAATGTAGAATTACTGATGCTAGCATTGGATGTGCTCATGGAAGCAGAACAACTTGTGTCGTCGACAGGTGCAGGTGTAGTACTGCTGGTAGTAGCAGTACCACCAGTAGAGCTGGTATGTGTCTCTAGGTACGCTGGCCTTACATTTTTTTACTAAATGCTAAGTTTTTGTATACGAATATATATATATTTTTAATGTGAATCACATTTTTATCTGGCGTACCCCCGACGGCATTGCGTGTACCCCTGGTTTGGGAATGCCTGATTTAGACAAATCAGGATTTCGCAGGGGTGGGCATCTTTCGACTTTTGGAAGGGGAGGGGTTAATTTGGCCGATAGACTACCCAGAGGATTTCAGGGGAGGCGGTGTGGTCTTCGCAACTTGCACTAGGCCAAAAATCTCAACAATCCCCCAGAACCAAATCCAGTAAATCACGTGACAATCTGGTTCTGGATTTCGAGATTAGCAGGAGACCCCCTAGCAAGCATGACCCCATTGGGTCACTGATCACTGAAAATGGAAAAATATATCCATGCGCCACTTCAACCGATAAAGGTGAACCACAATAAATGGGGCCGAGGTTGCAATACCTACAGCTTCCACACGATGTCAACAGTCTTGTCATTTGCCTAGGCTTTGTTTCTTGGTCAAACGAACAAGAGACAGCCCATTTCTTCAGGTCTCCGACCGGATATTTTGGTTGAGATTTACCCGGACATTATTTCCAGACGTACAGCTATAGAATATGCATCGCCTCGTGATCAATTTGATCGCTTATTAACGTTTACTAATACCTAAAGTTGCATTACAAAAGTATTTCGAAGTGTTTTGTGAAAGTTTATCATCGACTTTTTTAATTTTAAAAAATGACGTCGCGCTATAAAACAATGTTTTTTTCCTTGATTACAGTCTTCATAGATTGATATCTAGGCTATATATGGACCGATTTAAACGAAAAAAAGACCCAATAGTGATGTTTATGGGACATCTAGGAGTGCCAACAAAGAAGATGGTCAAAGGTAATGAATGTTTTATATTTTATTGTTCGTTTTGTGTAGCGCCGACTATGCTAATTATTTTGTTTACGTCCCCTGCGGGTCTTTTGGGGTGTTACATGCTATCAGATAATAGCTTCTCATGCTTTCGCCGAAAAGCATTTTAAAAATCTGACTTGTTGCCTGGATTCACAACGAGTGTAGCTTTACTTCACTACCCTGCATGTGTATTTTAATGAACGTTTGAGTTTTAACTAGTACTATTAGCATTTAGCGTAGCGCATTTGCATTTCCAGATGTCTAGATGGGACGCCTGCGTGTCAGGTAGGAGCAAGAGGTTAAAGTGCCTCCTAAAGACACGATTGACATCCGGAAAAGAGGGTAAAATAAAAAATGTTTTATGTATGATTGTGATTTTTCTTGCTCTTACTTCATAATATATTCATAATCTAACTCAGGATATATGGCTGGCTGGCTAGTGGCTTGTGTGAATATTTTAGTATATGGTGGTTAGCTAGAGTCTAGAGTACAGTGTTCAGTGCTTAATTTGTAAATCGGGAGGTGACGAAACAAAAAGTGAGCACGAGAAGGGAGTGGCCTGGGGAGCTTTGAGGTAATAAAGCATTGCATGCTTATCATTGCATTTGCATAATTTTTTTATTTCACCTTTATTTAACCAGGTAGGCTAGTTGAGAGCAAGTTCTCATTTTCAACTGCGACATGGCCAAGATAAAGCATAGCAGTGTGAACAGACAACAGCACAGAGTTACACATGGAGTAAACAATAAACAAGTCAATAACACAGTAGAAAAAAAATAAAGAGTCTATATACGTTGTGTGCAAAAGGCATGAGGAGGTAGGCTAATAATTACAATTTAGCAGATTAACACTGGAGTGAAAAATGATCAGATGGTCATGTGCAGGTAGAGATACTGGTGTGCAAAAGAGATGGCATAGAGCAGTAGAGTAGAAGAGCTTACAGAAGTTGCATACATTGGGAAATGTTTCAGTAGCCTAGGGTCCGGGAAATATTTCTCTTTTAAAATGCTTTTCATGCAATTCTACATCATTTTACACCTTTACTGTTTTAATACTGAACAAATGATCGAAATAACGAGCTACTTTAACACTGACAAACTGAGAATCTGAGATCAATAAAAACGACCTCATCTTGAATCCATCAATAGCCTAGGCCTAGGTGTGCGGAAACATATGGTACAAGTCCTAAAAAACCTTTCCAGTTTCACTGACACCCAATGATGCGCGGCTCCGGCTGCTGCAGACTACCAAATAATAGTTTCAGCTTCCAACAGGCCTATTTTTTGAAGGACTTATACAGGATACTAACCTCAACATCAAAACCTTCTTCCAATTCAGATGGTCAGATGAAGCAGATGCTAAACTACAGGACTGTTTTGCTATCACAGACTGGAACAAGTTCCGGGGTTCTTCCGATGGCATTGAGGAGTAACCACATCAGTCACTGGCTTTATCAATAAGTGCACCGAGAACATCGTCCCCACAATGACTACATACCCCAACCAGAAGCCATGGATTACAGGCAACATTCGCACTGAGCAAATCCAGATGATGCAATCTCTATTGCACTCCACACTGTCCTTTCCCACCTGGACAAAAGGAACACCTATGTGAGAATGCTATTCATTGACTACAGCTCAGCGTTCAACACCATAGTACCCTCAAAGCTCATCACTAAGCTAAGGATCCTGGGACTAAGCTCCTCCCTCTGCAACTGGATCCTGGACTTTCTGACGGGCTGCCCCCAAGTGGTGAGAGTAGGTAGCAACACATCTGCCACGCTGCCACCCCTCAGTGGTGCGTGCTCAGTCCCCTCCTGTACTCCCTGTTCACCCACGACTGCATGGCCAGGCACGACTCCAACACCATCAATAAGTTTCCAGACGACACAACAGATCACCAATAACGCCAGATCACCAATAACGACGAGACAGCCTATAGGGAGGAGGTCAGAGACCTGGTCCGGGTGGTGCCAGAATAACAACCAATCCCTTAACGTAACCAAGACTAAGGAAATGATTGTGGACTACAGGAAAAGGAGGACCGAGCATGCCCCCATTCTCATCGACGGGGCTGTAGTGGAGCAGGTTAAGAGCTTCAAGTTCCTTGGTGTCCACATCACCAACCAAATAGAATGGTCCAAACACACCAAGACAGTCGTGAAGAGGGCACGACAAAGCCTATTCCCCCACAGCTGCAACATCAAGAGCATCCTGACTGGTTGCATCACTGCCTGGTACGGCAATGGCTCGGCCTCCGACTGCAAGGCACTACAGAGGGTAGTGCGAACGGCCCAGTACATCACTGGAGCTAAGCTGCCTGCCATCCAGGACCTCTACACCAGGCGGTTTCAGAGGAAGGCCCTAAAAATGGTCAAAGACCCCAGCCACCCCAGTCATAGACTGCTCTCTCTACTACGGCATGGCAAGCGGTACCGGAGTGCCAAGTCTAGGACAAAAAAGCTTCTCAACAGTTTTTACCCCCAAGCCATAAGACTCCTGAACAGGTAATCAAAGGGCTACCCAGACTATTTGCATTTTGTGCCCCCCCCAACCCCTCTTTTACGCTGCTGCTACTCTCTGTTTATCATATATGCATAGTCACTAACTTTACATTCATGTACATACTACCTCAATTGGCCCGACCAACCAGTGCTCCCGCACATTGGCTAACCGGGCTATCTGCATTGTGTCCTTAATAAATAAGGCTACCAAACTGCTAGGAAAGAATCTGACAGAAACTAGCACTGAAGTGTGGAGTGAAAGGTGTGAAAACTCTTGAGCCTAACAATGGCAAGAGTTTCACAGCCCCTCCCAAACCAAATGCAGAGGCTTTTGAAGCCCCCTCCATCTGTGCAGTGTTATATGGCTTGTTTACCCAACCGTGGGACAGTCTGTTTGTTCATACACTCAAGACTCTGAAATATGTGTCAATAATCAACTGACTGACTTTATTGATGTCTATAGTATTCTCTCGGGTATGCAATCTGGTTTCCGCTTAGGTTATGGATGTGTCACTGCAACCTTAATGGTCCTAAATTATGTCATTCTATGTTTTGCTGCTATTTTTATTGACTTGGCCAAAGCTTTTGATAGGGTAGACCATTCCATTCTTGTGGGCCGGCTAAGGAGTATTAGTGTCTCTGAAGGGTCTGTGGACTGATTTGCTTACTACCTCTCTCAAAGAGTGCAGTGTATAAAGTCAGAACATCTGCTGTCTCAGCCACTGCCTGTCACCAAGGGAGTACCTTAAGGCTTGATCCTAGGCCCCACGCTCTTCTCAATTTACATCAACAACATAGCTCAAGGAATCTCCCTAATCCATTGCATACTACATGCACGTTGTACATTCAGATCCACAGAACCAAACACTCAGCTTGTGAACAGGCAAGGCAGGCAACTGCTTGTGGCCCCAGGCCATTAGGGGGCTCCTTGTGGGCTGAAAAACTTTACTCCACAGCAATGTCTCAAAATGTGGCAACCGCAGTGACTGCAAACCCCTCCCCATTAAAGAGCCAATAGACGATTTGCAATGACATCAGTAGGAAACCTTCCTAAAGGGGCTTCATGAAGAGAAGGGAAACTAAAAACAAATATTCTCTCAGCTCCAACGTGACAATGGTGTGCGCTAGTGAGACAGAGAGAAGCAAATTTGAAGAGGCGAGGGTAAGAAGACCGTAAACAAACCAAGTACAGTCTGCAAGCATTGCTTTGCCACTGTCGGCTACTCGAGTGGAAACACTTCTAACATGATGTGTCATTTACGTCGCCATCACCCAGCCGTATCCCTTTCAGGTGCACTCGTTAGCAAAAATACAACAAATCTCTCGCTGTTGCCTTCTAACAACAATTTGAGACAAATTCAGAAAATCATAAAGAAATAACGAAAGCAGTGGGAGTATTCATAGCCAAAGATTTGCAGCCCTATCCTATTCGGTGGTTACTGACTCGGGATTTCGTCACCTGATGAAAAAAAATGTTTTACCGCGTAACAATGTCCCCTCCAGCACACATTTCAACAGCAACGTAATTCCCAAACTCTATGAAACATCACGGAGAGAAATTGAAAACGAATTGAAAGACACCCTTATCTAACTCTCTCCACTGATAGTTGGACCGCCAGAGCAACTCAAAGCTACCTCACTGTGACGGTTAACTACGTACTGGATTGGGAGATGAAGAGCTACGTGCAAATTTGTCCCCTGTATGAGAATCATACAAGCACACACTCAGCCCTAGAATGAATGAATGATGTGACTGAGTGGAAGCTAGAGACCAAATATCACAATCCTAGCCACTACAGACGACACACAAAACATTGTGAATGCCATCCATGAAGCTGATGGGTTTGGGCCCCACATTGGATGTTTTACACACATCCTGAACCTCACAGCCAAGAGGGCAGTCTGTCTCAAGGCAGTGTCCCGCCTCCTGGGGAAGGTCAGAAAAACTGGTGACTTTTTTTCAGAGAGCAGAGGTGCTCACCAAGTTGACAGTCAAGCAAGAGATGCTAGATATACCAAAGCACAAATTAATCCATGATGTCACAACCCGTTGGAACACCATACATGACATGCTGGAACGTCATGTGGATCAGCAACCGGCCATCTACTCTGCAGTAAGGGACAAGGCTGTGAAGAATTCGGTTAAAGACATAGCCATGCTGACTGACAGTGAACTGAAGCTGGCAGAAGAACTCATTCAGCTACCCAACCCCCTGAAAATAATGACAACTCTCATGAGCAGTGAAACAAGTCCCACCTCATCAATGATTCTCCCTCTAAAGACAATGATTCTCAAATCCATGGCACCAGGTCCTGAGGACAGTGCAACCATCAGGGAGGCCAAGGCAGCCATCATTCAGGACTTGGAGAGAAGATACACAGACAGGGATCTTCTAGACTACCTTCACAGAGCTACAGCTCTTGATCCTAGGTTTAAATCCCTACCAGCCTGCTGTGACAGAGTCTACAAGGATCTCATCAAAGAAATTGTGGAGCATGAACATCAGGTATTACCTATTTTTAAAATTATTTTTCATGATATTGTTTTTATCATGTGCGTTAAAATGTGATGTGCCTCAGTGTCCCGGGAACCTCTGTTGCAAGTGAGAGTTTTCTCCACTGCAGGGGACAATGTCAGTGCAAGCCGTTCTCGTCTTACTTCAGAGAATGTTGACGTGTTTATATTTTTAAAGAAGAACCTCAACATAAAGGAATAGATATCTCATATAGGGTACCAACTTGATGTTGCAATTCAAGTTATTTTATGTATGTACCATGTATGTACCATGTTTATTTAAACTAGAGAAGGCAAAGCACCTACAAGTTGTCAAAGCTAAGAAGCACTTTTAATTTTAATGTTTTTTTCCCCTTGATTTCATATACTTTTCTGAATGGAAAGTTGTATTTGTCTCTTGGCAAAATAAAGAGTTCATTGTTTAAAGGGAGATGTGTTTTTTTATATATTTTTTATACCGTTACCGTGACCCACAAACCGCGATACATACCGAACCATGGACCCACTGTACCGTTGCATCCCTAGTTGCTAACATGCTGTGTTTTCATGTGTTGCTGCCATGCTGTTGTCTTAGCTCTTTCTTTATGGAGTGTTATGTTGTCTCTCTTGTCGTGATGTGTGTTTTGTCCTATATCTATTTTATATTATTCATTTTTTATCCCATCCCCACAGGAGGCCTTTTAAAAAAATAAAGAAAATAAATAAATTGTGAGCAAACATTGTTTTACAAAGTAGTGCCAAAAGCCTCTCTCTCTATTGTTTTAGCCTACTTTGCAATTGGCCTATTGGATGTTGATAGCACACAGATTACGGCCTTCTTTTTTCAGCAAGAGCCATTTGCACGCGATTGTATTAGAAATATTGTTTTGTCTGACAGATTAACAGTGCATTCCCCACTGTAGGCTATCCTTTGTTATTGGGCTACACACAATCCACAGCTAGGCAATGTTTTAAAAGAAGCTATTGATCCTCTGTGGCTAAATTATATATATTTTTAACCTTTATTTTAACCCTTATTTTCAATGACGGCCTAGGAACAGTGGGTTAACTGCCTTGTTCAGGGGCAAAACGACAGATTTTTTACCTTGTCACCTCGGGGTTCGATCTTGCAACCTTTCAGTTACTCTTAACCACTAGGCTACCTGCCGCCCCTGCCGCCTCTACTCATAGTGTAGAATTATCCAATTTCTTTCTGAACTGACAGAAGTAATTCTATAACTTTGGCAAATGTATTTAAATTCACCAGGCTTTCCGCAGCTTTGATTCTATAAGGAAATAAATAAAATGCTGCTGCAAACCAAACCGAATATTGATGATGATATAAATCAAGTGTTAATCAAATGCTATGTACAGGGCGGACTGAGAAAAAGGCAACCCGGGCGCCCGTGAGCTCTGTACAGGGCTAACCACTGGACAGGGTAAGGGGTGGCGAACTTGACGACATCACAACATCTTGGGGGCAGTGGGTTTAGAACAATGACAAAAACAGTACACAACAACAAAAATTATTACACCACCCAAAAGGGCACTTGGTGAGTGGGAGGGCAAAGGGGCATGTGCTCGGCACAGGTAAAACCGTATCTGTGCACGTGCCTGGTGGGCCATACAAACATACAATATATATATTATTTAACCTTAATTTAACTAGGCAAGTCAGTTAAGAACAAATTCTTATTGAAAATGACAGCCTACCCCAGCCAAACCCTAACCCAGACGACGCTGGACCTATTGTGCACCGCCCTATGGGACTCCCAATCACAGCTGGTTGTGATACAGCCTGGAATCGAACCAGGGTTTGTAGAGATGCCTCTAGCACTGAGATGCAGTGCCTTAGACCGCTGCACCACTCGGGAACCTGATATGGTCATTACCATGAGCTTATCTTGGGGACCAATAAGGGCAGTCGATCTAAAGAGTAGATTTATTTTAGGCAAAGTTATGGCTTTTCTTGGAGCCACCGACCTTGGAGCCAATGTGGGAAACCTACATGGGGCCAATATATTTGCCCGCTTTGGGCCCACCTCACGCCAATGTGGGCATGTTTGCTGGGCCATGTCAGATTTCCACTGGTTACACATACCGTTGGAGCATCTGTAGGACTGCAGCAGGTCAGACAGCATGCCTTTCTGCACAGTGGCATTCCCACTCAGGTTTTCCCGATCCAGGATCAGGAGGAAGCACTGCATCTCCTCCAGGAGTTGATCCAGCACTAGAATAGGACACACAGAGAACAAACATGGTCAGTGTTAGAAACTTAACTTATCTGTGAGTAAAGCCTAAAGAAGAAAAGGTGGGTGCTGCTACACCATTGGCAGTGGGTAAGATGAGTTCCCCTCCCCATACAATGTAGAGTGCTTTGACCAACAATTACTATTACTGTCTTGTTTCAAGTTGTGGTTCATTACTTTCTGCTACATGCGAACATAAGCAAGCATTTAAAGTTAAACCGGTTCTCACACACAAAATGCACATCAGACAATTAAACATTTTCAATTTACTTGCATGTGACAGAAAGCGAAATTGTAGAAGGTCCCATCAGATCACATGACCCTTTGCTAACCTCACAAGGTGGCAGTGATTACATCCTGGCACAACTTCTGCAGCCAATTAAAATCGTAGATTTAGTTGGACGTGCTCCAACACTTGTTCGTGGAAGCGCCCTTAACATACCAACAGCACGTTCTGATCATCAAAGCAACTAGGCTATTACGTGTATTTGACTGACTGGTGAAATTGCTCTCTGTGTAAAGTGCCTAATCCATGTAATTGTCGCAGATTGTGACAAGAGTTCAAATCTCACATTTGAAATGTAGATTTACATGTAGCCTATTGGGTTAGTGTGTTGAAAAAAGACTCCTTTAAAAATTGCGTCAATCTGTGGCACACCTTGCGTGCTTCTGTGGCACGTCATTTAACTCTCAGCCATTTTTCCTGTTACTGCAAGTTATTGCTAGTTTTACCACCAGAGGGCATCTTTGAGAAGCATTTGATAGTATTCCGTATTGGCATTACCAGAGAATTTAAAACCTGTTTTGTAATAACATTGTATAGGGGATTGATTTTAAGAAATTAGCTAGCTAACATTAGGCTATAACTAGCAATGCAAATGGCTCTGAGATACGAATAATATTCCTACACAGATCATACACGTAACGTTAACTAGCTAGCTAAAACTACACTTTAACTTGACATAAAAACGACTTTATGACAAAATTAGAAACATATAATATATGAAAATGTAGCTAGCTAGACTATCTTACCCCAATACATGGATGGACGCTTCTCCCTATTTGTCACGGATGCCATGGTTACCCTTAGTTTGAAGATGTAATCCAGAAACAGGTGTTTTACACAACAGCATTCTGTGTGTTCTCTTTCTGACTTGCAATCAAACCCTGAATTTTCTCCATCTCCTTAGATATCATATTCTAATTCCACTGATTTCAAAACTCGGTCCTCCAGAAATTGGAGAACAACACTTATGCAGTTCTACAATGTGATATCTTTTTTTTTAAAGCAGTGTTAGAAAGGATTACCTACACATACTGACCAGTTCATGTTATAGACAGAAGCGTACTCCATGGCAGACCAATCCAAACTCCTCTCTCGGAAGGTTACTGTCTTTTTCGGTGGCGAAACCAACTAGGCTCATAATTTAACAACTGTATTTGTATTTATAGATGGTATACAATCATCTACATCCAAGATGGCGTAGCAGTAAGACGTGTTTGTTTTTGTCCCGGGTAAATATTCCGGTTTTTTCTTCAGTATACATTTCTTCAGTATACATTTTAATATATTTAAATCCCTTTTTTTCCATTTTCCAATTAAATATACCTTCCTGCAACCCGCCTCACCCAATGTGGTACGGATCTCCTATTTTTTTTAGACCTTATAACTGGAACCTCCATCTGAAGCAAGCCATCAGAAGCTAGCCAGCTAATTAGCTACTAGCTATTTAGTCACTGTTAGCCACTGCTAGCACTTTACCTTTAGCTCAGACACCAGCCTCTTCAGCCTGGATAGCCAAGATAATACCTGCCAGTCTGCACAGCGCGATATCCGGCCTGAGCATATCGGACCACATTTTTTTCCAACTACATTACCGGATTCCTGCCGCAAGCTCTTGACCATCACACCAGATCATCGCAGCTACCTAGCTGCTACCAAGTGGCTATTGTGGCTAACGCCCGTGACTAGAAGCAAGCACCAGTTAGCCTCGAGTTAGCCTCGAGCTAGGCCAATCTCCCGGGCTAGCAAACTAAGTACACCTACTACAATACCTCTCTTGCCAATTGGCCAGGACCCATTGTCGACACGGAGCCCCGCCGATCCATCACGACTGGTCTGCTGGAATTCGGGCTGATGTGCTCTCAACCGGCCTCTGCGTCGTGGATGTTGGTGAAGACCCATCTGCTAGCCCAGGCATGCTAGCTTTCTGAACTCCCACTCACCCAGCATAGTAACGACTACCGAACGGCTCCCTGTTTCATCTATTGCTGCTCATTGGACCCTATGATCACTCGGCCACACAGCTGATGCCTGCTGGACTGTTCATTAACACAATACTTCATTTTGTTTATCTGTCGGCCCCAGCCTCGAACTCAAGCCCTGTGTGTAGCTAAATGACCCTCTCTGCCCATTCATCGCCATTTACCCGTTGTTGTTGTCCTAGTTGTTTACCCGTTGTTGTCTTACCCATTGTTGTCTTAGCTCTCCCAATCAACACCTGTGATTGCTTTATGCCTCCCTCTAATGTCAATATGCCTTGTATACTGTAGTTTAGGGTAGCTCTCATTATTTATTTTACTGAGGAGCCCCTAGTCCTGCTCAACATGCTCAACATGTCACAGGTAGCTCCATACCATACCTTTCTCTGTACATTATGCCCTGAATCTATTCTACCACGTCCAGAAATGTGCTCCTTTTATTCTCTGTTCCCTACGCACTAGATGACCAGTTCTTATAGCCTTTAGCTATACCCTCATCCTACTCCTCCTCTGTTCCTCTGGTGATGTAGAGGTTAACCCAGGCCCTGCGTGTCCCCGGGCGCTCTCATTTGCATGTCAAGATCAGAAGCCTCCTCCCTAAGTTTGCTTTATTCAATGCTTTAGCACACTCTGCCAACCCTGATGTCCTAACCGTGTCTGAATCCTGGCTTAAGGCCACCAAAAAAATCTGAAATTTCCTTCCCCAAATACAACATTGTTTGTCAAGATAGCTAAAGGGGGCGGAGTTGCAATCTACTGTAAAGATAGCCTGCAGAGTTCTGTCATACTATCCAGGTCTATACCCAAACAGCTTGAGCTTCAACTGTTATTAAAAATCCATCTCTCCAGGAATAAGTCCATCACTGTTGCTGCTTGTTATAGACCCACCTCAGCTCCCAGCTGTGCCCTGGACCCATATGTGAATTGATTGCCCTCCCATCTACAGTTGAAGTCGGAAGTTTACATACGCTTAGGTAGGAGTTATTAAAACCCGTTGTTAAACCACTCCACAAATTTCTTGCTAACAAACTATAGTTTTGGCAAGTCGGTTAGGACATCTACTTTGTGCATGACAAGATATTTTCCCCAAAATGGTTTACAGACAGATTATTTCACTTATAATTCACTGTATCACAATTTCAGTGGGTCAGAAGTTTACATACAGTAAGTTTAATGTGCTTTTAAACAGCTTGGAAAATTCCAGAAAATGATGTCTTGACTTCAGAAGCTTCTGATAGGCTAATTGACATCATTTGAGTCCATTGGAGGAATACCTGTGGATGTATATCAAGGCCTACCTTCAAACTCAGTGCCTCTTTGCTTGACATCATGGGAAAATGAAAAGAAATCAGCCAAGACCTCAGAAAAAAAACTGTAGACCTCCACAAGTCTGCTTCATACTTGGGAGCAATTTCCAAATGGCTGAAGGTACCATGTTCATCTGTGCAAACAATTGTACACAAGTATAAACCCCATGGGACCAGCAGCCATCATACCGCTCAGGAAGGAGACGAGTTCTGTCTCCTAGAGATTAATGTACTTTGGTGCGAAAAGTGTAAATCAATCCCAGAACAACAGCAAAGTACCTTGTGAAGATGTTGGAGGAAAAACAGGTACAAAAGTATCTATATCCACAGTAAAACGAGTCCTATATCGACATAACCTGAAAGGCCGCTCAGCAAGGAAGAAGTCACGGCTCCAAAACCGCCATAAAAGAGCCAGACTACAGTTTGCAACTGCACATGGGGAAGAAGATTGTACTTTTTGGAGAAATGTCCTCTGGTCTGATAATACAAAAATAAAATGGTTTGGCCATAATGACCATTGTCATGTTTGGAGGAAAAAGGGGGAGGCTTGCAAGCCGAAGAAGTCCATCCCAACTGTGAAGCACGGGGGTGGCAGCATCATGTTGTGGGGGTGCTTTGCTGCAGGAGGGACTGGTGCACTTCACAAAATAGATGGCAGCATGAGAAAATAAAATTAAGTGGATAGATTGAAGCAACATCTCAAGACATCATTCAGGAAGTTAAAGCTTGGTCGCAAATGTGTCTTCCAAGTGGACATTGACCCCAAGCATACTTCCAAAGTTGAGGCAAAATGGCTTAAGGACAACAAAGTCAAGGTATTGGAGTGGCCATCACAAAGCCCTGTCCTCAAACCTATTGAAAATTTGTGGGCAGAACTGAAAAAGCGTGTGAGAGCAAGGAGGCCTACAAACCTGACTCAGTTACACCAGCTCTGTCAGGAGGAATGGTTCAAATTTCCCCCAACTTATTGTGGGAAGCTTGTGGAAGGCTACCCGAAACGCTTGACCCAAGTGAAACAATTTCAAGGCAATGCTACCAAATACTAATTGAGTGCATGTAAACTACTGACCCACTGGTCGCCAAAATGGTCCGCAAATACGCCATATAAATAGTTAGAAAGAATTAAGCTCCGGTAATATGGATAACTATTGAAAGATAGCTAATATCCATTTTTTTATTGTAATGGACACTGTGCAACCTTTGGTAGGTAGGCTGCTGGCAGGCTTCAGCTGCGGTACAAGTCAGCCCGTACTGATGGTTCTCACACGGGAAGTGAAATGATAGGCTACAATGACTTTTCTCATGATAACGCATGCTGCAAATGACAAGCTCCTTGAATTTTCCTTCGTGGGTGCCTTTTCATTATCTGAATAGACACTTTTGGTTTCTAGCTAACATTACACCAATCAAAGCAGTGACGTAAAACTTTATGGGTCAAAACCATTCATCTTGGGGCGACGGGGGGAGCGGGTTTGCAAAATGCTATCATACCACGCAATTAAAATGTTCAGATATTTTTTTTTTTTATACAGACTAGTTAAAAAAATAAGTGAAAATGTACCAATTATCCAATTATAGGTTACGAAAAATGTCTGGCACCTCCTATTTTAATTTGCTCCATGGCTCAGGCGGCCAAGTGGACACAAGGCTGTTTGGCTCATATCAGTCGCAAAGAGGAATGGCTTTGCAGCTGTTTCTGATTAATAAACAATGCCATGCTGGTGATTGGTAACATTCAAATAAACCCCTGCCCTGAAACAAAATGTAGGCTAAAA
The DNA here is from genome assembly GCF_034236695.1 of Oncorhynchus nerka. Taxonomy (NCBI): domain Eukaryota; kingdom Metazoa; phylum Chordata; class Actinopteri; order Salmoniformes; family Salmonidae; genus Oncorhynchus; species Oncorhynchus nerka. Next base: position 32,585,001 of record NC_088418.1, read on the forward strand.
ATAATTTGTACATCATATCATAGGGAAAGACACCGCATTCACACAGATTTGCACAATGGGCAGTTCGAAATTGTCACTACAAATCATACTTTGACTAAAACAATGACATATTGATGTAAATCGTTGTGCAACATCATGGGTAAACTCAGATCATCGGCTAGAAAAATATAATTTCTACTGGTGTGGGCGTTTAATACATCTCGCCCTACCATAGAAATATTTTTAGACAGCTGAAGAAAGCACACACATTTTCTTCAGGAAATGTACCTTTTCTAGTTTAGTCATATTTATCTTACCTTAGAAGTGTTTACTTTGCAGGTTGACTTGCATCTCGAGTTGCAATGTCCCATAAATTGAATGCCCAGATCAACTTCAGGTATCTACAAAACAAGTTTTCCAGCTACATAATGCAAAAGGAAGACCACAGCTAATATTTATTCCAAAAATTGCTGTTCGCAATTAACAAATTATTATTTTGATTCACATGATTCGATTCACCGCAATTGAACTGAATCCCAACTACTACAATGGCAAAGTGAATCGTTCATTTTGTCAAAAAGAATTGTTTAAAAGAATAGATTCATATGAATAAAACAATTATTTAAAAAAGAGGGGGGTGGAAATGTAAAGCAGGCCATCCATTAAATGTAAATCAACTTTGTTAAGCCTAAATTAGTAACACACAGGGTTCTAGAACATAAAAATCAACTAGTCACATCAAATGTGCTATGTGAGACACAAATATCATGGCGCACTTCCATTTTGTTGTTTTAGATCTTCCGGAAATGGGCTCTCTGATACTTTGAAGATATGACCCATTTTATAAATTGACTTTATAGGCTATTATCCAATCAAAGCCCTCCTTTAGGATTGCGCATTCAGCAAATCACCAGCAGAGGGAGTTCCCTTTGAATCCATTTTCACATTCAAATCAAATCAAATGTTATTTGTCACATACACATGGTTAGCAGATGTTAGTGCGAGTGTAGCGAAATGCTTGTGCTTCTAGTTCCGACAATGCAGTAATAACCAACAAGTAATCTAGCTAACAATTCCAAAACTACTACCATATAGACACAAGTGTAAGGGGATAAAGAATATGTACATAAAGATATATGAATGAGTGATGGTACAGAGCGGCATAGGCAAGATACAGTAGATGGTATTGAGTGCAGTATATACATATGAGATGAGTATGTAAACAAAGTGGCATAGTTAAAGTGGCTAGTGATACATGTATTACATAAGGATGCAGTAGATGATATAGAGTACAGTATATACGTATACATATGAGATTAATAATGTAGGGAACATTATATTAGGTAGCATTGTTTAAAGTGGCTAGTGATATATTTTACATCATTTCCCATCAATTCCCATTATTAAAATGGCTGGAGTTGAGTCAGTGTGTTGGCAGCAGCCACTCAATGTTAGTGGTGGCTGTTTAACAGTCTGATGGCCTTGAGATAGAAGCTGTTTTTCAGTCTCTCGGTCCCAGCTTTGATGCACCTGTACTGACCTCACCTTCTGGATGATAGCGGGGTGAACAGGCAGTGGCTCGGGTGGTTGCTGTCCTTGATGATCTTTATGGCCTTCCTGTGACATCGGATGGTGTAGGTGTCCTGGAGGGCAGGTAGTTTGCCCCCGGTGATGCGTTGTGCAGACCTCACTACCCTCTGGAGAGCCTTACGGTTGTGGGCGGAGCAGTTGCCGTACCAGGCGGTGATACAGCCCGACAGGATGCTCTCGATTGTGCATCTGTAGAAGTTTGTGAGTGCTTTTGGTGATAAGCCGAATTTCTTCAGCCTCCTGAGGTTGAAGAGGCGCTGCTGCGCCTTCTTCACGATGCTGTCTGTGTGGGTGGACCAATTCAGTTTGTCTGTGATGTGTACGCCGAGGAACTTAAAACTTACTACCCTCTCCACTACTGTTCCATCGATGTGGATAGGGGGGTGTTCCCTCCACAATCATCTCCTTAGTTTTGTTGACGTTGAGTGTGAGGTTATTTTCCTGACACCACACTCCGAGGGCCCTCACCTCCTCCCTGTAGGCCGTCTCGTCGTTGTTGGTAATCAAGCCTACCACTGTTGTGTCGTCCGCAAACTTGATGATTGAGTTGGAGGCGTGCGTGGCCACGCAGTCGTGGGTGAACAGGGAGTACAGGAGAGGGCTCAGAACGCACCCTTGTGGGGCCCCAGTGTTGAGGATCAGCGGGGTGATGTTGTTGCCTACCCTCACCACCTGGGGGCGGCCCGTCAGGAAGTCCAGTACCCAGTTGCACAGAGGGCGGGGTCGAGACCCAGGGTCTCAAGCTTGATGACGAGCTTGGAGGGCACTATGGTGTTAAATGCCGAGCTGTAGTCGATGAACAGCATTCTCACATAGGTATTCCTCTTGTCCAGATGGGTTAGGGCAGTGTGCAGTGTGGTTGAGATTGCATCGTCTGTGGACCTATTTGGGCGGTAAGCAAGTTGGAGTGGGTCTAGGGTGTCAGGTAGGGTGGAGGTGATATGGTCCTTGACTAGTCTCTCAAAGCACTTCATGATGACGGAAGTGAGTGCTACGGGGCGGTAGTCGTTTAGCTCAGTTACCTCAGCTTTCTTGGGAACAGGAACAATGGTGGCCCTCTTGAAGCATGTGGGAACAACAGACTGGGATAGGGATTGATTGAATATGTCCGTAAACACACCAGCCAGCTGGTCTGCGCATGCTCCGAGGGTGCGGCTGGGGATGCCGTCTGGGCCTGCAGCCTTGCGAGGGTTGACACGTTTAAATGTTTTCCTCACGTCGGCTGCAGTGAAGGAGAGTACGCATGTTTTAGTTGCGGGCAGTGTCAGTGGCACTGTATTGTCCTCAAAGCGGGCAAAAAAGTTATTTAGTCTGCCTGGGAGCAAGACATCCTGGTCCGTGACGGTGCTGGTTCTCTTTTTGTAATCTGCAATTGACTGTAGACCCTGCCACATACCTCTTGTGTCTGAGCCGTTGAATTGAGATTCTACTTTGTCTCTATACTGACGCTTAGCTTGTTTGATTGCCTTGCGGAGGGAATAGTTACACTGTTTGTATTCGGTCATGTTTCCGGTCACCTTGCCCTGATTAAAAGCAGTGGTTTGCGCTTTCAGTTTCACGCGAATGCTGCCATCAATCCACGGTTTCTGGTTTGGGAATGTTTTAATCGTTGCTATGGGAACGACATCTTCAACGCACGTTCTAATGAACTCGCACACCGAATCAGCGTATTCGTCAATGTTGTCGTCTGACGCAATACGGAACATATCCCAGTCCACGTGATGGAAGCAGTCTTGGAGTGTGGAATCAGATTGGTCTGACCAGCGTTGAACAGACCTCAGCGCGGGAGCTTCTTGTTTTAGTTTCTGTCTGTAGGCAGGGATCAACAAAATGGAGTCGTGGTCAGCTTTTCCGAAAGGAGGGCGGGGCAGGGCCTTATATGCGTCGCGGAAGTTGGAATAGCAATGATCCAAGGTTTTTCCCGCCCTGGTTGCGCAATCGATATGCTGATAAAATTTAGGGAGTCTTGTTTTCAGATTAGCCTTGTTAAAATCCCCAGCTACAATAAATGCAGCCTCCGGATATATGGATTCCAGTTTGCAGAGTCAAATAAAGTTCGTTCAGAGCCATCGATGTGTCTGCTTCGGGGGAATATATACGGCTGTGATTATAATCGAAGAGAATTCCCTTGGTAGATAATGCGGTCTACATTTGATGGTGAGGAATTCTAAATCAGGTGAACAGAAGGACTTGAGTTCCTGTATGTTGTTTTGGCTACACCACGTCACGTTAACCATAAAGCATACGCCCCCATTCACCGTGTTGGTGGTGCTCATAAAAATGTATTATAACTTCAAAAGTAGCAGAGACCCAATTTGATGTACTTGTGGAGTTAACAATATGTCTAAAAGTTAACAAAATCAGAGGTCACTTTTGAGATATTTACATAATAAATCCAGTGCATTCTCCTTTCTAAACACTATTCATATTTTAGAACACATGGTTAAGGTTTCAGATGAAACCAACACAGGCTTCCTTCCCTCAAAGTACCATTTTATGGATTTCATTTCAGGAAGATCCAAAACATCATAAATATATTTGGGGCACTCTGTCACGGAATTGCCCAAATGTTAAAAAGGAAGTGGACAGCAGAGCCCCAGAACGTAGAGCCATTGCATCTCAATGGCCGATTCACAGTTCTATGCCACTGATGCAGTTCTTCCAACAAACGGATCTACACAGTGGTGAAAAATATGTCACCCCCACACTGTTGATTCAATTAAGCTGACTGTACCCGATGCCACCTCTTTAAAGCATCCTGCTATGCCTCTATCTCTCCCTCACTCCCTTCTTCCCTGCCTTATCTTACAAAAACAAAACTCCTCATGGCATAGGGCCTTAAGACAGCCTCTGACCACAATCATGAGTGTGAAGGTGTAACGGCTTTCTAATGGTGAAGGAGAGTCGGACCAAACTGCAGCGTGTCTATTGCGATTCATCTTTAATAAACAAACGTAACACACGACAAAACACTAACACTACAAAACAATAAACGAAACGAAAACCGAAAACAGCCTATACAAGTGTCTACTAACCTCAAACAAGGACATCAAGACACACAGGACAATCACCCACAATACAACCAAAGAATATGGCTGCCTAAATATGGTTCCCAATCAGAGACAACGGTAAACACCTGCCTCTGATTGAGAACCACTTCAGACAGCCATAGACTCTCCTAGAACACCCCGCTAAGCTACAATCCCACTATACACACGTACCAAAATCCCAAGACAAAAACACACCACAATACAAAAACTCTATGCCACACCCTGGCCTGACCCAATACATGAAGAAAACACAAAATACTTAGACCAGGGCGTGACAGAACCCCCCCCCTAAGGTGCGGACTCCCGAACGCACCTCAAAACAAATAGGGAGGGTCCGGGTGGGCGTCTGTCCATGGTGGCGGTTCCGGCGCGGGACGTGGACCCCACTCAATTACTGTCTTAGTCCCTCTTCCTCGCGTCCCTGGATAGTCCACCCTCGCCGCCGACCATGGCCTAGTAGTCCTCACCCAGAACCCCACTGGACTGAGGAGCAGATCGGGACTGAAGGACAGCTCGGGACTGAGGCAGCTCGGGACTGAGGGGAAGCTCGGGATTGAGAGAAAGCTCGAGAGTGAGAGAAAGCTCAGGAGTGAGAGAAAGCTCAGGCAGGTAGATGAATCTACCAGATCCTGGCTGGCTGGTGGTTCCGGCAGATCCTGGCAGATCCTGGCTGACTGGCGGATCCTGGCTGACTGGCGGATCCTGGCTGACTGGCGGATCCTGGCTGACAAGCGGATCTGGCAGATCCTGGCTGACTAGCGGATCTGGCAGATCCTGGCTGACTGGCAGATCCTGGCTGACTAGCCGGTCTGGCAGATCCTGGCTGACTGGCGGATCCTGGCTGACTGGCGGATCCTGGCTGACTGGCGGATCTGGCAGATCCTGGCTGACTGGCGGATCCTGGCTGACTAGCGGATCTGGCAGATCCTGGCTGACTGGCACTTCTGGCGGATCCTGGCAGACTGGCGGATCCTGGCAGACTGGCGGATCCTGGCAGACTGGCGGATCCTGGCTGAATGGCGGATCTAACTGATCCTGGCAGACTGGCAGATCCTGGCAGACTGGCGGCACTGGTGGCGCTGGGCAGACTGGCGGTGCTGGGCAGACTGGTAGCTCAGGCGGCGCTGGGCAGACTGGCGGCGCTGGGCAGACGGGTGGCTCAGACGGCGCTGGGCAGACTGGCGACGCTGGGCAGACTGGCGACGCTGGGCAGACTGGCGGCGCTGGGCAGACTGGCGGCGCTGGGCAGACTGGGAGCACTGGCGGCGCTGGGCAGACTGGGAGCACTGGCGGCGCTGGGCAGACTGGCGACGCTGGGCAGACTGGCGGTGCTGGGCAGACTGGTAGCTCAGGCGGCGCTGGGCAGACTGGCGGCACTGGCGGCGCTGGGCAGACGGGTAGCTCAGACGGCGCTGGGCAGACGGGTAGCTCAGACGGCGCTGGGCAGACTGACAGCTCTGGATGCTTCATGCAGGCTGACAGCTCTGGCTGCGCTGAACAGAGGAGTACTGGTGCCTCTGGAATGAGGGGCTCTGGCACCTCTGGCATGAGGGGCGGTAGCTCCGACAGCGCCGGACAGGCGGGAGGCTCCAGCAGCGGCGCCGGACAGGCGGGAGGCTCCGGCAGCGGCGCCGGACAGGCGGGACGCTCCGGCAGCGCTGGACAGGTGGGACACACTGTAGGCCTGATGCGTGGTGCTGGCACTGGTGGTAATGAACCGAGGACACGCACAGGAAGCCTGGTGCGGGGAGCTGCTACCGGAGGGCTGGGGTGTGGAGGTGGTACTGGATAGACCGGACCGTGCAGGAGCACTGGAGCTCTTGAGCACCGAGCCTGCCCAACCTTACCTGGCTCGATGCCCACTCTAGCGCGGCCGATACGAGGAGCTGGAATATACCGCACCGGGCTATGCACCCGCACTGGGGACATCGTGCGCACCACTGCATAACAAGGTGCCTGCCCGGTCTCTCTAGCCCCCCGGTAACCACAGGAAGTTAGCGTAGGTCTCCTACCTAGCGTAGCCATACTCTCTGTGATCCCCCCCCCCAATAAATTTTTGGGGCTGATTCTCAGGCTTCCTTGCCAACCGTGTTCCCTCGTATCGCCGGCTCCTCACTCCGGCTGCCTCTGCTCTCCTAAGTGCCTCCACCTGTTCCCATGGAAGGCGATCCCTTCCCGCCAGGATCTCCTCCCATGTGTAGAAACCCTTGCCATCCAATATATCGTCCCATGTCCAATCCTCATTGTGCCGCTGTTGCTGCCTTTGTTGTTTCTCCTGTGGCTCCTGCCTGTTGACACGCTGCTTGGTCCGTTTGTGGTGGGTGATTCTGTAACGGCTTTCTAATGGTGAAGGAGAGTCGGACCAAACTGCAGCGTGTCTATTGCGATTCATCTTTAATAAACAAACGTAACACACGACAAAACACTAACACTACAAAACAATAAACTAAACGAAAACCGAAAACAGCCTATACAAGTGTCTACTAACCTCAAACAAAGACATCAAGACACACAGGACAATCACCCACAATACAACCAAAGAATATGGCTGCCTAAATATGGTTCCCAATCAGAGACAACGGTAAACACCTGCCTCTGATTGAGAACCACTTCAGACAGCCATAGACTCTCCTAGAACACCCCACTAAGCTACAATCCCACTATACACACATACCAAAATCCCAAGACAAAAACACACCACAATACAAAAACTCTATGCCACACCCTGGCCTGACCCAATACATGAAGAAAACACAAAATACTTAGACCAGGGCGTGACAGAAGGGACACGATGACATGAGTAATGTATCCGTCTTTCATGCAAGTCAAATAGATATGGTTATGTATGTGTAGTTTGTATGTTTGTGAGTTGAAGTAGGATACAGTCTCACAGCTTATACTACAGCACGCATGCAGGCACACATACGCAAATGTGAGTGAGCAAAAATGACAAAAACACAAAACATTTGTAGGCCTACCTATCTGACCTACCCACATGGAAAAAATACTACAGTTTACTATAGAATACCACAGTACTTGCTACAGAACTCTGTTGTAAACTGTAGTAGACTATACTACATACTGCAGTATTCCTTTATCATGTGTATTACTTACTATATAATTTTGCAGTATACTGTAGAATACTATAGTAAATACTACAGTATTATCCGGAAAAGAAACACTGTACAAAACACTACTGTGATGTCCGCAATAACACAAAAGTGTCTTAACTATAGTAATACTACTACAGTACTTCATTTGCATACACCCTGCCCATTCTCCTACCCCACTGGTTCTCAATCCTGGTCCTAGGAGCCCAAAGGGCTACACATTTTTGTTTTTGCTCTAGCACTACACACCTGATTCAAATCATCAAAGCCTCATGATGAGTTGATGATTTGAATCAGCTGTGTAGTGCTAGAGCAAAAATTCAAATGTGCACCCCTTTGGGTCCCCAGGACACACATTGAGAACCACTGCCCTACCCCATATCCCCATTTTTTTCTACCCATAATTGAGAAACCTGCATGCCAAGAATAGACCATATATTATTTTCCCTACAGGTTATAGAAACGAGCTGAAGCTTTGAACTATCCACTCAGAACCTACCTACCTACCTACCTACCTACCTACCTACAGTTTATGGAAAACATGCTATTTTTGTCCACTAGGCTTCCACAAGGAGAAAGCCCCCACTTCGAAGTCAAAGATAATCAAACAAAAACATTATAACTATAAATATAACAATAAATACTACTATACTATGTTTTTTTAACCATAGCAAACTGTAAATAATACAGTATACTACAATCATATCCGCAAAAACACTACAGTGAATATTACAGTAAAGTGAGCAAAATGTTACAGTGAATACTATAGTATTTTATAGTATTTTTTTTAACATGAAATGACCATTATCTTGCTGTATATTCTGTGCAATGTGTAACTGTGGTTTAAACCTCTCTAAACCACAGTTACACACTGCACAGCATACACAGCAAGACAAGTAACAGTTTTAAAAGCTTATGAAGCCTGGTGAGAGGGAGAAACCAGGGGCATCAGTTGGATATTTCAGAGTATGGCCTAGTTCAAAACCAAAAAAATTAATAGTAGGGTACAAAAAAGTAGACTAAAATCATTCCAATCCCGAATGCAGCGGCTGTTTAGCGTAACGGATGGCTTTAGGATCATGTGGAGCATCGCTTGGAGGGAAGCTGCCAGCCTGCGCGTCTTTCTCTCAGAGAGAACAGACAGCGCGCTAATCGGTATCGGTATCAGCGTTGACAAATCATAAATCGGTCGATTATTGGATCAGTACCACTGGAAAGTTTTTCTTGGAACAATAATTTCTTCCAGGCTAGATGGATGTTACAGTTAAAGTCGGAAGTTTACATACACTTAGGTTGGAGTCACTAAAACTCGTATTTCAACCACTCCACCAATTTCTTCTACTGTCTTCTATCTTCTACTGACATCTACTATGTGCATGACACAAGTAATTTTTTCAACAATTCTTTACAGACAGATTATTACACTTATAATTCACTGTATCCCAATTCCAGTGGGTCAGAAGTTTACATACACTAACTGACTGTGATTTAAACAGCTTGGAAAATTCCAGAAAATGATGTCATGGCTTTAGCTTCTAATTGGCTAATTGACATAATTTGAGTCAATTGGAGGTGTACCTATGGATGTATTTCAAGGCCTACCTTCAAACTCAGTGCCTCTTTGCTTGACATCATGGGGAAATCAAAAGAAATCAGCCAAGACCCCAGAAAAAGAATTGTAGACCTCCACATTTCTTTATCTTGGCCAGGTCGCAATTGTAAATGAGAACTTGTTCTCAACTTGCCTACCTGGTTAAATAAAGGTGAAATAAATAACATGTCTGGCTCATCCTTGGGAGAAACTTCCAAACGCTTAAAAGGTCCCACGTTCATCTGTATAAATAATAGTACGCAACTATAAACACCATGGAACCACGCAGCTGTCATACCGCTCAGGAAGGAGACGCGTTCTGTCTCCTAGAGATGAACATACTTTTGTGCGAAAAGTGCTAATCAATCCCAGAACAACAGCAAAGGACCTTTGAAGATGCTGGAGGAAACAGGTACAAAAGTATCTATATCCACAGTAAAACGAGTCCTATATCGACATAACCTGAAATGCCGCTCAGCAAGGTAGAAGCCACTGCTTCAAAACCGCCATAAAAAAGCCAGACTACGGTTTGCAACTGCACATGGGGACAAAGATTGTACTTCTTGGACAAATGTCCTCTGGTCTGATGAAATAAAAATAGAACTGTTGACCATAATGACCATCATTATGGTTGGAGGAAAAAGGGGGAGGTTTGTAAGCCGGAGAAGACCATACCAACTGTGAGGCACGGGGGTGGCAGCATCATGTTTTGGGGTGCTTTGCTGCAGGCGGGACTGGTGCACTTCACAAAATAGATGGCATCATGAGGTAGGAAAATTATGTGGATATATTGAAGCGACATCTAAAGACATCAGTCTTAAAGCTTGGTCGCAAATGGGTCTGCCAAATGGACAATGACCCCAAGCATACTTCCAAAGTTGTGGCAAAATGGCCTAAGGACAACAAAGTCAAGGTATTGGAGTGGCCATCACAATGCCCTGACCTCAATCCCATGGAACATTTGTGGGCAGAACTGAAAAAGCGTGTGCGAGCAAGAAGGCCTACAGACCTGACTCAGTTACACCAGCTCTGTCAGGAGGAATGGGCCAAAATTCACCCAACTTATTGTGGGAAGCTTGTGGAAGGCTACCCGAAACATTTGACCCAAGTTAAACAATTTCAAGGCAATGCTACCAAATACTATGTGTATGTAAACTTCTGACCCACTGGGAATGTGATAAAGAAATAAAAGCTGAAATTAATCACTCTCTCTACTATTATTCTGACATTTCCCATTCTTAAAATTGTATTTTATTTATTTAACCTTTATTTAACGAGGAAGAGCTCATTGAGATTAAAATATCTTTTTCAAGAGCGACCTTGCCAAGATAGGCAGCACAAATCATTACAAAAAAAGTACAGACAACATGAAAAACTACAAGTAATCTAGTAAAAAGCATTGAATTCACAATAGTATAAAACAGCAAATTAAAAACATTGACAGTTCAGGGAATCAGCCTCAAAATCCTTCATCAGTGATTTAAAAACACCAATCGGGACAAGTTCTTCCAGTTAAAAGTATTTTGTAAGGTGTTCCAAGACGATGGCGCAAAGTACATAAAAGCCATTTTACCAAATTCAGTTCGGACATTTGGAATAGTTAGCAGGATAAAGTCCAGCGAACAAAGAGAGTACCCACCACATTTCTGAACAATAAAAATGCACAAATAAAAAGGTAGTCAACCAAAAATGGCTTTGTAAATAAAAGTATACCAGTGACTGAGCCTACAAGTGACTAGAGATGGCCAGCCAACCCTGGTATACAAAGTGCAGTGGTGCATAAGGGTTTTGCAGTTTAAAATAAATCTCAATGTGCCATGGTAAAGAGTGTCAATTGATCTCAACGCGGAAGCATTCATATATAAAATATCCCCATAGTCTAGTAAAGGCATAAATGTAGCTGATTTACTATCCTCCTTCTGGCTTCAAAAGAAAAACACGCCTTATTCCTAAAATAAAATCGCAATTTCAGCTTCAATTGTTTTGTAAGTTGTTGAATATGCAATTTAAAAGAGAGGCCGTCATCAATTAAAATTCCAAGATATTTATATGAGGTTACAACCTCAATCTCCTTGCCCTGGCAGATAGTAATAGGTGAAAGCTTCAGAGGTCTATTTCTTGCATTAGAAAACACCATTAGTTTAGTTTTGTCAGTATTGAGGATAAGCTTCAATTGACACAAGGTATGTTGAACAGTATAAAAAGCTGTTTGCATGTTCTGGAAAGCTTTTGTAAGAGACGAGGCACAACAGTAAATAACAGTATCATCTTTGTCTAAATCATTTATATAAATAGTGAATAAGAGAGGACCAAGTACAGAGCCTTGGGGCACACCATTCAAGACAGACAATTTAACAGACATAAGCTCATCAAATTGAGTGCACTGAGTTCTATCAGACAGATAGTTAGCAAACCATGCAACTGCATGCTCCGAAAGACCTACACTCGACAATCTCTGCCTTAGTATAGCATGATCAACTGTATCAAAAGCCTTAGAGAGATCAATAAAAAGTGAGACACAGTGCTTTTTTGTCAATGGCTTCAGTGATATCATTGAAAACCTTAATGGCTGCTGTAATTGTGCTATGCTTCTTCCTGAAGCCATTGACAAATAAAGTGGTGATTCTAACTGATCCTAACTAATTTTTACTAGGATTAAATGTCAGGAATTGTGAAAAACTGAGTTCAAATGTATTTGGCTAAAGTGTATGTAAACTTCTGACTTCAACTGTATATTGTACAATTCGTAGTCCTAGATTAGATGTTTGCATTCAAGGCAAGGTACATTTTACTGATCTATTCAACAGTGTCTGCAGAGTAGGCTACTAATTTGTAGTGATGGGAAACCAAGGTTTTCTGAAGGCATTATTCTGAGATTAATTATCTGTTCACAATGCACATTAATGACTGCTGTCCAGCAATGAATAGCAACATGTGGTCATTAAATAGACACGTATTTTTCTCTACTGTTTCTATCAAGACGCCATGGCTCCTGGAATACCAGGTCCGGGGTCTCGGTGGCGCAGTGGTTAAGGGCGCTGTACTGCAGCCCCAGCTGTGCCACCAGAGACTCTGGGTTCGCGCCCAGGCTCTGTCGTAACCGTGGGGCGATGCACAATTGGCCTAGCCTCGTCCGGGTTAGGGAGGGTATATCCTTGTCTCATCGCGCACCAGCGAGTCCTGTGGCGGGCCGGGCGCAGTGCGTGCTAACCAAGGTTGCCAGGTGCACGGTGTTTCCTCCGACACATTGGTGCGGCTAGCTTCCGGGTTGGATGCGCGCTGTGTTAAGAAGCAGTGCGGCTTGATTGGGTTGTGTATCGGAGGACGCATGACTTTCCACCTTCGTCTCTCCCGAGCCCGTACGGGAGTTGCAGAGATGAGACAAGATAGTAGCTACTAAACAATTGGATACCACAAAAAAGGGGTAAAATTCAAAAAAAGGTTTGCATGCTCTACTTTTTTGCCTTCAAATTAGAAACTCAAACTAAATCTATGACATTAGTTAAATTATTTGAACAACATTGCAGAAAGTGTGGTTTTTACATAAAACCATTTTGTAAATGTTATTATGTTCTGTGTGTTAAAGTTCTATGTGTTTGGCCTGGTATGGTTCCCAATCAGAGGCAGCTGTCAATCGTTGTCTCTGATTGAGAACCATACTTAGGTAGCCTGTTCCCACCTGGCGTTTGTGGGTAGTTGTTTTCTGTCTCTGTCCCAGACAGGACTGTTTCGTTTCTTTCATTTTGTTCTAGTGTTCAATTTAAAGTCAAAGAATTGTTGGTGTGGCAGAGGTGTGTCTACACATTATGTACTCTGACCATGTCTTAATTCCCTCAGAATGACACCACCTTTATGCGCGATGAAACAATAAATAAAGTCGAGCAACCTGTCGGTTCCAAGTTTTTTCCAATAAAAATTCTCCATGCACTGTAATTTACAAATTGATAAGAGCTATTGATAAAAGCTAGGTATATGAGCCATTTGGATAAGGGGTTTGTAAACATAAATGACAATTGTTTTTGATCTATTTTATCTCATGATCGCTGGAGACAAATGTGAAACTAGTCATATGGCAGTGAACTGAAGCATATCACCTTTTCCAAAGTGAAGTTTATGAAATGCTGACCTTATAACTGGCAGGGATGAAATTTGTAGACCCAAGCTATAGAATTCTATAGCCATGTGCAAATGAAAATATATCGCCAAACCTACCGAGTTGATTTATAGTTTCGAGAATGTTTTAAACTTGGAGCCTGGCGCACGGTTCACAATGACTGGACCGTTGTTATCACAGTTCCATGATTAGTGAGTATTATTAGGGTACATTTAAAGGAAATCTGTTCAACCCCTACTGTACACTTTTCTCACTTTCCAATATTTCATAGCTTGAACAATTGAATATGGCTATTTCAGGATGAATCAAACCACCGTATGCTTTATTTTGTGCGTAAAGGCTCTCCAAACTATTTAAAAAAAAGTTTAAGTCATAAATACTTTCCTCCTTTTTTTATCTATTGGTGTTGAAAAGGAGAAACATTTAATGTGTCAAATTGACTACAAAGTGTAAATAGGATCATTTTGGTCATAAAGTCCGTCTTGTCCAAAAAGGAGATTTGCGAGATTTTTAGAAAAAATGGAATGTCCCTGAATGAAAGGTCCCTTAACAGTTTTCCTTGGGTTGGGTCATATAGTGACCCTGTTGGAGTCATGTCCAACCTGGTCATCAGGAGAGATCAGCCAATAAAGTGAACTAAATAAATAAGGACTCCCACACCACTGTAGTCGGCTGCTACAGACCGCCCTAGGCTTCGGGAGACGCACCAAGCTCTCTTTCTGATGTCCTGCACAAGTTAAATGACTCTGAATTCGTTATATTAGGAGATTTGATCTGGGACATGCTTACATCTGTATCGAACTCTTTTAAAAACTGTATGACTCTGAATCTCAATGAATTAATGCGCCGACAAGACCGAATCCCAGAGCACAGAAACAAATCAACTCTATTGGACATTATTCTAATGAATAACCCTCACAAATACACATCGACTGGGATATTCTGTAATGATGTCAGTGAGCACTGTGCAATTGCTTGTGTTAGAAATACAAAAATGACCAAAACCCGTTATATTTTTTTTATACATTTTAGACAGTTTGATGAGCAAGCATTCTTACATGATCTGCACCATAATATTGACAGAGTAAGTCTGATTCCCGATGTTGACACTGCCTGGGACTATTTTTATATGAAATTTGTGTCCATTTGTGATAAGCATGCCCCTGTGAAGAAATGTAGAATCGTTGGAAGGGACAATCCCTGGTTTTCAGATAACTTGGCCGAATTAATTAGAAAGATAAATATATATTGGGCTCAAGCTAGACATACAAATGCTCCTGTTGACTGGGCCTCCTTCAGAGTGCTATGAAACAAATGCACAGGTTTGATCAGGAAGTCCAAATCAGATTACTATTTAAAAGCAGTCACAGAGAACCTAAACAACCCTACCAAGTTCCGGAAGCTAATCAAATCAGTATCAGGTTCTAATGTATTCTCTGGCCTTCCTGACCATTTAATGATGGACGAATGGACGGATGAAGTGAAAGATAAAGCCAATATTGTAGAGGTTTTTAATAAGCACTTCATATACGCTGGTTCAGTTTTTAATAATGGTGGGGCCCAGGCCTCTAATGTAAGCTCTGTTACAGTCAACTATGATATAGGCCCTCATGTGAACCATTTTAACTTTGAGCCTGTTTCTTAAACGGATGTCTATAAAGCACTAAAGGCAATAGGCACTGAAACGTCTGCAGGTCCAGACAACCTGGACCCCTACCTCTTAAAGATAGCAGCTGGTATTATAACTGAACCTGTGGCTCACATTTTCAACTTGAGGCTCTTGACCAATTCCATACCCAGCATTTGGAAATCAGCTTATGTCCTCCCACTGCTAAAGGGAGGAGATCCCTCAGATGCGAATAACTATCGCCAAACTCCCTATCTTGGCCAAAGTATATGAATCCCTAGTGAACTCAAAACGTATTAATTGAAAAGAACATACTGAGCGGGATTCAGTCTGGCTTTAGATCGGGGAACAGCACCACAACTGCAGCTATGGCAGTGGAAAATGACATTATTAATGCACTTGATAAAAAGCAAAAGTGCTCACTGTTTGTGGATTTATCAAATTCAGTTGACCATGAATTGTTGCTAGCTAGACTCAGAAACATTGGTCTCAGTGAAGGGGCAGTAAATTGGTTTACGAATGATCTTTGACAGAACACAATGTGTATATACTGACAATCACAAGACTAGCTTTCTTGAGATTAATATAGGTGTGCCCCAGGGTTCCATTTTAGCTCCAGTGTTGTTCTAAATTTGTATTAATGATTTGGGAAATGGGATGTAACCAGCAAATGTACACCTATATGATGATACTGTCATATACTCCTTCTCTGGTTCAGGCTGTTGAAGAGCTCCAGACTGCTTTTCAGTCACTGCAAGCCTCCCTTTATGGTCTCAAAATGGTCCTGAATGTACAAAAAACGAAATTCATAGAAGTTCAGCTAGAACTCTGCCAGAGAAGGTTAGCATTGTCACATCTGGTGGCTTATCCATTGAAAAAAAATGTCATCCTACAAATACCTAGGTATTTGGTTGGATGACAAGTTGTCCTTTAAAGTTCATGTGGATAATCTTGTGACAAAGCTTAAATTGAAATTGGGTTTTTATTTTCGTAATAAGCCTTGCTTCCCACTTATAGCTAGAAAGAAGCATGTGCAGGCCACTTTTCTCTCTGTAATTGATTATGGTGACGTGTTGTATATGCATGCAGCCTCCTCTGTCTTACAGAGACTGAACTCTGTTTATCATCCATCCTTGCGCTTTATTACAAGTGCCAAGTCACTCACCCACCATTGCACCTTGTACCAAATGGTAGGTTGGACCTCACTTTATATGCACAGAAAGATACATTTGTATGTGTTCATCTACAAAGCCCTTTTGGGTAAACTCCCTCTTTACCTTTGTAGTCTGGTCTCCTTCACAACCAGCAGTTACCATACCCAGTCTGCTAGGTGGTTGCTACTTAAAGTCCCAAGGACATTCACAGTATTAGGCAAGACTGCCTTCTCTTCTCGTGCACCAGAGGCATGGAAAAGTCTACAATCCATGCTTCATCTAGATATGTTAGTGCCACTGAATTAATATAAAATATTGATGGGAGACTCTGTTACAGAGGAGTGTAAATTATTGCCTTGGCCAGGTTTCCCTTGAAAAATAGACTCTGGGTCTCAATGGGCATTTCCTGGTTAAATAAAGGCAGGCAGGCAGGCAGGCAGGCAGGCAGGCAGGCAGGCAGGAAGAAAGAAAGAAAGAAAGAAAGAAAGAAAGAAAGAAAGAAAGAAAGAAAGAAAGAAAGAAAGAAAGAAAGAAAGAAAGAAAGAAAGAAAGAAAGAAAGAAAGAAAGAAAGAAAGAAAGAAAGAAAGAAAGAAAGAAAGAAAGAAAGAAAGAAAGAAAGAAAGATTGAATGAATGAATGAATGAATGAATGAATGAATGAATGAATGAATGAATGAAAGAAAGAAGAGACAAGAAAGAGAAAAAGACAAATTGACTACTCCAAAATGGAGATTGCCTCAATGGCGCAAAAAAATTCAAACCAACTATAACAATTCATATACAAATATTTAAAGCATTTAATGAGACAACTAAAATATGTG